>NC_092334.1:651755000-652438125 GCF_046630445.1 Rutidosis leptorrhynchoides | reverse complement strand
CCATTTTAATTGTCACGTGATTTTCTCAGATCTAGTTTTGTGAGATGGTAAAAAGTAAAAACTTTTTTTTTACAATTTCAACATGTTTGTTTTAAATTAAATCTCATGACGCACAAATAAGATCTGAAAAATATCACTGTTATAAATTTTGAATTTATTTATTATGGCTTGAATAATTGTTGTTTATTTCATTCCATGGTTGTACACATGCATTGTAACCATGGACAAGCCATATGTAGTTTTTAATAATGTAGTTATTAGAATTGTGATTGCACACATAGCCCATAATGCCCCGGCCTATGTATGATTGTTGTGATTGTTGATTACAGCAATATTGTGTCATGTTGATTATTTGTATTATAAGGCCATTTTGAAACCAAAATTGTATTATATTTATTTTTCATTTTCATAGTATTGTATTTAAGTTTATTTCAATTTGTAAAAGTACTAGTTTAGTTGTATTTTCAAATTTAAATAAATGTAACAAGATGAAGATTGAAGATAAAATACAACATGCTTTTGGCTTAGAAGATGGCGAACAGGTCAAGTTGACAACAATGGCGTTTGTCAAGTTTTCACTTGATTCTTGAATCAAGTGGGAGCTACGATATTACCCTTAGTTTGACCTCTTGATCCCATGTCGGCTCATGGGATCAAGCATAGGATTTTTGGGCTACGCTATGTGTGTGTGATGCATGGTATGGTTGTGTTTTATTTTTACGCATTTATATTTAATTGTTGATTATAATATATGCTAAATGTTTTTTGATGAAAACATCAAATAAAACTAGTAACGAGTTTCAAAGGTTAAAATTGATGATTTTAAAAAGTTAAACTCTAACGAGTTTAAAGTTAAATATTTTTTGAAACTCAAATAATATATATGAGCAACATCTTTTAAAAATGTTTTAAAATGATACACAGTGTGTATTTGTTATTTTTTTATATAAAATAAAATAACAAACTTGACGCATAAACACGATCGACATATATAAAATTGGTTAAAATGTTTTTTAACAAATTGTAGCGAATCTTGTGTGCATGCATTATTCGTTAACACACACATTTTTAAAATACCCGTCAAATTTAAGTCATGCCATCCAATGAGCTTGCAAACACTCCTCGTTATTTTTTGATTACGGTGAGACCTAATCGAATTATAGCCACGAGGTGAATTTTCAGTTACGGGTGAGACTAGGCTGAATTTCCACTGTTTCCAAATTGGACGACTTAATCGTATTCACGGTGAGACCTGAGATCGAGGCAAGGATGGGACAAACATGCCAATAGATAATAGTGGTTTGTTAGACTACACATATCTCAGGGTCCCATAAAGATCTAAGAGTTGCATTTGTGATGCAATTGGTACTCGCTACCTACCAGTAGACTCTATAACTGCTAGCTGATCAACAGATGTAGTTATGGAACCTCTATGTGGATCTTAGGCTTTCGTAAATTAATTGTTTTTAAATATATTAAAACTTGGGTAATTAATTTATTAAAGTACAATATCGAAAATACTAAAATTGAATCTTGTTCTCTTGTAGATGTCAAACAATCAAAACGTAAACCAAATCAACCTCCGTTCTTTGTTGGAGAAGGAGAAACTTAATGGTTCAAACTTTCTCGATTGGCACCGCAACCTGAGAATTGTTCTCAAATTTGAAGGGAAGTTGAACAAAATTGAAGAACCCTTACCCGAAGCTCCTCCTGAGACAGCTACTGCTGCTCAAAAGAATGCTTATCAGAAGTTGTTTGATGAGCAAGAGAAGATAGCTTTAATCATGCTTGCTAGTATGACTTCTGACCTCCAAAAGGAAATAGAAGATCGTACAGCATATGATATGATGACTGAGCTGAAAAATATGTTTCAGAAACAGGCTAGTCAAGAGTTATATGAAACTTATAAGCTTCTTCAAACATGCAAAATGGAGGAGGGTCAATCAGTGAGTTCTCATGTCTTAAAAATGAAAAGCTACATTGACCGATTGGAAAAACTTGGAACTACCTTGCCGCCTAACTTGGCCGTGAACACGGTTTTGGTTTCACTACCAAAATCGTATCACCAATTTGTGATGAATTACAATATGCAAGGTTGGGAGAAATCTCTGGCAGAGGTGCACTCGATGCTCAAAACTGCTGAACAGGATATTCCATATAAGGTTTCCAATCCAGGTGTCCTTATGATTAGGGAAGGTAGTGTGATAAAGAATAAGCCAAAAACTTGGGGAAAAGGAAAAGGCAAGTCAATTGCTAAGAAAAAGATTCCACCACCTCCCAAGAAAGAAAACCCAGCGAAAGACGCCGAATGTTTCCACTGTGGAAAAGTTGGCCACTGGAGGAGGAACTGTCCTTCCTACCTATCTGAGTTGAGAAAAGGCAAAGTTGGCCAGACTAGCAAATCAGGTATATTTCATATACAGTTATATACTTTTTCTAGTGATTCCTGGATTTTTGATACTGGTTGTGGTACTCACATCTGTAACAATATGCAGGGAATGAGAAGAAGTAAGAGACTGAAGAACAACACACTAGACTTAAGAGTGGGCAATGGGGCTCGAGCTGCAGTCGAAGCTATTGGCACCTATGAGCTTACTCTACCTAGTGGTCTTATTGTTTTGTTGGAACAATGTCATTATGCTCCTAGTATTACGAGCAATGTAATTTCAGTTTCTCTTTTGAAAAATGTTGGTTTTGAACTTACATTTACGCACTTTGGTATTTCAGTTTCTAAGAATAATGTATTTTATTTTAAGGCTATTCCACGTGATGGTATTTTTGAAATTGATATGCATGGCGTAATTTCAAATAATAATTCTGTATATACATGTACTGCCAAACGAGTCAAGAAAGACTTGAATAATACCTATCTATGGCATTGTCGTCTTGGTCATATAAACAAACAACGCATTTCAAAACTCCAATCTGATGGGATTTTGGAATCAACTGGCTCTGAGTCATTTGATGTATGCGAGTCATGTTTATGTGGAAAGATGACAAAGGCTCCTTTCTCCGGTTTAGGTGAAAGAGCTAAAGATCTTTTAGGACTAATACATACTGATGTATGTGGCCCTTTTAGAACTATGTCTAGAAATGGTGAAACATACTTCGTTACATTTACTGATGATTATAGTAGATATGGTTATGTTTACTTGCTGAAACATAAACATGAAGTTTTTGAAACGTTCAAAATCTTCCAAAATGAAGTAGAGAATCAACTTGGAAAGACCATTAAAGCCCTTCGTTCTGATCGGGGAGGGGAATATATGAGTCAAGAGTTTTTGGACCACCTGAAGAATTGTGGGATTGTCTCACAATTCACTCCACCTTATACACCACAGCACAATGGTGTGTCGGAGCGGAGGAATCGAACTTTACTTGATATGGTTCGATCTATGATGAGTCTAACTACTCTACCGATGTCTTTTTGGGGTTATGCATTAGAGTCTGCTGCACGCATACTCAATATGGTTTCAACCAAGAAGGTAGATAAGACACCATATGAGTTATGGCATGGAAAGAGTCCTAAGTTGTCTTATTTGAAAGTCTGGGGTTGTGAAGCGTATGTGAAACGTGACACTTCAAACAAGTTAGAACCCAGAGGTATCAAATGTCACTTTGTGGGATACCCAAAGGAAACAATGGGTTACTACTTTTACTACCAAGCTGAAAACAAAGTGTTTACTGCTCGGTTTGCTGAATTCTTTGAAAGAGATCTTCTCTTACAAGAAGTCAGTGGGAGTAAAGTAGATCTTGAAGAAATTCAAGAATCACAAGGTAACATACCTTTTGAAGGCACTAGTTATCCACACGTTGAAGCTGAGCACATTGTTGATGAGCCAGAACGTGTTGCACCTATAATTCGTAGATCTAGTAGAACTCATCATCGACCTGAGAAGTTAAATCTTCTGATTAATTCAGATGAATCTCATCTAGGGGATTATGATGAACCCTCTAGCTACCGTGAGGCCATATCAGGTTTAGAATCTGAAAAATGGGGAGATGCTATGAATACAGAGATGCAGTCCATGAAAGAAAATCAAGTATGGGACTTGATTGATCTTCCACCCAATTGTAAACCAGTTGGGTGTAAATGGGTCTACAAGAAGAAGGCTGACATGGACGGTAATGTAAACACTTTTAAGGCTCGATTGGTGGCAAAAGGTTATACTCAAACTCAAGGAATTGATTATGAGGAAACTTATTCACCAGTCGCGAGCATTAAGTCAATTAGGATACTTATTGCCATAGCAGCTTTTCATAATTATGAAATATGGCAAATGGATGTGAAAACCGCTTTCCTAAATGGCGACCTAAGTGAGGACGTATATATGGTTCAGCCGGAAGGGTTTGTAAATCCAAAGCATCCTAATAAAGTATGCAAGCTTCTAAAATCCATTTATGGATTAAAGCAAGCATCCAGGAGCTGGAATCTTAAGTTTGATCAGAAAATCAAAGAGTTTGGTTTTTCTCAAAACCAAGATGAGCACTGTGTTTACATTAGAGCTAGTGGGAGCAAAGTTGTCTTCTTGATCTTGTATGTTGATGACATACTACTTATTGGAAATGACATTCCAACTTTGCAAGATGTCAAATCTTGGCTTAGAAAATGTTTTGCCATGAAAGATCTTGGAGAAGCTAAGTATATTTTAGGAATCAGGATCTATAGAAATAGATCTAAAAGGCTTATTGGTTTGAGTCAAAGTACATACATTGACAAAATCTTACGAAGATTTAACATGCAAAACTCCAAGTGCGGAGCATTGCCCATGCAAAAGGGCATAACCTTGAGCAAGTCTCAAAGTCCTATCACACCTGATGAGATAAGACGAATGAAATGTGTTCCTTATGCTTCGGCTATAGGATCCATTATGTATGCTATGTTATGTACTAGACCTGATGTCTCGTTAGCTTTGAGTTTGACGAGTCGTTATCAACAGAATCCAGGTGAAGAACATTGGATTGCTGTTAAGAGCATTCTTAAGTATTTGCGGAGAACTAAAGATATGTTCTTGGTTTACGGTGGTTTGGAAGAAGAGTTGAGTATTAGATGTTATACAGATGCTAGCTTCCAAACTGATCGAGATGATTCCCGATCCCAGTTAGGGTATGTCTTTGTCATGAATGGCGGGGCAGTTGATTGGAGAAGCTCAAAGCAGACCACAGTTGCACAGTCTACAACGGAAGCAGAATACATTGCTGCCTCAGAAGCTGCTCAAGAAGCTGTCTGGATTAGGAAGTTTATTGCTGAACTCGGAGTAGTTCCCAGCATTGAATCCCCTATGGAAATGTACTGTGATAATTCAAGTGCTATTATACTTGCGAAAGAATCACGTGTACGTAAAGGTAGCAGACACATTCTTCGAAAGTTTGACTACATTCAAGAAGTAGTTGAGAGGAATGATATTAGTATTCTTAAGGTTCATACAGATGATAATGTGGCTGACCTGTTCACGAAGCCCATGACACACAACAAGCATGATGATCATGCTAGTAGTATTGGACTTCGTTATGCTGCTGATCTTTTTAATTTGTAATTTAGTATTTGGATATTTTTGGAACATTAAACAGTTTTATCATAATGAATTGATATATTGATGGTATGATCATTTTCATTTATATCACTATGTTCTATATTAGCATGTTTAATCCATGAGTAATTGTTGATTATTCAAAATCTCCATAATCGATCATGTTATGGGAATAACATGAATTAAGATTAATATGAAGTTTTGGTTTATATTTATTGATGATAAATAGTTAACTTGTAGAGACCAAAATTCATATGTATTCATTGATGATGAATATTGGAATGACCCAACCGAGATATCACTACATGGATGGTTGTCAGTAGTGAATCTTTTAGTGATTATGTTTTTATGTCCTTAGACTTGAGATGCACGCCGGTTTTGATGTGTGAAATATTGTACTTTGATATGGTTAAATGCTGTCCTGAATAAGGCTGTAATAAAGGCCATTATTGGGTATAATGTAAAGCTCGTGAGAGACACGTGTATGCAATATAGGATTTGTTCCTCCAAAATGTTTGGAGTTAGATACTTTTGAGCTCCTCGATGAATGAATAAGATATTTGTGTGGCCGCACCCAGATGTAATTAAGATGATACTTAATTAATTTGGTGATCTAATTCAGTTCTAAGATCGAGAAATAAAATTGTTAAATGAATGAGAATGACCGATGATCCATATCTCAAGTTTAACTAAAGTATCTGAAACAAAAGCACGAATGACATTGAACACTTACTACAAGCAGTATTGAGAAACTACCCTCACATGAATTTGGGGACAATGACGTGTTGCTAGACGCTATCCATTGTTTGTATAGTTACTTGGTGTTGTGCCATGCACAAGTGGGAGTCTGAAGGATTAATGTGCAAGGTACAACATATAACTATATAGTTAAATTCATTTGAACCTTCGGGGTCACACACATATACACCTAGACGTCAAATGAATATATATATATATATATATATATATATATATATATATATATATATATATTACTCAAGTAACGAAATAAATTATAATATTTATTTTTTTTTTGAATTAGTTAATTAATTTAGTGATTAATTAATTATACTCCGTAATTATATGTGAATTCATTTTTTCATATATATAAATAAAGTACTTGATTGAACCAGCAAAGTAGATATTAAAATTATTTGTTTAAGGATTTAAAAACTGTTACATATCACCTATTTCAAGTGGCTTATATATAATATTGCTAGTGGTTGTATGGAGTGGGTGAAAAGATAGAAATATAGTAATATATACCCACTGCTTTTTCTTTTGATCATTGCACAAGATTAAAGAAATAAAAAGGTTTCCAAAGAAAGTCTCTATATAGCTATTGGCTGTTATTTGGTCATCAGTGAATGAAAAAAAAACACAAGCCAGAGATTAAGTTTCTCTCTTTTGAAAGAACAAACGAATAGATACACGGAGTACTATCGATTATTTATATTATTAATATAATTTGATTATATTAATAAGTTACTTGGGGTTTGGACTAGCATCCATTGGCGGTCGTTTTGAAGTGTAGTGTGGACTATCCAAAGAGACGGTCATACTATTGATCGTAAGTTTCTCTCCTGCAATCCGTTTCTTCAGGAAAGGTATATCGTTTACTCACTTTGTGAATTTATATATATATTGACAATTATTAGTGGTGTAATTGGATCTTGTTGGAACCGTTAATCGTGTGCATGTTTTGTAATATAAATAAGTTTATTTTAACTATCCGCTGCGTTAATCTGATTTGAAAGTGCATACGATTTTCCATCAAAATTAACCCCGAGTTGCAAAAGCCAGCTGCAGTTGTTGCTCGTAAGGAGCAGTCGAAATCTTATCAATTTGTTGAACGTTACCCTTCTCGAAACGTTGAAATGAAGTGAGGAGATTGGATGTGTCCGAAGTGAGTATTTAAAATTTACTACAAGTGCTGTTTCACATGTTAATCCTTCAATTTTGGTCATCTTTTAAATACATGTTTAAAGTCTCTCGGTTCAATCTTTGGGTTATCTTTTAATCTTTCAAGTAGCTAAAAGGGAACGGGTGAAACGTGTTAAAAGTCGCTCGATTTCTTCTATATATATTTGACCACCTAAATCAAGACAATAGCTTTTGTATTGTCTCCACTGTTGTAATGGACGAGTCGGCCGCTTCAGTTTGGTAACTAACCCGTCACGTTTCACCCAAAAGCGCCTAAAAAGTCGGGTGAAGGTCGGTCAAAATCGGGCTAAGTTGGTCTGAGTCTGTCAAAGTCGGTCAAAATTCCAATAATTTTCTAAATTAGATATTGTGCCCTATATATGTGTGTATGTGTTTTTTTGTGTGTGTGTTGATATATTTATGCTTAATATATACGTTAAATTTTGTTTATTACTAAATGTCAACGTTAGTCAATGTGTGGCTCGTCCTCGTCTCATCCCCGGCTCGACCCACTCGTCCTTCCAAGGTCCGGACCGGAAACTTTTACAACATTGATTCTCTCTGACATCAGATACTTATGTGCAAAATGAATAGATTTTCAGCAACAGTAATTAAACATGATGAATGCAATTTAATGCTTTAAAGTGTTCACATTTCTTGCTTGTTACCAAAACTTTCATCTTCTTATGCATTTAAGTTAATTAATGGTATATCTAAATCAGTTACAGCGAAATAATTTAGTTCTGTATGGAATTTTAGTCACTGATTGTTGCATTGAGAAAAATAGTTAGCTGTTTGCCAAAGGCATTTTTGTTAAACATAAATTAATGTTTATTAATACCTTAATCAACAATCTGTAGGTGCAATTTCTTGAATTATGCCAGGAATAAAAAATGCCGTGAATGCGACGAAGATGGTCCTTTAAAATCTGGTGTTGAAGAGGTTGAAATGAAAAAAGACGATTGGAATTGTCCTCAGTAAGTTCTTCGTCACTTTTGTGACACTTTTGTTACTTATATAGTTGACATAATGATTTTATTTCTGAATGTGTAAATATTTCTTTACTATTTTTACAGGTGCAATTTTATGAATTTTGCGAGAAATATTCGGTGTATGAAATGCAAAACGGAGGGACCCAAAAGAGTTGGGACTCGGGAGTGATGATATTGAAATGAAGAAAGGAGACTGGAATTGTCCATCGTAAGTATTTGTTAGTTTATAAATTTGGTAATTTTAAAGCAAAATAATTTATATTTGCACTATCATATGTACAAATCAATTATGCTGGTAGCTTTATTGTTCTAAATAGCACTTATCACTAATCACAATTAGATGGTCGAACTACCTTCTTCATTAGGCATATAAATCTAGTAGTTTAAGATCCGGACCTATGCATATATATATATTTGTAATTACAGTTTAATTAGGCTCGATTTTGTTTAGGGATATTACGAGTCTCATCGAGTCATCGCTTTACTTTTTAAGGTGCATATTTGTTAGGTATATATTATAACGTATGAACTTTGGTATATTTTTTTAGGTGTCGATTTATGAACCTTGCGAGCAACACGAAGTGTCTACGTTGCCGAGAGCACCGTCCCAAGAGACAACTAAATCAAGGAGAGTGGGAGTGCCCTTCGTAAGTCTCTCTCAATAAACTTTTTAATTTTTTTTTATTATTATTTACGTATAAATATATCTTCTTCATGTAGATTATATAACGCCCATACAAAATTACTATTTGTAAATATTGGTATAAGGTCTAAATATGTATATTTTTCTATTGAACCTCAGTTAGATGTGATTTCTTCAATAATAATGGAAACGTTGTTTGTCGAAAGTGCAATTGTGAACGACCCCGAGATGCAGAAGCAATATATGAAGATCAACTGTGGAAGAAGTCAGCTTAATATAAGTAACTAATTTGATTTCAAGGTTTTAGAGTAGTAGAACATACAACTTTAGATGTATGGAGTTTTTCGGAGTATTTTTAATGATCACATCTCTATGGTCGATATAACACGTTTGAGAGTTGTATCTAGAGATTTGAATATGTGGATGTTATCGTCTGTCCTTTGTTTTGAAAAACAGAGGAATGATATTACGAGGGTGGCTTTGCGGTAATGCTATATGCATCAATCTGATAGAATGATGTTGATATCATTTATTTCAGTTGAATAATGTTAATCATCATGCTTAATTTTTTTATGGGTGTTAATTATAGCTTGAAATACAGGTAAATTTCAACAAGTGACGATAGTTTGTGATGCATCTTAGCAGTGATAGTTGTAACTTTGTGAGCCAAAATCTTGATAGATGTCAAATATGATTTCTAGCTCATCTTTTAGCTGTTTTGACCAGTTTTTTTTTATTTTTTATTTTTATTATTATTATTTTTTAATGTTGCACCATTTGTGACGCATATTAGTCAACCACCAGTTAACGATGAATTCGACTACTAGCATCTCTGTAACTTTTTAAGTTATGAGAGCATTCCCAACCATGACGTCTTTCTTCAGATTAACACACTGACACATCAGCGCCACATCAATATTTCCTTCTTTTTTTTCAATCACTAACCTATCACATTTTACTCCCAACCATGACATACTCACTAAATCAATTAATAAATTAATTTACAAATATTGATACAATATGTACAAATAAATCAAACACATTCTTCGTGATTCAAAAAGCCAAATATAGACGAAATGGTTGGCTAGTGGATATTGGCAATGGATTAACAAGAAGTTCCCATTGGTGTTAAAGTTTTGGCAATAAAATTGGCTAGCATTAACACTTCCGTTGGGAGTGCTCTGAAAAACACAATTCACAATCAATTTGAGAAGATGATTTTCGTCTTATTAAGTTGGAGATCTAAAAACAACCACCACCATCTCCGGTCAGTCTCTTCTCGGACTGTTACTGCAAATCTGAAAAACCTCACAAATATCCATAGAAGAAAACTCCGATTCTAGTATTGATTTAGGATTTCGAAAATCACTTTCATCCACAACCAGTTGGAGGCAGACTCCGATTCTAGTATTGTTTTTACTCAGGGCTTTGACCACCACTTTGGAACACATCAGACGGTCAACGAACTGTTGAAATTCTAAAGTTCGTTGACCGTCTGATGTGTTCCAACAGTGGTGGTCAAAACCCTGAATAAAAACAATACTAGTATCGGAGTCTGGCCTCCAACTGGTTGTGGATGAAAGTGGTGTTCGAAATCCAAAATCATTCCCAGTGGCCATCGGAAAATTTTGAAAAACCCGTGGTTACAACGAAGAAAGAGATCAACTCGTAAAAAAAGATGAAATTGTTGAGAAACAGTGGAAGAAACAGTTGGTACCGTTTAAGGGCAGCGAAGAAAGAGATCAAATCAGAAAAAGAGACTATTATTTGAGTTTTATATGATTTTTTGTTTTATAAGATAGATAGATATTTAGACTTTTGTGAGATTGGATTTTGTTGTTGTTACATAGATAGATATTTAGACTTTTATTTAGAGTTGCAGGTGGGTGAAATTGGTGGATGAATTGTAGGTGGGTAAAATTTTAATTGAGAGTATGTAAAATTGTCTATGAATTTGAGTTTTGTGAATTAGGTGGTTTGATTATAATTTATCTTGAATAAGTTAGGGTTTGCAAATCATTCTGGAGGAGGATGAAATTTTTGAAAGAGAAAGAATAAAAGATTGTTTTACCCTTCTGATGTGCACAGTGACGAATCTAGAATTAAATTGTAATGTGGTCCTATAAAATTTGTGTAGTACCTTGTAAAAAATTTTCTCCAAATATGACTATTTACTTTAAAAATATCATTGATTTCAAAAATATATGTCTTTAAAAATAGTGGTGTCTTGTAAAATTTTAATAGTAATTAATGATAAGAAATTAAAAAATAGTGGGGTCTTTTGACTCCACACCCATATATGTAAACTCGCCAGTGGATGTGCAACTCGCATGACTAATTTAACAAGGTAGTTTAACGATCACAGACAGATGTACCATCTATGCATATATTGTACTACTACTACCAATGAAAAACAGTTTAGGGACTTCATTTATAAATTTGAACAAATCACAAGGACTATTCACGTAATCACGTTAAAGTGAATCTGTTATTCAATTGTTAGGTCCCATTGATACTTTGGGTGTGTTTGAATGAAACTAGGTTGTGACGACCCGGAAATTTTTGACCAAATTTAAACTTAATCTTTATATGTTTCCGACACGATAAGCAGAGTTTGTAATGTTGAAATCTTAAAAACTTTGAACTGTGTTTAATATATTCATTTGACCTTCGACTGCTCTCGACGATTCACGAACAATTAATTGTAAATAGATATGTGTGTATGTATATATAAATAATAATTCGAAATATAATTTGATGTATTATATGTTGTTGTTATTAAAAATTAATAAAATAAAAATAGGATATTATAATAATTATTATTTAAAACATATCTCTATATATAAATAAAGTATATTAAAGATAAATATTAAATTGAAATGTAATTTGAAGTAATATACGATTTAGTTGATTGAGGTAAATAGGTAAAATAATATAAGGTATGATGAAACTTATTATTAAAATAAATCTATATATACAAGTATATAGATATGGCTTCGAAGTTGGTAACACTCAATTGTCAATCGATTAATATTGAACGAAGTTAAATAAATGAATACTTGTAAAGACACGATAAATATTTGTAAGTAAATATTAAATATTAAAAATATGTTATATTACATGTTTAATAAATTGAAATATCAATATATTTAAATATAATTGAAAGTTAAAATATGATTGTTATATTAATATCCTTATTATTTTCATTATAAATATTGATATCAGTATTTATATTATTAACTTAATATATAGTTATAAGATTTGATAAGCATAGCTTGTTATATCAATAATATTAGTGTTATCTTTATTATTATAATTATTATCATTAATATAATATTTATTACTATTATTATTTTTATATTAATAGTATTGTTATTATATATTATTAAATATTAATTATTAATATATATATATATATATATATATATATATATATATATATATAGATCTGATATATTATATATATATATATATAGATCTGATATATACATGCGTGACATCTGTTCTATTATTTCTATTATATATTTTTTCTGTTTCTCTACTAGTTGCTCGTGAACAACTGTCTAACCTAATCCACATAAAGCAAATCGAAAATCCTTTATTCTCTGTATCTATCATTCAATCATTCCACAACTACTATCAATCAGTTATCCATTATAAATCCTGTATCAAATAAATTAAACCAAGAAAAAGAAACTTGGAAAAACCTCTGTTCGTGACTCATAAAATCAAAGGCTCAAATTCAATTCGTTTTTCAAAATCTAATAATGCTGTTCTGTTAGGAGTGATCAAACAAAACTATCTGTAAGTTTTCAAACATCAATTCCGTTGATTAAGCTTGAATTTGGAAGTCAAAGTTTTGGTATTTAAAAGTCAACTCATGTTTTTCAATCAAATTCGTGTTATATGCTATGAGTCCAGTTAAATTAGCAATGTAGAAAGTTTTTAAGGGTGATTTAAGACATGGTATGTGTTGAAAGATTTATTTAAAACGTTACCATTTTTGCAAATCAAATTTTTTTTTTGTTATACCTGCGTCGAAACAGCAGCACTCTTAATCTTTATTTTTTTAATTTTTTTTCTTATTTATTTTGCTTACCGAAGTATACAAACATGTATATTATTATTTATGAAACTATTATCTGAATCCTTGTTTATTATAATTAATTTGATTTTGATTCTTGGTTGGTTTCATAATGAAGAAGGTGAAGAATAATAGTGAAGCCGAAATCATAGGGTAAATATAAAAGGATTCCGTATTATTTCGCAAACGGGGCACAGCCCAGCTGGTTCGGAGGAGTGATGGGTATTCGAGAGGTCTCGGGTTCAAACCCGGCGGATGGCAGTTTTTCTTTTTTTTGAGCTATTTCACTAAGGTAGTTAATTTATTTATT
The DNA here is from genome assembly GCF_046630445.1 of Rutidosis leptorrhynchoides. Taxonomy (NCBI): domain Eukaryota; kingdom Viridiplantae; phylum Streptophyta; class Magnoliopsida; order Asterales; family Asteraceae; genus Rutidosis; species Rutidosis leptorrhynchoides. The sequence goes on along the minus strand of NC_092334.1, from coordinate 652,424,642 downwards.
ATTATTATTATTATTATTATTATTATTATTATTATTATTATTATTGTTATTGTTATTGTTATTGTTATTATTATTATTATTATTATTGTTATTATTATTATCATTGTTGTTATTATTATTACTACTATTATTAGTACTTATTATTATTATTGTTATTATTATTATTATTAGTATTATTAGTATAGCATTATTTTAATTAGTAATATCAATGTTATTATTATGAAAAAATAGTATATCGATAAAAATGAAAATTTTAAAGATGTTGTTAACATTATAACTATCAAATTCTAAATATGAATATAAATATTAAAACGGAATATCATTATTATTACTAATATTAACACTATTATTATTATTATGGTTATTATTACAAATAAAAACCTTATATAAAAACACATTACAATACTTATTACTAAATCTTTCATTTTATTTAAAAACTGCTACTATTATCATTATCATAAGATTTATTATTAAAACCATTATTAACAGCAAAAGTAATATTTTTATAGTTAATATTATTATATTTATCACTAAGATTATTAACAGTATTATTTTTAGTAATATTAAGTATTATCATTTTTATCATTTTTTTACCATTACAAATATTATTATTATTACGATTACTAGCTTCAACAAACAAATGAAATATATATATATATATATAGTTAATAATATAAAAATTATATCACTAATAATAATACATATATGTTTACTCGATTACGAATATGTGTGTTAATATATATATGAATGATATAGGTTCGTGAATCCGAGGCCAACCCTGCATTGTTCAATGTCGTCATATGTATTTTTACTACAAAATACTGTATAGTGAGTTCATTTGATTCCCTTTTACTCTTTACATATTTGGGACTGAGAATACATGCGTTGTTTTTACAACTGTTTTATTAAATGCTTTTGAAATATATTTTTGAACTGCGAATACGTGAAATGCTTTTATAACTGTTTTACGAAATAGACACAAGTAATCGAAACTACATTCTATGGTTGAATTATCGAAATCGAATATACCCTTTTGTCATGTCCGAAGTTGTCCCGGAATGATGGCGAATTTATCATGTCTGAAGTTTACCCGGAATGATGGCGAATTTATCATGTCCGAAGTTTTCCCGGAATGATGGCGAATTTATCATGTCCGAAGTTTTTCCGGAATGATAGCGAATTTATCATGTCCAAAGTTGTCCCGGAATGATGAGGATATTCTATATGAAATTTGTTAAGGTTGATTGCCAGGTGTTCAATCCATATGAATGAATTTTATGCAGGATGGTTATGGGAATGGGAATATTAAATCTGGTTGTCTATTAAAATAATGAATTATATTGTTTATGATAAACCTATGAACTCACCAACCTTTTGGTTGACACTTTAAAGCATGTTTATTCTCAGGTATTAAAGAAATCTTTCGCTGTGCATTAGCTCATTTTAAGGATATTACTTGGAGTCAGTTATGGCATATTTTGAAAGACGTTGTATTCGAGTCGTTGAGTTCATCAAGATTATTATTAAGTCAATTATAGTTGGATGTATTATGAAATGGTATGCATGCCGTCAACTTTCAATGTAAAAAAAGTTTGTCTTTTAAAAACGAATGCAATGTTTGTAAAATGTATCATATAGAGGTCAAATACCTCGCGATGTAATCAACTATTGTGAATCGTTTATAATGTATATGAACGGGTCCTTTCAGTTGGTATCAGAGCGGTGGTCTTAGCGAACCAGGACTTGCATTAGTGTGTCTAACTAATAGTTGTTAGGATGCATTAATGAGTCTGGACTTCGACCGTGTCTGCATGTCAAAAGTTTTGCTTATCATTTCTTGTCGGAAATTATCTGCTTATCATTATTAGTCTAGATACATTTTACTGTATTGATTGCATGAATAGTGTATAGACAAAAAAATTCATATTTTGGCGTATCTGTTACTGTAGACTTTTCTTGATAGCTTCCGTAGATTCCTCCATAACTTATGAGATTTTAGTATTATATATGCATATGTAAATTATGTATTGCAGGGTACTAATCTACATCATATAATCTATTTCTTATCGAAAATCTTTCATCAGATCGTATGAGATGAATCCCTCAACCAGTTCGAATTCCTCGAATTCCGACAGCTATTCCGATATGGAGTTTCACCTAAGCTCCGAAATCAGTGTCACCAGAATGAATCAACCAATCATCCATCTCCAATTCATCTGATGGGTTTGTAGTCGACTTAATCAATGGAGACGCGCAGAAGGCGATCCCTTCCACTAACCGAATTCACCTCTTGATGAAGAACCTTTAGCACTTACCGGCGAACCTGTTCGTAACACCATTTTCACCCTCATTTCCCGAATATCTCGCCACGACTATATCATAACTCAGATTCTAAACCTTATTCATTCGCCCATTCTTGCCGACAATCATCCCGTAGTAAGAAGTCAACTAATTACGCGCCCGAGTTGTAGCCTTGGAAAATATGGTGCAAAACGTACCAGCTTCAGCAACATCATCGGCACCAACAGTACCACCAACATCAATACCAGTACCATCAACAACACACGCTTCAACATCACAATCTGTACCTCGAGCATAATCATCATTCTACATGACGTTCTACATCATTTATCTTCGTTCGATATGACGATTATGTAATCTCTAATGTTTTAGAGATTATGTATTATAGTTCTAACGGTAAAACAAATGAGATTAATATTATATTAACTCATTAAATCTGTACTACATCTGAAGAAAATATATGTGTATATATGTTTTCATAAAGATTGTAATTAAAAAAAATGCTTTCGTACAAACTGTTAATGATGAAAATATTTTAACGGGTAGATAATACCCGATGAATATTTAGATCTCACATTAATAAGTTACACTGTACATTCCTTGAATCTGATTCAACGGTCATTTACTATCCTACTTACATCCACAGATATACGAATCCATTCACCACAGAATAACCATTTCCATTCAATTTCATATTTGGATTTTGACTTACCAGAATCCAACAAGTGGCATAATGAAGAAAACATTTGACAAAATAAAATTTGTTAGAAACAAATAAATTAACTACGAGAAATTTTGTTAAGAATCCACGCTAACAAAATCCTAGCTAACTGTTCCTAGCTAACTGTTAATTCTGTATTACCTTTTATTTATCGCAATTTATTTATCGCATTTTATTTATCGCAATTTTAATTCTCGCAATTTTATTTATCGTCATTTAATTTATGTTATTTATTTTACGCATTTAAATATCGGGACACGTATACAAGGTTTTGACATATCATATCGACGCATCTATATATATATTATTTGGAATAACCATAGACACTCTATATGCAGTAATGCTGGAGTTAGCTATACAGGGTTGAGGTTGATTCTATAATAATATATATACTTTGAGTTGTGATCGAGTCTGAGACATGTACATGGGTCACGATACGTATTAATTAATTCGAATATTATATATTAAACTATATATGAATTATTGGACTGTTAACTGTGGACTATCGACTGTGGACTAATAGCATTGGACAATTAAAATGAATTAAAATATTGATTATAACATATGAAACTAAACATTTCTTCAAGTTTGCCACTTGATTTCATCTTAAACCTCGTTTGTCGTCAAGCCTTTCGTAATTCTTGAAAACACCTCAATCGAGAGGATGAACCAACCGCACTTCATCTACGTAAGAAGAGATTGATGCATATAGTTATGCAATTGAAAACTCTAGGAACCTGAGTAAATGTTTAACACGTATATGTGCTAATTCCTTTAGTGTTATTATTACCTAAAATAACTTGGTAATTCCTTTCAAAGTAGCAAATTTTGTCACAGCTCCAGCAAGTCAACTTCGACTTTTCATTCAGATAAGTCTTATTATAACCTCGATATATAAGTTTGCCTTCGTCATCGTTATCAGGGAACCTTTTATATTCCACCATATTACCATCAGCGTTTAATCATCTAAAAACACAATTCTCTTAAAACCACCTCGGATTGATAACCGATGATTCAGGTATGGTAGCATTAAATGCATAGGAAACAGAAAAATTGTAGATGGTCTAAACGGCCAAAAGTTTGATGATAAAGAAGGGAGTTTTAGGAACGCTCGATAGAAAATTTGGTACTGAAAAACAGATTTAAGCAAACCGTAAAGGAGACCAAGGCCAAATACAAGGACCATACCATATATTCAAAGAATCCATGTAATTCTGGAAACGAATATCTTGCTCCGTACTTATGTTAAAATCTTGCGGAAAATTTTTCTTCATCAACCTTCGAACTTAGAAATTTCAAAATATCATCATAAATATCTTCGATATTTCTGAAGATATTTTCATAAATATTCTCGTTCGAAATTATTTATCTCTTCGTGCTATCTATATTACATCATAAAGGAAACTACTTTAGTTTCCAAATTTCTTTAAAAAAATTAGAGTTTAAAATATGAATGTTTTTGAAGTAGTGTTGGGAACTGAAGCATGAGTTAGTATAATATAATGACAATTAATCAACGTGATTATATTACAGTAAGTCATGCTAAGTTTCTAATGGGACGTGATGATTCACAGATTCTAACGTCATCATGTGCCATGTTATATAACTCTTTCATTCTACTTAACTTCTGAACATATCAAGAAAGTATATTCTTGATAGTTCTATTCTCAGTGATTCTGGTAATTTGACAAATCAAATCGTGTGATTACATTTTTCTTGTTTAGAACATTAAGTTCATTCGAAGTTCCATACTTACGAATTTTGGACCGTTACTCGCTTTACTAGAGATCGATAAGAGAATAAAAAGGAAAAGAGTTTCAAAATGTAAGAGAAAATATAAAGCCCAATAACAACACGAAGTTTATAAACCGTGGATATTAATACGAAGAGCAATATAAAGTCACGGTAGAATTAAGAATAGTATCACCCCAAGTAATAGTAGAAGTAAACAGATTTCTCTGGTGGAAGATTGAAAAGAAGAATGACAGAAATGATAATTAGGAAAATATCAAGGATTAGAACTCTATTAAGCATTTTCACAATCTTTTGAATTTGAAAATTGAGTATAGGAGTGGTAAAAGTAATGGAACGGAAGAAGTTAATTTATAGTGAAATATCTGATAAAGAAATCAAAGTAGATCTCTGCATTTAATTAGAGAGATTCTAATTTCCTGAAATATCAAAGAATCAAATCTTATATAGATTTCGAAGATTGTCTTTAAATCCCTTGAATTCCGGAATTCAACCATGACTATGTCAAAAGTTATGACAAATCTCTATTTGTTCATTCCATTCTTTTGTGATAGCTTCACTCATAAGCTTCGAGTAATCAAATTATCTTATTCATATTACTCAACAGTAATAAAACTCTAATTATCAACTCATATGTGTCATGAAAACATAATTATTGTCATCCATGACCATCCCACTCAAATTTCGGGACGAAATTTCTTTAACGGGTAGGTACTGTGACGACCCAAAAATTTTTGACCAAATATAAACTTAATCTTTATATGTTTTCGACACGATAAGCAGAGTTTGTAATGTTGAAATCTTAAAAACTTTGAACTGTGTTTAATATATTCATTTGACCTTCGACTACTCTCGACGATTCACGAAAAATTAATTGTAAATAGATATGTGTGTATGTATATATAAATAATAATTCGAAATATAATTTGATGTATTATATGTTGTTGTTATTAAAAATTAATAAAATAAAAATAGGATATTATAATAATTATTATTTAAAATATATCTCTATATATAAATAAAGTATATTAAAGATAAATATTATATTGAAATGTAATTTGAAGTAATATACGATTTAGTTGATTGAGGTAAATACGTAAAATAATATAAGGTATGATGAAACTTATTATTAAAATAAATATATATATACAAGTATATAGATATGGCTTCGAAGTTGGTAACACTCAATTGTCAATCGATTAATATTGAACGAAGTTAAATAAATGAATACTTATAAAGACACGATAAATATTTGTAAGTAAATATTAAATATTAAAAATATGTTATATTACATGTTTAATAAATTGAAATATCAATATATTTAAATATAATTGAAAGTTAAAATATAATTGTTATATTACTATCCTTATTATTTTCATTATAAATATTGATATCAGTATTTATATTATTAACTTAATATATAGTTATAAGATTTGTTAAGCATAGCTTGTTATACCAATAACATTAGTGTTATCTTTATTATTATAATTATTATCATTAATATAATATTTATTACTATTATTATTTTTATATTAATAGTATTGTTATTATATATTATTAAATATTAATTATTAATATATATATATATATATATATATATATATATATATATATATATATATATATATATATACAATATAGATCTGATATATACAGGCGTGACATCTGTTCTATTATTTCTATTATATATTTTTTCTATTTTTCTACTAGCTGCTCGTGAACAACTGTCTAATCTAATCCACAAAAAGCAAATCGAAAATCCTTTATTCTCTGTATCTATCATTCACTCATTCCACAACTACTATCAATCAGTTATCCATTATAAATCCTGTATCAAATAAATTAAACCAAGAAAAATAAACTTGGAAAAACCTCTGTTCGTAACTCATAAAATCAAAGGCTCAAATTCAATTCGTTTTTCAAAATCTAATAATGCTGTTCTGTTAGGAGTGATCAAACAAAATTATCTGTAAGTTTTCAAACATCAATTCCATCAGTTAAGCTTGAATTTGGAAGTCAAAGTTTTGGTATTTAAAAGTCAACTCATGTTTTTCAATCAAATTCGTGTTATATGCTATGAGTCCAGTTAAATTAGCAATGTAGAAAGTTTTTAAGGGTGATTTAAGACATGGTTTGTGTTGAAAGATTTATTTAAAATGTTACCATTTTTGCAAATCAAAATTTTTTTTTGTTATACCTGCGTCGAAACAGCAGCACTCTTAATCTTTATTTTTTTAATTTTTTTTCTTATTTATTTCGCTTACTGAAGTATACAAACATGTATATTATTATTTATGAAACTATTATCTGAATCCTTGTTTATTATAATTAATTTGATTTTGATTCTTGGTTGGTTTCATAATGAAGAAGATGAAGAATAATAGTGAAACCGAAATCATAGGGTAAATATAAAAGGATTCCGTATTATTTTGCAAACGGGGCACAGCCTAGCTGGTTCGAAGGAGTGATGGGTATTCGAGAGGTCTCGGGTTCAAACTCGGCGGATGGCAGTTTTTCTTTTTTTTGAGCTATTTCACTAAGGTAGTTAATTTATTTATTTATTTATTTATTTATTATTATTATTATTATTATTATTATTATTATTATTATTATTATTATTATTATTATTATTATTATTATTGTTGTTGTTATTGTTATTGTTATTGTTATTGTTATTGTTATTATTATTATTATTATTATGGTTATTATTATTATCATTGTTGTTATTATTATTACTACTATCATTAGTACTTATTATTATTATTGTTATTATTATTATTATTAGTATTATTAGTATAGCATTATTTTAATTAGTAATATCAATGTTATTATTATGAAAAAATAGTATATCGATAAAAATGAAAATTTTAAAGATGTTGTTAAGATTATAACTATCAAATTCTAAATATGAATATTAATATTAAAATGGAATATCATTATTATTACTAATATTAACACTATTATTATTATTATGGTTATTATTACAAATAAAAACCTTATATAAAAACACATTACAATACTTATTACTAAATCTTTCATTTTATTTAAAAACTACTACTATTATCATTATCATAAGATTTATTATTAAAACTATTATTAATAGCAAAAGTAATATTTTTATAGTTAATATTATTAATATCATTATATTTATCACTAAGATTATTAACAGTATTATTTTTAGTAATATTAAGTATTATCAATTTTATCATTTTTTTTACCATTACAAATATTATTATTACGATTACTAGCTTCAACAAACAAATGAAATATATATATAGTTAATAATATAAAAATTATATCACTAATAATAACACATATATGTTTACTCGATTACGAATATGTGTGTTAATATATATATGAATGATATAGGTTCGTGAATCCGAGGCCAACCCTGCATTGTTCAATATCGTCATATGTATTTTTACTACAAAATACAGTATAGTGAGTTCATTTGATTCCCTTTTACTCTTTACATTTTTGGGACTGAGAATACATGCGCTGTTTTTACAACTGCTTTATTAAATGCTTTTGAAATATATTTTTGAACTGCGAATACATGAAATGCTTTTATAAATGTTTTACGAAATAGACACAAGTAATCGAAACAACATTCTATGGTTGAATTATCGAAATCGAATATACCCTTTTTATCATGTCCGAAGTTGTCCCGGAATGATGTTGAATTTATCATGTCGGAAGTTTTTCCGAAATGATGTTGAATTTATCATGTCCGAAGTTTTCCCGGAATGATGGCGAATTTATCATGTCCGAAGTTTTCCCGGAATGATGGCGAATTTATCATGTCCGAAGTTTTCCCGGAATGATGGCGAATTTAACATGTCCGAAGTTTTCCCGGAATGATGGCGAATTTATCATGTCCGAAGTTGTCCTGGAATGATGAGGATATTTTATATGAAATTTGTTAAGGTCGATTGTGAAACGACCCGTCCATACTACTATAAACGTAGTACGTTTTCATTGGTCCCATAACGAGGTATTTGACCTCTATATGATACGTTTTAGAAAATATTGCATTCGTTTCATAAAAAAGCACATCATTATTATACATAATGCATGTTTTAAACAAGTGGGCAATTATTTAAGAAATAATCCCCAAAATACATCGGTTTCTAAATACTACACACGTGACGTAACAGTCGAATATAATATATGACAAAGGTTTTATTGAATGCAACACTTTATTTAAATAAAAGTATGAGACTCCATGCACAGCTTGCTCAGATAATGCAACAGCGGAAGACTTTCTTAAGGACCTGAGAATAAACATGCGTAAACAGTCAACACAAAGGTTGGTGAGATATATAGGTTTATAATCGATATAAATATAGACCACAAGATTTCATAATTATAAATATATGTACACTCGCAAGTGTATAAAAGTATTCTATAAGTTGTTGAGCGCTTCGGTAACCATACTTAACCATTAATGTGGCATATTCCCTTTATTATGAAATCTCCCTACACTGTACCAAGTGTAGTAAAAATGAAGTACTATGCAACCGTTTACGATACTAGAGCGACTATGTGATAACCCGGAAATTTCCAACCAAATTTAAACTTTAATCTTTATATGTTTTCGACACCGGAAATTTCCAACCAAATTTAAACTTTAATCTTTATATGTTTCCGACACGATAAGCAATATTTGTTAAGTTAAATTTCAAGAATTTTAAACTATGTTCATACATTCATTCAACCTCGACCAAGTTCCAACGATTCACGAACCATTAAACGAATATGATTATATATGTATATGTGTATATATATTATAACTTGAAACGTAAACAAAATATTAGATTAAATACTTTATATGATTGTATCTGTTTCAAAATGTTTATCAATGGAATTAGAAGATAAGATCAAATGATTGAATTATCAGATATATTGAATTATGATTACAAGTCTCTGTTGAAAGGCCCACGTTGATTTGAGAAATCTTTCCATTTTAACAATATTTGGAAAATGGTAAAGTGATTTATAAATAAGAACAAATTATCAATCATTGAGAACTAGACAAAGGATAGTGGAAGATTGAATCTCATAAAGACTCGATTGATCTATTTAGTTTCAAACGTACAAAAACGTTTTCAGTTTAAAAAGAACTTTATTATTAAAACGTATATAACTTTTATAAATATCTAGAACCACTTTTGACAACTCATTACTTAACTAGTATGATAAAGATAACGATATTTATATTTTATTTTATTAAATATATATAACGATTTAAATTAATATTATATATATTTATACGCGTATTATACGTACATAGTTTTATACTTTTACTATACTTAAACTTTACCTTTACTTTATTTTTACTTTACTTTAACTTTAATAATTCACTTTAATAATTCATACTTTAATAATTCACTTTAATAATTCATACTTTAATAATTCACTTTAATAATTCATACTTTAATAATTCATACTTTAATAATTCACTTTAATAATTTATATTTTAATAATTCACTTTAATAATTTAAAAACCTATTATAAATAGTATTCAATAGGTTTCATTATTTCATAGAAACTTGAAAATATTTTTCTCTAAACTCTCTCAATCGATTTACATATATATATTTACTCCGTATTATTTCAAGATATTATTAGTATGCATAAAATATTACGACGGAGTGCTGTCCGAGTGATTTTGAAATTGTTTTTCGAGTAGGATAGGATTAAGGAAATTATGGGTTATAGCTATGGAGGTGATTGAGTATGGTTCATGGATATGCTCGTGAGGTCAATATAGTGTTTATCATTTTCGTTGCGTCTACGTACCTTTCCTGCAATATTGAATCTCAATATTGATACTTGAGTACTCATAATTTAACTTTTACATACTAATAGTGTATCCCTGACTAGTGCTCGAGTATTTAGGATTATGCATGCTTGTACTTTTGATATTGCCCTTAGACAGGTTAGGTTGAATCTTGAATTAGTTACACTTGCGGTTGAGATAAGGTATAAGATATGCATGTCCTTGGAAAGCTAGCGAAAAATTAAGAACTTTTCCTTTAGATATCGAATGGTTTCGATGAATGGATTAGAAGTTATAATCAATTGAATTTTCAATATTTTTATTAAAAATGATTATTATTATCGTCGTTTTTATCGTCGTTCTAGTTTTATCTTATTATTATCATTATTATTATCTTTATTAATAAAAGGGATTTATCATTAAAAATTGTTATTTTTTTTTATTATTACTATCGTTATTATCGTTAAAGTTATAATTAGTATTATTATTATTATCTAATTATTATTATTATTATTATTATTATTATTATTATTATTATTATTATTATTATTATTATTATTATTATTATTATTATTATTAGTATTATTATTATTATTATCATTATTAATATATATATCATTATTTAAAAATGGTTATTGTTATTGTTATTATTATTATTACTATATTATCATTAAGATAATTATTAGTATTATCGTTAATAATGTTATAGTAACTATCATTATTAATATTAGTGTAATTAAAACAAATATTTGTAACACCTAATTATTTGATTACTATTATTATCATTATTATGAACACGATATAAAAGACGATTAAAAGCTATTAAACGAAATGATTAGGAAATAATGAGTAAGAGTATCATGATGAAATTAAAATATTATAAGATATTGATTTAGATAAAATTATCGTTCTTATTATTTTTATCATTACTATTATTATTAAAAGTATCGTTAGTATTAAAACTATCATTTTAACAAAAATTATTATTTTAATAGAAATGTCATTGTTACTATAAAATATCATTATTATTATTATTTTAAATAGAATTATTATTTTAAAGATAATATTAAAAATTATCGTAAATATTAAAGTTATCATAATTAGAATTATCGTTTTATCATAATGTCATCTTAGTAATTTATAAATATTGATATTTTTATAATAATAATTATTATTACAAAATAATACAACTTTTACTTACTATCATTATAGATATTATTTTATCAAATAAATATGTGATACAAACATATTTTACTACGTGTAATTACTTACTTTAATAATACCTATCATATTATCTTTATGATATTAAATGAACCCTATAAATTTTATTACTTAATATACATAAAAGTATATTTTATTATATAAATTTAATATAAAATTTCATTTATTAATAAATAAATTATATTATTTACTCTAATAAATCTTTTTAAAATATTTAAAAATATAAAATGACGATATTTAAACTATATATTAATCATGTATAGATTTTTGGAAATTATTTTGAGTCAAATTTACTTTTGTTGACTTTTGCATATTAGTCTCGAGCATTAGGATTGTGGTACACTATGACTTGACCTAATTTGTTAGACAAATATTGACCAACACATAAATATATATAATTAATTTAGGTTCGTAAATCCGAGGCAAACCTTGCACTTGTTCAATGACGTTATATGTATTTTTACTACGAAATACAGTATGGTGAGTTTCATTTTCCTTTTTACCCTTTATATTTTTGGGACTGAGAATACATGCGCTTTTATAAATGTTTGAAGAAATAGACACAAGTAATTGAAACTACATTCTATGGTTGAATTATCGAAATCGAATATGCCCCTTTTTATTAAAGTCTGGTAATCTAAGAATTAGGGAACAGACACCCTAATTGACGCGAATCCTAAAAATAGATCTATTGGGCCTAACAAACCCCATCCAAAGTACCGGATGCTTTAGTACTTCGAAATTTATATCATGTCCGAAGGAGGATCCCGGAATGATAGGGGATATTCTTCTATGTATCTAGTTAATGTCGGTTACCAGGTGTTCACCATATGAATGATTATTTTTGTCTCTATGCATGGGACGTATATTTATGAGAACTGGAAATGAAATTCGTGTGGTCTATTAAAATGATAGAAATAAATGATTATGATAAACTAATGAAATCACCAAACTTTTGGTTGACACTTTAAAGCACGTTTATTCTCAGGTGCTAAAGAAATCTTCCGCTGTGCATTTGCTCATTTTAAAGATATTACTTGGAGTCTTTCATAGCATATTTCGAAGAACGTTGCATTCGAGTCATTGATTTCATCAAAGATTATTATTAAATCAATTTATAGTTGGATAGTGGATATTATGAAATGGTATGCATGCCTGCCAATTTTCGATGTAAAGAAAGTTTGTCTTTTAAAAACGAATGCAATACAAATGTATCATATAGAGGTCAAATACCTCGCAATGTAATCAACTATTGTGAATCGTTTATAATGTATATGAACGGGTCCTTTCAGACTAGCCCGGTTGGGGTTGTCAAACCCGATAGATCTATCAATAGGATTCGCGTATACATGTTCTTACAACATGTAAATATTAGTTACCAAGCTATTAGGGAAGATATGCAAAGTGGTACAACTCAACGTAGAATATATTTTAAGTACTTGTGTCTATGGCGTAAAACATAAAATACATGTATTCTCATCCCAAAATATTTGTAGAGTTTAAAAATGGGACTATATACTCACAGTAGTAAAAGTATATTAATAATAAGTTTTCAACTTATTAAAAAGATGACCGTCGTCCTTGGATTCACGAACCTATAACAATAATAACGATTCAGATAATAATACGACATATGAATAAAATAAAGTAAGTTCATAGAATACTTATATAATAATTTTTAACATTTTATGTTAGTAGTCCATTGTTAGTAGTCCTTTGTTAGTAGTCCAAAATAGTCCAAAAAGTCCAACAGTCCAATAATCGGTATATATATATATAATCTTAGAATTACCCCACGACGTATTGTATATGTATTGTCTTTGCATCAACCCAGAGACGTATTGTATACGTATTGTCTTAGAATTAACTAATACGTATTGTGTACGTATTGTCTTAGGATTTATCAAAACGTATTGTATACTTATTGTGTTAGGACGTACCAAGAATATTATTATACATATATACAATCACAGAATTAACCAAGATTATAAAATTTTATTATACTACTGATAACATGTCCAAATATATATAGGATATAGGAAAATTTAACAAGGATATGGTTAATATAGTTTTTATAATATAAATTTCGTCCATACAACGTTAATTTTAGCAGATTTTGTTTTGCTCGCCAAATATTTATTACAACTCCGTTTAAAGTGAATTAAATTGCTATGGATTCATTAAGAAGTAAATTTTACAAAACAAATTCGAAAAGTTCATCCTAAGTAGTAATTTTTAGAGCTTTACCCTCTTTTTGTGTCGGTGGACAGATTAGGAAAAATCCCGGCATCCAACCAATATATGATTTTTGATAAAATACTTTCACTTTGTCTAAAATCATGAAAAAAATACTGGAAGTCTTATTTACATATATTAACATATTTCCAAAGTCTTAGCCTTGAACTCAAAGTTTAAGATAGGTTTTTAATTCCCAACCCAAAACAGCCCGCTTTTTACCGAATGGAGATTAAAGGATATATGTTAAGTTTCAAGGTGTTCTTCATATGTACAAGTTATAAGTTCTTATATTAACTTAATATAACATCATAATACATATAAATAAGTGTTATTAGAGTTAAGTTAGAAAGATTAGATTAGTTTTTCAAACAAGCTTGGTGTTCACCAAAACAAGTTCTAGTTTTTACAAGTTTTATAAGTATAATAAGATAGCAACTATACAAGGAATTGAACAAGGATTTTTGAGAAGTAGTTTACCTTGATTATGAAGAGAAAAGTTGCTGAGATTAAAGTATGATATGAGAGCATTCAAGTGTGTGTTTTTAGTTTAAGAAAATGTGGAGTAAAAATGAGTTAAAATGGTCCTTATTTATAAGCTTATAATTTTGGCTTTTAGTGAAAATATATAAGATAAGTTAAATTGTATTAAGTCATGCATGACATATTAAATTGATTAGGTCATGGATGACATATTACACAAATAATTGCAGATTTCTATTGGTATATACCAATAGTAAATACTTCTAGAAGCTGTGTATAATACGGGTAAAAATACCGTATGAATGCGAGTAGAATTCTTTGAGAAAATTGAACGAAAATACGAGTATAGCTATTCTTTATATGTATTGGCATATTATAAAGTGTATTCAATACTTGTAAGGATGTATTTACACTCGTAATACATTATATGTAAATACATTTTAACATAAGTTAATTACGTCGTTTAAATAGTAATATATATATTGTTTGAAAACTCTTTAAATTAGTAGTATGAAGATATATATAAATATATATATATATATATATATATATATATATATATATATATATATATATATATATAAATAATACTTTGTTAATATACTTAATGAGATATTTAAATATCATATTTTCAAGTTAAATATATATAAATCCATATATATACACAATAATTAAACAATTAAATCAAGTTATGACGTTCGTGAATCGTCGGAATAAAAGGGTGACCAAAAGCTTGTATAAAACTCTTTTCAGAGATTCAAGATTTATTAAAATTCATTGCTTATCAAGTCGGAATTATATAAAGATTAAGTTTAAATTTAGTCAGAAATTTCCGGGTCGTCACAGTACCTACCCGTTAAAGAAATTTCGTACCGAAATTTGATCGAGGTCGTCATGGCTAACAATAAGAATGTTATTATGACGAATATAAGTTGATTCATAGGATTTTATCATGATTGAGAAATATGGATAAAATAATTCGATTACTCGAAACGTATGAGTGAAGCTATCGTAAAAGAGTGAAATGAGAAAATAGGGATTCGTCTTATCTTTTGACGTCATCACGGTTGATCTCCGGATTAAATAAAATCTTTGTAATTTATATAAGATTTGATTCTTCGGCGATTAAGAAAATTATGATCCTCTTCGATTTAATGCAATAATCTGTCTCAATTTCTCTGTCGGATATTTTACTATAAATCAACCTCCTACGTTTCCTTATTTCCAAATCTCCCATCTTTTATACTTTCTTCCTTTCTTCGTACTTCCAAAACATTCGTCAATATGCTCCATCCAGTTTTAATTCTTGATATATTTTTTACTATCACATCTGTCATTCTTCTTTTTCATCTTCCATCGGAGGAATCCGTTAATTTCTACTATGCTCTTGGGTTTATAGTGTTCTTAGTTTTCCCGTGTCTTTATATTGCTATACGCATCGATATACACGGTTTGTAATTTCTGCGTTGTCTTCATGCTTATATTTTTCCTTATATTTTGGTGTTTCATACTTCCGTCTTCTTTTCCCGACTTCAAGTCAAACGAATAATGGTCTAGAATTCATAGATATGAAATTTGGAATGAACATAGCTAATGCTCTAAGAGAGAAATTGTAATAGCACAATTTGACTTGTGAAATTACCAGAATCTAAAGGAAAAGATAGAACTATCAATATAATATGTTCTTGATATGTTTAGAGACTATATTGAATGTAAGAGTCATGTAACATGGCATATGATGACGTTATGGTCTGTGAATCATTACGTTTCATTTAGAAACTCAGCATGACTTACTGTAATATAATCACGTTGATCAAGTGTCATTATATTATACTAACTCATGCTTCAGTTCCCAACATTACTTCAAAAACATTCATACTTTACAGTCAGAGGTTTCAGATATTTAGAAACTAAAACAGTTTTCTTTATGATGTGATACATATCACGCAAAGGAATAAATAATTTCAGATAAGAATGGTTATGAAAATATCTTCAGAAATATGAAGGATATTTATAATGAAAGATACGATGATATCTTAGAATATTTAAGATAAGAGGATGATGAATAATATTGTTCGCAGAGGTTTTAGAGTAAGGAGTAAGGTATTTGCTAAGGATTTTAGCAGACACCGAATCATTTGGATTCTTTGAAGGTAGATTTCGTCCTTGTGATTTGTCCACAGCCTCCTTCAGGGTTTGCTCAATCCATTTTCCAGTTTCAAACCTTCTCTTTTTCTGTGCTTTGCTAACACAATATTCTTTATCATCAACTTTTGACTGTTACAGTTGTCTACAATTTCTGCTGCTTCATTCAACTTTTTCAAAACTTCATAGTACTGATTCGTAGGCTGAAGTGCTATTCCGGATTTCAGAATTATAATTCCAGAAAATAACGTTATATGTATATGCAGAAATGATGTGAGATTCAAGAATAATTATTGATGCTTCCTGAGGTTTGGTATGACAATTATTGTTACAAGATGTAGATGGGCACATGACAAGGTTTTATAGTGATCTTTCAGAGAGATTTAAGTCAAAGAGCAATAAAGTTGCTGGTAAGCTTACTACTAATGTGGTGGAATATAAAAGGTTCCCCAGTAACGATGGCGAAAAGACAACGTATATATCAAGGTTATAATAAGGCTACTCCGGATAAAAAGTCGAAGTTATCTTTTTGGAGCTGTGATAAAATTCGCTATTTTGAAAAGGGATTGTAAAGTTATTTTGGGTAATAATAATGCTAAAGGATCTGACACAGATACGTGTTGAACCTTTGCTTAGGTTCAAGTGTCCTCCGAATGCATATCTATATGCATATATTCTTCGTATGTATCGTGTGATTGGTTCCTTCTCTCGATTGTTCCTTAGTTGAGATGTTTTCAAGAATTTTGAAGGGTTTAGACGCAGGTTGTCATCGTCAATATCCGTATAATGAATTCGTCATGAATCTTGAATGATACGAATATCTTTATGAGTTCTGTGAATGAAAGTGATGTTCTAGTATAGTTTGAATTTAAAGTATGATTTTGAAGGATGTAGGAATTTAAGATTGATGGCACTTCTTAAATCTTGACTTGGATTTTGATCTGTCAAAATCAGAATATGTAATTGAATTGGTATGGAAAATGGTTGTCTTGAATTTTGTGAAATGATGTATATTGCTATGAAAGGAGAGAGTATAATTAACGATTGTCGAAACATCATTGAAAATGTACAGTGTACCATATTAATGTGAACTTAAGTATTTCTCGGGTATTACCTACCCGTTAAAATAAAATTTCACAAGTAATATTTTGTACAAAAGAATTTTTATTACAGTCTTAATGAAAATGTATGTATGTATATTTTCTTCAGATGTAATATGGATTTAATGAGTTAATATTATATTAATCTCATTTGGTTTACGGTTGGAACTAGAAATGAACAATCCCTAAAACTTTAGAGATTACATAATCGCCGCGGAATATTTCTTCAACGTAAATGAAATAATGAATTAATACTTCATCACTTATTATTGTTGGTATCCCTCAGTGCCTGCGGTGCGTATGATGTTGATGCTCGTAATGCGACTTGCGATGTTGAGGCTTGTGATGTTGTTGGTAATGCTACTGCTGGTGCTGGTAGTGGTTTGATGTGAGTATAGATGATGAGAATTTGTTTTGTTTTGTATTGTGAAAAAATATGTTTAAAGTTTCTTGAATAAAAAGAGAGGTCAAGAGTTTTATAAAGGAAATGAAATGATGTAGGATGCACTTGCTAATGAAGTTTTGCTTTTCATGACAGTAATTTTTTTTTTTTTTTACTAAATAATTCACCATGCAAGATACGGAGTAAAGGTCGGATAGCCTTAATAATATTAGTAATATTATACTCGTTGCGGCATATCCTGGAAAGGAGAGAGAAAATGGTGTTACGAACGGGTTCGCCGGTAAGTGCCTCATGTTCTTCACCAAGAGGGCAATGTGGTGGATGGAAGGGATCACCTTCTGTAACGACCCGGAAATTTCCGACCAAATTTAAACTCTAATCTCTATATGGTTCCGACACGATAAGCAAAAACCCTAAAGTTGACCCGCATTTTTTTTCGATCGTTCTATACTTATAAGATTAATATTTACATAAATTAAAACTTACCAACATGATAAGTAATCCAAAATGTCGAGATTTATATTTCCGAAAAGAGTTTTACACAACGTTTGACCGTCTAGTTTGACCGACGATATCACGAACTATACAATATATGATAATTATACGTTTGCGTATATATATGTATATATACATATTTAACATGATTAATGAATGTTTTAATATCTTATTTTGTATCAAAAACTATAAGTTATAAGTATATTTTGAAACTACTAACTTAAGTTTTCAAAACGATAACTATACGTAAGGTTATTTGACATAAATACTTAAGACTTATAATGTTTATACATATATCGTATAAGTAATGTATCTACTCACTTTTAAGACTTAAATACATAAAATCATATAAGTGTATTCACAAAAGATAGCTATATTTGAATCCTCATTCCATTTTTCACAAAATTTCTATACGTATATCTAGAGTATTTGTACTCGTATCATACCTAGCTTCTATACGTATTTACTATTGGTATATACACATCAAATCACCACCTAACCAGACCTTGTTACTACCCTAGGTATAAGGTAATTGCTTTTGTATTATTGTTTGACAAATACATAAGATTACAAACTAAAATTTTGTCATGTTATCCTTAAAGATCACATTTTTAGGAGTATATATGTATCATCATTTTGATTCATTTACTACTTCAATCTCCTAGCTAAAACACACACACTTATAACCCTTAAACACCTTCAACAATTCAGTAAAGTTCTAAGAAGATCTAGCTTCAAAAACCTTACATAAACACCATAAGAAAACCATACAAAAACACTTCAAGAAAACCTTCCAAGAACACCAACTTACTTCCAATCTTTCATCCACTTCTATCACCCTTTTGATTCTAGCTTCTTACTCCTCTTTTACAGCAAACTTATCCAAGGAACTTGAGGTAGAATCTATGTTCATAACCTTGTTCGATTCATATATATATAGCTATCTTATTTTGTGGTACAAAAGTTTAACAACAAGAACATAGTTTGAATGTTTTCAAACTTGTTTGCAAACTAAATAGATCCTTCTAACTTAACTTTTAAAATACTTCAAGACCTGTAATATAACTTAAATATATGCTAATTTAATAAGGTAAAACTTGGTTTTTCAAAGTATAAGTATTTTTAGAAAAATGGTCATTAAATGATTTTTTTTTGTAACAAAATGTTTAACTTCATATGTTTCACTAATGTTTCACTTATGCCGTATGATTTTGAATACAAACCAAGGTATTTACAGTTCATAGTCTTAAAGAAGAACTCGATCCAAGAAGATGGCAATTTGAATCAACGAAAACGGACTTGTAACGAAGAAACTATGACCGAAACAAAATTGGTTATCCTAGATCATTTCAACTACGGGATCAATTGGAAAAAAAAGATATAAATCACATATTTCTAAGATAACATGATATTTTATATATATGTACTCATAATTCAATTTCATATGGTTCAGGATCACCCGTAAACAACACGAGAAGATTAATCATAAGATCCCATGATTGTACGCAACACGTCATTTGACAACACCGGTACTTTATGTACGCAACACGTCATTTGACAACACCGGTACCATGGGTCAAGATTAATCTCGACCAACACATATACGATGGGGTTTTATGGGAGTTTTATTTATTTCGTTGGGGGTTTATTTATTGCGGGTATATTAAACATCTAAAAATGAACCATTAAAATTGAATTACTAACATCGAAACGCTAACTACGGACTAAGGAATTATTCAAAGTATTGAAAGTATTATAAATATATATACGAGATGTTTGTTTAAAATGAAAATATATTGATATATTATATATGGATAGGTTCGTGATATCAACCGGAAGACCAAGTCAAAAATATATATATCTTCGAGACAACAGTGAGTATATAGTCCCACTTTTAAACTCTAAATATTTCGGGATGAGAATACATGTATTTTATGTTTTACGTTATGGACACAAGTAACTGAAAAATATATTCTACGTTGAGTTGTACCACTGGCATACTTCCCTGTAGCTTGGTAACTGTTATTTACAGCGGTATTGTAAACGCGAATCCTGTTGATAGATCTATCGGGCCTGACAACCCCAACCGGACTGGACGACCAGTATTCAACGGTTGCACAGTACTTCGTTTTGCGACTACACCTTGGTACGGTGTAGTAAGATTTCATATTAAAGGGAATATGCGACGTGATTAAATGTTAAGTATGGTTACCAAGTGCTCAACCACTTAGAATATTTTTATTGAAATGATTATATACGAAATCTTGTGGTCCATTGTTATAACGCTGCTAGCATCAAACCTATATATCTCACCAACTTTATGTTGACGTTTTAAAGCATGTTATTCTCAGGTACGAATTAAGTCTTCCGCTGTGCATTAGCTCATGTTAAGGATACTACTTGGGACCATTTAAGCTATGATACAAGGACGTTGCATTCGAGTCATTGAAGTTCATTAAAGACTATTGTTATGAAAATGGCAGATTAGATCATTTGGTTGTTATAAAATGTTAGGCTAATATGTCAACTCTCGATGTAATAATAGATTGCCTTTAAGAAATAAATGCAACGTTTGTAAAATGTATCATATAGAGGTCAAGTACCTCGCGATGTTATCAACTATTGTAATTCGTTTTTAATCTATATGGACGATGTCCGGATGATTAGTTTCGGATCCTTTCAGTTGGTATCAGAGCGTTGGTCTTAGCGAACCAGGCCTTGCATTAGTGTGTCTAACTAGTAGTTGTTAGGATACATTAAGTGAGTCTGGACTTTGACCGTGTCTGCCTGTCAAAAGTTTTGCTTATCAATCCTAGTCGGAAATCATCTGCTTATCATCC
Organism: Rutidosis leptorrhynchoides; assembly: GCF_046630445.1. NCBI lineage: Eukaryota > Viridiplantae > Streptophyta > Magnoliopsida > Asterales > Asteraceae > Rutidosis > Rutidosis leptorrhynchoides. The sequence continues at coordinate 652,403,164 of NC_092334.1, read as the reverse complement.
TTAGGGAACTGCCTGCTTATCATTCTTAAGTCTAGACACGTCTTATTGCATTTAGTGCATCGATAGTGTATAGACAAAATTCATATCTTAGCGTATCTGTTACTATAGACATTGCCTGACGTATTTCAAAGATTCTCCGTAATTCATGGGATTTTGATATTATATATACATATGTAAATTATGTATTGAAGAGTACCAAACCCAACTCCTATAATCTATTCCAAACCAAAAATTCACTTCTCCGACTATACAAGATGGATTTTTCATCCAGTTCGAATTCCTCCGACTTCGATAGCTACGCCGATATGGATTTCCATTCGAGCTCCGAGAACAGCGTCACCGGAATGGATCAACCAATTTCCCATCATCTATTTTGGATGAATTGGGGATGGGTTCGTAATATACTAAATCTCTGGAGGCAAGAAGAAGGTGATCCATTCCATCCACCAAATTGTCCTCTTAACGATGAACCTGAAGCACTTACCGGTGAACCTATTCGAAACACCATTTTCTCGCTCATTTCTAGAGTATCTCGTCATGATTACATACTATCCCATATTTCGAATCTTGTTCATTCGCTCGTTCCAACCGTCAATCATCCCGGTATAATAGAAGAAGTCAACGAGCTTCGCGCTCGGGTAGTGGCTTTAGAAAATACGGTGCGAAGGTTACAAACACCAGCAGCAGCACCAGCAGCATAATCTATACCACCATCATCAACGCCGACAGTACTCTTGTCACCCCCAAAATCTCAACATCACAATCTGTATCTCGAATATCAACATCACACGACTCAATATCTGTACTTCGAGTATGATCTTCGTTCTATATATCGTTCTACATCGATTATCTTCGCTTTACGTATCGTATGACGATTATGTAATTTCTAAAGTCTTAGAGATTATGTAATCTAGAATTAACGATAAATCAAATGAGTTTATTATCTTATTGACTCATTAAATCTATGATTATCTCTGAAGAAAATATATATGCAAGTATATTTTCATAAAGATAGTAATTAAAAATTCCTTCGTACAAACTAATAATGATGAAAATATTTTAACGGGTGGGTAGTACCCGAGGAATATTTAGATTTCACATTAATAAGTTATATTGTACATTCTTGAATCTGATTCAACGGTCATTTGTTATTTTACTTACAACCATCGATATACGTATCCGTTCACCCCAGAATAACCATTTCCATTTAAATTTCATATTTGAATTTTTTTTTTACCTATCCAAATCCAACAAGTGGCATAAAGAAGAAACATTGGACAATTAAAATGAAATAAAATGTTGATTATAACATATGAAACTAAACAATTCTTCAATTTTGCCACTTGATTTCATCCTAAACCTCATTTGTACTTCGACAATTATAATCCTCATTCAAATCTTTTCATGATTCTTGAAAACACCTCGATCGAGAAGTTGAACCAGCCGCACCTCGTTTACGGAAGAAAGATTTATGCATACAGTGATGCACCTGAAAAATTTTCGAAACCGAAGTTATAGTTAAAACGTATCCGCGTCGAATTCCTTATCATTCATTATCAAAAACAATCATACGATTCCTTTTCAAGAAGCTAATTTTGTCACAGCTCCACTTCGACTTCTCAGTGAGACTACTCCTATTATAATCTCGATATTTATACTTTGTCCTTTCGACGTTGTTACCGGAGAACTTTTTTTCACAACATCATCAGCAGACGTACCAGCAACTCGTTATCTCTTTGGCGAAACCCGCAATCAGTATTTTGAAAATCTCGTAGAAATTCTCCCAGTTATACCGAGAACGACTATCCCTAAGAATTACATTTTTCGAATGTGAAGTTCTGAAAAACATCCTGGACTATGAAGTAGTTCTTGAAATGCTGAAGAAGCAGAAAAAAAAAAAAAAAAAAAAAAAAAACTGTAAACGACTTTAACAGTCAAAAGTTTAATGATGAAGTACATTGTATTGGTAAAGCTTAGAAAAAGAGGAGAGTTGGAACTGGAAAACGGATTGAGCAAAGTATGAAGGAGGATGTAGATAAATCACAAGAACTGAATCTGCTTTCAAAGGATTCAAACGATTCAGTGCTTGCTGAAACCATTAGTAAAAAAAAAAAAAAAAACCTACCCCTTATCCTAAACCTTTCCCGATGATATTCTTCATCATCATCTTATCTTAGATATTATAAGATATCTTCATATCTTTTGTTATACATATCCTCCATATTTCTGGAGATATTCTCACAACTGTTCTTATCCAAAATCATGTATTTCTCCGTAATATCTGCGTTACAATATAAAAGAAACTGTGTTAGTTTCTAAGTTCTAAAACCTTCAAGTTTAAAATAGGAATGTTTTGAAGTAGTGTTGGGAACTGATACATGAATTAGTATAATATAATTAAACTTGATCAACTTCATTATATTACAGTAAGTCATGTTAAGTTTCTAATGGAATGTGATGATTCACAGTACCGTCATCATGTGCCATGTTACACGGCTCTTACATTCTATCAAGTCTCCAAACATATTAGAACGTATCACCTTGATAGTTCTATTTTTCCGGAATATTCGAGTAATTTAACGAATCAAGATCGTGCCATTACAATTTTATTCTAAAACCAATAGCTAGGTTCATTCCAAATTTTATACCTACGAATTCCGAACTATTGATCGCTTGACTCAAGGACGGGAAGAAGAAACGAAGGGACAAAGTCCCAAAATAGAAATTGGGGTATAGATCACAGCAAATAGGAGAGAATATTAACTATGGATGACAATGATTATGGAAAACAGAAGCAGGAGCATCGAAGTATAAGGAAAGATATCAAACCCAACAACCACCCAGAAACTACAAACCATGTATATCAATACGTATGGCGACGTAAAGACACGGGAGAATTAGAAACATTATAATTCCAAGAAAATCATAAAAGTGAATAGATTCTTCTGGCGGTAGATGGAAGAGAAGAATGAAAGATATAAAAGTTAGAAGTATAACAAAAATCAGAACGGGATGAAGCATTTCAAAGGATACCTTAAAGTAGGAATTAAGGAGAAAGAGTAGAAGATGCGAGTTGTGAAAAATAAGGAAACGAAGGGGTGGATTTATAGTGAAATATCCGACAGAGAAATCGAAACAGATTACCGCATTAAATCAAAGAAGATTCTGATCGCCGAATAACCAAATCTTATTACGTAAGATTTTTCCTAAATCCCTTAAATCCCGGAAATCAATTCTAAACCACGTCATCGATTAAAAACGATTCCATATTTACTCATTTCATTTTTTTTTTTTGTGATAGCTTCGCTCGTGCGTCTCGCATAACCAAATCGTTTTATCTAAATCTTTCAATAATGATAAAATTTCATTATTACCTCATATTCGTCATGAAAACATTCCTATGGTTATTTATGACAACCTCTACCAAATTTCGAGGACGAAATTTCTTTAACGGATGGGTACTGTAACGACCCGGAAATTTCCGACCAAATTTAAACTCTAATCTCTATATGGTTCCGACACGATAAGCAAAAACCCTAAAGTTGACCCGCATTTTTTTTCGATCGTTCTATACTTATAAGATTAATATTTACATAAATTAAAACTTACCAACATGATAAGTAATCCAAAATGTCGAGATTTATATTTCCGAAAAGAGTTTTACACAACGTTTGACCGTCTAGTTTGACCGACGATATCACGAACTATACAATATATGATAATTATACGTTTGCGTATATATATGTATATATACATATTTAACATGATTAATGAATGTTTTAATATCTTATTTTGTATCAAAAACTATAAGTTATAAGTATATTTTGAAACTACTAACTTAAGTTTTCAAAACGATAACTATACGTAAGGTTATTTGACATAAATACTTAAGACTTATAATGTTTATACATATATCGTATAAGTAATGTATCTACTCACTTTTAAGACTTAAATACATAAAATCATATAAGTGTATTCACAAAAGATAGCTATATTTGAATCCTCATTCCATTTTTCACAAAATTTCTATACGTATATCTAGAGTATTTGTACTCGTATCATACCTAGCTTCTATACGTATTTACTATTGGTATATACACATCAAATCACCACCTAACCAGACCTTGTTACTACCCTAGGTATAAGGTAATTGCTTTTGTATTATTGTTTGACAAATACATAAGATTACAAACTAAAATTTTGTCATGTTATCCTTAAAGATCACATTTTTAGGAGTATATATGTATCATCATTTTGATTCATTTACTACTTCAATCTCCTAGCTAAAACACACACACTTATAACCCTTAAACACCTTCAACAATTCAGTAAAGTTCTAAGAAGATCTAGCTTCAAAAACCTTACATAAACACCATAAGAAAACCATACAAAAACACTTCAAGAAAACCTTCCAAGAACACCAACTTACTTCCAATCTTTCATCCACTTCTATCACCCTTTTGATTCTAGCTTCTTACTCCTCTTTTACAGCAAACTTATCCAAGGAACTTGAGGTAGAATCTATGTTCATAACCTTGTTCGATTCATATATATATAGCTATCTTATTTTGTGGTACAAAAGTTTAACAACAAGAACATAGTTTGAATGTTTTCAAACTTGTTTGCAAACTAAATAGATCCTTCTAACTTAACTTTTAAAATACTTCAAGACCTGTAATATAACTTAAATATATGCTAATTTAATAAGGTAAAACTTGGTTTTTCAAAGTATAAGTATTTTTAGAAAAATGGTCATTAAATGATTTTTTTTTGTAACAAAATGTTTAACTTCATATGTTTCACTAATGTTTCACTTATGCCGTATGATTTTGAATACAAACCAAGGTATTTACAGTTCATAGTCTTAAAGAAGAACTCGATCCAAGAAGATGGCAATTTGAATCAACGAAAACGGACTTGTAACGAAGAAACTATGACCGAAACAAAATTGGTTATCCTAGATCATTTCAACTACGGGATCAATTGGAAAAAAAAGATATAAATCACATATTTCTAAGATAACATGATATTTTATATATATGTACTCATAATTCAATTTCATATGGTTCAGGATCACCCGTAAACAACACGAGAAGATTAATCATAAGATCCCATGATTGTACGCAACACGTCATTTGACAACACCGGTACTTTATGTACGCAACACGTCATTTGACAACACCGGTACCATGGGTCAAGATTAATCTCGACCAACACATATACGATGGGGTTTTATGGGAGTTTTATTTATTTCGTTGGGGGTTTATTTATTGCGGGTATATTAAACATCTAAAAATGAACCATTAAAATTGAATTACTAACATCGAAACGCTAACTACGGACTAAGGAATTATTCAAAGTATTGAAAGTATTATAAATATATATACGAGATGTTTGTTTAAAATGAAAATATATTGATATATTATATATGGATAGGTTCGTGATATCAACCGGAAGACCAAGTCAAAAATATATATATCTTCGAGACAACAGTGAGTATATAGTCCCACTTTTAAACTCTAAATATTTCGGGATGAGAATACATGTATTTTATGTTTTACGTTATGGACACAAGTAACTGAAAAATATATTCTACGTTGAGTTGTACCACTGGCATACTTCCCTGTAGCTTGGTAACTGTTATTTACAGCGGTATTGTAAACGCGAATCCTGTTGATAGATCTATCGGGCCTGACAACCCCAACCGGACTGGACGACCAGTATTCAACGGTTGCACAGTACTTCGTTTTGCGACTACACCTTGGTACGGTGTAGTAAGATTTCATATTAAAGGGAATATGCGACGTGATTAAATGTTAAGTATGGTTACCAAGTGCTCAACCACTTAGAATATTTTTATTGAAATGATTATATACGAAATCTTGTGGTCCATTGTTATAACGCTGCTAGCATCAAACCTATATATCTCACCAACTTTATGTTGACGTTTTAAAGCATGTTATTCTCAGGTACGAATTAAGTCTTCCGCTGTGCATTAGCTCATGTTAAGGATACTACTTGGGACCATTTAAGCTATGATACAAGGACGTTGCATTCGAGTCATTGAAGTTCATTAAAGACTATTGTTATGAAAATGGCAGATTAGATCATTTGGTTGTTATAAAATGTTAGGCTAATATGTCAACTCTCGATGTAATAATAGATTGCCTTTAAGAAATAAATGCAACGTTTGTAAAATGTATCATATAGAGGTCAAGTACCTCGCGATGTTATCAACTATTGTAATTCGTTTTTAATCTATATGGACGATGTCCGGATGATTAGTTTCGGATCCTTTCACCTTCTTCTTGTCTCTAATGATTAAGTAGATTACAAACTCATCTCCAATTCATCCAATATAGATGATGGCTAATTGGTTGATCCATTCCGATCACACTGCTTTCGGAGCTCGAGTGAAATTCCATATCGGAATTCAAGGGACTTGAACTAGTGGAGAGTTCCATTTCGTACGATTGAATAAAGATTTTTCGATATGAAATGATTTCCGTCTATCGGATGGTATTCTAATTACATAGAATATCTATATATATATATATATATATATATATATATATATATATATATATATATATATATATATATATATATATATAGAGCAAAAGATTTCATAGATTACGGAGGAATTTACGGAATATGTTAGGCAAAGTTTACAGTAACAGATACGCTAAGATATGAATTAGCATATACGCTAAAATATGAACTTTGTCTATACACTATTTATGCAATCAATGCAGTAAGATGTGTCTAGACTAAGAATGATAAGCATGTAATTTTCTAAGGGTGATAAGCAGATGATTTCCGACTAGAAATGATACGCAAAACTTTTGACATGCAGTTAAGGTCGAAGTCCAGACTCACTAATGCATCTTAATAACTATCCGTTAGACACACTAATGCAAGACATGGTTCGCTAAGACCACCGCTCTGATACCAACTGAAACGACTCGTCCATACTACTATAAACGCAGTACGTTCTCATTGGTCCCATAGCGAGGTATTTGACCTCTATATGAAACGTTTTAGAAAATATTGCATTCGTTTCATAAAAAAACACATTATTATTACACATAATGCATGTTTTAAACAAGTGGGCGAATATTTAAGAAATAATCCCCAAAATACATCGGTTTCCAAATACTACACACGTGAAATAACAGTCAAATATAATACATGACAAAGGTTTTATTGAATGCAATACTTTATTTAAATAAAAGTACGAGACTCCATGCACAGCTTGCTCAGATAATGCAATAGCGGAAGACTTTCTTAAGAACCTGAGAATAAACATGCGTAAACAGTCAACACAAAGGTTGGTGAGATATATAGGTTTATAATCGATATAAATATAGACCACAAGATTGAAATGTCCCGTTCTTATTGATTAAAAACGTTCCATATTAATTGATTTCGTTGCGAGGTTTTGACCTCTATATGAGACGTTTTTCAAAAACTGCATTCATTTTAAAACAAACCATAACCTTTATTTCATCAATAAAGGTTTAAAAAGCGTTACGTAGATTATCAAATAATGATAATCTAAAATATCCTGTTTACACACGACCATTACATAATGGTTTACAATACAAATATGTTACAACAAAATAAGTTTCTTGAATGCAGTTTTTACACAATATCATACAAGCATGGACTCCAAATCTCGTCCTTATTTAAGTATGCGACAGCGGAAGCTCTTAATAATCACCTGAGAATAAACACGCTTAAAACGTCAACAAAAATGTTGGTGAGTTATAGGTTTAACCTATATATATCAAATCATAATAATAGACCACAAGATTTCATATTTCAATACACATCCCTTACATAGAGATAAAAATCATTCATATGGTGAACACCTGGTAACCGACATTAACAAGATGCATATATAAGAATATCCCCATCATTCCGGGACACCCTTCGGATATGATATAAATTTCGAAGTACTAAAGCATCCGGTACTTTGGATGGGGTTTGTTAGGCCCAATAGATCTATCTTTAGGATTCGCGTCAATTAGGGTGTCTGTTCCCTAATTCTTAGATTACCAGACTTAATAAAAAGGGGCATATTCGATTTCAATAATTTAACCATAGAATGTAGTTTCACGTACTTGTGTCTATTTTGTAAATCATTTATAAAACCTGCATGTATTCTCATTCCAAAAATATTAGATTTTTAAAAGTGGGACTATAACTCACTTTCACAGATTTTTACTTCGTCGGGAAGTAAGACTTGGCCACTGGTTGATTCACGAACCTATAACAATATATACATATATATCAAAGTATGTTCAAAATATATTTACAACACTTTTAATATATTTTGATGTTTTAAGTTTATTAAGTCAGCTGTCCTCGTTAGTAACCTACAACTAGTTGTCCACATTTAGATGTACAGAAATAAATCGATAAATATTATCTTGAATCAATCCACGACCCGGTGTATACGTATCTCAGTATTGATCACAACTCAAACTATATATATTTTGGAATCAACCTCAACCCTGTATAGCTAACTCCAACATTCACATATAGAGTGTCTATGGTTGTTCCGAAATATATATAGATGTGTCGACATGATAGGTCGAAACATTGTATACGTGTCTATGGTATCTCAAGATTACATAATATACAATACAAGTTGATTAAGTTATGGTTGGAATAGATTTGTTACCAATTTTCACGTAGCTAAAATGAGAAAAATTATCCAATCTTGTTTTACCCATAACTTCTTCATTTTAAATCCGTTTTGAGTGAATCAAATTGCTATGGTTTCATATTGAACTCTATTTTATGAATATAAACAGAAAAAGTATAGGTTTATAGTCGGAAAAATAAGTTACAAGTCGTTTTTTTAAAGGTAGTCATTTCAGTCGAAAGAACGACGTCTAGATGACCATTTTAGAAAACATACTTCCACTTTGAGTTTAACCATAATTTTTGGATATAGTTTCATGTTCATAATAAAAATCATTTTCTCAGAATAACAACTTTTAAATCAAAGTTTATCATAGTTTTTAATTAACTAACCCAAAACAGCCCGCGGTGTTACTACGACGGCGTAAATCCGGTTTTACGGTGTTTTTCGTGTTTCCAGGTTTTAAATCATTAAGTTAGCATATCATATAGATATAGAACATGTGTTTAGTTAATTTTAAAAGTCAAGTTAGAAGGATTAACTTTTGTTTGCGAACAAGTTTAGAATTAACTAAACTATGTTCTAGTGATTACAAGTTTAAACCTTCGAATAAGATAGCTTTATATATATGAATCGAATGATGTTATGAACATCATTACTACCTTAAGTTCCTTGGATAAACCTACTGGAAAAGAGAAAAATGGATCTAGATTCAACGGATCCTTGGATGGCTCGAAGTTCTTGAAGCAGAATCATGACACGAAAACAAGTTCAAGTAAGATCATCACTTGAAATAAGATTGTTATAGTTATAGAAATTGAACCAAAGTTTGAATATGATTATTACCTTGTATTAGAATGATAACCTACTGTAAGAAACAAAGATTTCTTGAGGTTGGATGATCACCTTACAAGATTGGAAGTGAGCTAGCAAACTTGAAAGTATTCTTGATTTTATGTAACTAGAACTTGTAGAATATATGAAGAACACTTAGAACATGAAGATAGAACTTGAGAGAGATCAATTAGATGAAGAAAATTGAAGAATGAAAGTGTTTGTAGGTGTTTTTGATCGTTGGTGTATGGATTAGATATAAAGGATATGTAATTTTGTTTTCATGTAAATAAGTCATGAATGATTACTCATATTTTTGTAATTTTATGAGATATTTCTTGCTAGTTACCAAATGATGGTTCCCACATGTATTAGGTGACTCAAATGGGCTGCTAAGAGCTGATCATTGGAGTGTATATACCAATAGTACATACATCTAAAAGCTGTGTATTGTACGAGTACGAATACGGGTGCATACGAGTAGAATTGTTGATGAAACTGAACGAGGATGTAATTGTATGAATTTTTGTTAAGTAGAAGTATTTTGATAAGTGTCTTGAAGTCTTTCAAAAGTGTATGAATACATATTAAAACACTACATGTATATTCATTTTAACTGAGTCGTTAAGTCATCGTTAGTCGTTACATGTAAATGTTGTTTTGAAACCTTTAGGTTAACGATCTTGTTGAATGTTGTTAACCCATTGTTTATTATAACAAATGAGATGTTAAATTGTTATATTATCATGATATTATGATATATAATATATCTTAGTATGATATATATACAGTTAAATGCCGTTACAACGATAATCGTTACATATATGTCTCGTTTCGAAATCATTAAGTTAGTAGTCTTATTTTTACATATGTATTTCATTGTTAATACACTTAATAATATATTTACTTATCATTTAACATAATTAACCAAGTGTATCAATATCTTAATATGATTCATATGTACCTAGTAAGACGTTGTTATAACGATAATCGTTATATATATCGTTTTCGAGTTTCTTAAATTAATAGTCTCATTTTTATGTATATAACTCATTGTTAAAATACCTAATGAGATACATACTTATAATAAAATCATGTTAACTATATATATAACCATATATATGTCATCGTATAGTTTTTACAAGTTTTAACGTTCGTGAATCACCGGTCAACTTGGGTGGTCAATTGTCTATATGAAACCTATTTCAATTAATCAAGTCTTAACAAGTTTGATTGCTTAACATGTTGGAAACACTTAATCATGTAAATAACAATTTCATTTAATATATATATAAACATGAAAAAGTTCAGGTCACTACAAAGATTTCATAATTATAAATATATGTACACTCGCAAGTGCATAAAAGTATTCTATAAGTTGTTGAGCGCTTCGATAACCATACTTAACCATTAATGTGGCATATTCTCTTTATTATGAAATCTCCCTACACTGTAGCAAGTGTAGTAAAAATGAAGTACTATGCAACCGTTTACGATACTAGAGCGACTAGCCTGGTTGGGGTTGTCAAACCCGATAGATCTATCAATAGGATTCGCGTATACATGTTCTTACAACATGTAAATATTAGTTACCAAGCTATTAGGGAAGATATGCAAAGTGGTACAACTCAACGTAGAATATATTTTAAGTACTTGTATCTATGGCGTAAAATATAAAATGCATGTATTATCATTCCAAAATATTTGTAGAGTTTAAAAATGGGACTATATGCTCACAGTAGTAAAAGTATATTAATAATAAGTTTTCAACTTATTAAAAATATGACCGTCGTCCTTGGATTCACGAACCTATAACAATAATAACGATTCAGATAATAATACGACATATGAATAAAATAAAGTAAGTTCATAGAATACTTATATAATAATTTTTAACATTTTATGTTAGTAGTCCATTGTTATTAGTCCTTTGTTAGTAGTCCAAAATAGTCCGAAAAGTCCAACAGTCCAATAATCGGTGTATATATATATATATATATATATATATATATATATATATATATATATATATATATATATAATCTTAGAATTACCCCACGACGTATTGTATACATATTGTCTTTGCATCAACCCAGAGACGTATTGTATAGGTATTGTCTTAGAATTAACTAAGACGTATTGTGTACGTATTGTCTTAGGATTTATCAAAATGTATTGTATACTTATTGTGTTAGGACGTACCAAGAATATTATTATACATATATACAATCACAGAATTAACCAAGATTATAATATTTTGTTATACTACTGATAACATGTCCAAATATATATAGGATATAAGAAAATTTAACAAGGATATGATTAATATAGTTGTTATAATATAAATTTCGTCCATACAACGTTAATTTTAGCAGATTTTGTTTTGCTCGCCAAATATTTATTACAACTCCGTTTAAAGTGAATCAAATTGATATGGATTCATTAAGAAGTAAATTTTACAAAACCAATTCGAAAAGTTCATCCCAAGTAGTAATTTTTAGAGCTTTACCCTCTTTTTATGTCGGTGGACAGATTTGAAAAAATCCCGGCATCCAACCAATATATGATTTTTGATAAAATACTTCCACTTTGTCTAAAATCATGAAAAAAATACTGGAAGTCTTATTTACATATATTACATATTTCCAAAGTCTTAGCCTCGAACTCAAAGTCTAAGATAGGTTTTTAATTCCCAACCCAAAACAGCCCGCTTTTTACCGAATGGAGATTTAAGGATATATGTTAAGTTTCAAGGTGTTCTTCATATGTACAAGTTATAAGTTCTTATATTAACTTAATATAACATCATAATACATATAAATAAGTGTTATTAGAGTTAAGTTAGAAAGATTAGATTAGTTTTTCAAACAAGCTTGGTGTTCACCAAAACAAGTTCTAGTTTTTACAAGTTTTATAAGTATAATAAGATAGCAACTATACAAGGAATTGAACAAGGATTTTGAGAAGTATTTTACCTTGATTATGAAGAGGAAAGTTGCTGAGATTAAAGTATGATATGAGAGCATTCAAATATGTGTTTTTAGTTTAAGAAAATGTGGAGTAAAAATGAGTTAAAATGGTCCTTATTTATAAGCTTATAATTTTGGCTTTTAGTGAAAATATCTAAGATAAGTTAAATTGTATTAAGTCATGCATGATATATTAAATAGATTAGGTCGTGGATGACATATTACACAAATAATTGCAGATTTCTATTGGTATATACCAATAGTAAATACTTCTAGAAGCTGTGTATAATACGGGTAAAAATACCGTATGAATGCGAGTAGAATTCTTTGAGAAAATTGAACGAAAATACGAGTATAGCTATCCTTTCTATGTATTGGTATATTATAAAGTGTATTCAATACTTGTAAGGATGTATTTACACTCGTAATACATTATATGCAAATACATTTTAACATAAGTTAATTACGTCGTTTAAATAGTAATATATATATTGTTTGAAAACTCTTTAAATTAGTAGTATGAAGATATATATATAATACTTTGTTAATATACTTAATGAGATATTTAATTATCATATTTTCAAGTTAAATATATATAAATCCATATATATATACACATTAATTAAACAATTAAATCAAGTTATGACGTTCGTGAATCGTCGAAATAAAAGGGTGACCAAAAGCTTGTGTAAAACTCTTTTCGGAGGTTCAAGATTTATTAAAATTCATTGCTTATCAAGTCAGAATTATATAAAGATTAAGTTTAAATTTGGTCGGAAATTTCCGGGTCGTCACAGATTGCCAGGTGTTCAATCCATATGAATGAATTTTATGCAGGATGGTTATGGGAATGGGAATATTAAATCTGGTGATCTATTAAAATAATGAATTATATTGTTTATGATAAACCTATGAACTCACCAACCTTTTGGTTGACATTTTAAATCATGTTTATTCTCAGGTATTAAAGAAATCTTCCGCTGTGCATTAGCTCATTTTAAGGATATTACTTGGAGTCAGTCATGACATATTTTGAAAGAAGTTGCATTCGAGTCATTGAGTTCTTCAAGATTATTATTAAGTCAATTATAGTTGGATGTATTATGAAATGGTATGCATGCTGTCAACTTTCAATGTAAAGAAAGTTTGTCTTTTAAAAACGAATGCAATATTTGTAAAATGTATCATATAGAGGTCAAATACCTCGCGGTGTAATCAACTATTGTGAATCGTTTATAATGTATATGAGCGGGTCCTTTCATAGGTGGAGCTAGAGCTTATGGACTAGAGTTGGAGTTGGAGCTTATAAAAAAAGCTGATAGCTGGAGCTTATTATTTTTTATAAGTGTTTGGTAAACTAGCTGGAATTTATTTTCCTGTTAACAAGCTCTACTTTTTTTCATAAGCTACTATAAGTAGCTTATTTTTTAAGAGCTTATGATTTTTATAAGTTTTACTTTTTATGTTTACCAAACAAAGCTTATGATTTAGAGATTATTAAAATCATAAGCTCAAGCTCCTATAAGCTCTCATAAGCTCCAATAAGCTGGTGTGCCAAACACACCCTTTAAATTAAAGTAATAGTCAAGGTTGGAGAACTCGGATCTCCGGGAGATCTCGTTTGAACATTTTTTGGGAGATCTCGGACGTTGACTCACGTTGAGTGTTTAGTTTTTTTAATACAAATATAAATATATATATAAATATATGTATATTTATGTACACTTTTACGAGATTTTACAAGAAAATTTGAGAAAATCAGAGAAATTACTAGATTCTGAGAGAAAATTCGAGAAATGAGCGAGAACATTCAAAGTATGAGCGAGAAAATTCGAGAAATCGTGGCTTTGACCAAGTTTGACCATGTTGACCGAAAAATCTCGGGAGATGGACAACTCATCTCGGCCAATTTTCGCAAACGAGATCTCGAAAAGATCTCAAAGAGAAATAAGGAGATTTACAACACTAGTAATAGTAAAAGAAGGGTTAGAACACAAAATTTATACTTAATACTTAAAAATTTTAATCAATTTATTGATAATAATCCTTACAAATACTCCGTAGTTTACGGTGGCAATAAACAAGACAGACTAGTGTATTCAAACTACACTTGTAACAATGACACTACCAAAGGTGAAACACTTGGTGATCATTTCTAAAAAGAAATTGTTTTTTCCCTCTCACCATTTCAACCTAATAATTTTCTAATATTCTAAGATGATGACATGTGTCATCCAATGATTCTTTCTCAAACCATGATGTGTCATTATGCTATTGAGTAAGATGATTGGTAGGATGAAGTGTTGGATTGAAAAATCATTAATCTTTTTAAAAGTGAAGGTACAATGGTTCAAAGATTGTTGTGTTTCAAGCTTCAAACATATATCCTATTCAATTTTTGGCGATTAAGGATGTTTTGGGTTTAGCAAATGTTGTTGACAAGTCTGAGGGTAAGTCTGCGATAGAGATTGACGGTTCTAACTCGTATCCTTTAAGACTTATGGTGACAGAAGTTTGCATGATTTTTGTTTTGACCTTAACAGTCCTTCGTGTGTTGGTGGTGGTGGTAGTTTAAATGTGTCAGATGCAAGGTCGGAAAAATAGTGTTCGTGTTTTGATATGTCTAGGAAAAGCATTCGAGCCCATAAGGCGGTCAGCAGTGGTGGAGCTATGATTAATGGGCACTGTTAAAATCTCAAAAAAAAATTCTACTAGATGACTTAATTTAGTGGTATCACATAAAAAAAATTACACTATCCACTGATATCACTACTTAAATACTCACAAAATTTTTCACTACATCGTGTATTTCAGTGGTGTCCCCTGCAACCACTAGTCATACACTACATCTGCCCATGGCGCGGTCAGGATTCAGTTATTAATTTTTGTGGTGCATATGTCTGCTTCTTGGAAGAAAAACAATGATGTCAAGTCTAAGGATTCATTCAGTGCTAGTGCGGTTAAGAAGGTGGCTTCTTCGTCATCTGAGACCGGCATGGAGTTTTTGTTTATTTCAAGGTCGCTAAAGTCCATTCGGTTTGCTTGGGTAAGGGAAACTCATCAAACTGGTCACGAAGAGTAAGAAGGTTAGTTTGACTGTGGAGAAGTTTTGTGTGGAGAAGTTTTGTTTGATCATGAATGGTCTCGGTATTAGGGTTGACCTTCAATTCATAATACAGTAAAACCTCTATAATTTAATACTCGATAAATTAATAACCCCGATAAAATTAATAATTTGTCCGATCCCAACTTGGGACCAGTATAAAATTGGACCCCAATCGATAAAATAATAAGATAATAATTTTTTTGAAATCCCAATGTAAATATAGTGGTCCTATCGAAACTATAAATTAATAATTACCAAAAATATTTTAAAATTTTGGATTTTCTAGTAAAAAATTAATCTATAGTGATCGATCTAGATGTGATTTTAAAATTTATCATTAGACATTCTGTGGTGATCAATCTAGATGTATGTACATTGAACTTGACAAGTTCTTTTACGTGTGAATATACGTACATGAGAATTTTAAAGGTCCTTGATTATGTTTTATTCAAATAGGTAAAGTGAACGGACATAGTAATTTCGAATGTCGATATATTATTTTGAGAGTTGCTCACAAATATAAGCTACTTTTTAAATTAATAAGTTATTAATTTATCGATATAATAATATCTCGCTAAATTAATAAAATATCTCGTCTCAACATTATTAATTTATAGAGATTTTTAGTTGTCTTGCTTTCGTTGTTTTGTACAAGTACCCTCCCCACTCAACGTACTATTTCATATCACATTTCTTTTTGCACAAGTCATCAAACATTTACCTGCAAGTATTATTACATCATATATAAAAACATGTATTTGATACAAACGATCCGTGTAAATATTTACGCTGTAATTGTTTTGTTGTAACCAAGGTTGCAAAATTCGCTATTCGGAGATTAATCGATCGATACTTTAGAATTATTAATCGGTAATTCGGAGATTAATCGGATTGTACTTTATACATTTAAATATTAAATTTTAAAAGTTATATGTGAAAATATAGAAAAAAAAAAACCATAACTATAAAAATAAACTTTAACATAGTTGTCTAAAGTTATATATTTTGCTCAAAAACTATAATGTTTTAGTTTAAATTCATGTTAAAATGTTAACAATTTTTAACTTTAATGACCGACTTTGATTACCAAATTCAATTTTAACTCATCAATTGACGTTGACTGTTTAGCTAAATGGATTTTTGGAAATCGAAACGGATTACTCTTAAAAATGATTAATCGGGGATTAATCGGCGAGTAATCGGGTTTTTTGCAACACTGGTTGTAACCAACACACATTTGTAAGAATTTAATTCAGAATTAATTTAATCATTTTTAATTTAATTAATAAACTCTGATATTAAAGTTAAAAAAACAAAATTATAAAAAAAAAGGATTAACAAATGGGGGTGACAAATGCAGAAGTAGGTGTAAACATTTTAACCCCAATTTTTTACGTCTAACGGGGAATTATTTTTTGTAACAAAATTTAGTTAACACGGTAAATCTATAATCTATAAGGTATCTCATACAACGGTAATATCTACGACGTTATAACTAATTTCCTTATATATAATTGATGTACAAATTGTAATTAAAGAAGAAACACCTCTCTTTCTCTCTCTCTCTCTCTCTCTTTACGCACCTCAACTCCCTCGATCTCCAACTTGGATTCCAAGTTTCGATAACCCTAAATAAAACCCTCGCTTGATCACTCATCATTCAGATAGTTTCCGATCGATCATTAATCAATGAAGAAATTAAACATGAATCCAAAAGAAGAAAAATGCAAGAAGAACATCAGAAACATATTGTCGTTAATGGGCTTCAAAGATAATAACATTGCTGCTACTGCAAAGGTCGATAATATGCTTGCAAAACTTCGTGAACAAGAAAAAAAGAACATGAATCATTCAATGATTAAAAGACTTGTTTTCAGATTGGATGGTAAAAGTTGGGTGCTTGATCAAGGATCGCAACATTCTTCTAAAACCCAGTTAACGTCTCGTTACAAAAATATGGAGTTAAAAGATGCGACAAATATTGATATATTCGATTTAAGAAAGAATAGTGTTGGGTGTTCAAGAAACCCTAAAGTGGAAAAAATATATTCAAGAAATAACTTAAAAGTGTCTTCAAGAAACCCTAGTACTAGTTCCAGCAGGGTTAATGTGGGTCGTCACCAAGAAGTTGATGATGTCATGATGGAGATCGTAAACCCTAATTTAAATATGGTCGATGATGTGTTAAGAGTTTACAATGTGAAAGATTTTATAACCAGTGTTGGTGGTACGAAGGTTAATTTGTTCATTGAGAAGAAACTTACATCATCTGATGTCAGCAGGATTCATGTGCGGTTGTTGATGCCGGGGAAACAAGTGCAGAATTCAGATCAGATTTTGACTACGAATGAGAAAATAATTCTGGGTAGTAAAAAAGATGTAAGTGTGCGTGTGTTTGATCCACGAAAGCGTGAATGGGGATTGAATCTTGGGCAATGGGATATGGGAGTAAATGTTAACTATGTGCTCAAGAAACAATGGAAAGAATTTGTGCAAGAAAATGGGTTAAAGACTGATATGAGAATTCAGGTATGGTCGTTTCGGGATGCTAAGGAGAACCTTTGCTTTACAGTGGTTCGTGTTTGATTAATATGCGGTCGGGAAGTAACTAACATGGTCTCGAAGACGTAATTTTGTTGTGTGGTTACAGCTCAGTGACTTTTAACGATTAGTTTTGTTCATAATTTGATTCTGTTGGAAAAACATTATATTAACTCATTCAATTGATGTTGTTATTGATTATTGATAAACAAATCTAATGAGACTTCTTGTTGGTATATATTTCATAATGAGTTATCCCTTTGATTTTGCATTTAATTTGGTATCTGTCGTTAAATGTGTTGTTTGATACTGTATTTAATTACCAAACTCAAGTTCTTGAATTCTCTTTAAGTACTGTTGTATTTCTAAACAGATAATTCTAAAACCACTTCTTATTTTATCCCCAATGCAGTAATTTTCAGGTATGATGTCCCTGTTATATCTTCAATACTAAGTCGATAGTTCAACAGATTAACAAATTCCGATTTTTTTAAAATAAAAATAAGTGTTTATATGTTGGTAATTTTGATACACTTTTTGATTCCAAATATGTTTTCACTTACCAACGTTCAGTACCTAAAATTAGTAAAATTGACGAATTTATAAAGAAATTCAAATGCCTGAACTACAAACTATATACTTCATATAGTCACTGAAACAAGGTATGAAGATAACAAATGTTTATAACTCCACCCCGATAATACTTTCGGACCAGCAATTCATTCCCGTCTATTAAGTCCATGAAAAAACCGATGCTTTCTCCTTCGTGAATGTTGTTTTGATTCCCTTGACATTACATACGGAATAAAATGCACCTGTTCAACAATAATCCCAGTTGATAAAATAAATTCACGATGTTCAAAATTTTGCATCAGTTATAAATTTTGATAGATGAAACAGCTGATGTAAGTACCTGAGAGTGATTACGCACGCCGTAATCTTGTAGGATCGCATCATCATTTAGAAGCTTCTCATTGTGATATGAGAGACAAAAATTTCGCCACACATGCTTCCTGAAAACAAGAAAGTCAAGCTCAAGAAACACACAAGTTTCGTTCAAATAATTTCACATAAAACCTTTTAATGAAACACATATGTATATTTCACGATTAATAGACTAACCAATGTAGAGCAGGTTCAATTAGTATTCCGAAAAAAAAAAAAAACATTAGAAAGTACCAAGCAGACAGAGCATTCGTTGAGTTATGACGAAAAGGGAAAATCGATAACTTTTTTTTTTTTTGGCAAAATCACAGACCCGCCTAATACTAACACGAATATATACACCACGAAATGTCCTAAGCAGAACTCGAACCCTCAACCTCAAGGTTGTAAGGGTGCACTCGATACCGCCAAGCCTTTGGCTCTTTGGTATAACTAGCATATTAGAGGTAGCAATTTCAACCCACTTAAGTGGAAACACGTCAATTTAGATTGTATTTGATGGATAATGTTTCAAGAAGGTTACATTTAAAGATCAGGTAAAGACGCATCTGGATAAACAGGGTCACAAGTCACTGAACATGTATTCAAATGGTTTCAACATACTAAATCGTTTCATTCAAAATAATATTTTGATTAATATTATATACGACAGGTTTAAAATATATTTATTACTATTAATCACTCAATAATAAATAGAAAGTAGACCAGTACATGTTGGTGGGTCTACAGAAAAAGCCTAACCCATAGCTTAATCAAAAATGTAAGTTGTAACTCAAGAAAAAGAAAAGAATAAATGATAAAGCTAAAGAACAAACCAAGAAATGTGGCGATGACCCATTTTTGACTGCTCCATTTCGTTGACTTTTTTCTTCACAGCAAGTTTCAAATCCTTGACTGTTGCAGAATTCATCACTGCAACATCTGTGTCCAACACAGACAATCATTAACAATACTAAGCTGATATAAATAAGCTACACAAGCAAAACTTACATACCAAAAGATGTACCGTCCAACTTATGTACAGAAACACGCATAGCACTTCCTAGTTCCAAGCTTATTAGGGTGTCAACATCTGATAAAGTCGGTTTTCTTGGCACATCTGCAAGTACAGGATCGTCTAGAAGTGCAGCTAGTGTCGAATTTAACTTTGCCTTCTTGACATTGGTAGTGTTGTACTCAAGGGCCAAAATTTCATCCTCATTCACACCACTCGAAGTTGGTTCAGCCATCGACTTCTTTTTGAATCGATACAAGAATTCAAACCTGTTAGATTAGACAATAATATACAATCAGTTCTGTTAGAAAATACACTGAATTCAAACCTGTTATGAATTCTAACCATCACTAGATAGCCCAGTGGTTGGGGCCCTAAGTTCCTTGCAATAGGTCTCACGTTCGAATCCTGTCTGGGACGAATATTTAGTGGTGGCCAGGGAAGGGTTGGAAACAGTCAGAGAGTAATCCTGCTGGGCTGCGTACATCAGAGTATGGGGTCGGATTACTCGCCCTCCCGGGTAGCCGAACAGGGAAAACCTTCTACCTTTTCAAAGACTTTGAAACAAAACTTGCTATATTTATATTTACAAATATCAAAACACCTAAACAAATAATTTTGTCCCAGAAAACCTCAGCAGACCTACAATAGGATCTCATTATCATAGTCATAACTATATCTGAAACGAAACAAAACACATGCCAAAGACAAAAAAAAAAAAAAAAAAAAAAAAAAAAAAAAAAACTTCAGTGAGGCAATACATCGAACACCTAATGTGCAAGAAACAAAACACATGCCAAAGACGGTAAATATAACAAAGTTTAAAAAAAAAATTTACTCTCATTCAGAAATTAATCATTCCTAAGTCCTAATTGATACCGAAAATGATACAATTTTATAGAACAGTTCCAAAGATACTATAAAGAATGCAAACAATCACTTTGATAGCATATGTTCTCATTCAAAGTAAAATCGCATAATCTCCTGATTAAGCTCCTCATTTATACCTTTGATTCGGTATATTCGAAGGGTTTGGAAAGCGAAATTGAAGCTGAAACTCCAACCTTTCGCTCACATGGAATCAGTGACCAATTAATTATATACAGATTGTTGAGGATACTATAAAGTTACACAAATGACACGTA
Organism: Rutidosis leptorrhynchoides; assembly: GCF_046630445.1. NCBI lineage: Eukaryota > Viridiplantae > Streptophyta > Magnoliopsida > Asterales > Asteraceae > Rutidosis > Rutidosis leptorrhynchoides. The sequence continues at coordinate 652,381,977 of NC_092334.1, read as the reverse complement.
GGAGTTGAAATTTTATGTCCCTAATCATTTTTCTTTTCCAATTCATCACTTTTGATCCTATGCTTGATCACTTTTGCTAATTATGTCCCTAATCATTTTTCTTTTTTGCAATTTTAATCCTTGAATTTTTTACTTAATTTTTAGTACTAACATATAAAGCCAAGTTCCACTTTTATTACAGTAAATGACCAACATACCCTCACCATCTTTAAACAAACATTACTGAACTTTAAACCCTAACTAGTTAATGGCCCGCGATTTCGCGGGTTTTATGGAATGATGATGTTTTAAGACAATCTTTAACCATAATAACCCAAATAAACAATATAACATTTTAAAAGTTCAAAAGTGAATAAATATAAATAAAAAATCTTGTTCAAAACAAATTAAGGGACTTAAATTCGAAAGTAGTAGTAGTCAACGGTTCATATATGCTAATAGGTTCGACGTATAGAGTTTGATAATGTATATTATTGATGTTTTTCTCAATTCTTCGGTGTAGTGTCCCACAAATAGGTATGATATAGTTTGCTAAACTGAAATGGGCCAAACGAATCGCAAACTGAAGAGAATGTACGAAAAAAAGAATTTTGGGTCAACTCAACCTGACCCTTGTTGACTATAGAAACATACTAAATTTGTGCCATTTATGTACAGTATAAATACTAATCGATTGCGAGTGGGTTACCATTTTCTTTTGTATATATATATATATATATATATATATATATATATATATATATATATATATATATATATATATATATATATTGGTAGGAACAAGAGGGAAGTAACCAATCGAGGGGAAGCGGGGGGAAGCAACATTGTTTTTTTTCGTTTTTTGTAAAAACTTTGTTCACGAACATTATAGATTGGATGAAAATATGAACATTTAATAAAGACACTTTGTGATAAATATTTTTATTTTGGCGGTAAAACGCTCGAAGAAGTAATATATAACAATTATCGTGTTTTTCGAGCGTATGTTTAGGTTTTAGATATTAGGGTTTATAGGGTTTAGAAATTTAGGGTTTTAGGTTTAGATTTCATAAAACCAAAACACCAAACCCTAAACTCTAAATCGGGCTAAATTTTACTTCACAAAACATAAAAAAAAAAAAAACGTTAACATTCTTCACGAACAATATTATCTTGAATATTATTTTTGTCGATCGTTTTCCCGCCAAAATAATAACATTCATCACGAAGTGTCTTTTCTAAATGTTCATATTTTCATCCAATCTATAATATTTGTGAACAAAGTTTTAAAGAAAAACGAAAAAAAAAAAATAATTTGCTTCCCCCCGCTTCCCCCGACCCCTTCACATATAAATCATTTAGGTTTGAGTTCCTTCTATTAGCATGGACCAATAGCAAAAGATAGTAAGTAAATATAGAGTTGTAATCCCCTGCATCCAATAATTTATTTGAAATTCAACGGAACAATCATAATTTAGCCCGATTTAGGGTTTAGGGTTTTAGGTTTAGTCCTAAACCCAAAACCCTAAACCCTAAACTTTAAACCGTTCGTGTTAAAAACTCAATCTAAACCCTAAACCCTAATTTCTAAACCACAATTTCTAAACCCTAATTGCTAAACCCTAAACCCTAATTATTAAACCCTAAACCCGTGAATATATAGTTTAGGTTTTAGGGTTTAGAGTTTAGGGTGGTTTAGAGTTTAGGGTTTTGCTTTTAGGAATTCAATCACATGTGAACCACATTTTGGAGTAATTTTGACTATATATGAGAACAAGATTGTCGCACCACATGTCGCACTCTAATTGATCCATTGGATCTCAACTTAAAAGTTGGATTCATTCGAACATTCATCAGTAAATACAATAACCCTGCACATATAAATAGAGGTAAAAAATTAGAATGCTATTAAATTAAATGATATATCAAAATCATTTCACAATTATTTTAAAATTAATTTGAACTTGCATCCTATAAAAGAATGACAAAATCAAACAATCTTACGGTTAAAAATAGCATACAATATACAGTTGTCCACTAACCAAAAATAAAGTTGCTTCGATATCAATTAGAAAGACTAAGATTTTGGAAAAGCCATCCCAAAACTACCTAATGTGATCAAGTTCACAACATAAGTACTCTACAAGCATATAAGCATAATAAATTTGTGTAGATAGATAGAAAAACAGGTATAAAGAGTCAACATATTAAGTAACACATTTAATTGTAAAGTAATAATCGCCCAGTAATTACATGAACAACAAACAGATTGTGCTTCCTTGCATAGCATTGCTTTTTGTCAAAGATTAATAATTCAGCATTACCTATATTGATATTTTCTGGAAGCTTCCTTTTTCCTACAGTTGAGATCAACCATTCTTCATAATGTATGCATTTCATCCGTTACAGGAAAAGTATAACCTAAATTGACCCGTTTATAAATTACGCAAATTGCGATACTAACAATAGGGATTAGGAAAAGTAAAGGTGGTCAATCATATAGTTTACCTCTTTGGCCCAATACATGAGCAGTATTGGTCTTTTTTTTAAAGACTGTGGACAAACACTGTTGAAGTTCACTAACTTCAGGATTATTATTGTCACCCAAAATTTGCACTCTGTGTGAACCCACCTGCTAGAACAACCACCACCTGACAAGGTTAGAAGAAAGGTTAATCACATTACTGCACAACTTTAGTTGAAAAACATTGTGGATAGAGAGACCCACCATAAACAGATTGAAGCTTGATCAGGTCAACACAATCCGACCCACCACTCGGCCTCTGTAATTTTCCATTAATTCAACAGTTCAATGAAAAGCTCTAGAGTACCATGCTACTCACCATTTCAAAGCTAAAGACGAAAATAAATTCATATAGTTTTCATAATAGATCTCTAAGTAGTTTGTATATAACTAAGATATCAAAAACTCGATATGATAGTAATTCTACTTATAATGCAAAATATGTTGGAAGTAAAAACCAACAAATCATACATTGTATAGTGCACCCATAGGCCATGGTTGTGCCCCAAGAGATTATTACATATTCTGAAACTCTATCAGCAACTTCACAAAAGTAAGCCTACTCATGATGAAATATTGAATTAATAAACAAATAATAAAATTTTTAAGTAATAATCATAATCATTAACGACAAATTGAATATGAATACCAATTAATCAATTATGTTGTAGTCGACTCATGGTGAAAAGATTAGAATGAAAACTCACTGACACAAGTTCCCTTAACCCTAAACCCTAGACCCTAAACCCTAAAGCATAGATTCTAAAATCTAAAACCTAAACTCTAAAACCTAAATCCTACACACTAAACCCTAAACATTAAACCCTATATTTATACTCTAAACCATAAATTGTAAAAACTAAACCCTATACCCTAAACCATAAATTCTAAAAGCTAAACCTTAAAGTCTAAACCATAAACCCTAAATTCTAAACACTAAACTCTAAACCCTAAACCCTATATCTAAACCCTAAACCCTAAATCAACCCTAAACCACCAACCCTTAACCACCGACCCCTAACCCTAAATTTTAAACCCCAAACTCTAAACCCTAAACTCTAAACCATGAATTCTAAAATCTAAACCCTAAACTCTAAAACCTAAACCCTATACACTAAACCCTAAACCCTATATCTAAACCCTAAATACTAAACCCTAAACCATAAACCATAAAACCTTAAACCCTAACCCCTAAACTCTATATCATAAATTCTAAAAACTAAACCCTAAACCCTATAAACCCTAAACACTAAACCCTAAACCATAAACCATAAAACCTTAAACCTTAAACCTTAACCCCTAAACTCTATATCATAAATTCTAAAAACTAAACCATAAACTCTAAAGCCTAAACTCTAAATCCTAAACCCTAAACCCTAAATCCTAAACCGTAAACACTATACACTAAACCCTAAAGCATATATTCTAAAATCTTAACCCTAAACCCTAAAACTTAAGCTTCACTTAAATTGGGTTTAGATTTTTATATAATACATAAGCAAATCATTGATAACATAAAGGTTAGTGAATTTGTACTAATTTATAGAACAAAAGATCTGTTGGAGATAGGTATAAAGTAAAAATTAACATAGTTGAGCAGGATAACTAATATATTTAAACCCCTAGCCCTGTGTCAAATCATTATCACTATCACTATCACTAATTAATAACCGAAAATTTATAAATTTAGTTACTCGCATTATAAACCATAGAGAGATAGAAAATAAACAAACACATGAAGTAATTACTTATGAATGACCATTATAAACACACTGCACTTTGTAACAGGTTTAAGAAAGCCAAATGTTCAGATCTCTCCTTGTTTGGGCCAAATCTCTTAGTTGACCTGATAATCAATCACCAACAAACTGATATTAAGCAAATTGCAATTAAACGTAGGTAGCTGCTATGTTAATTGAACAAAGAATGAGTTTATGGGCACTTATAATATCGAGAGTCATATAATATAGTCAACTATAATTGTAAATATAAACAAATAAAGTGATGATATGAAATCGAAGAAAAACAAATAAACAAACTCACCAGTTGCCGTGAACGTATCATCGTTGAACGGAAGCCCCTTAACAAAACCCACATGAGAATCCCTGCTGAAATACAATTAGGGGAACCAAAACACACATCGTGCTGCGAAGCACGCCATTAAAGATTGTACCTTATGCCATTGTCATTATAACTCATGTCGTCCTGTACCAGATACCCCTCAAGTAACATTTTGAAGCGTGTAAAACTACGAAAATATAAATGGGAATCAAATTATATAACCGAAACTAAAAAGTAAAAACTTTCTAAGTAGAGATTGTAATGTACACTCTGCAGAGAATTATAGAGCTTCGAACAAGATTTTAATAAGAATCCTATAAAATGTTCATATCCTAAAAGAAATTATACATACTATTATTTTTCCCACATATGAAACGAATAGTGTACTTGGAGGTAGCTATATCAAAACAAACAACAATATACCCTTATATTTAAGAAATAAATAAAGCTGAAAAAAATGGTTTGTTTACTTACAGCATCATAACGTGGATGATTAAAAACAGTACATAGTCTGCTACAATACTACAAACACAACCAAAGAACATTAAACAATTACCAGTTGCAAACTAAAATCAACTGACAAAAGAGATTGATAGAAGCAGTGATGAAGATTTGGTAGAGACGATGGTGACTTTAAAGCGATTTTAAACCCTAATCCGTGATTGATCCAATCGTTATCGTCAATAATCAATTACAGAAAGTCAATACGTATATCAATTAACCGAAACATTATACGGAGTATCATATAAATTAACAAAAAAAAAACGCGTACCCGATTGAGATTGATAAAAGCAGTGAAGAAGATTTAGTAGAGACGACGGTTACTTTAAATCGATTTTAAATCCTAATTTGTCATTGATCCAATCGTTATCGTCATCAATTCATACGTAGAATTCATCGTTGATCAAAAGTCTAGAAAATCCGATTGATTTATCTTTCTTGACAGGCTTTCATCTGGATTTACTCTGTATTTTCATCTGGCTTTACTCGTTGGAGGGATCCGAATAGAATTGTTAGGCCCGGGTATTTTATTTTTAATGGTTTTAGGTCCGCGTTTTTTTTTTTTTTTTAAAGGGTATTAAGGGTATAATTTTGGTTAAGATTGATTTATTAGCTAATGTTTTAAGGGGATGATTAAGGACCGTTGGATCAAGGAGTATTATGATGTAATTTTCTAATATAACGGTAATTAAGGGGGTTTTGAAAATAATTATTAGCTAATCGAGACTCTCTTTTAATGTATATAGTGAAAGTGAATAGTGATAGTGATTTTACATAAGACAAATTATCAAAGAGGGATGTAATCATAGAGAAAAAACTAGTGATTCGCGAGTATCCGTGCTCGTAATAGACAGTAAACTTAATAATATTGTTCATTTCTATGGGTCGGGAATATTTATGTACATGTTGACGAATCATAACCGGTCATGAATATATCAAATTTGTCACAGGTAAAATCAGACTAGTAAATTTCTGATAATAGTTTAATTTTTATAACAGTTTGGACAACTTAGCGGGTATGCCCATTCAATAATCTATTAACCCGCAAGCATACCTATATTCATTATTTTATTACAATCAATAATTACACCTTGAAAATTCTAATCCTTAATTACACTCTAATCATTATCCAACTCTCCAGAATTACTCTATTTATTATTATTATTAATTAGTCTATTAATTTACCTAGCATTTTGTATAATGTATGATTTACAATAGGTGTAAATAGGGATGGCAATGGCCACCCAATCTAGACGATATATATCCGCTTAACCTGGTTCGTGATTGATATGAATGAACTTAAATAAATATGGATATGGATAAAAAGTTTTATCCATAGATGTATCCATTTGCACTCGAAATACATATACAAATACATAAATATAGATATATGTTTACTTATTTACTTTTACAAATGCATTTACCGTTAGTTTTACATTTTTTCATTCAACCTTATAATGATATAAATCTGATATATTACGATAAAACACGTATATCTAACAAAATAAACATACAAATTACATATTTATTTTAAATAGTGTATGTTTAATAGTAAGTTCAACAAATCGTGTTCTATATTCGACAAAGATTACACGTTCTAGTGAATAGATTTTAATATGTCATGTTATATTTATTTTTGATATACAATGTGTTTGTTTTCATCGCATATTTGAAAATATTATAACATTATTTTTTGATATCCAATGGATATCCATTAACCCGCTTAATCTAGCGGATATGGATATGGATAGATGAACAAAAACTATATGAATATGGATATGGATGAACAAAACCTAAATGGATATATGGATATGGATACATCATCACTCAATTCATATATGATCCATTGTTATCCTTATAAACAAACAATCACCTTAATATTAGCTACTATGTTCTCAAACAAGGCCTTAAGGAAAATACTGAACAAGGTCTTCAAACAACAATATTATGTGTCAATGTCACAATTCCTTCTTCGTTCCAACGTCACAACGATCATGTACATATCTTGTTCTATTTTTTTAAGGCAAGTAGTTAGAACCACCGACAGGATAGAAACTACTCACCCAATCATTTTCCACAAACATACGCCCTATAAAATTGGAAATTACTTACTATGACTCTGTGAGCATTTTATTAGTACGTGTAGAGTTATTAATGCTATTATTGTTCTTGTTTCTTGTACTTATGGTATTACCAAATGTCAAGTCTAAAAGTGAACAAGAAGTTTAAACAAAAGGAAGATATGCACAAATTTGATGTCTTGATGGTTGGCATGGCTTCTGCAACCAACAATCTACCATGAGGATTGCTTTGTGGAACATACGCTGCCTCGAAAATAAGTCAAGATGTCGTTTGGGGGGATCGACGGTCCCTACGGTATCGAGTACAACTTTTAGCAATTTAAGAAATCATGGTGAAAGAAGTCTCTCAACTTACATTTGAACGAAATATGAAAACACTTGGCTTTTAATAGTGTGAATGGGAGGTCGGGCGAACTAGTGTCAATTTGGAAGGAAGATTCATTTACTTTGATCAATAACTGAAAAAGCTAAAAAATTGGTCGCAAAGGTTGTCGAATATATTTTAACTAACGAAGTTGCTCTTATTGTTAACATATATGTACCCCATCAAGAATCTTCGTCGAGATGAATATTCAAGCATCGAAGTTTTGGAAAATGACCGGGACGACAACGATATGGGCAATTTGAATGGCTAGATATGAATTCATTTTCAAAGGAAAGTTTTCGTGTTGGTCAAATGTCGTTCGTCGAATCAAGCTAAAAATATTTCTTTGGGCTTCTACGTTCAAGCTTTGTTTTGAACATCAATACTATGTTTAGGAGAACAATCGATAGATGTTACTTCAATTTACATAAGTTTTATGTTTATTGTTGATTGATTATATGATCAGGACAAGACATGCAGTGGCTGATCTAGGATTTTTTGTGAGTGGTAGCACATAAATATTATAATATTAAATAATAATTTAATAATAATCTAATATAAACAATAATAACATTAACAATAATAGTGTTTCACTACAAAAAGAAAACAAGTTAACTGCTAGCTAATTAAGTTGTCCTCTACGATCTTTCGTCGTTTGAAAACGCTTCATTACGTCTTTTCAATAGCACCAATTAAACAGCCGTTCAAAAAACCGTCACCCATTCGGTTTCGTAATTCAGATTTCACAAGCTTCATTGCAAAAAAAAAAAAAAAAAAAAAAAAATCTTTCAACGGTTGCAGTTGCAACGGGCAAATTAAAGCTAGCTTTAATAGCCGATACACATAATTATATGAAAGATGTTTCCAGTTTCCACCATTAATCTAGAAAGATCGGTGATCCCATTCAAACTAGCAAATTTATCATCCTGTCGTATAATGTCATAATATATGTCGAGTTCACCCTCAAGTAGTTCCCTTTCCATATGAGTAAAACTCTTACTTAAATTCATCAACTTTTCTTTATTACACATAAAAATGAATCACGTGGGCTCAAAGCGGATATATTAGATATCAATTTAGTGCTTATCTCACCAAAACGATTATCAAACTCTTGAATTTGCATATCTAAAACAACATTGAAGATAACCTTGAAATCAGGGGCGAAAGTGTGTGGGGGCAGGGGCGGCCGCCCCAGTGGATTTTTTTTTTCAGTGTAAAATTTTTAGGTTTTTCGACTTTGCCCCCGGTGGATTTTTTTTTGCCCCCAAACCTACATATTTTGCCCCAAAACCTTCAAATTTTGTCTCAAATTCTCCAACTTTTGCCCCAAAAATTTTCAAATTTTGCCCTAAAATCTCCAACTTTTGTCCCAGAATCTTCAAATCTTGTCCAAAAAAATTGTTACGGTTTAATTTTTTTTTTGCCTCCGGTGAAAAAAATCCTAGTTTCGCCTCTGCTTGAAATAATGGCGATTGGTAAAGTTAGCCTTCCGATTTCTTGATATAATATAAACTTCATCCGTATTCTAAGTTTCAAGATTATGTTGTTCACAAAAAGAATAGGTTCACGTCAATATTTCTTTAACACAAACAATAAACTTTATCTATCTTTACACTATACTCTAACCAAGGAAATTCATTAAACTAAGTGGACAGAAATCGTCTTTCCTTTGTGCCTGCTGTTTTCTTAGGGAAAATATTACCACTTGGTTGACATGGCCCTCTTTGCCAATATAGTCGTCTTATTTCTTCTCTTTGATTAGGATGATAATCTAAAAATCTCTTTCAAACTGCGGGATCCCATGAAAGATCACTTATATCGATTTTTTATGCATTGAAGGTGTGTAGCTAGGTTGTGAAAGGTATTCATTTGAAGATTCTTCGACCGATGATATTTTTATTTTAAAGTAGTTTTCCATTTAGACCTATGTATCGTAATAAATTGTTAGCTATAAATGAATAAACTTTTTTAAAAGGCAAACAAGTGCAATACTCACAATTACATACAAATAAAGCATGGGACGAGCACAACACAATTTAATGTAATACTCACAACAAGTCAACAACTATATAAGGAAAAAAACATGCTGTTGAATTGTTGAGCTTGCAGTAGACGAGCAAAACACAATTTAATTGAATTAAGAAGCGTAATCACAACTCCTCTTTTTTTCCCCTTTGTACATATGCACACCATAGAATTTTAATAATTGAACTCTTCTTTTTCTTCAATGATTTAAACTTTTTTGATAAATTAATAAACCCTAAAATTATTGGGGTTAAACACATTACATATTTACATGGCTACTATAATTCTCAAATAATAAATTATAATTATAAGACATGAGTTAATAATATAATACCTCAAGTTGTTTGAGATTTGAATTTGAAATGAGATGATGAAGAACTTTGAACGAGTCTCAGATGATGAAGTTGTATTACGTACTGATTTACTGAAGTGAAAAAGTATTGTTTGTATAAAGATTTAAAGAGCCTTACAGAAATTTAAAATAGGCCTGGAAGGTGCAAAAAAAATCCAATGGTTCACTCATATAAAGTCCACATATATTTACATTAACTGGACTTGTTTGAGTGGTACCATGGGCTACCAGTGGGCTAAGGCCCATCCGCCCCTGAAAGCATGCAAGTATGCAAGGTTTCAATGCCTTAGTCCTTATCTATAGTTTCTATTAAAATCCTATAATGATGATGTCATTATTAAACTAATTCTTTTGCTAAAAAAATCAAAAAACAAAAGAAAAAAATATAAGCATGGTGGGTGATGTCATTAATCTAAATAATTTTGAATTAAAACTAAAAAATTTATTAATTAATTTTTATTATTAAATCTTATTAATAATTATTTTAATTATTAAAATTAAATAATTTTGAATTATTTTAATTAATTATTTTGATTTGAATTTAGTACGAGAAGGTATTAAAGCTAGACATAAGGAAATCAATTCTAAATTTATAATTTAATTTATACTAGAAGGTATTAAAGCTAGACATAAGGAAATCAATTCTAAATTTATAATTTAATTTACACTCTTAAAATAAAATGACAACCAATATTATCTCTTATGATTAGATGTGGATTGTTTAATATGCATTTTAGGTGTTTAAAAAAATGTTCAGCTGACGAGTTTCTTAGTCGGACTCTGTTGTTCCACGGGTCATTAAACTAAATGACTTTAACATTTACGTTCACTTAATACCTAAAAGGCTAAAACATATCATTAAATTGTTTTGTTTAAACAGACTCGTAGTTGCACGGGTCATTTCACTAGTTGTTTGTATTTCTCGTCCTTCATCTTTCTGATGAATGATTTTTAATTTAATCATTTTTTCACTGTTGTAAAATGATAACATTTAAATGTCATGCATGGTAACAACTAGCAACCATGCACCCTCCTAGAACTATATACATAATAGTGTAGCCATCATATTATTGATGAATCTAGGATCAAAATTTAAAGAGGTTTCGATTTTTTTTCAAAACTAATTAAATTGAAAGGTAGTTTAGTGACTTTTTTGTTGGATTGAATAGTTCAAACAACATGTCTTACACATAAGCCCAAGAGTTCTCTAGTAATCTAAAACCAATTTTTAGTAGAGAGATGCATACATTTGTTTCTCCCCATATCTGATGTGGGGTTTTGATTTACACCCTTAAAACCTCTCCTCAAATCCAAGTCCATCTGGGACCTCCCTTCGAACAATAGTTGGATCTACTTATCACTATAGTGACGAGGGGCGTGACGTGCGCACACATGCGCTGAGATGTGCGCCTGCAGCGCCTTCAACCACGTCAGGCTATAACATGGCTATGATACCACTTGTTGGATCAAATAGCCCCAACAATATGTCCTATATGTGACGACCCGAAAATTTTCGACCAAATTTAAACTTAATCTTTATATGATTTCGATACGATAAGCAAAGTCTATAATGTTAAAGTCTCAAAAACTTTGAACTGTGTTCATGTATACATTCGGCCTTTGAACTATTTATATGGATCTAGTGAACCTTTGACTACTCCCGACGATTCACGAACAACTCTCTCTATATATATATATATATATATATATATATATATATATATATATATATATATATATATATATATATATATATATATATATATATATATATATGTATATATATATTTATAAGAATATAAAATATTTTGATTCAATAAAGTATACCTTAATTAATTAGAATACAAAAATATAAAATATTAAACAGAATAATTAGGTATTAACAAAATAAATAAGTATATATGTGATTCTTATTAATAAATATGATAATATGGTAATATAGATAAAATGTATAAATAATAAATATTCAACATATATTATCATATATAATATATAGTATTAATAATTAAATGTAATTACAAGTTAAAAATATATTTGTTATAGTATTATTGATATTACTTTTATTATTACTAATATCAACATCAGTGTTATTAATCCTATTATGTAAACATTTAACTTGTTATACCTTCATTATTATTAGATATTATTTAATACTCATTATTATATAAAATATATTATATATTTATATTACATAATTGATAATATGTAATATTAAAATATTAAGTACGGTTGTTACAATAATATTGTTATTATTTTTTTAAATATCAACATAAATACTAGTGTTATTAATATCCTAGTTTTAGAAAATATAATATATTGCTATAAAATTTTGATATATATAAATATTATTATCAATACTAATATAATTAGTATTATTATTATTGTTATTTGTATTTAGATTATTAGTAGTATAATTATAATTATTAATTATTAATAACAAATATATATATATATATATATATATATATATATATATATATATATATATATATATATGATCATAAATACAATATAGGATTCCAATTAGTTTTATATATATCTCAAACTGTGCCTAAATGATTCTTTAGCCTTTAAACATGTACGAATCAATAATCAAAGACAGTATTAATCCAAAAATCTTGTTACGTGTCATTTTCTCTTTTTATTTTGTTGTATTTTTCTTCTTAACTTGATTCTTTTGGTCTACCTATTCTTCCCTACTGTAAATCGATCCCTCCATGATATTGATAAAATTCATTCACTTGCTATCACTTATATACGTGTACTACTTCTGTCAAGACTGCTGCTATACTACCTTTTCCTTCAATTGATACTACTGTGACATCTTCCACGATCATCTTGAAATCACCATAACCACCAGTATCTTTATATTCTTCTCTTGCTTTCTGTTTTGTTCCAATAAGCAAACCACCACCTGTTACCATAATTAATTAATGATTTTGTTCTTGAATCAAATAATCACCATCATCGACTAACATAATGCAATTTCTGTTTCTAGATTGGTTTGACAGCTACACATCATTAGAAACTCCAAACTAATCCTTGTTATTATTTAATCGATCTCTAAACCACTTTACAACAATCACATCCACCACTGCTACCGTTTTATTTTTTTATTTTTTTTCTTCTTTCCTACTCGATCAAACATATAACCATTACCACTTCACCATCTCAAACTTAACAACAAAGATCATTTATCTGTTGCTTTTATTCGTCTGTTTACTGTTCCGAGTACCGACACCATCAGAGCAACTGCAACTATATTCCTAGTATCTGTTAACCCGCAATTGTTAATATTGTTGTGATAACGAAGATGAATTGATGTTGAATTGATGATGAATGGATGATAACGAGGACAAGAAGATGATACGTTAATGATTATGATACAATAAAGATTGATAATGTGTACCTGCTATTCGAAATGATTGATGCCCGAACGATGAAGATGATGAATCGATGACCTACTAGACATTGGTGATTTTTGCTTGGTCGATTGTTTGACTAATGATTTGATGAACCTTGAATCACTATTTTTTCCCTCCTGTGTATTGCTATCGTCGATCTGTTTTAGCAGATCCCCTTTCCCCTTTTATTAGGTATAAAGAAGATTTTTTTTTTATATTATCTATATCTTATTATTATTATGATATTTATTATAAATATAATTAAGTCTCATAATATATCAGAAAAGTGGAAGGTAGTAGAGTGGTGTGGGGTGTTAACGAGTATCCAGGAGGTCGCGGGTTCGAGTCCCGGCTTGGACGATTTGTTATCTTTTTGAGTCTCTAAGGTAGTAATCAATTTTTAGTATTACTTTTATTATTATTATTATTATTATCATTATTATTATTATTATTATTATTATTATTATTATTATTATTATTATTATTATTGATTATGTTATTTCTTTTATGTTAATTGTTGTATCCTGATGTCGTAGCGTGGGGGTATGAAATAGTTTATATTTTTACTAGGAAATACTATTAAATACGTGAAATACTATATATTTTTGATACGAAAAGCGATACAAATTACACAAGTTTTAATTATTTATTTACAAATAGGATATACCTAAACCTTGCTACAACACTATAGGCAGTGTACCTAATCGTAGAGTAGTATAGTTTTTAGGAAGTCCGGTTCGTTCCACAGGGAGCGGGCTTATTGCACACTATATTTTTAAACAACTATATTTGTACAAAATATATATAATTATATATAATAATATATAAAAGGGGGTTTACTGTTTAATGACCGGTTTGTCGATTTATATTTTAAGCGAAGCGTATAGTAAATGACGATATTTAAATAACAATATAAAATAAATAACAATAATTAAAATGACAATAAATAAAGTACGAGGAAATATGAAATAAAATATATTATGCTTATTTAAACTTCCGTAACCATGATGGTTGACGTGTTGATTTTAGTTTTATGCCCATGGGTTAATTGTCCTTTGTCCTGGATTATTTAATATGTCCGTCTGGTTTTTGTCCATAACAGTCCATCGGTCATAAATTTAAAGTGCGAGTGTCCTCGTCAAATTATTCTTATACCCGAAGTCAAATATTCCAACTAATTGGGGACTTAAACTGTAACAAGGTTTTAATACTTTGTTTAATAATTACACCAGGATATCGACTGCGTGTAACCTAAGGTTTTAATACTTTGTTATCAATTATGTCAAGTGTCCTTGTACATAATTTCACCCCTATTTTAATAATTCCATAGACTATTAATCCATTCCCGTGTCCGGTTAAATGAACGATTATTCGTACATATAAATATCCCGCCCATCGTGTCCGATCGAGTGTATATGGTTATTTATAGGGACGTCCAATTGTAAATCTTTATATTAAAATTAACAAACTATCATTTAGTTAAACAAATATAAAGCCCATTAATAGCCCATAGTCTAATTTCCACAAGTGTCGTTCTTTTGTCCAAACCCCAATTATGATACAAAGCCCAATTACCCCGTCTTTAATATTTAGTCCAACATCATGATTACTTTGGCTCAAATAAGCATAATAATAACTTAAGTACGAGACATTAATTTAAAAAGGATAACATAACTTACATTGAGTATTTATCGCGTAGTGTTACACGGACAGAATTTCGACTTCAAAAACCCGTAAAATAACCTTTACATAACCCAAACTAATCTAATATAAAACTACCCTATACTATATATATATATATATATATATATATTATTTATTACAGAGTATTATTATTATTATTTATATTTTTACTCGCAGAATTCGTGACCTTTTATAGGCATTTTGGAATTTGGCAGCTCCGCGAGTCGTGGAGTTTTTGGCCTTCAAACTCCGCGAGTCGTGGAGTTTGAAAATCCAGCTCACAAACTTTTGGCTCCTAGCTTGTCGACATAATAAATATATAAATATAAAATATAAATAATTAATATAATTATTTATATATTATATTATATTCTTGTGCATAGCTGACTTGTAATTTTTGGTCCGTTGCGTCGGGCGTTGATAGTTGACTCATGTCCCGGTTCCGGATTTTCGAACGTCCTTGCGTACAATTTTATATCGTGTACTTTGCGTTCCGCAACTTGTACTCTTGTCATTTTTAGACGTTTCTCATCAATAAATTGAACCACTTGGATTGTATCTTGTACATTTGAGCTTTTTGGTCATTTGCGTCTTCAAATCGTCGTTTTCGCCTTTTGTCTTCGCACTTATTTAATATAAACGATTACAACTTAAAATAGGACAATTACAACTAAATAATTTACATATTGGGAGGATATTGCTACTAAATATATGTTCATTAGGAGCACTATCAAATATCCCCACACTTGAACGTTGCTTGTCCTCAAGCAATACATAACTTGAAATAATATAATACATCACACAAATCACTTCTTTATTCTTCACACTTTATACATCAGTGATTTTGAGATGGCGGTATAAACAATGATAGTAACGATAGAACCATGGTTAAAGGTGGGTGTGTCATCCACAGTTGCCTCGGGTTTAGGTCAACGACACTTGCAATCAAATAGCCGATTTACTTTCGGTTTCCAAAGCAAAGTGCACATTTGAAAGGCGGTTTACAGTCCCACATGACTATGAAAATTTAGATCCGTTAGGAAATTGGATCTTTATGAAAACATTTGATCTTTTGAAAATTCAATCTAGCTTTTACCCTAGACAAGTTTTACACATCCAGTATACTTGCTCCGTATATTACCTTTCGGTAAAATACCGTCCGGTTGTAAAGGAAAGCGTTGAACAAGCAACTGTTAAGGCAATGTCCCCTGACATACTTTTAATTATGGTCTATAATGTGTCGGACGTAATTACTATCCTTTGTAGGAGCAATAGTAAATCTCACCCTTATAATTTTCCGGTCTGGCACAAGGTCCTGTCTTTGACCATGCTATGCAACCACCGTTCTTACGCTTGACACCCGATTTGGTTCAGGTGACCTAATGAATTCCAGGTGAATTCCTAGGATTTTACGTTCAATGGTAATGAACGCATTGAAAATAGGTTTTCAGAAAACAAATCGGTTTTAATTTGATCAAAATATTTTCTCGTTCAAGCTCGAGTTTAGATATCATCGAATTCCATGAGTTTGTAATTCTCAATCTTTAAGGTCAATCTCAAGGATTGAGTAATATCAGTCTTAAAAGCTGATTTTTAATCTTTAAGGAGATTATCCTTTCTGGGGATCTGATTCATTAGTCTTATCAAGCTAATTTGCACGGTGTCCCCCCCATTGTACGAGATAAATCCTTCTCATGGTTAGGATAAATCTGACCACTTGGCGACCCTGTTTGATGCTGAGGTCCGTGGATTTCCTGCTGATTTTAGTGATGACTTTTCTAGATTTTTCGTCAACCTACAGCTGGTCTGGACGACAACTTCTTGACCTAAATCAAGAAGCGCGTGTTTTTTCGGAAGACTTTACTTCCTTTTAATGATGGAATTGATTCATCGTGTAGATCCATCTTTTCTTTTCTTTCATCGGGTAAAATAGTTAATTTAGTCCAAAACAAAAGCACCAGCAATAAACTTTACAGAAACATGTGCAAGATAGTTTTTAATTGAATAACTAGGTACATTCTCCCCACACTTGGCTTTTTTCATGCTTCTTTTTATATCCTAATAAATAAATTCAAGCGTTTTAGTTGTTTCTCAATTTATGTCCTTTCTGAGGTAACGATAATTTCGGCATTAACACCTAGTTTTATCGTTCATAAATATGTATAAACATGATTTTGAATTCATTTAGTTTAAAATTTTTCAAATTTTCATAAAATTTAGAAAATAAGCCAAGTATAAACCCGAGAGAATTTATAACCCTTCCCTACACTTGAGATCATGCAATGCCCTCATTAGCATGAAATCAGACTATAATTATAAATTCATGAGGGTGATTAGTGTAGAAAAGTGATAAAAAATACCCATTTTGTAATTACAAAGCTCATCGAATGATAGATGGCGCGCCTCATCGTTCATTCCTTCTTGTTTTATCACACATGCTTTTTTTTCCAAAAAAGGCTGATTTTCTGAACTGTTTACTAATATTTGAAAAAGCGTCTTTTACCCTAATCATGCATTTTTATTAACGAGTTATGCACTAACCCGAACCCCTGATTTAACGTTAAGTGGGGTTAGACTTCCCCATACTTAGCTGACGACATGTGAAGTCGGTAGAATAAGTTCCACGAATTAAAATAGTGAGCCAGTTATTTACATCTCGGGTGGTGTATAATATATCAATGGGTTTAAAGTTTAGACCCACCCGATCGTCACTACTTAATTCTTTTTTAAGTGTAGCTTTTAGTAAATGGATATGTCTCTTTTCTGGTTCTTAGTCAAATGGATCGATATACATCGACATACATATTATAAGGCGGACAATTCCTAACATTTCCTTCCTTTTATTCACGAGATCAAAGTTTTCACCTCTATTACCCAATTGGGTGAAATTTGAGGTGTCATTATCTATTACAGCTCGTAGTTCATTTACGGTGAATGACTCGTCTATTGAGAATATTGGATTGGAAGGTTGTGGAATGGTGAATTTCGGGATCAAAGCAAATTCTTCTTCATTAATGGTACTTATTGGTCTCACCATTTTGGTCTCGGGGGTAAAATTTTTAACATTATCATTTTTCCAAGAGTACCAATTTGTCACCCTTACTTCTTCTTCTTCATCCATTGATGGATCGTTGATTTCGTCGGTAGAGGCTAATGTGTCGATATGTTGTGAAATTGGTAAAGCTGAATAAAAAGTATCATCGGGATAGTTGGTGATTTCGGAGCTCTCGAATTCATCAAAATTCGATGATATGAGATTTTCTTGCACAATACTCCTCAGATCAACAGGTGTGTAGTCTGATAGAGTTTCAGCTTGCCGGTTTACAAACTCTCTCATTTGTTCATTTTGAGCATTGAGTTCTTCGAGTTTGATTTTCATATTGTCTAATAAATTTTCAGACACGTAATTTTCCTCGTCTACTGATTGTTAAGTTTGGAAATATTCTTGGGAATAATCCCAATTTGAATTGTATTCTTCATAATCATTCCATTCGGGTTCCGTGGGTGCGTAATTTTCCATAGAAACGTAATAATAACATTCCCATGTTGAGTGATAATCTCCACAGATTTCACATCCAGTCATTGTTTCGTCATTCGTGATCCAAGATTGACCGAACGAATTGTCATCAACACCCGTTTGAGAATATTGATTTAATTGATTTTGGATATCAAAAAGAGTTTCCATAGCCTTGTTTTCAAAATTTTCCATTTTATTGCGATGGCCAAATTTTAGCTACAATGTGGTGCATTTACTAATTATCCTGTTAGTTATAAAAATAGAAAAACTTATATAAGTTGTCCAATTAATAGACTTTTCTGCTTTTGCCCACGTTTCGAATAGCCAAAAGATGCAGCAGGGAGCCAGAACCCTTTAAATCGGAAGCTCACAACTCAGCCACTAACAAATCCAACTATTACTACGAAGCAGAAAATTTGGATGTCTATCAATTTAACCGCTTAAAATAATTTTTCGTTGAAATTTTAAAGAAATTATAGAGAAGAAATAGAGAAAATTCTAAGTCCTAAAAACTAGCGTGTCGAGAAATAAGAAAGAAAAAGATTGCGCGTCGAAAAATGTCGAAATATAAAAGGTTGAAAATAAAAAGAAAGTAGCGCGTCGTAACTTAAAAAGCTAAAAATTAAATCTAAAAAGTTACGCCTAAAGGTATTAAAGCTTAAAGGAATTCTATATCCAAAACGACAATAACTTAATTAGGCACTAAAATCTAAAAACTGCGTCGCAAAATTCTAAAGCACCTAAATCTTAGTCTAAAGAGAAAGCACTTAAGGGATTTTACGGCAAAGCCTAAAAATCTAGAAAATAAAAATAAGCTACGGCAAAACTAAATTTAAAACTAATTACGAATAATAAAAATACAAAATATTACGATTACACTAAATAAAAGGATACAAATTATAAAAAGTGATAAAATTACTTATTTTTATAAAAAATATTAATATTTTTATTTTTATTTTTATATTTTATAAAAGTATTAATTTTTTATATATTAAAACTAAATATAATTAATTATAACTAATTAATTTAAAAACTTAAACTAAATAATAATAATAATAAAGTAATTAGGGTTAAATAATAATAATAATTAATAATATTCCGTAATAAATGCGAAGTAGGGTTCCTGGGTGCGCCTGTCAGGGTGGCTCCGCGAGTCGTGGAGTTTTAAGCCTGCAAACTCCGCAAGTCGTGGAGTTTGAAAGACGTTTTTTTTTTAATTTTATATTGTTTTTCTAAAATGATATATAAATATATTTATAGAAAAATAAATTAAAAATATAGCGTTTCGCCGAGTCCCCGGCAGCGGCGCCAAAAACTTGATGTCGTAGCGTGGGGGTATGAAATAGTTTATATTTTTACTAGGAAATACTATTAAATACGTGAAATACTATATATTTTTGATACGAAAAGCGATACAAATTACACAAGTTTTAATTATTTATTTACAAATAGGATATACCTAAACCTTGCTACAACACTATAGGCAGTGTACCTAATCGTAGAGTAGTATAGTTTTTAGGAAGTCCGGTTCGTTCCACAGGGAGCGGGCTTATTGCACACTATATTTTTAAACAACTATATTTGTACAAAATATATATAATTATATATAATAATATATAAAAGGGGGTTTACCGTTTAATGACCGGTTTGTCAATTTATATTTTAAGCGAAGCGTATAGTAAATGACGATATTTAAATAACAATATAAAATAAATAACAATAATTAAAATGACAATAAATAAAAGTACGAGGAAATATGAAATAAAATATATTATGCTTATTTAAACTTCCGTAACCATGATGGTTGACGTGTTGATTTTAGTTTTATGCCCATGGGTTAATTGTCCTTTGTCCTGGATTATTTAATATGTCCGTCTGGTTTTTGTCCATAATAGTCCATCGGTCATAAATTTAAAGTGCGAGTGTCCTCGTCAAATTATTCTTATACCCGAAGTCAAATATTCCAACTAATTGGGGACTTAAACTGTAACAAGGTTTTAATACTTTGTTTAATAATTACACCAGGATATCGACTGCGTGTAACCCAAGGTTTTAATACTTTGTTATCAATTATGCCAAGTGTCCTTGTACATAATTTCACCCCTGTTTTAATAATTCCATAGACTATTAATCCATTCCCGTGTCCGGTTAAATGAACGATTATTCGTACATATAAATATCCCACCCATCGTGTCCGATCGAGTGTATATGGTTATTTATAGGGACGTCCAATTGTAAATCTTTATATTAAAATTAACAAACTATCATTTAGTTAAACAAATATAAAGCCCATTAATAGCCCATAGTCTAATTTCCACAAGTGTCGTTCTTTTGTCCAAACCCCAATTATGGTACAAAGCCCAATTACCCCGTCTTTAATATTTAGTCCAACATCATGATTACTTTGGCTCAAATAAGCATAATAATAACTTAAGTACGAGACATTAATTTAAAAAGGAGAACATAACTTACATTGAGTATTTATCGCGTAGTGTTACACGGACAGAATTTCGACTTCAAAAACCCGTAAAATAACCTTTACATAACCCGAACTAATCTAATATAAAACTACCCTATACTCTCTCTCTCTCTCTATATATATATATATATATATATATATATATATATATATATATATATATATATATATATATATATATTTATTATTTATTATAGAGTATTATTATTATTATTTATATTTTTACTCGCAGAATTCGTGACCTTTTATAGGCATTTTGGAATTTGGTAGCTCCGCGAGTCGTGGAGTTTTTGGCCGTCAAACTCCGCGAGTCGTGGAGTTTGAAAATCCAGCTCACAAACTTTTGGCTCCTAGCTTGTCGACATAATAAATATATAAATATAAAATATAAATAATTAATATAATTATTTATATATTATATTATATTCTTGTGCATAGCTGACTTGTAATTTTTGGTCCGTTGCGTCGGGCGTTGATAGTTGACTCATGTCCCGGTTCCGGATTTTCGAACGTCCTTGCGTACAATTTTATATCGTGTACTTTGCGTTCCGCAACTTGTACTCTTGTCATTTTTAGACGTTTCTCATCAATAAATTGAACCACTTGGATTGTATCTTGTACATTTGAGCTTTTTGGTCATTTGCGTCTTCAAATCGTCGTTTTCGCCTTTTGTCTTCGCACTTATTTAATATAAACGATTACAACTTAAAATAGGACAATTACAACTAAATAATTTACATATTGGGAGGATATTGCTACTAAATATATGTTCATTTGGAGCACTATCATATCCACTAAAAATTTATATTTTGAATGTTATTATCAATATTAGTATAAACTATATCAATTAAAGCTTATTATTATTATCATTATTAATATGATTATTATCGGTATTATTATTATTGTTATTATCACTAGTATTACTAATATTATAATTATTATCATTGTTATTATCACTAATATAGGTATTATTATTAGTACTAATGACATAAGTATTATTATTAATATTATCGACATTATTATTAATATGATTATTAGTATTAGTATTAATATTAAAGTAAGTATTAGTATTAATATTAATACAAGTATTAATAATAACATTTTCATTATTATTATAAGTATCATTTAATGAACTACTATTAAAATTATTATCATTAGTAATAAAATGGTTATTTTTATAGTTATTATTAATATCAGTATTATTACCGTTATCATTAATGCTAGAAGTATCATTGATTTTTAAATCTATCATTTTATTAAAATTAGTATTATTATTAAGAATTCTATTAGTAGTATCATTACTATTAACATTATAAGTATCATTAAAATTATCATTTTTATATAAAATTTTCATTATTATTATTATTATTATTAAATCTAATAGTATTATTACCCTTATTTTAACATTTTCATAAAGTTAGCAAATAAATATTCATATAACAATATACTTAATACACATCATAAAACTATATTAATATCGTATTTATTAAAATATATCAAAATGAATATACTTAATAAGATATATAGTTTATGAATATAAAAATTATACCACTAATAATAATGTATATATTTGTCTAATTACAAGTATATGTTTTAATATATATATACAAATGATATAGGTTCATGAATCCAGGGCCAACCCTGCATTGTTCAGTTGTTCAATGCCGTCATACGTATTTTTACTACAAAATACAGTATGGTGAGTTTCATTTGCCTTTTTACCCTTTATATTTTTGGGCTGAGAATACATGCGCAATTTTTATAAATGTTTTATGAAATAGACACAAGTTATCGAAACTACATTATATGGTTGAATGATCGAAGCCGAATATGCCCCTTTTACTTGGTAACCTAAGAATTAGTAAACCGATCTACTAATTGACGCGAATTCTAAAGATAGATCTATTGGGCCTAACGAACCCCATCCAAAGTACCGGATGCTTTAGTACTTCGATGTTGTTTTTATCATGTCCGAAGGATTTCCCGGAATGATGGGGGATATTCTTATATGCATCTTGTTAATGTCGGTTACCAGATGTTCAATCCATATGAATGATATTTTTGTCTTTATGTATGGGACGTATATTTATGAGAACTGGATATGAAAATCTTGTGGTCTATTAAAATGATGATAATGAATGTTTATGATAAACTAATGAACTCACCAACCTTTTGGTTGACACTTTAAAGCATGTTTATTCTCAGTTATTAAAGAAATCTTCCGCTGTGCATTTGCTCATTTTAAAGATATTACTTGGAGTCATTCATGGCATATTTCAAAAGACGTTGCATTCGAGTCGTTGAGTTCATTAAGATTATTATTAAGTCAATTATAGCTAGATATATTATGAAATGGTATGCATGCCGTCAACTTTCGATGTAATGAAAGATTGTGTTTTCAAAAACGAATTCAATGTTTGTAAAATGTATCATATAGAGGTCAAATACCTCGCGATGTAATCAACTATTGTGAATCATTTATAATGTATATGAACGGGTCCTTTCAGTTGGTATCAGAGCGGTGGTCTTAGCGAACCAGGTCTTGCATTAGTGTGTATAACTGATAAGTCGTTAGGATGCATTAGTGAGTCTGGACTTCGACCGTGTCTGCATGTCAAAAGTTTTGCTTATCATTAGTGTCAAAAATTATTTGCTTATCATCCTTAAAGTCTAGACACGTCTTACTGCCTTTATTGCATAGACAGTGTATAGATAAATTCATATCTTAGCGTATCTGTTATTGTTACCTTTACCTGACAGCTTTCGTAGATTCCTCCGTAACTTATGGGATTATAGTATTATATATGCATATATGTAAATTATGTATTGCAGGGTACTAATCTACATCCTATAATCTATTTCTTATCGAAAACCCTTCATCTGATCTTACGAGATGAATCCCTCAACCAGTTCGAGTCCCTCAGATTTCGATAGCTATTCCTATAGTTATTCCGACAGCTATTCCGACATGGATATTCACCTAAGCTCCGAAAGCGGTGTCATCAGAATGAATCAATCAATCAGCCATCCCCAATTCATCTGATGGGTTCGTAATCGACTTAATCAATGGAGATGAGAAGAGGGCGATCCTTTCTATCAACCAAAAAACTGTGATGACCCGGGAATTTCCGACTAAATTTAAACTTAAACTTTACATGATTTCGACACGATAAGCAAAGTGTGTAATGTTGAGTCTAGAAAATTTTGAAACGATGTTCATATATTCATTTAATCTTCGACTGCTCTCGACGATTCACGAACAATTAATTGTAAATAGATATGTGTGTATGTATATATAAATAATAATTCGAAATATAATTTGAAGCATTATATGTTGTTGTTATTAAAAATTAATAAAATAAAAATAGGATATTATAATAATTATTATTTAAAATATATCTATATATATAAATAAAGTATGTTGAAAATAAATATTTAATAATTGTAATACTCGTTTGATGTTTCGATTAATATTAAACAAATTAAACTCAAACTTATGTAATTTTAAAATAAACAGTGTTCCGAAAATGAGTGCTATAAATTTTAGGCTTACTAAAAATGTATTTAGGATCTAGTTATTTAATTTTAAGACTTTTTATATTTCACACATAAATGAGAGGGACGGTTGATGTAATTTTTATTTATTAAATTAATAATTGAATTTTATACCAAAATGACTAGAATGAATAAAGATAGTTACTGTAAAAATTTGAAATTTTTCTGAATACTTTTATACGTCACTAATTAACAACGGAGCACGACATAATACCCGGTGAATTAATCATATTTTCGGCTGCTAAATTATTTAACTTGTGATTCTATTACTGTACATTTGATGACTTTCAACTCATTTATAATATTTAATTATTAAATTTATTATTATTATTATTAATATTAAAATTATATATAATATATATATATATTTATATATATATATATATATATATATATATATATATATATATATATATATATATATATATATATATATATATATATATATATATATATATATATAATATATATATATCCGTAGGAGAGAGATATATAGAGTTATACATCATGATACAATCACCAAATTACCAACTCTAAACTCCAACTAGTACTCTTCTCTTACTCTTAAAACTACCAACCATTCTTTTATTTTTTTTCCTGCCAAGCCAATAACATGAATCACCATCTATTTTATCTATCTATTATCTATAAATATGATATATATTTATGCTTGAATGTAACCCACTTCATCTAAACCATAACCACCACCGTGATTTTCGTTAACCTTCTATCACCATCATTACTATATTCTTCAAACCACCACCACCGGCCATCACCACCACTCAAACTACTCCGGCCACTCCACCATAAATAACCATCGGATACCATCATGGCAACCTCCATCACCATCATCTTCACCACTCTTAAACACTAACACCTTTGAACTCCACCACCACCATTTATCATCACTATTTGATTTCTGTTTTCACGATTAAAACCACCACACGTCACCGTACACCTGATGTATGATTACACTTCTGTTTTATGGTATTAAACAAGATCATCTCCTAATGCTACAGTAATAATTTCTTTGTTGTTCCAACTTCACTGCTACAGCGACTGGTTTATTCTTGTGTTGTTCCTGTTTTGCTGCACTTGTCTTTCTGTTTCTTCTCGCTAATATTCGCCACCCAAAACAACTTTCAAACGAAACCCACATGTAGGAGACGATGAACAGTAAATTGATGGTATTGTTTTTCTGTTGAAAAGTCATCACGAACCACCTCCTGCTATCCAACAAACACCACCAATATTAATCACAATCACCAATCTCTCTCTTTTCTCTTTCTCCACTATTTTTTTTTCTTTTCCCGTTGAAGCCGTAAACCCTAATCAACTTTGTAATTTCTGTTTTTTTTTGTTGAGTGACAGTTGTAGATTGCGTAGGTTTTTCTGTCCTTACTCCCGTTATAATCGAAGATGATGATAAAGATTATGATGATTTAGATGATGATGGAACTGTGCATAGAGATCACGAGATGGTGATATATGATGATAATGAATAGTGATAAGAGATGATTATGGATATGGTACTCGATGAAATAAATACTGATGATGATTGAGATGAGGTCGAGGGTTTCTGTGATTTTGATCGAAATAAATATGATGATGTTGATTTATAATCGTGATTGTGATGATGAATATGAGATGATTATGATAGGGATGATGATGATGATGGTATGATGATAATGATGAAGGCATGTGTTGATGATGATATGAATGAAGATGAAAAATGATTTATGTCCCTTTTCCTTCTGCTTCGTTTCTTATTTCAGTCACCAGGATCCATTTTTTGTTGGGTTTATAAATTCATTTAATGATTGGGCTTTTCATTTGATTCATGGGCCAAAATTTTCTGATGGGCTGCCCTTCTCTGTTGGGCCAAATTATGGGGTTTGCTGTTGGGCTGATTGATAACAGGATAAATATTATTGGGTTACGATTTAATTAGGAAAATCATGAAACGGATGGTTGGTTGGGATTGTTGGTGTTAAGCGAGAGGTAACGGGTTCGAGCCCGGGCAGCTGTGTTTTTATTTTTAAAATCCTATTCTTTTGAGGTAGTATTATTACTATTATCATTATTATTATTGTTAGTATCATTATTATTAATTATTATTATTATTTATTATTACTAATAATTAATATTATGTTTTTGATAAAAAAAAATAGATATAATCTATACTTAGAAATATTAAGAAAAACGATTATGGTTATGATCATAGTTAAGGTAATTACAATCGAAAAGGTTATTTATATGCACGATTATGAATAAGATAATATATATAAATATAGTTATGAATATAATTATAATTAAGTATCGATTAAATGAGTTATTATTATTATTAGAAGTATAATTTTTATTAAAAACTAACATTTTTGTTTATTTATTTAAAGTTATCATTATGATTAAAATTATCATTTTATTTAAAATTTTCACTTTTATTAAACTTATCATTATTATTATCATAATTATAATTACTATCATTATTAAAGTAATATTACTATTATTATTTTTATAAAAAAAATAATAATACAACCTTTTATTTATTATTAATAGTATTTACCAAATAAATATTAGTTACATAAAATTATACTTAATACATATAACATAGCTATATTAATATCTTTATAATAAATAATAAGTATTTATCTACAGTATATATAAAATAAATGAACTTAATTAATTGCTAATTACTAAAACCTATAATTATTAACTAAAACAATTATATCACTAATAATAATATATAATTTATTCGATTACGATTATATGTATTAATATAGATAATTGAATATAGGTTCGTGAATCCGAGGCCAACCCTGCATTGTTCAATATAGTCATATGTATTTTTACTACAAAATACATTAGGTGAGTTTCATTTGCTCCCTTTTTTTAAATGCTTTTGCAATATATATTTTTGGGACTGAGAATACATGCGCTGCTTTTATAACTGTTTTATGAAATAGACACAAGTAATCGAAACTACATTCTATGGTTGAATTATTATACCGAATATGCCCCTTTTTAGTCTGGTAATCTAAGAATTAGGGAACAGGCACCCTAATTGACGCGAATCCTAAAGATAGATCTATCGGGCTCAACAAGCCCCATTCAAAGTACAGGATGCTTTAGTACTTCAAAATTTATATCATGTCCGAAGGAGGATCCCGGAATGATGGGGATATTCTTATATGCATATTGTGAATGTCGGTTACCAGGTGTTCAATCCATATGAATGATTATTTTGTCTCTATGCATGGGACGTTTATTTATGAGAACTGAAAATGAAAATCTTGTGGTCTATTAAAATGATGGAAATGATTATTTATGTTAAACTAATGAACTCACCAACCTTTTGGTTGACACTTTAAAGCATGTTTATTCTCAGGTATGAAAGAAATCTTCCGCTGTGAAATTGCTCATTTTAAAGATACTACTTGGAGTCATTCATGACATATTTCAAAAGACGTTTCATTCGAGTCGTTGAATTCATCAAGATTATTGTTAAGTCAAATTTTAGTTGGATATATTAGGAAATGGTATGCATGCCGTCAACTTTCGAAGAAATGAAAGTTTGTCTTTTAAAAACGAATGCAATGTTTGTAAAATTGTATCATATAGAGGTCAAGTACCTCGCTATGTAACCAACTATTATGAATCGTTTGTAATTGATATGGACTTCGTCCGGATAGATTAGGATGGGTCATTAGAAAATCACCTCTTGACGAAGAACCTGAAGCACTTACCGACGAACCTATTCGTAATACCATTTTTCTATCTCATTTTCGGAGTATCTTGCCACGACTATATCACAAGTCAGATTCAAAACCTTATTTATTCGCTCGTTTCTACCGACAATCATCCTGGAGTAATAAAGTTAATGAGTTTCGCGCCCGAGTTGTAGTCTTGGAAAATATGGTGCAAAACGTACCAGCTTCAACAACATCACCGGCACCAACAGTATTACCAATATTAATACCAGTACCACCAACAACCCAAGCTTCAACATCACATGCCTCAACATCTCATTAGGTACCTTGAGTATAATCATCGTTCTACGAATCGTTCTACATCAATTATCTTCGTTCTACATGACGATTATATAATTTCTAATGTGTTAGAGATTATGTATTCTAGTTCTAACGGTAAATCAAATGAGTTTAACATTATATTGACTCATTAAATCCATGATTACATCTGAAGAAAAAATATATGTATATATGTTTTCATAAAGATTGTAATTAAAAATTCTTTTGTACAAACTGTTAATGGTAAAAATATTTTAACGGGTAGGTAATACCCGAGGAATATTTAGATTTCACATTAATAAGTTACACTGTACATACTTCGAATTTGATTCAACGATCATTCACTATCCTATTTACAACCACACCAAAGAATAACTATTTTCATTCAAATTCAATTTCATATTTGGATATTGACCTATCAGAATCCAACAAGTGGCATAATGAGGAAATAATGGACACAATAAAAATCGATTAGAAACAGACTAATTAACAATATGAAATTTTTTTAAGAAACCACGCTAACAAGATCCTAGCTAACTGTTAATTTCGTATTACATTTTATTTTATCGTAATTTATTTATCACAATTTAATTATCGTAATTTATTTATCGCAGTTTATTTATCGCAATTTATATTCTCGCAATTTTATTTATCGTCATTTAATTTCTGTTATTTATTTTACGCACTTTATTTATCGTCATTTAAATACTGTTATTTACGCATTTTAAATATCGGGGCACGTATACAAGGTTTTGACATATCATATCGACACATCTATATATATTATTTGGAATCACCATAGACACTCTATATACAGTAATGATCGAGTTCTCTATACAGGGTTGAGGTTGATTCTTAAATAATATATATACTTTGAGTTGTGATCGAGTCTGAGACATGTACACGGGTCACGATACGTATTAATTAATTCGAATATTATATATGAATTATTGAATTGCTAACTGTGGATTAGTAACTGTGAACTACCAATATTGGACAATTAAAATGAATTAAAATGTTGATTATAGCATATGAAACTAAACAATTCTTCAAGTTTGCCACTTGATTTCATCTTAAACCTCAATTGTATCTTGACGATTACAATCTGCGTAAAAACCTTTCATGATTCTTGAAAATACCTCAATCGAGAGGATGAACCAACCGCACTCCATCTACAGAAGAAAAGGTTGATGCATATAGTCATGCACCTGAGAAACTCTCGGCAACTGAGTAAACGTTTAAAACGTAGCTATGCTAATTCCTTAGTGTTATTATTACCCAAAATAACTTGGAAATCCCTTTCAAAGTAGCAAATTTTGTTACAGTTCCAACAAGTCAACATCGACTTTTCGTTCGAAACAACCTTATTATAACTTTGATATATATGCGTGCTCTTTTATTGTTACCGGGAAACCTTTTATATCCCACCATATTATCAGTAGACGTACCAGCAACCTCGTTGCTCCTTGGCTTAAATCTCTCCGACAAATCACTATATTTATCTATTGAAGTCTCATCATGTACTCATCCGCATCTTGTAACAAGAATTGCCATACCAATTACCGGGAATCAACAAATCTGTATTGTGAGCCTCGCAACGTTTCCACATCAATAGTTATATGTATCCATATAACATTTATCTCTTAGAACTATGATCTTCCATTCTGAAATTCTGAAAAGCACCCAGTCTACGAATCTATACACTAAATGTTGTAAAAGCTGAAGGAACCAGCAAAACTGTAAATCACCTTAACAGTCGAAAGTTTGATGATAAAGAATGGAGTGTTGGAAACGTTCAATAGAAAATTTAGTACCGAAAAACGGATTATGCGAAACTATGAAGTAAGCCGTGGACAAATCACAAAGACTAAGTTTGACTTCAAAGAATCCGAATGATTCAATGCCTGCTGAAGTCTTTAGCGAATATCTTGGCCTTACTCTAAACCCTTGCGGACAATAGTCTCCATCATCCTCTGATCTTAGATATTCAAAGATATTATCGTATCTTTCATTATAAATATCCTCGATATTTCTGAATATATTTTCATAACTAATCTTATCTGAAATCATTTATCTCTTTGAGCTATCAGTGTTACATCATATGAGAAACTATTAGTTTCTATATTCTGTAAACTTTCGAGTTTAAAATACGAATGTTTTGAAATAGTGTTGGGAGCTGAAGCATGAGTTAGTATAATATAATGACACTTGATCAACGTGGTTATATTACAGTAAGTCATGCTGAGTTTCTAATGAAACGTGATGATTCACAGGCTCTAACGTCATCATGTGCCATGTTACACGACTCTTGTATTCTATTTAAACCTCTAAAATATCAAGAAAATATTTCTTGATGAATCGGTCTTTTTCAGGGTATTCTGGTAATTTAACCAATCAAGATCGTGCCATTACCATTCCCTTCTTAGAACATTAACAATGTTTATTTTGAAATTTAAATCTGCGAATTCTGGACCATTACAAGAGATGCCTAACCGCAAGAAGAAAAAACGAAGGGACAAAGCTCCGAAATAGAAATTGGAGTATAAATTGCAGCAAATAGGAGGGAGTATTAACTGTGGATGACAATGATTATAGGAAACAGTAATAGGGACATTGAAAATAAGGGAAGATATAAAGCCCGATAATAACGTATAAATTACAAACCGTGGATATTAATAGGAATAGCAATATAAAGACACGGTATAATTAAGAATAGTATCACCCCAAGGTTATATTATAACTAAACAGATTTTTCTTGTGAAAGATTGCAAAGAAGGATGACATAAATGATAATTAGGAAAATATTAGGGATTAGAACTGGACTAAGCATTTTCACAATCTTTTGGATGTATGAACTAAGAAAGAAAGTATAAGAATGGTGAGAATAATGGAACGGAGGAGTTTAATTTATAATGTAAATATCAGACAGAGTAATCGAGGCAGATCACCGTATTTAATTATAGAGATCTTAATCTCCTAATTCGCCGAAGAATCAAATCTCTCAGATTCCAAAGATTTATTTAAATCCCTTGAATTCCGGAATTCAACCAAGACAACGTCAAAAGCTAAGACGCACCTTATTTTCTAAATTCAACCCTGACTTTGTCAAAGGTTAAGACGAAACTTTATCTATTCATTTCACTCTTTTGTGATAGCTTCATTCGTGCTCTTCGAATAATCGAATTGTTTTATCCATATTACTCAATGATGATAAAACTCTATTTATCAACTCGTATTTGTCATGAAAACATTTTTATGGTTAGCCATGACGACCTTACTCAAATTTCGGGACGAAATTTCTTTAACGGGTAGGTACTGTGACGACCCGGAAATTTTCGACCAAATTTAAACTTAATCTTTATATGATTTCGACACGATAAGCAAAGTCTATAATGTTAAAGTCTCAAAAACTTTGAACTGTGTTCATGTATACATTCGACCTTTGAACTATTTATATGGATCTAGTGAACCTTTGACTACTCCCGACGATTCACGAACAACTCTGTATAAATAAAAATGTAAATATATATATATATATATATATATATATATATATATATATATATATATATATATATATATATATATATATATAAATATAAGAATATAAAATATTTTGATTCAATAAAGTATACCTTAATTAATTAGAATACAAAAATATAAAATATTAAACAGAATAATTAGGTATTAACAAAATAAATAAGTATATATGTGATTCTTATTAATAAATATGATAATATTGTAATATAGATAAAATGTATAAATAATAAATATTCAACATATATTATCATATATAATATATAGTATTAATAATTAAATGTAATTACAAGTTAAAAATATATTTGTTATAGTATTATTGATATTACTTTTATTATTACTAATATCAACATCAGTGTTATTAATCCTATTATGTAAACATTTAACTTGTTATACCTTCATTATTATTAGTTATTATTTAATACTCATTATTATATAAAATATATTATATATTTATATTACATAATTGATAATTTGTAATATTAAAATATTAAGTACGGTTGTTACAATAATATTGTTATTATTTTTTTTTAAATATCAACATAAATACTAGTGTTATTAATATCCTAGTTTTAGAAAATATAATATATTGCTATAAAATTTTGATATATATAAATATTATTATCAATACTAATATAATTAGTATTATTATTATTGTTATTTGTATTTAGATTATTAGTAGTATAATTATAATTATTAATTATTAATAACAAATATATATATGATCATAAATACAATATAGGATTCCAATCAGTTTTATATATATCTCAAACTGTGCCTAAATGATTCTTTAGCCTTTAAACATGTACGAATCAATAATCAAACACAGTATTAATCCAAAAATCTTGTTACATGTCATTTTCTCTTTTTATTTTGTTGTATTTTTCTTCTTAACTTGATTCTTTTGGTCTACCTATTCTTCCCTGCTGTAAATCGATCCCTCCATGATATTGATAAAATTCATTCACTTGCTATCACTTATATACGTGTACTACTTATGTCAAGACTGCTGCTATACTACCTTTTCCTTCAATTGATACTACTGTGACATCTTCCACGATCATCTTGAAATCACCATAACCACCAGTATCTTTATATTCTTCTCTTGCTTTCTGTTTTGTTCCAACAAGCAAACCACCACCTGTTACCATAATTAATTAATGATTTTGTTCTTGAATCAAATAATCACCATCATCGACTAACATGATACAATTTCTGTTTCTAGATTGATTTGACAGCTACACATCATTAGAAACTCTAAACTAATCCTTGTTATTATTTAATCGATCTCTAAACCACTTTACAACAATCACATCCACCATTGCTACCGTTTTATTTATTTATTTTTTCTTATTTCCTACTCGATCAAACCTATAACGATTACCACTTCACCATCTCAAACTTAACAACAAAGATCATTTATCTATTGCTTTTATTCGTCTGTTTACTGTTCCGAGTACCGACAGCATCAGAGCAACTGCAACTATATTCCTAGTATCTGTTAACCCGCAATTGTTAATGTTGTTGTGATAATGAAGATGAATTGATGTTGAATTGATGATGAATGGATGATAACGAGGACAAGAAGACGATACGTTAATGATTATGATACAATAAAGATTGATAATGTGTACCTGCTATTCGAAATGATTGATGCCCGAACGATGAAGATGATGAATCGATGACCTACTAGACATTGGTGATTTTTGCTTGGTCGATTGTTTGACTAATGATTTGATGAACCTTGAATCGCCATTTTTTTCCTCCTGTGTATTGCTATCATCGATCTGTTTTAGCAGATCCCCTTTCCCCTTTTATTAGGTATAAAGAAGATTTTTTTATATTATCTATATCTTATTATTATTATTATGATATTTATTATAAATATAATTAATTCTCATAATATATCAGAAAAGTGGAAGGCAGTAGAGTGGTGTGGGGTGTTAACGAGTATCCAGGAGGTCGCGGGTTCGAGTCCCGGCTTGGACGATTTGTTATCTTTTTGAGTCTCTAAGGTAGTAATCAATTTTTATTATTACTTTTATTATTATTATTATTATTATTATCATTATTATTATTATCATTACATTATTATTATTATTATTATTATTGATTATGTTATTACTTTTATGTTAATGTTAATTGTTGTATCCGCTAAAAATTTTATATTTTGAATGTTATTATCAATATTAGTATAAGCTATATCAATTAAAGTTTATTATTATTATCATTATTAATATGATTATTATCGGTATTATTATTATTGTTATTATCACTAGTATTACTAATATTATAATTATTATCATTGTTATTATCACTAATATAGGTATTATTATTAGTACTAATGACATAAGTATTATTATTAATATTATCGACATTATTATTAATATGATTATTAGTATTAGTATTAATATTAAAGTAAGTATTAGTATTAATATTAATACAAGTATTAATATTAACATTTTCAATATTATTATAAGTATCGTTTAATGAACTACTATTAAAATTATTATCATTAGTAATAAAATGGTTATTTTTATAGTTATTATTAATATCAGTATTATTACCGTTATCATTAATACTAGAAGTATCATTGATTTTTAAATCTATCATTTTATTAAAATTAGTATTATTATTAAGAATTCTATTAGTAGTATCATTACTATTAACATTATAAGTATCATTAAAATTATCATTTTTATATAAAATTTTCATTATTATTATTATTATTAAATCTAATAGTATTATTACCCTTATTTTAACATTTTCATAAAGTTAGCAAATAAATATTCATATAACAATATACTTAATACACATCATAAAACTATATTAATATCGTATTTATTAAAATATATCAAAATGAATATACTTAATAAGATATATAGTTTATGAATATAAAAATTATACCACTAATAATAATGTATATATTTGTCTAATTACAAGTATATGTTTTAATATATATACAAATGATATAGGTTCATGAATCCAGGGCCAACCCTGCATTGTTCAGTTGTTCAATGCCGTCATACGTATTTTTACTACAAAATACAGTATGGTGAGTTTCATTTGCCTTTTTACCCTTTATATTTTTGGGCTGAGAATAAATGCGCAATTTTTATAAATGTTTTATGAAATAGACACAAGTAATCGAAACTACATTATATGGTTGAATGATCGAAGCCGAATATGCCCCTTTTACTTGGTAACCTAAGAATTAGTAAACCGATCTACTAATTGACGCGAATCCTAAAGATAGATCTATTGGGCTTAACGAACCCCATCCAAAGTACCGGATGCTTTAGTACTTCGATGTTGTTTTTATCATGTCCGAAGGATTTCCCGGAATGATGGGGGATATTCTTATATGCATCTTGTTAATGTCGGTTACCAGGTGTTCAATCCATATGAATGATATTTTTGTCTCTATGCATGGGACGTATATTTATGAGAACTGGAAATGAAAATCTTGTGGTATATTAAAATGATGATAATGAATGTTTATGATAAACTAATGAACTCACCAACCTTTTGGTTGACACTTTAAAGCATGTTTATTCTCATGTATTAAAGAAATCTTCCGCTGTGCATTTGCTCATTTTAAAGATATTACTTGGAGTCATTCATGGCATATTTCAAAAGACGTTGCATTCGAGTCGTTGAGTTCATCAAGATTATTATTAAGTCAATTATAGCTAGATATATTATGAAATGGTATGCATGCCGTCAACTTTCGATGTAATGAAAGATTGTCTTTTCAAAAACGAATGCAATGTTTGTAAAATGTATCATATAGAGGTCAAATACCTCGCGATGTAATCAACTATTGTGAATCGTTTATAATGTATATGAACGGGTCCTTTCACTATACATAAGCCCAAGAGTTCTCTATTACTCTAAAACTAATAGTAGTAGAGGGAAGTTCTCCTAAACTTATATACATACATACATTTGTTTCTTTCCATGTTCGATGTGAAATTTTAGTTTGCACCCTTACATTTTTACCTTAAAAAAATCATAAATTATAAAAATGTGTGTGATCATATAATTTAATATTTAATAATAGATGAATAGAGCACAAACGAGTACTATTCACTTCATTATTTTAATGCTAAAGGGTATTTACGTCTTTTAAAATGATCAGATATTCTTCTACACTCTTCACCTACACTCTACGCATCTCACCTTCTCACACAAGACTTCCCATCTTCACCTCCACACCACCGTTACCGGCACATCCCTATCCCCTTCTTCGCCGTCATCATCTCCGACGTCATGACCATTGTGTTCGTCTCCTGCTACCCACTCTATCGCAACCACCATCATCGTCACTGCCTTCAGCGGTAACGACCGTCGTCTTCTTCGCTGCAACCACCTTCATCGCCACCGTAACACCGCCGTGGTGTATGTGATTTTGTCTTTTGTTACGATTTCTCACCGACTTGCAGTATCTGCTTGCATTCGGGTTTCATGGTTTCCAGCCTTTTGAATTGCTCAAAGATTTTATCATAGGTACTCATCAATCCTTTATTTTGTTTTTCAATTGTTGAATGTTTTTAAGATTGTAAAGTTTTTCTCACCTAACTTTTTTGCCTATGTACTTTCAGTTTCTTAATAAAAAAAAAATTGTGTCATCAATATGTGTTACGATTTTGTTATTGTTGTTGCTTATTGTGTTTGTAGGAGAGCTTTCGGGATTGGTTGCTCATTTGGTAAGCATTTAATAAGTTTTTACTCCGCTGTGTTTTTTTTCGAATATCGAATAGCTGAAGTCTTGAAATATAATGGTATTGTGTGTGGGTTGTAATTTCAGGCTACTGTTAACTCCTTTCGTTGTTTTACGGAAAGCTGCTATTGTTTCTGGAGTTTTTGGTTGCGGTATTGATTTTGCTTCTCCTTTGGATTATAATGTGCGTGGAAGGTCGGTATTTCTTTCCATTATTTTTAAGTTAGCTATTTTTGTTGAAAATGTATATTTATTGCTGTTGAAAGAAAGGAAGTTCATGTACGATTACATGGATTTATGTATGGAAGATAAAGTGGAATGGCTTCTCGATCCTTATGCATATATGCGTAGAATGAATGAAGTCATCACTTTGAAGTTATTTCATATTTCACATGAATATCAATCTGAGACTATATAGTTGACACTAAGATAGCACAGAGTATAAAATTAATTAATGCTATGTATATAACAACGAGTAGTCTCAATTAATGATGCTATGATCCTAATTTCGTTAATCATCTTTAGAATGTTTTACAAGTTCATATTAGAATCATTCCTGTTTTTTTGACATTTACAATGTTATAAAAAAATTAAAATAAACACCTACTGATAGGTGTACTATGTTATATATTATTTGCAGCTTCCAAGTTGCAACTTTGGGCCGGGAAAAACAAATTATATTGGTGGTGTCTGCTTGACGTCGCATGCAGCTCATAGGTATTTATAAATATTTTTTTCTGTTGCATCTCTCATTTCATAGTCAATCTGTTGAAAGATGAAAATTTGGTCTATACCTTGCAGGTCAGCAGGTGTACATAATTGCATTCTTTTACGGAGGAAGACAATGAGGTTCGTAAGATAATTTTTGGAGTCAATACAGAGGAATCTATATTAGCGAAATAAAACCTACGTAGTAATATGTAATGAATGCATCTATATCAGCGAGATGTTCCGTTATTTTGAATTAATTTGAATGATAAATTTAACCTTCTAAAAATCATTTGCTTACCAATGTTTTAAGCAACGGTTTGTTCAGTTTGTTTACTTTGTTTACCATTGGGGTTAACAATTGAAAATGTGCCGAATTACACTTAAGAGTTCACCATGTTGGAATGGGTCCCCTAGGAGGAGTTAAGAGGCAATACACAGCTCCATATAGCAACAAAGACAACATGTTACACAATACCGTACTCCAATAATAGAACAAAAAGAAGAGATATTAAAGTACACATGTTATACCGGAAACCTCACTAACAGGGAAAGTAGCTTCATTGTAAACTTTAATGAGTAGCATGTTAGTGGATAGGAGTTGTAGTGAAAGGAAAGTTTTTTGTATACTTTTGGTTCCACGCTATTATGTAACAAGTAAAATTTAAACGTGTATGCTGCATAAATAACGAAATGTAAGTAAGCGCTTCGTAATTTTCGCGCAGCGAAGCGCGCTAACTTAATTGCTTGTTATATTCAATGGTGTCATATATAATTTTTATAATACTTTGTAATATTAAAGATTGTAAACTAGTGGTGTCGCGGAACACCACTGGTTCCTACATAGAGTCGCAACTGCATCAAATTCAGCAAACATGACTGGGGATTTTCTAACCCGTGGGTTTCCCGTGAGTTGTGGGTATCTGCGAGTCACGTACATGGGCGAAAAACTCAGTCCATTAACGGGTAATAGGTCCCCAAAAAGTGAAAAACATTTGGGCGTGCAGGTCGCGTATGTAATGCATCCCTCTTATCAGATACTATCTTTTTTCCAATTTAAACAAAAACTAGTTGTTTACCCTCGCTTCGCGCCAGTGGTTCGGTTTTCAATGTATTTTACTGCGTTTAGTTTAACGATGATGTCGTTGAAGCGCAATTCGAGTCGAACTAAAAGGTATAACCCGTCAAAGATTTAAATGTTATTTTAAATTTAGAAAAATATAAAGGAAACAATCGGTACTATTCATATTTTTTTCCTAGAAAAAAAATTTTGCTACAGTATCGTGAATAGTGACCGGTGTACAACCATTGTTTTTTTCCTAGGAATTTTTTTTTGCTAAAGTACCGTGAATAATACTGTTCACGTGAATAGTGACCGGTGTACAACCATTGCTGCGCGGTGTATAGCTTTTGTGTGTTAGTATAAATGTAAATGTAAATGTAAATGTAAATACATACTTTAGAAAAATAGCGATGATATGTACACAACCTATTTTAACAGTAAACAATCAAATATATTCAAATATTGTACTATACAATACTTTAATTCATGTTTGATTGTGTAGGAATAAAAATAAGTAATGTAAGATCAATTCTCTTTAGGAAAAAAAAAAAAAAACACAATCAATTCAACATATATATATATATATATATATATATATATATATATATATATATATATATTGTTATAAAATATCTAGATTGTGTTATAAAATATCTAGATTGGATGTTAATTTTATTATTATTATATTTCTTGCATAGTAATATTTTATACTATAAATAGACATGTATGTTAACCATTTAAGGTGCACCATTTCTCTTGAAATATCAATATCAATATTTCTTCTCTCCTTCTTCTCTCTTTTTCTCTCTTTGTTCTTATAACCATTAAAGGTAGTTATAAGCCTACTGAATTATAACACGTTATCAGCACGAAGAGCTTAGTGTAATCAAAGGATATCTCAAACGATCACGAGTCACTAATCAAGGTATGAAATTATTAATAATTTTCAGACTCGGACATATCAAATTTTGGACTACTAACATTTTGAACTACTAATTTTTTATTAAGTTCTTAGTGCATTTGTATTATTCTTATTATATGGTTGGCTCTGCCACCTAAATTATATATGGTCGACACTGTCGCCTAACTATCATTTATGTAATCTAACTTTTACTAACTTCACTAACATTTATATTTATGTTATTTAAGTTATATATGGTCGGTTATACCACCTGAATTATATTTCTGTAATCTAACTTTTACTAACTTCACTAACATTTATATTTATGTTATTTAAGTTATATATGGTCGGTTATACCACCTGAATTATATTTCTGTAATCTAACTTTTACTAACTTCACTAACATTTATATTTATGTTATTTAAGTTATATATGGTCGGTTATACCACCTGAATTATATTTCTGTAATCTAACTTTTACTAACTTCACTAACATTTATATTTATGTTATTTAAGTTATATATGGTCGGTTATACCACCTGAATTATATTTCTGTAATCTAACTTTTACTAACTTCACTAACATTTATATTTATGTTATTTAAGTTATATATGGTCGGTTATACCACCTGAATTATATTTCTGTAATCTAACTTTTACTAACTTCACTAACATTTATATTTATGTTATTTAAGTTATATATGGTCGGTTATACCACCTGAATTATATTTCTGTAATCTAACTTTTACTAACTTCACTAACATTTATATTTATGTTAATAAGACCTCATGATTGTACGCAACACGTCATTTGACAACACGGTACTTTATATACGCAACACGTCATTTGACAACACGGTACCATGGGTCGAGATTAATTCCGATCAATACGAATACGACGGGGTCTTTATATGTTATCTAACATTTATGATTACTTATGCAATTAATCATTATTTATTTCATGCATACTAATGTTTATTCTTAAATTTATAATTTTAAAAGTTAAAATAAAAAAAATAGTTTGTATTTTTATTAAAAGTAAATCTTAAAAGTTAAAATAAAAAAAATAGTTTGTACTTTTATTAAAAGTAAATCTTAAAAGTTAAAATACAAAAAGTAGTTTGTATTTTTATTAAAAGTAAATCTTAAAAGTTAAAATAAGAAAAAGTAGTTTGTATTTTTATTAAAAGTATATCTTAAAAGGTAAAGTAAGAAAAAAAGAGGATGGTAAAATGGAATAGTTTTTTGTCAAAAATGAAGTATTGAAAATGAAGTGGTCTCCTTCTATAACTAAAAAAAAAAAAACTTTTTTCCAAACAAAGGTAAATAAAAGTAGGACTTAATACAAGAAAAAAGTAAACATCTCCTAGACGTGATAAAATCTATCAATGATAAGTATTAGACTTGATGAGCTAAATGTGACAAAAATGTTTCAACATGTCTTATGTTAATTTTCTAAAATAAGTTATTATTATTCCGAGTTTAACACATATACATATGTTAATTAAAAACAACCTTTTTGTTCTTATGTAGTGTTGGGTTGCAATTTTGGTTGTATGCCATAATTCCATCCAGTAGAGTGACAATAGAAAATTTTTGATGATAATCAATAAAAAAACTTTTTTCCAAACTTGTCAAATGTTTTGTTAAAAACGTGACCGTTGAAAAAAGGAGGTTGAATAATAAAACTTAAAAAACAAATTATTTTTTTTAAGAGTGTGCATCAAAATGGCCCGTTTAATAATGGGGAGTAAAAATATAGTCAAATTGTTTCAACGAACAAGGGTTCAATTGGATGTCTCTTAAAAAAAAATCCGCGGGTACGGGTGATGGATCCAATGGATCCGCATCCACGACCCGCGGGTGCTATCCCTAATTGTGACAAGTACAAATCAACTAAAAGTCTAAAAAAATAAATGCTCTTATAGGGACCAAATGTTCACAATAATTGCCTAAGCTAGATATGAAACAAATAGTTCATAAAAAAAAAAAAGGTCGTTGTGCGTTTTCGGGATGATAGCCGAAATACACTTACAAAAGTAGGTCAGCCGTCAATTCTTTATGGCCATATCAACGTAGATCAATAAAATCATTTATGGTTTTGATAAAAGATTAATTAAAAATTAATTGTTTTTTTGGTCTTGGATTCTCGGTAACAAAAGCAAAGGTTGTTTTTGGTTGCCACAACAAACAAGACAGAGGTTGTTGACTTTTGTTGTTAAACATGACACAAGTGAACAATAACAATAGATTATTGTTTTTGAAAAGAATAATGATGCGTTAATTTTATTGTATAAAATAAAATTAAAGAAAATGGTTTTCATTGATGACTATGAACAAACGCAAACAAAGTGTTTGTGGTATTTGGTGATTAAAAAAAAAGTGCATCTAAAGCTTCTACTGAAAATAATATGCATCTAAAGCTTCTACTGAAAATTAATGTGCAAGGTACAACGTATAACTATATGGTCAAATTCATTTGAGCCTTCGGAGTCACAAGTATATGATGTATATATATATTACTCAATTAACAAAATAGTAAATCTAAATTAATTCATATGAATAGTAAAACGAAATTAATTAATTTACTATTCACATAAAAAAGCGCATATGATAAAAAGCGCATCGCATATGATAAGCGCATATGATAAAAAGCGAATATGATGAAAAGCACAACGCATATGATGAAAATCGCATATGATTAAAAGCGCATATGGTGAAAAACACAGCGCATATGATTAAAAGCGTATATGGTGAAAAGGATATATGATAAAAAAAAAAAACACATATGGTGATTTATAAATAAAAAAAAAAGCACATATGGTGATTAATGAAAAGTATATTGTGAAAAAGAATCACAAATGTTTCTTGAAAGAATTCAAGGTAAGATATATGAACCAATTCATCCATCATGTGAACCATTTTGATATTTCATGGTTCTAATAGACGCATCTAGCGGATGGTCTCATATTTGTATGTTATCAAGCCGTAATATGGCATTTGCAAAGTTTCTTGCACAAATTATTAAATTGAGAACACATTATTCTGATTACACCATTAAAAGGATGAGACTTGATAATGCTGGTGAGTTAACATCTCAAACATTTAATGATCATTATATATCTACAGGGATTGTTGTTGAACATCCAGTTGCTCATGTGCATACACAAAATTGGTTTAGCTGAATCAATAGATAAACGCTTACAGCTAATAACTAGACAATTGATAATGAGTACAAATCTCTCAATATTTATATGTGGACATGTAAATTTACATGCTGCGACATTAATTCGCATTATACCATGTGGAAGTCGTAAATATTTTCACTTAATACTTGATTTTGGCCAAGAGCCAAATATTTTCTACCTTAAAACATTGGTTGTGCAGTGTATGTTCCAATTGTATCACCACAACACAATAAAATGGTTCTTCAAAGAAAGATGATAATATATTTTGGATATAAAACATCTTCAATCATAAGATATATTGAACCCATGATGGGTGATGTTTTTACAGCACGTTTTGCTGATTGTCATTTTAATAAAACATTGTTTCCTAGATTAGGGGGAGAAATAAAAATAAAAATAAAATGATGCTTCATGATGTGAACATCAATTAAGGTATATTGAACTCGCACAAAAGAATGTGAAACGAAAGTTCAAAAATAATGCATATGCAAGAACTTGCAAATTAATTACTTTATGCATTTACAGATATAAAAAAGTGACTAAATCATATATACCAGCGATAAATGC
The DNA here is from genome assembly GCF_046630445.1 of Rutidosis leptorrhynchoides. Classification (NCBI taxonomy): domain Eukaryota; kingdom Viridiplantae; phylum Streptophyta; class Magnoliopsida; order Asterales; family Asteraceae; genus Rutidosis; species Rutidosis leptorrhynchoides. The sequence goes on along the minus strand of NC_092334.1, from coordinate 652,338,740 downwards.
TCCAGCTCGAACTGAAATTCCAAAAGCTGGCAATAATGTCACTGTTGAGTCTTTGCCACGCATCAAACGTGGAAGATCAATTGGTTCCGAAGATAAAAATCCTCGAAAAAGAAAATCAGCTGATAATGAGGTAAGAGAAAGTGTTCAAGAAGAACCACAAATCAATATTCCTTCTGCAGAGGATATTGATAAATGTAAATACTTAAATTGCGATAAATTATGCAATATTATGGAACCGAAATGAAACTAAAATCTCTATGAGATATTTTCATATAATGTTACAATGACATCATGAATAAAGATGATGATCTGGAACTAAAATCTGTCATTGAATATACAAAATGGACATGATTGAGCTCAATGGAAAGGAGCAATAAGAGCTGAATTAGAATCGCTCGATAAAAGAAAAGTTTTCGGATCAATCGTTATCACTTTTAAAGATGTGAAACGTATGGGATACAAATGAATTTTTATCCGAAAAGAAATGTGCAAATGAAGTTACAAGGCAAAACTAGACTTGTAACTCAATATTTCCCACAAAGACCAGAAATGAATTAGGAGGAAAAATTATCCTCCTGTAATGGATACAATTACTTATTAGATACTTAATCAACCTGGTAGTTATTTAAATGCATCTCATGAATGTTGTTACTACTTATCTGTATGGATCACTTAATAGTGATATATATGAATATACCTAAAGGGTTAAGGTATCATAAGCATCTAATGTAAAACCCAAGGGAATATATTCCATTAAATCACAAAGATTTCTAAGTGGGTTTATACAAACGGGACGTATGTGGTATAACCGATTAAATGACTACTTGATAAAAAAAAGGGTATAAATATAAACTTATTTTGCACGTATGTTTTATAAAAACAATGTTCGGATATGAGATCGTAGTTGTTTATGTCAATGTTCTTAACATCATATGAACAAATAAAGAGATCTATGAAATCATTCAACTTCTAAAGAATTATTTTGAAATGAAAGATCTTGAAAAAACCAAGTATTACCTTGGATTGCAAATTGAGTATATGCCTAATGGTTTACTTGTACATCAAACAACTTATACCGAAAAGATTTTAAAACATTTTTTTTTAAAGACAAACTCATTGTTGTTAGATCACTCAATATTGACACTGATCTATTTCATCCCTGCGAAGATCATGAAAATCTTAACAGATCGGAAGTTCCATATTTTAGTGCAATTGAGGTTCTTATGTATCTTATAGATTGTACAAGACCTGACATTTCTCTTGCAGTTAATTTGTTGGCAAGATTCAGCTCAAATGACAATGGAGCGGGATCAAACACATATTTTGATACCCTTGAGAAACTGCTGATTTAAAATTATTTTATTCTAACGTTTCAAAACAAGATTTGGTTGATTATGTATATACAGGTCATTCATCAAATCCTCATAAAGATAAATCTCAAACTCGATATGTATTCCTAAATGGAGGTACCACAAAATCATGGCGTTCTTAAAACAAACACTTGTTGCGACATCATCAAATCATGACGAAGTGATTGCATTATATGAAACTACTCGAAAATGTGTTTGGTTGAGATCAATGACACAAATCATTATTGATTCTTGTGAACTAGAACGCTATAAAAGACTAACAACTATCTTCACCAACAACTATATATGAAGATAATGCAGCTTGCATAATACAAATGAAAGAAGAGTATCAAAAGTGACTGAACAAAATATAAATACTGACGAGGCGCCAAAGCCATAGACGGTCTTAACGGTCATAAGTTTGATGGAAAAGAATGGTATGTTGGTAAGGCTCAGAAAAAACTACAAGGGAATAGGAATTGAAACAAGGGTTTGAGCAAACCATGAAGGAGACTGTAGACAAATCACAGGGGCTAAACTTGTACATAAAAGATTTAGATGATACAGTTTCAGATGAAAACCTCAGATTCTTCTCATATACTCAAGATCTCGTAAAAGACAACCAGATTAAAATGAGATACGTTCAATTAACAACTCTGCTGATCTTTATACCAAAGCACTGCCAACTGCTATTTTCAGAACACACGTTCATAATATTGACATGAGGCATGTTCAGAAGATGTAACAACTCAGGCGTTGCCTACTTGAGGGGGAGTCAACTCTATACTGCACTCTTTTTCCCTTAGCTAAAGTTTTATCCCAATGAGTTTTCTTTAGCAAGGTTTTTAACGAGGCAGTACTAGTTATTCTCTAATAAAATTGTCATCCAAGGAGGAGTGTTATAAAATATCTAGATTGTGTTATAAAATATCTAGATTGGATGTTAATTTTATTATTATTATATTTCTTGCATAGTAATATTTTATACTATAAATAGACATGTATGGTAACCATTTAAGGTGCACCATTTCTCTTGAAATATCAATATCAATATTTCTTCTCTCCTTCTTCTCTCTTTTTCTCTCTTTGTTCTTATAACCATTAAAGGTAGTTATAAGCCTACTGAATTATAACATATATATATATATATATATATATATATATATATATATATATATATATATATATATATATATATAACACATCCAACTGTCGGGATTATATCCAGGAAAAAAATGTAAAATAAGTCAAACTAAACTAAGTACAAATTTATTACTACAAGAAAAAATTAAAAGAATGAATTGAAAATGAAAGATAGAAAGATTTTCGTAAATATCGAGGAAGATGTTATCACTCTATTAATAAATAACTAGTTTTAGAGGTCCGTGCTTCTCTACGGAGACCAAATCCACATATAATTTCAATACTTTTGGTTAAATTATAAGTCGACTTCCAAAAATAGATAAAAATAATCATTATCTTTTGTATATAAGATAAAAATATAGGTAAAAAATAAGTGATTAAATGGTAAAGTAAATAAAAAGTATAATATAGTGAATGTAATGTTTTAAACTATGTATTTTTACCTAAAGACTATTAATATTGGACCGAGGGGTAACATATAACAATATTTTATGATACTTAAAAAAGTAAACAATTTTTCTATTTTGTGTGTAATATTTATATATGTTCGGTTTCATATTGGCTGGAGGTCTCCTTGAAAGCAATCTCTCGACCCATCAAGGAGAAAGATGACTTTCTATGCTTTTGTGAGTGTTTCATTTAGGGTGGAGAAACGACTTTTCTTTATTCAAGGATAGATGAAGGATTATCTACGTCTCACATCTCCTATAACCCATACATGTGAGATTGAGTTTTATTGTTGTGTACACCAAATTATATTTTAAAGAAAAATCAAAGAAATCATTTGGTCAATTACTCAACCAACATTTTAACCTCCAAAACCCACCAATGGGCCTCTGGGCTAGCCCGTCTACTAAAAACCCTAATCAGACTATATATTATATAAACAAAATCACTTTTCATTAATTAACTCATTTCTCCAGTTTTCTTTCTCCGTTCTCTCATCCCATATCCCTCATTCTCCTTATCATTCTTTTTTTTGTTATTCTTTTACTTATCATCTACTAAATGTTTAATATCTAATTAGGTAATTAAAATTGGTAAATGTATTATCATACCTTTTTTTTTAGTTTTTGACTCAAATTTTTGTTTGTATATCGATATACATAATATGTATATTTATAGTTGCAAAATACAGAGCAACTGTGTTTATCTATGGATTTATATTTTATACTTCATTGTGTTAAGGGGAAAAAAAATTAAAGCAACTGTATTTATCTATGGATTTATATTTTATACTCTATATTTTATAGTCTATATTTTATACTCCATTGTGATAAGGAAAACCAAAAAAAAAAAAAAATTAAAAAAATAAAAAAAATCAGAGCAACTGTGTTTATCTATGAATTTATATTTTATACTCCATTGTGGTAAGGGAAAATCAAAAAAAAAAAAAAAAAAAATGCTACAATAGCTACAGTGATTGCTACAGTATAACAGTGATTTTAAGCGAGGTGGCGAGATATTATTGGTACCCGTTGTTCATATTTAGTATATAGTATAATATGAGTGTGTTTAAGTCTCTCGTGCTAGCACTTTTTGTTCAGGCACACTAACAGCTCTAGTTATTGTGTCAACAGTAAGCGTCGATTTATTAGCGACTTCACTGACTTTTAAAGCTTCAATTAAATTTGAAGCAGGATTTATAATTCATGAAAATTTGATTTTACCATTTTAATGGCGTCTCAAATTTATTTTTAATTTAAGTTTATTTTTTAAAAATTTTTTCCTACTTTTTGGCCGCAGGTCCACTCCGAAGCAATCTCTCTATCCGTCGAATAGAGAAAGATGACTTTCTCTACTTTTGAGAGTGTTTTCATTCTGGGTGGAGTAATGACTTATCTTTATTCTCGAATAGGGGAAGGATTATCTACATGTAACTTTTCCATACATGCATGTGATATTGGATTTTCTTAATGGAGTTTTTAAACTAATCCTTGTATTCTGAAAAACTTATTTAAGAAAATGAGTACTTTCAAAAATATTTAATATCTACTATTATCTTTTTTTTTTTTGTTATATGAATTTTAAAAAACACAATACCAAATACAAAAGACGTAACAATGACGACTCTCTTAAATATTTTTTCAAATTACCCCATCCCTTAAAAAACTCTTTCTTAATGTGTATCAAAATAAAGCTTTTAAACAATCACGTGATCACTGACCATTATACGGAGTCATATACATTATTTAATATGGAGCAAATTTTTTGAGAATCAAGTAAAATCTTATCTTCATATTTCAACTCTGTATACCATTTCACCTCATTTCCATTGCCAAGTCTTCTCTCTCATCTACAATTTTCAACTCAAAAAACTCCATTACAACCTATTACCCACTTCTCTCATTTTAATTCATTCTCAAATAATCTAACAGTGAGAAAGACATGGATTTACTTTTGTGGTAAGCCTTAGTGTGGTAGCGATGGAGAGGCGTGTTGGTGGTTCAAGGTCGACGTTGACGGTGGTGGTTCAGGGTCGTCGTTGACGGTGGTGGTTCGGGGTCGTCGTTGACGGTGGTAGTTCCGGGTCTTCGTTGACGATGGTGGCTCAGAGCGATGACATACAGTTGTTACCCGGTGGTATAGTCGACGGAGGTTGTTTCCGGTGGTTAGGTTCTGATCTCATAATAGATTGAAATTTTATAATTTTCTTTTGTAGTAGATCTACTTGAAATGGAGTAAAATTGAGGAGGTGGATGGTGGTTAATGGCAGATGTCCAGGTGGTCAGTGGTGGTGGTCGAAGCTGGTTGGCGGTGGTGCAGAAGGTGTTTGACAGTGGTGGCCTTTGGTGGTGGTTGGAAGTTGTGTGTGACAGCGCCGGTGATGGGAGGCTGAAGATGGCGGTTGCAGGTGGCTGAGGGTGGCGGTGTCTGGTGACTAATGGTGGCGGTGGTTGGTAGGTGTGTAGAGATATAAAAAAAAATTGCTACAGTAGGTGTAAGGATTGCTACAGTGTGACAGTAATTTTAGGGAGTTGGCGAGATATGATTGGTTTCTGTTGTCCATATTTAGTGTATAATAATTTTCTTTTGTAGTAGATCTACTTGAAATGGAGTAAAATTGAGGAGGTGGATGGTGGTTAATGGCAGATATCCAGGTGGTCAGTGGTGGTGGTCGAAGCTGGTTGGCGGTGGTGCAGAAGGTGTTTGACAGTGGTGGCCTTTGGTGGTGGTTGGAAGTTGTGTGTGACAGCGCCGGTGATGGGAGGCTGAAGATGGCGGTTGCAGGCACGGGCGGATCTATAGTGGTGCAACCGGGGTCAGATGCCCCCGGTGCATCAAAATTTTTGCTGGTATATATATATGTGAGAAAACTGTGATTAAGAATAAATGCTATGAAACCCATTAATGGAGAAAACTGAGGTACAGGGGATTTGATTTGTGGTGTGGGAAGTTTGTTTAAGAAGATAATGGTTCCACCAGCTGTACTTTTATTACAAATTTTACCTTTGGCCTTTTATTTTAATTCGATATTCATTTGAATCACAAAGTTTAAAATATAAATCTCACATCAGCCCTTTATTTGAGTTCAAAATTCATTTTAATCACAGAGTTTACAAATTTTCATAGTTTCATGACTTCTTATAGAAAACAACTTTCATATATTAGTAATAATATTGATGAATAAGACTACTAAATACATGTATAAATTTAAATTATGATAGATGAATCGAGTTGTTTTAAATTGTTTTGTTTGTTATTGATTTAATTAGACAATTTTATTAATAATAATAAGGATCGCGTAGTGGTGGTGATTTGTCTTCTCATATGGGAGGTCAGAGTTTCGGCTCCCATTCACAACAAAATTTTTCTTGTCAGTGACTTCTAATCGCCGTTAAAATAAAATTAGACAATTTTATTAATATTTTAATATATATTTTTGGTATTTTTGTTAACCATATTATTTTACGAACTTTTTTACGACTCCGGTGATGAAAATTCCTGGATCCGCTACTGGTTGCAGGTGGCTGACGGTGGCGGTGGTTGGTAGGTGTGTAGAGATAAAAAAAAAAATTGCTACAGTAGGTGTAAGGATTGCTACAGTGTGACAGTAATTTTAGGGAGTTGGCGAGATATGATTGGTTTTTGTTGTCCATATTTAGTGTATAGTATAATATAATATAATATAATATAATATAATATAATATAATATAATATAATACTCCTCGATCATGATTTTCCCCCAAAAGGCCCTTCCTTTTTGGGCATGTTGTGGACCTGACTTTTAAGTATCTCTAGATATTTGCCCCCACCACACCACCACCACCATAATATTCACCCATTTTCAATGTTTAATCTTTACTTCATCTCATTTCAAGTGTTTTGTTTTGTTTTGATTTTTATTTAAACTTTATCTATAAATATTTTTTTTGTGTTGTAAAATTTATATGAATGGATTAGTTTTAAACTAGTCTGGGTCCGGCCCGCGCTATGCGACGGGGGGCTTTCGGCCACGTATTCATATTTAACGCAGTTTTATTTACAGAAGGAAAAACGGCCCATGTGTTATGCTTCGTTGTTGGTGTCGTCGTCTTTAGTGTTTTTTAAAATATGTCCGGTTCGAACGTATTGATAAAATATTTCGAGCCTAATGGTGCTGGCGAAAAAATTTAGCTCGCGGTGAGCAGGAAGATACGGGCTGTCGTTGTATTTGGCTTTTTTTTAAAAAGTGTCCGTTTTGAACGTAGTTAGTATCGTTTTGTTCATAAAATTATTTCGAGTCTGACGGTGCTGTCGGAAAAATTTAACTCGCGGCGAGTGGGAATATGCGGGCTGTCGTTGTGTTTAACTTTTTTTTTTAAAATTGTCCGTTTCGAACATAGTTAGTTTCGTTTTGTTCGTAAAAATATTTCGACTTTAATAGAGTGGTTGGTGAAATTTAACTCGGAGCGAGGCGGAAGATACGTTGAAAGGTTTGGGTGAAGTTTTTATTTTAATTTGGGGAGTTTACATTTTACTCCCCTAAAGTTCAGTGTAAATTTTGCAAGTTGGGTGTAGGTGAGGGGGAAAGAATGAAAATATGAGTGTGAAAAGGGGAGGGGAGAAACGACCACAATGTAAAGGATAAACTAGTTAAGAATTAAGAAACAAAATATAAAATTGGAGTTTTAATTATATTGTAACATATATATTTACTATATATGAATTAAATTCAACAACTACTTGTATTTTAAAAAAATAATGACCATTGATGTTGAATGAACCAAACATCTCCAGTTCTCCATGACTCCATCCCTATATGTAGATAGTTCATCCTGTTAAAAATTTATATATTCAAATAAACCATAATCTATTTGTTCTCATGGGAACCTTATTAGAATTTCTTTTCATCTTAGCACTAAACTTTTGTGATGCCACTCAATCACATCGTAGTAACGACACAAACAATATTCCTAACCATCATTGCTTTTTAACTGCATGGCAAGTTCATATTAACAGCGAGGTAAACAATCTTCACTTTCATTGCAAGTCAGTAGATGATGATCTTGGGGAGGTTGTTCGGAATTCAGGAGGGGAGTTCGACATTAATTTTTGCTTAAATCTTAGAGGAAGTACACTTTTCCATTGTAATTTTGCCTTGAAATCGAAGCAACAACAATTTAAAGTTTTCGAGGTGAAGAATGTGATTGATGTTCCCGTATATTGCAATTTCGTACAAAAGGATGGTCAAGGTGATTGTTATTGGCGAGTACAAGAAGATGGATTTTATATTCCCTGGTCTTACAATCATGAACCTATTGATTGGTACAAAGTATATGATTGAGCTTAGTTGAATTATTTAGTTTGTGTGAATTATTTATTATTATAATTTTTTTTAGGTAAACAAGGAAACCCTCCTATGAACGAGCACATTGGCTCCCTCATTGAAGGTAAAACTTCGGGTAATCAAACCCCCCGAACGCGAGACCTGGTACCGGGTGAATTGCGCATTATGCGCACCCTCTAGTCACACTCCATTTTTGAATAATTTGACATAGCCAGGAATTGAACCCGGGTGGTGTACTTCATTGGGCAACTCGATAGCCACTCCGATAACTCAGTACTAATTAAAGCCAACATATATAATAACGTATGGAGTAATAATAATAAAAATAATAACTAGAAAAACAATTATCTCGAGTTTCTATGAAAAATAGTTTGCAACAATACATAATATAACTATATATATTAAACTAGTTTACAACTACAATACACATATCTACGATTGTTAAAAAAAACTATATGCATCCAATTAAACTATTTTAATTTTCCCGTAATGACCTAACAGATTCCAGTTCTACCTAATGGATTTCAGTTCTACTATTAGTGTATATACAAAGTATTAATTATTATAGTTATAAATATATTCATTTAAAACACATGAACACATGAACAGTAGCAATAGTAAAAATTGATTGTCAATAAATTAATAGGGTAGTTGTGAAATTATAAAAATACTCTTTGCAATAAAAACTTGGTCTAAACCTATGAACTCACCAACCTTTTGGTTGACACTTGAAAGCATGTTTATTCTCAGGTATGAAAGAAATCTTCCGCTGTGCATTTTCTCATTGTAAAGACATTACTTGGAGTCATTCATGACATATTTCGGAAGACGTTGCATTCGAGTCATTAAGTTCATCAAGATTATTATTAAGTCAATTATAGTTGGATATATTATGAAATGGTATGCATGCCGTCAACTTTGGTTGTAAAGAAAGATTGTCTTTTAAAATCGAATGCAATGTTTGTAAAATATATCATATAGAGGTCATGTACCCCGCGATGTAACCAAATGTAATGTATTCGTCCAGGTGGATTTGGACGGACCAGATGTTGGTGACTTCGTCCAGACCGATTAGGACGGAGTATGACATGTGGTATCAGAGCGGTGGTCTTAGCGAACTAGGTCTTGCATTAGTGTGTCTAACTGATAGTTGTTTAGATGCATTAGTGAGTCTGGACTTCGACCGTGTCTGCATGTTAAAAGTTTTGCTTATCATTTCGTGTCGAAAATTACCAGCTTATCATCCTTAGGAAATTACCTGCTTATCATTCTTAGTCTAGACATATGTTACTGCATTAATTGCATGAATAGTGTATAGACAAAATTCATATCTTAGCATATCTGTTACTGTAAACTTTGCCTGACATATTCCGTGAATTTCTCCGTAATCCACGAAATCTTTTGTTCTATATATATAGATATTCTATGTAATTAGAATACCATCCGATGGCCGAAAAAAAAAAGAAAAAAAAAATCATTTCATATCAAAAACCGTTTATCTAACCGTACAAGATGGAACTCGCAACTAGTTCAAATTCCTTAGATTTCGACAGCTATTCCGACACGGATGTTCACCTAAGCTCCGGAAGCAGTGTCACCAGAATGGATCAACCAACTAGTCATCTTCAATTCATCTGATGGGTTCGTAGTTGATAACGCCAAAATCATACATGTTTATTGCCGTTATTTCGATCCAAAGTTGTTCCATTTGTATGTAATTGTTGTACGTATGTATTGTAATTCGTGTATATTTGTAAAAGTCCATTGTGAATGAATAAATGAAGACCAACAGCGAAAACAGAGTTAAAACGAAGATTGAACGCGTAAAACAGCCCGAAACCACTGAAACAGGTCCAAATGCGGGGCATCTCTCTTAGATGCGCGCATCTCTGCACCAAATAACTCCCGACAGTTTCAGATGTGGGGCATTAGGATTTCTGGACCAAAACAGCATCAGATGCGGCGCATCTGAGAGGGATGCGGCGCATCCAAGCCAGATGCGGCGCATATGTCCCAGATGCGGCGCATCTGGTCCACTGCCGACAGTCCTGAGTGCAGAATCGAACTGGAATCTACTGAACGTAAAGAGATGCGGCGCATCCCAAAGAGATGCGGCGCATCCCAAAGAGATGCGGCACATCCCAAAGAGATGCGGCGCATCTGGTCAATTTATGCCATTTTTACCTAACTTTTGAGCCTATTTAATGGAGCTTTTGGTTACATACTTCAGACACCTTCACTACTACGTTTTCCCTCAGTTCTAATATGATTTTCAAGGTTCAAGGAAGGCTACAAGTCAATCTCCACTCTTTCAACATCAAGATTAAGCTAGGATCATTCATCACTATTGGTATTATTGTTCTATATCTTTTAAACATGAATTCAACTTGTATTTACTGTTTCATTAGTTCTACTATGATTATGTTTGGCTAAAAGCCTTGTGTGTTTGCTTCAATGTAAGATTTATGGCTTGAGATTGTTCTATACTTTGATGTTATGCTAGTTATATATATGTTTGATTGATTAAATCATCTAGTCCAACTACAAGAACCATTGTTATGCTTGCTTAGTTCATTACTTCAATTATATAGATTGCAAACCTATTAATGTGAGTTAACTAGGAAAACAATCTATACTTCAATACACCTAGTAATCTAGACGATTAGATACATAAACTTAAGTGATTTTTGTTATGTGTTTAATTCGGTAATTGAATAAGTTCCAAAGCAACATAGTTATGAAATTACCTCAAGTGATTGTTGTAATTCAGGTTTCAAGTTTAACCGGGTTGGATCTAGTTAGTTAATCAATCTAAATTACCATGTTCTTTCAAAAGATCCATTGTTGTAATCATCCTTGTATCCTAGTTCAATTATGTAAGTTATGACTTAGTTTATGTGAGTTTATCAAAGACCATAGCTTATACTTCAACACCTAGTGATCTAGCCACCTATATGTGAGTATAGGATGTTAATTGAACGATATTTAGGATATACAATCATGTAGTTTACTTAGAGTGATCTTAGTAAACTAGGTTTTATGTGAATTCAACCACGCAAGAATCTTGTTGATTAAACATAGCTCTTAAGTTTATAGATATTGTGAAATTGATATAAACTAATCACTTGTAACTATGAAATAACCGTTTTAATTACAAAAGAACAATCCCTGTCATTTATCAAGCATAGAAGTAAACACCGCATTCTCATTCTTGTTATCCATTATATTTATTTACTGTTTCATTAAACAAAAATACAACTTAAAACACAAACCCCCCCTTTTAGAATAATTAATCGTTGTAAAATCCTTAAAACAAACTTCTCCCTGTGGATCGAACTGGTCAATTTACTTGCTAGTTACTACATGATCGGGTTTTATTTGCCTGTATTATGTGTTAATTATTAAGCATATTGTCTACATTTTAAAGGTTACGTCTTGACACATCAACTTTTTGGCGCCCCTGCCGGGGAGCGGTTTTGTTAAAAGATTTTAATAAACTTTGAATTATTCGATCCTTTTGTAGGAATTCAATTCCTAGAAAAGTTATTTTTTATTGTAAGCTTGTGTTTTTGCAATTGGTTTGTTTGTGGTGTTGTGATTGCAGGATAGGTATTAATGCATGAATCTACGTTCTTCCAACTCTAATTTAATTCCTTCATATCCTGAACCTGAAAGAGAACTTCACGAACGCTTAAGAGCTCAAGAAGTAGAATCTCTTGCTCAGGGTTTAGAATCACTTTCATTAGATTCTAACTCTGAACCAATTGTTCAACCAATCATCGAGCCAGTTATTAAAGAAGAGGAAGAGATGACTGCTACAAATCAAACGATGGATGCATTAATGAAGGCAACAAGAACAGGTCAGGGCCACGCAATTATTCAACCTACAATGACTGATGGTTTTGAAATAAAGGGTCAATTTCTCCACATGGTGACTAATACATGCCAATTCGGTGGAGCCCCAAATGAGGATGCTAACGAGCATCTTCGTAAGTTTGTAAGCATTTGCAAGCTTTTCAAAATCAAAGATGTCACCGATGAGGTAGCATGTTTAAAAATCTTTCCATGGTCATTAAAGGACGATGCAAGAGATTGGCTAGACTCATTACCGGAAGGTTATATTGAAGATTGGAATGATATGATGGACAAGTTTTTGTCAGAATTCTTCCCTGCTTCAAAAGCAGCAAAATTGCAAAGTGATATAAATCACTTCAAGCAAAAGTCTAACGATACTCTTTATGAAGCTTGGACCCGATTCAATAAAATGCTTAGGGTATGTCCTCAACACGGGTTGAATACTTTCCAAAAGGTCCAAATATTCTATAAAGGAGTCAATGTGGCTACCCGAAAGGATATAGATGTTGCAGCAGGATGATCAATCATGAAAAAAAGCCCGAAGAAGCTCACACAATAATTGCCGATATAGCAGCCCATTCTCATAATTGGCATCAAGAGATGGAGTTCTCTAGATCATCAACGGTTGATAATGTCGAAAGCAACGATGAAATCGCTGCATTAAAAGTTCAATTGGCAAATCAAGCAAGGCAAATTGAGAAGGTAACCAAAGAAATGCACGCTATCAGGGTAGGGTGTGAATTGTGCCAAGGTCCCCATCTCACTCGAGATTGCGACCAAATGACAATGGAAGAGCAAGCAAATTTCTTAGGTTACTTGCGTACAGGTGAAATGAATTTTGACGACTTTTCGGCGGTTGAAGCAATGAACCGGAAATATCCTCCTGTCAACAGTTATCAAATAGGAGGACCTTCAAGTTCAAACAACAATTACCACGAAGGAAATTCAGGTTACCAAAATAACCGGAATTTCCAAAATCAAAATCAAAGAAATGCACCACCGGGTTACAATCATCTAAACAATCGTAATCAACCTCCACGAAATTACCAAAATAATTTTCAACACAATCAACCACAACCACAACCACAAGCACTTATACAACCACAACCCGAGAAGAAATCCGGTTTAGAAGATCTTTTGAGAGATTTTATGGTTAAGCACGAGCAAAATGCGGAACTTCAAACTCAGCAAATTTGAAATCAACAAGCTACGATTCAGAATTTAGAAAGGGATGTTGGAAGGATCTCACAGTTACTATCAGAGAGACCTCCAGGTGCTCTCCCCTCAAATACTCAAGTGAATCCCAGTAACAATCAAACAAGGAATGAGCATGTAAATGAAATAACTACTAGAAGTGGTTTAACCACTAACCCGGAGACCCTTAAGTCCCCGGAAGTTCCTTTGTCTCCTTCTGTTTTGCAGGTACCTGTTGATGTAGATAAGCATGTTGAAAAAGAACAAGAGAAAGATGATCCACCAGTGACCATATCGAAGGAAAGTGAAGAACCACCAGTGAAGGTGTACAAGGCACCTATTCCATACCCAAAAGCATTGAAGAAAGACAGACTCGCGAGTCAATATTAGAAATTTGCGGATATGATCAAGCAAATCAGCATTAACATGCCACTCGCGGAGGTTCTTAAGGGTATGCCCCATTACGGGAAGTTTTTGAAAGATCTCATATCCCCGAAGGGTAAATACCACGAAGTTTCTGCCACATTCCTCCATGAGGAGTGTTCGGACATCTTGAAAAAGCAAAATGTACCTCCAAAATTGGGAGATCCGGGTAGTTTTATCATACCATGTATGATGGGTGATTCGGTAGTGTACGATGCACTAGCCGACCTAGGTGCAAGTGTTAACCTAATGCCTTACTCGTTATATTTGAAACTTGACTTAGGAGACTTGAAACCAATCCGGATGGGTATTCGATTAGCAAATCAATCATTTGATACCCCCATAGGTATAGCTGAGGATATTCTTGTAAAAGTTGGCTCACTTGTCTTTCTCGTCGACTTTGTTATTCTAGAAATGCAAGAGGACACAAAAGTTCCTATCATTTTAGGACGTCCTTTCCTTAACACCGCAGATGCTATCATTAATGTCTAAAAAGAACAATTAAGTCTAGGTGTGGGAAACCAGAGAATAATTTGTCATATTGACAAAGCCATGAAAAGACCCACTTCCACCGATGACTCTTGTTTTCAAATTGATGTTATAAATCTTTGTGTTGAGGATGAATTGCATGAGCTACTTGAAATTGATACCTCGGGGTTTGCCCCGGTAAGTGAAAGTGAATATTTCAATATTGATGAGGCTTTTGATGAGTTGATGAAAGTGGTCACGGATGATGAGACCATAGAAGAAGAAATTCCCAAGGAAGAGGAATCATTTGAAGATGTCGGAAATCAAGATAGATTCCGAATAAAGAATTCCTTAGAAGAACCACCCGTACTAGAGCTTAAAGAGCTACCCAAACCCTTGGAATATGCTTATCTCGAAGGTACATCTCAATTACCGATAATTATTGCTTCACATCTTTCCGGTAACGAGAAGGAAAAGTTAATCTCTGTTTTGAAAACCCATAAAAAGGCTATAGCCTGGAAAACGACAGACATTCTAGGGATAAACCCGTCTTATTGCACACATAAAATTCTCCTTGAGAATGACTTCAAACCAGTAGTACAAAGACAACGTAGGCTAAATCCCAACATGAAAGAGGTTGTTAAAAAGGAGGTAGTCAAGCTTCTTGACACCGGGTTAATCTACCCCATCTCCGATAGTCCTTGGGTTAGTCCAGTACAAGTAGTACCCAAAAAGGGGGTACATCCGTTATTGTAAATGAAAAGGACGAACTCGTTCCAACTTGAACGGTTACCGGTTGGAGAGTTTGTATTGATTACTGACGTCTCAATGATGCCACTAGAAAGGATCATTTCTCGTTACCTTTTATTGATCAAATGATTGAACGATTAGCGGGGAAAGAATACTATTGCTTTCTATATGGTTTCTCCGGTTACTTCCAAATTCCAATTGATCCCAATGACCAAGAAAAGACCACATTCACTTATCATTTCGGGACCTTTGCCTATCACCGCATGCCATTTGGTTTATGCAATGTACCCGGAACCTTTCAAATGTGCATGATGGCAATTTTTGATGATATGGTAGAGGATTGTATGGAAGTCTTCATGGATAACTTTTCCGTGTTTGGAGACTCCTTTGAATCGTGTCTTTTTAACCTTGAACGTATGATTATCCGATGTGAGAAAGCAAATTTGGTCCTGAATTGAGAAAAATGCCACTTCATGGTGAAGGAGGGCATTGTACTTGGTCACAAGATATCTCGTGCGGGAATAGAGGTAGATAAAGCTAAAATTGAAGTTATCTCTAAGCTACCTATACCGACGAATGTCAAGGCCATTAGAAGCTTTCTTGGTCACGCGGGATTCTATAGACGATTTATCAAAGATTTTTCTAAAATCGCCCTCCCAATGACCAACTTCTTAAAAAGGATGCTCCATTTGACTTTGATTCTAATTGCGAGAATGCATTCTCCATTCTAAAGTCAAAACTCACACAAGCTCCCATTATCGTATCTCCGGATTGGAGTATTCCATTTGAGCTAATGTGTGACGCGAGCGACTATGCCTTAGGTGCTGTTTTAGGACAACGCCCCGATAATCATTTTCGTTTAATTTATTATGCGAGCAAAACTCTAACGGGAGCTCAAATTAATTATACCACCACGGAAAAGGAGCTCCTGACGGTTGTTTATGCGTTTGATAAATTTCGGTCATATTTGGTGTTGTCCAAAACCATTGTTTACACGGACCATTCGGCCCTTAGGTACTTATTCTCGAAACTAGATGCAAAGCATCGTCTCATACGTTGGGTTCTTTTACTTCAAGAGTTTGACATTGAGATACGTGACAAGAAAGGAGCAGAGAATCTAGCCGCCGACCATTTATCCCGACTTGAAAACCCTGAATTAGATAAACTCGATGATACAATCATCAAGGACACATTTCATGATGAATCTCTAATGAGGGTTGACAAGGAATCTGAAATCCCATGGTTTGCCCATTTTGCAAACTATCTTGCTTCAGGCATTCTTCAAAAAGGACTTTCTTATCAACAAAAGAAGAAATTCTTTGCGGATTTGAAGTCCTATTTCTGGGAACACCCCGACCTATTTCGTGTTGGTGCGGATCAAATGATTCGCCGTTGTGTGTACGGAAAAGAGGCTCAACAAATTCTTGAGCATTTCCATCAAGGGCCCACCGGCGGTCATTTTGGACCAAACCTCACCTCAATAAAAATCCTTGACTCGGGCTTTTATTGGCTCACGATCTTTAAAGATGCCCATAATTTTGTTCAGACTTGTAATGCATGCCAACGAACGGGTAACATCACGAAAAAGGATGAGATGCCTCAAACCGGCATCCAAGTTTGTGAAATCTTTGATATTTGGGGAATCGATTTCATGGGACCATTTCCAAGTTCCCATAAGTGCAAATACATTCTAGTAGCCGTTGACTATGTATCTAAGTGGTCTGAAGTGAAAGCTTTACCTACGAATGATGCTAGGGTGGTGGTGAACTTCTTGAAAAATCTCTTCTCGCGCTTTGGAATCCCAAAGGCGCTCATATCCGATCGAGGAACACATTTTTCCAACAACCTTCTTGAAAAGGTGTTGAAGAAGTATGGCGTAACTCATCGTTTCTCTACTCCGTACCACCCGCAAATGAGTGGTCAAGTGGAGAATACGAATCGTGCCTTAAAACGCATACTTGAGAAGACGGTTGATAACAACCCTAAAATTTGGCAACGCAAGTTAGATGATGCGTTGTGGGCCTTTAGGACTGCTTTTAAAACACCAATCGGTACCACACCATTTAGACTTGTATATGGTAAAGCGTGCCATCTTCCGGTTGAAGTGGAACATAGAGCATACTGGGCATTGAAGCTTTGTAATTTAGACATGGAAAAGGCTGGTGAAAACCGATTCATGCAAATGCATGAATTGGAAGAGTTGAGGTTAGAAGCGTACGAGAATTCGAGCTTGTATAAGGAGAAAACGAAAAGGTGGCATGATGCCCGATTGAAAGAAGTGAAGGAGTTTAAAACCGGTGATAAGGTTTTGGTTTTTAACTCACGGTTTAAATTTTCTCCCGAAAAGTTGAAGTCCCGATGGACGGGACCTTATTTGGTGAAACAAGCATTTCCATCGGGATATGTTGAGTTGTTTGGAAATGGAAATACTTTTAAAGTGAATGGTCATCGATTAAAACTCTATTTTTATGGAGTTGATACCACGGTTCAAGATGACATCACTTTCTCCCCCAACGCTAATTAGCTTGGGAAGGAGTCGCGTGAACGACTCGCTAATAAACTTTACAAAATTGTACATAGTTCCTTTCGTGTGTTCGTTTCTTAGGATTGATTGTTTTAAGTGATTTGAGTGATTTTTCGAGCTTTAGTACGAACCAAGTTGTTTAGGGACCTTCCGCAATGTTTAAAACGCAAAAAAACATCAAAAACTGGTGAAACAGAGTGAGATGCGCCACATCTATGCTGGATGCGCCGCATCTGAACACAAGAAAAATCCCGACAGTTTTTGATGTGCCGAGAATTGGTCATGCGCAGCATTTGGGCCACCAGATGCGCCGCATCTGCTTCAGATGCGCCGCATCTGAGCCAGATGCGCCGCATCTGCTACAGATGCGCCGCATCTGTATCTGAATGTTGGAGTCTGCCTATTTTTTCCCCACAAATACGGGAGTTTATCAATTTTACTCATTTTTTCACCTACAACTCCCAACTTCATCTCATTTTCTCTCAAGGATTCCATCTCTAAACACTAAATCAACCGATTAAACCCATCTTTGAGCATCTAATCCGTCTATCAACATGAGAAAGGTAAGATTAATCTTCATTTCTTCATGGTTCTTGTGTTCTTCATTCTCAAATTCGGATTTAGCTTGTTCTAAGTATGGGGAAGTTTAAATCTTCATTTTTTGGTCATTATATGCTTGTATTGTTGTTACTAATCCTTATTTATGCTCAAATTTCATGGTTAATTGCTCAAAAAAAAATTACTTTAGAAATTAGGGTTCTTCATGAATTTGGGGATTTCGAAAGAATGACCATTACTTGTTTAAATTGGGATGTTTTAGAGTTCAATTACTAGTATACATTAGCAAATCCGCATGAACCTTAGTTGAATTACACGATTAAACAAATTATTGATTTTTAGGGTTCTTAAATTGGGGATTTTGACTTTTGTTGACTAGTAAGTGTTCTAAGTGGAATTAAAGCAATTCATTGATTATGCTAGACTCATATATGCCTTAACTTAGTGTTGTTCGAATTGAAAAGTTTTATTTGCAAAAGTTAAGGATTGTATGCTTAGGCTTTCTGATGAAATTGTTGACTTGAGTCGACTTTAGTGTCTAAATGTATGATAACCATTGATTGCATATTGTTTGACATGCTTATTGATGAATGATAATGGTTTCATATACTTGTTTTGGTGAAACTAATTATGCTAGATATGATTGAACTTATGAAGTGATAAAGATTATGAGTCATACTAGTACATGTTTGTTAAAAATGAGATAAGTACATCCATGATAGAATTATGTTTGACATGAGAGTTTGTGTAATGCGTACGATATAACGTGTTCTACATGGTTTTGGCTTGTGCAATATGAAAGATGTTTTGAATAACTTTAACGCTAATCAACTTGGTTTGTTGTTTTGTTTGTTTGGTTTTGTTGTGTTTTTGTAGACTAGAGCATCATCATCAAACCCAAAATCAAAGAAGCAAAAAGCCCCGACAATTATAGATCAGGAAACAAGTGAGGAGGAAAATGCTATTGAGGAAGAAGAAATGGATATTGACAACTGGCAATTAAATATCCGTGGATAAACCACTCTGGATCCATGGATCAATGCAGTTTTGAGGCATCTGGAATATCATGAACGGATGAAGGAACTTCTATACAAAGACGTATATCTGGGGAAATATATCGATTGGACACCATTAGAAGAAGCCGGTGAATATCAACATTTTCGCAACCTTTTTCGAGTAACGAATCAAGGCCATCGAATATATGCATGGGAAAATCTGTTCAGAATGCAAGAAAGAGTGTACCCACTTTTAGTCAAAGAATTCGTTGGTTCACTTAGGGTTGATTACACGTCACCAACATCCGGTACCTTTATGAGATTTCGTCTTGGAGGACAAGACCAGACATTAACACTGCTACAATTTGTAAAGGCGTTGGATATCTATGAAGGGTTGCCACACCAATTGATGCAAAATTACTTTAATCAGGCTATATACTATGTTTCCTCTTTTAATCATTCAGAAGCATGGGTGGACATGAGCAATAGCGCATATAGTGCAAGCAAGCAGACTTGTAGCAAGCTACGTACCTACGAGCATCGATGCGTCCAAAGATTCATTTCAAGTACCATAAACTGTCGAAAAGACAGTAGCGAAAAAGTTACCAACTTGGATATCTGGTAGATTCACGCGATAATGGATCACTCCTATGTTCATATTCCACGAATGATTCTCACTTTCCTTCTCGAAGAAAGGAAAAAGATTATACCAATCATGGGAGGCCATTTTGTAACCAGGATTGCCCAACATTTTTGTATCAATACAAGTGGGTTAGAGGAGAAACATATGATTGCCTTTGATAGAGTAAGCTATACAAGGGTAAACATTTTGACGAGGGGGTCGAACGGCCTTCTAAATAGGTATGTGGATACCGAGAACAGGCAACCGCAACAACCACAACCACAGCCAGATCCACAGCCAAATGTTGGAAGTAGTTCGGGTCCGGTAAATGATTGGGAGGCTTACATGGCGCGACAATTTTCAGATTTGCGACTCCATAATGATCAAAACACCCAAAAGGTAATTGATCACTACGATACAGGTAACAGGGAGATGCAACATTACATTGATGTAAGGAATGATCGAACGTGGTACACTCAAGCCGGGCAGCAAAATCAGCTTAACTGGATACATGAACAGAATGTGTCATACGCTGCAGATCCCGCTAACTATACCCCCTCTCCTTAGCCTGCATACGAACCATGGGTTCGAATGGGTGATCCATATCCTGCGCCTTATCCTCCTCCCCCTAACCCGCCTAATGAAGACACTGCTGTCTTCCCTGCTCAAGCAACCTAACAGGGGTACAACCCCTCAATATTTCAGGACGACGACGCGGGAAACCAAAATGAAGGCGGAGCTGATCCAAGTAACTCTTTTTGGAGATTCTTCTAAAGTTGACATGATTATTGGTGAAGTGTGTGAATGGTTTGATTGATGTTGGTTTGTTTCAAAAATAATTTATCTTTATGTTTGGTGTATTATAACTTGATAGTATTTTGGATGATTGTAATTTGAATAATTTAGATAATTAAAAGTGGGGTTTTTAGTACATGGAGTACACCCCCATTTATTTGTGTGAATCGTATGTTTGGTTTGAACAGGTGAGCATCGTGCTAATTGCTGCGATTTTCAAAGACTGGTAGTAAGTTCAGCACATACTTGATTAATGAATGAATTGTGGTAGCAAGAAGAGGATGATGTTCTTATGCTGGCATTCAGTTCAGCGCCATCATCCCGTGAACTTCGGTTTTAAACTTTGAAAGTAATAAACTCTCTTACACTCTTTAACCCTCTCGAATTTAAAATTTTCTGATTTCATGTAACGAGAGCGATACATGAACTCAAGTGTGGGGAGGAAGTTATAAATTCTTTCGGGTTTTTGATTTTGGTTAAAAAGGCTTAAAATGGTGAAAATTTTTAACTTTTATCTTCATAAATTCAAATTTTGTTTAAAATTTGTAGATTTTAAAACTAGGTGTATACAACGAAATTATTATCACAAAACAAATTAAGAAACAACCAAATGATTGAGTTTATTTTGTTAAAAATCATAAAACTAGTAGTCATATAAAAGATATAATCATCATGCTATACCACATTCTGAATGAAAAGAATCATCAAGTAATTTGTTGTTCTAACAATCTAATCCAATGCTCATCTATGTAATGATTGTGAAGGAAGTCAAGTCTTCCAATATGACACACTTGCTAACTTATGTTAGAAGATGTAGTCTATAACAGCTGTAGGTTGACGAAAAATCTTGAAAAGTCATCTCTATCATCGGCTGGAAATCCACCTCACCTCAGCATCAAACAGGGTTTTTAGTGGTCAGACTTATCCTAACCATGAGATGGATCTATCTCGTACAATAGGGGGCACATTGCAAATTAGCTTTTAAGACTAATGAATCTAATCCCCAGATGGATGATCTCCGTAAAGATCAACCGCATCTATGTTGACTGCGGCCAACATACATATGCCATAACAAATTGAGGTGTGAAAACTCATGGTTCACCGATGATATTTGGACATGATATAGTTTCTTCTAAAAACTTATGCTATTTTATGAACTATATTGTGTAAAACCATTTTTAGGACATCCGGTTTCAAGTTTCATGATACTTCAATCATGAGGGCGAGTAGCTTGCTAAGCGCCGACTGAGGCTTCGGTTTTCAGTTACCCTCAATCGGACTTTGAGGTTAAAACCGGAAAACTTGTTAGTGTAAAAACTAACATGTCTAATTTTCAAAATATAAAAGGTTTTTCGCAAAGGTCCCAATTTCCTTAAGGATCCAAATTTTTAAGAAATGTGGACTTTAAAACCCACCTTTCGACTTTGGTGTGATTTCATTTCGTGTGTGTATTAAAAGTATGTGTATTACATTGTGAAATAAATAAAAGCGTGTGTACTCCAAAGGGTTGTGTATACTCAAAACGCGTGAGTTTGATTCGTGTGTGAAATAAAAAGTGTGAGTGTGTATATATTGTGACCCGAGTATGTGTTCCATATAGCGTGAGTTATTGTGTTCCAAAATAATTTGTGTATCTTGTGTACTACATCGAGTGAGTGTGATTCCCATTTTTGTGTTCTCAATTAAATATGTGTGTTTACTGTAGTAAATTTCGATTTCTTGTAAGTCTTGCTTGAGGACAAGCAAGGTTTAAGTGTGGGGATTTTGATAACGCCAAAATCATACATGTTTATTGTCGTTATTTTGATCCAAAGTTGTTCCATTTGTATGTAATTGTTGTACGTATGTATTGTAATTCGTGTATATTTGTAAAAGTCCATTGTGAATGAATAAATGAAGACCAACAGCGAAAACAGAGTTAAAACAAAGATTGAACGCGTAAAACAGCCCGAAACCACTGAAACAGGTCCAAATGCGACGCATCTCTCTTAGATGCGGCGCATCTCTGCACCAAATAACTCCCGACAGTTTCAGATGCGGGGCATTAGGATTTCTGGACCAAAACAGCATCAGATGCGGCGCATCTGAGAGGGATGCGGCGCATCCAAGCTAGATGCGGCGCATCTGTCCTAGATGCGGCACTTCTGGTCCCCTGCCGACAGTCCTGAGTGCAGAATCGAGCTGGAATCTACTGAACGTAAAGAGATGCGGCGCATCCCAAAGAGATGCGGCGCATCTGGTCAATTTCTGGCCATTTTTACCTAACTTCTGAGCCTATTTAATGGAGCCTTTGGTTACATACTTCAGACACCTTCACTACTACGTTTTCCCCCAGTTCTAATACAATTTTCAAGGTTCAAGGAAGGCTACAAGTCAATCTCCACTCTTTCAACATCAAGATTAAGCTAGGATCATTCATCACTATTGGTATTATTGTTCTATATCTTTTAAACATGAATTCAACTTGTATTTACTGTTTCATTAGTTCTACTATGATTATGTTTGGCTAAAAGCCTTGTGTGTTTGCTTCAATGTAAGATTTATGGCTTGGGATTGTTCTATACTTTGATGTTATGCTAGTTATATATATGTTTGATTGATTAAATCATCTAGTCCAACTACAAGAACTATTGTTTTGCTTGCTTAGTTCATTACTTCAATTATATAGATTGCAAACCTATTAATATGAGTTAACTATGAAAACAATCTATACTTCAGTACACCTAGTAATCTAGAAGATTAGATACATAAACTTAAGTGATTTTTGTTATGTGTTTAATTCGGTAATTGAATAAGTTCCAAAGCAACATAGTTATGAAATTACCTCAAGTGATTATTGTAATTCAGGTTTCACGTGAGTTTAACCGGGTTGGATCTAGTTAGTTAATCAATCTAAATTACCATGTTCTTTCAAAAGATCCATTGTTGTAATCATCCTTGTATCCTAGTTCAATTATGTAAGTTATGACTTGGTTTATGTGAGTTTATCAAAGACCATAGCTTATACTTCAACACCTAGTGATCTAGCCACCTATATGTGAGTATAGGATGTTAATTGAATGATATTTAGGATATACAATCATGTAGTTTACTTAGAGTGATCTTAGTAAACTAGGTTTTATGTAAATTCAACCACGAAAGAATCTTGTGGATTAAACACAGCTCTTAAGTTTATAGATATTGTGAAATTGATATAAACTAATCACTTGTAACTATGAAATAACCGTTTTAATTACAAAAGAACAATCCCTGTCATTTATCAAGCATAGAAGTAAACATCGCATTCTCATTCTTGTTATCCATTATATTTATTTACTGTTTCGTTAAATGAAAATACTACTTAAAACACAAACCCCCCCTAGAATAATTAATCGTTGTAAAATCCTTAAAACAAACTTCTCCCTGTGGATCGAACTGGTCAATTTACTTGCTAGTTACTACATGATCGGGTTTTAGTTGCCTGTATTATGTGTTAATTATTAAGCATATTGTCTACATTTTAAAGGTTACGTCTTGACACATCAGTAGTTGACTTAATCAATGGAGACGCAAAGAAGGCGATCCCTTCCATCCACCATATTGCCCTCTTGACGATGAACCTGAAGCACTTACCGATGAACCTGTTCGAGACACCATTTTCTCTCTCATTTCCAGAGTATCTCGTCACGATTATATACTATCTCAGATTCTAGATCTTATTCATCCGCTCGTCTGAACCGACAATCATCCCGGTGTAATAGAAGAAGTCAACGAGCTTCGCGCCCAAGTTATAGCCTTGGAAAATATGGTGCAAAACGTACCAGCTTCAGCAACATCATCGGCACCAACAGTACCACCAACAACCTAAGTTCAAACATCACACGTCTCAACATATCATTATGTACCTCGAGCATAATCATCGTTCTACGTATCGTTCTACATCATTATCTTCGTTTTTCATGGCGATTATGTAATCTCTAATGTTTTAGAGATTATATATTCTTGTTCTAACGGTAAATCAAATGAGTCTAATATCATATTGACACATTAAATCCATGATTATATCTGAAGAAAATATATATGTATATATGTTTTCATAAAAGTTGTAATTAAAAATTCTTTCGTACAAACTGTTAATGATGAAAATATTTTAACGGGTAGGTAATACCCAAGGAATATTTAGATTTCACATTAATAAGTTACACTGTACATTCTTCCAATTTGATTCAACAGTCATTTACTATCCTACTTACATCCACAGATATACGAATCCGTTCACCACAAAATAACCATTTTCATTCAATTTCATATTTGGATTTTGACTTATCAGAATCCAATAAGTCGCATAATGAAGAAAACATTGGACAAAATAAAATTTGTTAGAAACAAACAAATTAACTATGAGAAATTTTGTTAAGAATCCACGCTAACTGTTCCTAGCTAACTGTTCCTAGCTAACTGTTCCTAGCTAACTGATTACATTTTATTTATCGCAATTTATTTATCGCAGTTTATTTATCGCAATTTATATTCTCGCAATTTTATTTATCGTCATTTAATTTCTGTTATTTATTTTACGCACTTTATTTATCGTCATTTAAATACTGTTATTTACGCATTTAAATATCGGGACACATATACAAGGTTTTGACATATCATATCGATGCATCTATATATATTATTTGGAATAACCATAGACACTCTATATGCAGTAATGCTGGAGTTAGCTATACAGGGTTGAGGTTGATTCTACAATAATATATATATACTTTGAGTTGTGATCGAGTCTGAGACATGTACACAGGTCACGACATGTATTAATTAATTCGAATATTATATATTGCTAACTGTGGACTATCAACTGAGGACTACCGACATTGGACAATTAAAATGAATTAAAATATTGATTATAACATATGAAACTAAACAATTCTTCAAGTTTGCCACTTGATTCCATACTTAACTTCATTTGTATCTTGACGATTATAATCTGCGTTCAAACCTTTCATAATTCTTGAAAACACCTCAATCGAGAGGATGAACCAACCGCACTTCATCTACGGAAGAAAAGATCTATGCATATAGTTATGCACCTGAAAACTCTCGAAAACTGAGTAAACGTTTAACGCGTAGCTGTGCTAATTCCTTTAGTGTTATTATTATCGAAAATAACTTTGCAATCTCTTTTCAAATTAGCCAATTTTGTCACAGATCCAACAAGTCAACTTCGATTTTTCGTTCGAAACAACCTTATTATAACCTTGATATATACGTGTGCTCTTTTATTGTTACCGGGGAACTTTTTATATTCCATCATATTACCAGCAGACATACCAGCAACCTCGTTGCTCCTTGGCTTAAATCTCTCCGACAAATCACTATATTTATCTATTGAAGTCCTATCATGAACTCATCAGCATCTTGTAACGAGAATTGCCATACCAAGTATCGGGAAATCAGCAATCAGTATTTTGAATCTCGCAGCATTTCTACATCAAAAGTTATATATACATATGACATTTATCTCTTAGAATTATGATTTCTCATTCTGAAACTCTGAACAAATCACAAGGACTAAACTTGTACATAAAGAATCCAGATGATTATGTTTCAAATGAAATCTTTAGCTAATACCTTGTTCCTTAATCGCTCTAAATCATCGTGAATGAAATTCTTCATCATAATTTGATTCTAACATTCCAAGATATTATCATATCTTTCATTATAAATATCCTTAATATTTCTGAAGATATCTTCATAAATATTCTCGTCCGATATTAATTATCTCTCCGCGCTATCTGGGATATATCATAAAAGGAAACTAATTTAGTTTCTAAATTCTGAAACCTTTGAGTTTAAGATATGAATGATTTTGAAGTAGTGTTGGGAATTGAAGCATGAGTTAGTATAATATAATGACACTTGATCAACGTGATTATATTACAATAAGTCATGCTGAGTTTCTAATGGGACGTGATGATTCACAGATCATAACGTCATCATGTGCCATGTTACATAACTCTTTCATTCTGCTTAACTTCTGAACATATCAAGAAAGTATATTCTTGATAATTCTATTCTCAGTGATTCTGGTAATTTGACAAATCAAATTGTGCTATTACATTCTTTCTTGTTTAGAACATTAAGTTCATTCGAAGTTCCATAATTACGAATTCTGGACTATTACTCGCATTACTAGGAGTCGAGAAAATAATAAAAAGGCAAAAAGCTCCAAAATATAAGAGAAAATATAAAGCCCAATAACAATACGGAGGTTACAAACCGTGGATATTAATACGAATAGCAATACGAAGACACGGTATAATTAAGAATAGTATCACCCAAGGTAATAGTAGAAGTAAACAGATTTTTCTGGTGAAAGATTGAAAAGAATGATGACAAAAATGATAATTAGGAAAATATCAAGGATTAGAACAGGGATTAAGCATTTTCACAATCTTTTGAATGTTTGAACTAAGAAAGAAAGTATAAGAATGGTGAGAATAATGGAACGGAAGAGTTTAATTTATAAAGGAAAAATCAGACGTAGCAATCGAGACAGATGACCGTATTTAATTATAGAGATCTTAATTTCCTCATTCGCCGAAGAATCAAATCTTTTAGATTTCAAAGATTTTCTTTAAATTCCTTGAATTCTGGAAATCAACCGTGACTACGTCACCAGTTAAGACAATCTTGCATTTACTCATTTCATTCTTTTATGATAACTTCACTCGTATTCCTCACATAAACAAATTGTTTTATCCATATTACTCAATGATGATAAAACTCTATTTATCAACTCATATTCATCCTCAAAACATTTTTATTGTTAGCCATGACGACCTCGATCAAATTTCGGGACGAAATTTCTTTAACGGGTAGGTACTGTGACGACCTGGAAATTTTCGATCAAATTTAAACTTTATCTTTAAATGATTTCGGCACAATAAGCAAAGTTTGTAATGTTGAAGACTCATAAACTTTGAACTGTGTTCATGCATACATTTGACCTTTGAACTATTTATATGAATTTAGTGAACCTTTGACCATTCCCGACGATTCACAAACAATTGTGTGTAAATAAAAAATGTAAATATATATAAATAAGATATATGATATTATTATAAATCTATATAGTTATAGATATAAAATATTTCTATATCGAAGTATTTATAAAATATATAAATAATAAATATTCAGTAGATGTAGTCATATAGTATATGATATAAATTGTAATATAAATATAAGTATGTATAATAAATTGAAATAATAGAAATATAAATTAGCCGTTTGAATTAAAATGTAGAATAATATTCAAAGTATTCAAGTTGTTATTAAAATAAAATTTATATATATGATTTCTATACCTCATTGATGATTATATATATTGTAGTATATTAAAATGTATAATTATTAAATATTCAATAAATGTTATCATATAAAATATATAGTTAATAAGTATTAAAAAATTATTAATATGTAAAATGAATATATTAAATTTAAATTATAAGTTGTTATAATAATAATATTATTATTATTATTAATGTTAAATATCAAAACTAGTATCATCATAACATATAAATATGAAATATAAGGTATATATAAATTGTTATATTATTATTACTAATATTATGATTGTCATTAATAATATTATTATTATCATCTTATTTATCATTATTGTCTTTATTATCATATTATCATTATCTTTATTACTATTATTATTAATATCATTATCAATATTATTATTAACAATTATTATTATCATTTATTATTATTAATATTAATAGAATTTATGTTAACATTATTAATATAATTATATATATTAATCATTGATTATTAATTATGTAAATATACATATAGCTATATATGAATCCGTTTTTTTCAACATCAGCTGTTTATAAATTTTGTTTCCATCTGAATCTATTAACAATCCACATCGTCCTTTATTTTTTTTTATTTCTTTTCACGTACGATCGATTATTGCTGTCAAATTCAATTTGGCTATATATGAATCAAATCCAGTTGTTATTTGATATGGGATGACACACATTATTCATAAAATTACAAAAATCAATAACTATTTTTTTTCTTACTCAAATAATAAGAAAAAGGGATGAACACAGATATATGCTCTGTACGAGCTCCTTTTTGTCTATAATTCAGTTTCGAATAAAATTTTAAAATCCTTAAATGTGGTCTTGTTAGGAATCATATGCACAAACTATCTGCAAACTTTGAGGTTTCAATTCATTTTATTGATCGAGAATTTTGGGGTCAAAGTTCGTTTTTAAAAAGGTCAAAGCTTTTGATCATCGTAAAATTTGAATTAGTTTCAATGTTTCAAGTCAAATTGATGACTTGAAAAGTTTCTATGAACGAATTAAAACATATTTCATGTTGAACTTGTGATCTGAAACTATCTTAAAAATCAAAATCGAATAGGTAGTTCTTGTTTTTTAGTCGCGAACCCAGCAGCATTGTTTTTCTTTTTATTTAATTTTTTTTATCCAGTTTACATCAACTAATCATGTATGCATTGGATATTATATCCTAAAATCGATTTTGTAACTAATATTAAGTTTGAAAGGACGTTGGTTCGATTTTGATTTCTAAATGTAGAAGATGAAGAAGATGAAACAAATAAATGGGTTATATAAATATGGGTTCAGTGTTATTTCAGAAAATGGGCATAGCCCAGATGGTTAGGAGTGTTATCGGGTATTCTAGAGGTCGCGGGTTCGAGTCTTGCTGGTGACATCAATTTTTTTTAGGCATTTTGAGGTAGTTTTACAAACACTAAAAATCATTATTATTATTATTATTATTATTATTATTATTGTTGTTGTTGTTATTATTATTATTGTTATAATTATTATTATTAGTATTAATAGTGTTACCATTAATATAGTTTATAGTATTATCATCATTAATATTATTAGCATAAATATTATCAATATTAATATTATTAGTATTATGATTATAGTATTATTCCTGTTACTATTATTAGTATGCTTACGAACATGTTAATAACGTCTATATTATAAAGATAATAATAAAAGTTTTTATGGTAAAATTTTGGAAAATAGTTATAAAAATTATATGAATACATGTACAATTATGAATATGACTATGAAATGAAGTTATAGGAACTATAGACATAAGTATAGAAATTAAACACGATTTTTATGATAAATCTGATTATTATTAGTATTAACACTGTTATTATTATCATTATATTATTTAAATAAAGTATCATTTTATTATTATTAGAACTATTATTATTATTATTATTATTATTATTATTATTATTATTATTATTATTATTATTATTATTATTATTATTATTATTATTATTATTATTATTATTATTATTATTTTTATTAAAAGTATCATATTAATTAAAGTTCTCAAATTATTATTATCATTAATATTAGTATTATTATTTATATTATTACGAGTATTATTATTATTGTGTACTTACTAAAATCAATATCATAACTATCATTAACAGTAAAAATTAATATTTTTACAAGTATTATTATTAATATCATTGTTATTATCACTAATAGAGTTATTATTAACATAAGTATATTATTAATGTTATTATCATTATTTTTACTAACATTAACTTAGTATAATATGAACTACTGTTTTGATAAACAAATGAAATATATAAATCTATATATCTAACACATATAACATAACAAAATATTTTTATTATATAAAAAGAATATATGAAATATAAATATATTATTAATATAAAATAATATCAATAATAGGTTATATATATAAACTTATTCGATTACGATTATGTGTATTAATATATATACACAAATGATATAGGTTCGTGAATCCAAGGCCAACCCTGCATTGTTCAGTTTCGTCATATGTATTTTTACTACAAAATACAGTATTGTGAGTTTCATTTGATTCCCTTTTACTCTTTACATTTTTGGGACTGAGAATACATGCGCTATTTTTACAACTGCTTTATTAAATGCTTTTGAAATACATATTTGAACTGTGAATACATGAAATGCTTTTATAAATGTTTGACGAGATAGACACAAGCAAAACATTCCTCGAATGAATTATTATGCAGACAGAAGTTCTGTGGATTATTATTGAATTAGTTGGACGTGATAATTGCCACTAATTGTTGTGAATATTTTTCCCCTGATTATTATTGCTTGGTAACCTAAGAATTAGAATCGGGTATGGCCCTAATTCACGCGAATCCTAAAGGTAGCTACCGGGTTTAACACCCCCACCCAGAATGTTTACTAGACGGAAGAGCTAGTGGGCGTGGTGTTTAGTACTTCGAGGTTTATATATTATACAGACGAGATGTTCTGTTTTTGGGGATATTATTGATGCACATTATATGTTAAGGTCGGTTACCAAGCCAAGCTATGAAAGCAATGAAAAGTGAATATTATGTATCGAGAGAATGATTTTACACACAGGTTATGTATATGTTATTTTTGTGCAAGAGATATGTGTACGGTTACTAAGATTTATGAAAGATGACTTCGTACACGAGAAAGGTGTAGTGTATTTAAAAGATATCGCATGTACATTACAGGTGGGTAGAGGATTCGGGCCCATTTGTACCATGCAGCATTTAAATCTTGTGGTCTATCAAAATGATGAATTTATTGTTTTATGATAAATCTATGAACTCACCAACCTTTTGGTTGACACTTGAAAGCATGTTTATTCTCAGGTATGAAAGAAATCTTCCGCTGTGCATTTGCTCATTGTAAAGACATTATTTGGAGTCGATCATCGTAATGGAACCAGATGTTGGTGACTTCGTCCAGACCGATTAGGACGGGGTATGCCAGATTCTGTGTTTGTAGGCTTATCTGGGGTTACTTGCTTACTTGTTTATTGTTTGTCTTGTTTGCTATCTGCTTTCTTGCTTGTTTCTTTATCTGCTATCTGCTATTTGCTTATTTCTTTTTCTTGTTATTGTTATCATGGCTGATGAAGGTGCTTTGACTTTGGTCTCCAAAATTGATTTTGGAGATCCTCTTTATTTACATGCTAGTGACACCACTCGGACACCTATTGTATCTGTAAAATTAAAAGGAACAAAAAATTATACTATTTGGAGTAAATCTATTCAACTAGCTTTAACAACTAAAAACAAACTTGGTTTTATAGATCAAACTTGTGTTAGAAGTACTACTGATCCTATTCTTGCAAATCAATGGGATAGGTGTAATTCAGTGGTGTTATCTTGGATTCTTGGATCTGTGTCTGAAGATCTTTATTCTGGTCAAATTTTTTCTAGTCTTGCTTCTGTTGTTTAGAATGAACTGAAAGAAACTTATGATAAGGTTGATGGATCCAATATTTTTTTTAATTTGCATATTAAAATCAATTGTTACAAATAAAATGGCATGTCTTTGTCTGATTATTATCATGGTTTGAATACACTTTGGAAACAATATGATGCTATGGTTAAACTGCCAAGTTGTACTTGTGCAGCTGCACCAGAATTTCAAAATCATAATAAAATCTTAAAACTTAATCGGTTTCTTATGGGACTTGATGATGGGTTTATGCATATTAGGAGTAATTTACTTCTAAGGGACCCAATTCCTGATGTTAAGACTGCATTTGCAGTCATATCTAGGGAAGAATCCCATAGAAGTATTACTTCTAATCAAAGCTCATCAAAAGGTCAAAATACTGCTTTTCTGTCTCAAGTTAGAAATATTGGATCTAATCAATCTAATAACAACAATAATAACATAAACGAATATAATAGGGGACCTAATTCAAATTTGAAGTGTACTAAGTGTAATAAAATTGGTCACACTATTGATAGATGTTATGAAATTGTGGGATATCCATCTTATTATAAAAAACCTGGAAATCAAAACAACAGAAATTTTAATTCAAATAATGTTTTTACTAACATTTCATCTGCTAGTACCTCTTGTTCTAGTGAAACATCTTCATTACAGTCTCTTACAAATGAACAAATGGCAAAGCTCTTAAATCTACTAAAAAAGTGACACTGCAAAAAAAAAAAAAAAAATTATACGTGGCGGAAGCATTTATTAATTAAATACAAAACACACTTTAAATATTGATCATTCAGTACAACCAGTGTCACTTGCCATTTCAACAATATACATGTTTATATGGAGAAGACGTATTTACAATATGTTTACAAAAGATTGCTATTTAAACAAAACAAGACCACATCAGAGTTGACTACTATTAAACATAACATCACCATGTCCGTCTTCTCCCCTAAAATGCCTCACTACAAAAGCTAACAACCTGCAGGGAGAGGATGGAGGGGATTAGCATGAAGCTAAGTGAGTACAACTAACTACAGGCAATAGTATACAGGAACCGTTATACTAATCATGTCACAAAGGCTAACACATAATCATCACCCAAGTGCCGTCTACAGAGACTCTGGCGGCTCGGCCAAACCATTAACCACCAGTTGATTGAACTGGAGCTTACCAGAAGTTCCTCCACCACCGTGTTGTATATATATAATCCACACGTGACAGACGCGTCATTCACACATATATACACCATGATTGTCTAGGCTACCACATGAAGAACCCAACCCGCAGGTTGATCTCCCCTACCGAGGCTACCACACAATAGGGATGCACTGGGCTCCAACAGACAAACATCAACTAACATGCAGTCATCACAACATACTAATTAACCATAGTAACAAGTATATCTAACAAGCATGACAATCATAATATAACATGCTACTCTAATACTATATACTGCAGTTAGTTCCACTCACCGAATACCAGCAACTCGCTCAGATAATCTATCACTGAGCGGCATCCTTATCTTTATCACTTGAGCATAAGGCAAATCAAGTTAGCTTCTGTCCGTTAACACAAAACAGCACAGTACAGTATATCAGTATCAAAACGGCGCCGTTAAAAATTTCTACTTAACACTTATGCATTTTCAAAATTTACATCCTGATCATCAATATACAAATAGGCAGAATAACGGCTATAAAATCAACACTTAGTAAAATATTTCACTGCCAAAGACACTCGTTCGACTGTCAGAGATAGTCTGCCGACAGTCTACACTCACTCGACTGAGTGTCTAGTCACTCGGTCGATGGTCTCTCACAGACACACTTGGCTGTGGGTCATACACACTCTGTAGATAGTCGAGTCGGTCGGTCGAGTGTCAGGAGACATTCGGCCGACTGTGTTTATCTGCAGGTGGTGATTAACAAGGCTACGATTTTCACCCCAAATCAACCAATTCTTACTCCAGAACTCGATTATGACTTCAAAACTGACCAAATCGAAGACACTAAACATGTAGAAACATAAACCCATAAGATTTGAACTCAAACAACATCAAATCTAATCACTTTGACCCAAATTACTCATTTTGTAAAAACTTACACAAAAACTCAAATTTCACAAAGATTAAAGCATGAAATGCTATGATTCTTTACCTTGTTAGAATCAATAAATCACAAGGAACAAGATAGTAAGAAAGATTCGAGCTCAAGAATAAGGATTTAGATCTAGGGTTAGGTAGTTAGAAAGAATGAAGAACAAGGTGTGTTTTGAGAATAATCTGGAAAATGCAAGAAATGGGCACACTAGTCATCATATTTGGGTTTAATTCCCACATTGTGCAACACACGGGTATTTATCAGTTATCTGATATCTTTTGTACATCATTTGGCAACCCAAACGAAGTCCAAATTAAATAAACAAACCTGTTATGTGGCCCTTGTCACAAACTGGTTCTAACCAGATCATTAAATAATAATAAATATTAATTAAAAATAAAAGCATATACTAGCACAACGCCAACTTAAGGGCAATTTAGTAATCTTACGACTAGGCCCGATTGAGGATGTTGCAAAGAGCCTCCTACTCAGTCTTCTAATGCTTGTGCTAATATGGAAGGTATAATCTGAAATGTCCCGTTCTTATTTATTAAAAACGTTCCATATTAATTGATTTCGTTGCGAGGTTTTGACCTCTATATGAGACGTTTTTCAAAGACTGCATTCATTTTAAAACAAACCATAACCTTTATTTCATCAATAAAGGTTTAAAAAGCTTTACGTAGATTATCAAATAATGATAATCTAAAATATTCTGTTTACACACGACCATTACATAATGGTTTACAATACAAATATGTTACAACAAAATAAGTTTCTTGAATGCAGTTTTTACACAATATCATACAAGCATGGACTCCAAATCTCGTCCTTATTTAAGTATGCGACAGCAGAAGCTCTTAATAATCACCTGAGAATAAACATGCTTAAAACGTCAACAAAAATGTTGGTGAGTTATAGGTTTAACCTATATATATCAAATCATAATAATAGACCACAAGATTTCATATTTCAATACACATCCCATACATAGAGATAAAAATCATTCATATGGTGAACACCTGGTAACCGACATTAACAAGATGCATATATAAGAATATCCCCATCATTCCGGGACACCCTTCGGATATGATATAAATGTCGAAGTACTAAAGCATCCGGTACTTTGGATGGGGTTTGTTAGGCCCAATAGATCTATCTTTAGGATTCGCGTCAATTAGGGTGTTTGTTCCCTAATTCTTAGATTACCAGACTTAATAAAAAGGGGCATATTCAATTTCGATAATTCAACCATAGAATGTAGTTTCACGTACTTGTGTCTATTTTGTAAATCATTTATAAAACCTGCATGTATTCTCATCCCAAAAATATTAGATTTTAAAAGTGGGACTATAACTCACTTTCACAGATTTTTACTTCGTCGGGAAGTAAGACTTGGCCACTGGTTGATTCACGTACCTATAACAATATGTACATATATATCAAAGTATGTTCAAAATATATTTACAACACTTTTAATATATTTTGATGTTTTAAGTTTATTAAGTCAGCTGTCCTCGTTAGTAACCTACAACTAGTTGTCCACAGTTAGATGTACAGAAATAAATCGATAAATATTATCTTGAATCAATCCACGACCCAGTGTATACGTATCTCAGTATTGATCACAACTCAAACTATATATATTTTGGAATCAACCTCAACCCTGTATAGCTAACTCCAACATTCACATATAGAGTGTCTATGGTTGTTCCGAAATATATATAGATGTGTCGACATGATAGGTCGAAACATTGTATACGTGTCTATGGTATCTCAAGATTACATAATATACAACACAAGTTGATTAAGTTATGGTTGGAATAGATTTGTTACCAATTTTCACGTAGCTAAAATGAGAAAAATTATCCAATCTTGTTTTACCCATAACTTCTTCATTTTAAATCCGTTTTGAGTGAATCAAATTGCTATGGTTTCATATTGAACTATATTTTTTGAATCTAAATAGAAAAAGTATAGGTTTAGAGTCGGAAAAATAAGTTACAAGTCATTTTTGTAAAGGTAGTCATTTCAGTCGAAAGAACGACGTCTAGATGACCATTTTAGAAAACATACTTCCACTTTGAGTTTAACCATAAATTTTGGATATAGTTTCATGTTCATAATAAAAATCATTTTCTCAGAATAACAACTTTTAAATCAAAGTTTATCATAGTTTTTAATTAACTAACCCAAAACAGCCCGCGGTGTTACTACGACGGCGTAAATTCGGTTTTACGGTGTTTTTCGTGTTTCCAGGTTTTAAATCATTAAGTTAGCATATCATATAGATATAGAACATGTGTTTAGTTGATTTTAAAAGTCAAGTTAGAAGGATTAACTTTTGTTTGCGAACAAGTTTAGAATTAACTAAACTATGTTCTAGTGATTACAAGTTTAAACCTTCGAATAAGATAGCTTTATATGTATGAATTGAATGATGTTATGAACATCATTACTACCTTAAGTTCCTTGGATAAACCTACTGGAAAAGAGAAAAATGGATCTAGCTTCAACGGATCCTTGGATGGCTCGAAGTTCTTGAAGCAGAATCATGACACGAAAACAAGTTCAAGTAAGATCATCACTTGAAATAAGATTGTTATAGTTATGGAAATTGAACCAAAGTTTGAATATGATTATTACCTTGTATTAGAATGATAACCTACTGTAAGAAACAAAGATTTCTTGAGGTTGGATGATCACCTTACAAGATTGGAAGTGAGCTAGCAAACTTGAAAGTATTCTTGATTTTATGTAACTAGAACTTGTAGAATTTATGAAGAACACTTAGAACTTGAAGATAGAACTTGAGAGAGATCAATTAGATGAATAAATTTGAAGAATGAAAGTGTTTGTAGGTGTTTTTGGTCGTTGGTGTATGGATTAGATATAAAGGATATGTAATTTTGTTTTCATGTAAATAAGTCATGAATGATTACTCATATTTTTGTAATTTTATGAGATATTTCATGCTAGTTGCCAAATGATGGTTCCCACATGTATTAGGTGACTCACATGGGCTGCTAAGAGCTGATCATTGGAGTGTATATACAAATAGTACATACATCTAAAAGCTATGTATTGTACGAGTACGAATACGGGTGCATACGAGTAGAATTGTTGATGAAACTCAACGAGGATGTAATTGTAAGCATTTTTGTTAAGTAGAAGTATTTTGATAAGTGTCTTGAAGTCTTTCAAAAGTGTATAAATACATATTAAAACACTACATGTATATACATTTTAACTGAGTCGTTAAGTCATCGTTAGTCGTTACATGTAAATGTTGTTTTGAAACCTTTAGGTTAACGATCTTGTTGAATGTTGTTAACCCATTGTTTATTATAACAAATGAGAAGTTAAATTGTTATATTATCATGATATCATGATATATAATATATCTTAGTATGATGTATATACAGTTAAATGTCGTTACAACGATAATCGTTACATATATGTCTCGTTTCGAAATCATTACGTTAGTAGTCTTATTTTTACATATGTATTTCATTGTTAATACACTTAATAATATATTTACTTATCATTTAACATAATTAACCAAGTGTATCAATATCTTAATATGATTCATATGTACCTAGTAAGACGTTGTTATAACGATAATCGTTATATATATCGTTTTCGAGTTTCTTAAATTAATAGTCTCATTTTTATGTATATAACTCATTGTTAAAATACCTAATGAGATACATACTTATAATAAAATCATGTTAACTATATATATAACCATATATATGTCATCGTATAGTTTTTACAAGTTTTAACGTTCATGAATCACCGGTCAACTTGGGTGGTCAATTGTCTATATGAAACCTATTTCAATTAATTAAGTCTTAACAAGTTTGATTGCTTAACATGTTGGAAACATTTAATCATGTAAATATTAATCTCAATTAATATATATAAACATGGAAAAGTTCGGGTCACTACAGTACCTACCCGTTAAATAAATTTCGTCCCGAAATTTTAAGCTGTTGAAGGTGTTGACGAATCTTCTGGAAATAGATGCGGGTATTTCTTCTTCATATGATCTTCACGTTCCCAGGTGAACTCGGGTCCTCTACGAGCATTCCATCGAACCTTAACAATTGGTATCTTATTTTGCTTAAGTCTTTTAACCTCACGATCCATTATTTCGACGGGTTCTTCGATGAATTGGAGTTTTTCGTTGATTTGGATTTCATCTAACGGAATAGTGAGATCTTCTTTAGCAAAACATTTCTTCAAATTCGAGACGTGGAAAGTGTTATGTACAGCCGCGAGTTGTTGAGGTAACTCAAGTCGGTAAGCTACTGGTCTGACACGATCAATAATCTTGAATGGTCCAATATACCTTGGATTTAATTTCCCTCGTTTACCAAATCGAACAACGCCTTTCCAAGGTGCAACTTTAAGCATGACCATCTCTCCAATTTCAAATTCTATATCTTTTCTTTTAATGTCAGCGTAGCTCTTTTGTCGACTTTGGGCAGTTTTCAACCGTTGTTGAATTTGGATGATCTTCTCGGTAGTTTCTTGTATAATCTCCGGACCCGTAATCTGTCTATCCCCCACTTCACTCCAACAAATCAGAGACCTGCACTTTCTACCATAAAGTGCTTCAAACGGCGCCATCTCAATGCTTGAATGGTAGCTGTTGTTGTAGGAAAATTCTGCTAACGGTAGATGTCGATCCCAACTGTTTCCGAAATCAATAACACATGCTCGTAGCATGTCTTCAAGCGTTTGTATCGTCCTTTCGCTCTGCCCATCAGTTTGTGGATGATAGGCAGTACTCATGTCTAGACGAGTTCCTAATGCTTGCTGTAATGTCTGCCAGAATCTTGAAATAAATCTACCATCCCTATCAGAGATAATAGAGATTGGTATTCCATGTCTGGAGATGACTTCCTTCAAATACAGTCGTGCTAACTTCTCCATCTTGTCATCTTCTCTTATTGGCAGGAAGTGTGCTGATTTGGTGAGACGATCAACTATTACCCAAATAGTATCAAAACCACTTGCAGTCCTTGGCAATTTAGTGATGAAATCCATGGTAATGTTTTCCCATTTCCATTCCGGGATTCCGGGTTGTTGAAGTAGACCTGATGGTTTCTGATGCTCAGCTTTGACCTTAGAACACGTCAAACATTCTCCTACGTATTTAGCAACATCGGCTTTCATACCCGGCCACCAAAAATGTTTCTTGAGATCCTTTTACATCTTCCCCGTTCCAGGATGTATTGAGTATCTGGTTTTATGAGCTTCTCTAAGTACCATTTCTCTCATATCTCCAAATTTTGGTACCCAAATCCTTTCAGCCCTATACCGGGTTCCGTCTTCCCGAATATTAAGATGCTTCTCCGATCCTTTGGGTATTTCATCCTTTAAATTTCCCTCTTTTAAAACTCCTTGTTGCGCCTCCTTTATTTGAGTAGTAAGGTTATTATGAATCATTATATTCATAGATTTTACTCGAATGGGTTCTCTGTCCTTCCTGCTCAAGGCATCGGCTACCACATTTGCCTTCCCCGGGTGGTAACGAATCTCAAAGTCGTAATCATTCAACAATTCAATCCACCTACGCTGCCTCATATTCAGTTGTTTCTGATTAAATATGTGTTGAAGACTTTTGTGGTCGGTATATATAATACTTTTGACCCCATATAAGTAGTGCCTCCAAGTCTTTAATGCAAAAACAACCGCGCCTAATTCCAAATCATGCGTTGTATAATTTTGTTCGTGAATCTTCAATTGTCTAGACGCATAAGCAATCACCTTCGTTCGTTGCATTAATACACAACCGAGACCTTGCTTTGATGCGTCACAATAAATCACAAAATCATCATTCCCTTCAGGCAATGACAATATAGGTGTCGTAGTTAGCTTTTTCTTCAATAACTGAAAGGCTTTCTCTTATTCATCATTCCATTCAAATTTCTTCCCTTTATGCGTTAATGCAGTCAAGGGTTTTGCTATTCTGGAAAAGTCTTGGATGAACCTTCTGTAGTAACCAGCTAGTCCTAAAATCTGGCGTATGTGTTTCGGAGTTTTCGGGGTTTCCCACTTTTCAACAGTTTCTATCTTTGCCGGATCCACCTTAATACCTTCTTTGTTCACTATGTGACCGAGGAATTGAACTTCTTCCAACCAAAATGCACATTTTGAAAACTTAGCGTACAATTCTTCCTTCCTCGATACTTCTAACACCTTTCTCAAATGTTCACCGTGTTCTTGGTCATTCTTTGAGTAAATAAGTATGTCATCAATGAAAACAATGACAAACTTGTCGAGGTATGGTCCAC
This sequence comes from Rutidosis leptorrhynchoides, assembly GCF_046630445.1. NCBI lineage: Eukaryota > Viridiplantae > Streptophyta > Magnoliopsida > Asterales > Asteraceae > Rutidosis > Rutidosis leptorrhynchoides. Next base: position 652,298,587 of record NC_092334.1, on the reverse strand, counting down.
ACACTCGGTTCATAAGGTCCATGAACACAGCTGGTGCATTAGTTAAACCAAACGGCATGACCATAAACTCGTAATGACCGTAACGTGTTCTGAAAGCAGTCTTTGGAATATCATCTTCTTTCACCCGCATTTGATGATACCCGGAACGTAAGTCAATCTTTGAATAAACAGACGAGCCTTGTAGTTGATCAAATAAGTCGTCGATTCTCGGTAGTGGGTAGCGGTTCTTGATGGTAAGTTTGTTCAACTCTCGGTAGTCAATACACAACCTGAATGTACCATCTTTCTTCTTGACAAACAAAACAGGAGCTCCCCACGGTGATGTGCTTGGTCGAATGAAACCACGCTCTAAAAGTTCTTGTAACTTGCTTTGCAGTTCTTTCATCTCACTGGGTGCGAGTCTGTAAGGAGCACGAGCTATTGGTGCAGCTCCTGGTACAAGATCTATTTGAAATTCAACGGATCGATGTGGGGGTAATCCCGGTAATTCTTTCGGAAATACATCGAGAAATTCTTTTGCAATGGGAACATCATTGATGCTCTTTTCTTCAGTTTGTACTTTCTCGACGTGTGCTAGAACAGCATAGCAACCTTTTCTTATTAGTTTTTGTGCCTTCAAATTACTAATAAGATGTAGCTTCGTGTTGCCCTTTTCTCCGTACACCATTAAGGGTTTTCCTTTTTCTCGTATAATGCGAATTGTATTTTTGTAACAAACGATCTCTGCTTTCACTTCTTTCAACCAGTCCATACCGATTATCACATCAAAACTCCCTAACTCTACTGGTATCAAATCAATCTTAAATGTTTCGCTAACCAGTTTAATTTCTCGATTCCGACATATTTTATTTGCTGAAATTAATTTACCAATTGCTAATTCGAGTAAAAATTTACTATCCAAAGGCGTCAATGGACAACTTAATTTAGCACAAAAATCTCTACTCATATAGCTTCTATCCGCACCCGAATCAAATAAAACGTAAGCAGATTTATTGTCAATAAGAAACGTACCCGTAACAAGCTCCGGGTCTTCCTGTGCCTCTGCCGCATTAATATTGAAAACTCTTCCGTGGCCTTGTCCATTCGTGTTCTCCTGGTTCGGGCAATTTCTAATAATGTGGCCTGGTTTTCCACATTTATAACAAACTACATTGGCATAACTTGCTCCGACACTACTTGCTCCGCCATTACTCGTTCCGACACCATTTGTTCCTTTCGTTCTATTAACCCCTAGTCCGTAGACCTCACACTTCGCCGCGCTATGACTATTTCTTTTACACTTGTTGCAAAATTTGGTGCAGAACCCCGAGTGATACTTTTCACACCTTTGGCATAGCTGCTTCTGATTGTTGTTGTTGTTGCGGTTATTATTGTTGTTGGGATGATTGTTGTTGTTGTTGTTGTTGTTGTTGTTGTTGTTGTTGTTGTTGTTGTTGTTGTTGTTGTTGGGCCATTTGTTGTAGTTGCGATTGATGTTGCGATTGTTGGGATAATTGTTGCGATTATTATTGTAATTGCTGTTGTTGTTGTATTGGTGATTCTTATCACCGTTTTCCTCCCACTTTCTTTTGACTTGCTTCACATTGGCCTCTTCAGCAGTTTGTTCTTTAATTCTTTCTTCAATCTGGTTCACTAGTTTGTGAGCCATTCTACATGCCTGTTGTATGGAGGCGGGCTCGTGTGAACTTATATCTTCTTGGATTCTTTTCGGTAATCCTTTCACAAACGCGTCGATCTTCTCTTCCTCATCTTCGAATGCTCCCGGACACAATAGGCACAATTCTGTGAATCGTCTTTCGTACGTGGTAATATCAAATCCTTGGGTTCGTAACCCTCTAAGTTCTGTCTTGAGCTTATTGACCTCGGTTCTGGGACGGTACTTCTCGTTCATCAAGTGCTTGAATGCTGACCACGGTAGTGCGTACGCATCGTCTTGTCCCACTTGCTCTAGATAGGTATTCCACCATGTTAACGCAGAACCTGTGAAGGTATGCGTAGCGTACTTCACTTTGTCCTCTTCAGTACACTTACTTATGGCAAACACCGATTCGACCTTCTCGGTCCACCGTTTCAAACCGATCGGTCCTTCGGTTCCATCAAATTCTAAAGGTTTGCTGGCAGTGAATTCTTTGTAGGTGCATCCTACACGATTCCCTGTACTGCTAGATCCAAGGTTATTGTTGGTATGTAGCGCAGCCTGTACTGCAGCTATGTTTGAAGCTAGAAAAGTACGGAATTCCTCTTCATTCATATTCACGGTGTGTCGAGTAGTCGGTGCCATTTCCTTCAAAATAGTCAAATGGAACAAGTTAATCATACAGAATATTAAGAGTAGTTAATAGTATTTCGTAGCATAATATGAACTCATTTATAAAAGCTTTTTCTTCATATTAGCGTTTTATAAGTTTAAATTCGGGTAGTACCTACCCGTTAAGTTCATTCTTAGTAGCTAATATACAATTCAACTACTACAATTCTATATGAAAAACTGATTATAATAATATTTCGCGTTCAAACTTTTACACAATATTTTACAAACTTACAATACCACTTATTTTACATATAGCATGAAATATAGCACACAATAAATTTGATACAAGATGGTTGTGAAGATAATTCTAGCTAGTACACAAGTCGTTCAGCAAAGGCAATAAAGACACGTAATTCATACGTCCAGAAACAAGTCATGCATTCTGGTTTTACTAGGATTACTTCCCATCCTTGGTCTTGTGGAACATAACCGTTATGGCCGTTGATAAGACAGCGTGTTGTAACGTCGTCAAAGGGACGAGGGTTACGTAATGTCCAACAGTCCCGTAACAATCTAAAAACCTCATTTCTTACCCCAATTACCGACTCCGTCACTTGTGGGAACGTTTTGTTTAATAGTTGTAGCCCGATGTTCTTGTTCTCACTTTGGTGAGAAGCGAACATTACTAATCCGTAAGCATAACATGCTTCTTTATGTTGCATGTTAGCCGCTTTTTCTAAATCACGAAGTCTAATATTCGGATATATTGAGTCAAAATAATTTCTTAACCCATTGCGTAAAATAGCATTTGGGTTCCCCGCAATATATGCGTCAAAGTAAACACATTGTAATTTATGGATTTCCCAATGTGATATCCCCCATCTTTCGAACGAAAGCCTTTTATAAACCAAGGCATTCTTAGAACGTTCTTCGAATGTCTTACAAACTGATCTCGCCTTAAATAGTTGTGCCAAAGAATTCTGACCGACTCTAGACAAGATTTCATCAATCATGTCTCCGGGTAGGTCTCTTAAAATGTTGGGTTGTCTATCCATTTTGTATTTTTATACTGTAAAATAGACAAGAGTTAGATTCATGGAAAAAATACTTATTAATACAAGCAATTTTTACATATATCATAAAGCATAAGCACACTATATTACATATATTACACCACACGAATACAACTATCTTATTCCGACTCGCTTGTTTCTTCTTCTTCGGTTTTGGTTCGTTTTGCCAAGTTTCTACGGATATATGATGTTCCCCTAATACGAGCCGTCGTTTTCCACATTGGTTTAGAAAAACCTGGTGGTTTAGAGGTTCCCGGGTCATTGTTACAACTTAAGGACTTCGGGGGTTGACGATACATATAAAGTTCATCGGGGTTAGAATTAGATTTCTCTATTTTTATGCCCTTTCCCTTATTATTTTCTTTTGCCTTTTTAAATTCAGTTGGGGTAATTTCTATAACATCATCGGAATTCTCGTCGGAATCCGATTCATCGGAGAATTGGTAATCCTCCCAATATTTTGCTTCCTTGGCGGAAACACCATTGACCATAATTAACCTTGGTCAGTTGGTTGAGGATTTTCTTTTACTTAACCATTTTATTATTTCCCCCACCGGTTCTATTTCTTCATCCGGTTCCGATTCTTCTTCCGGTTCCGATTCTTCTTCAGGTTCCGACTCTTCTTCCGGTTCCTCTTCGGGAACTTGTGAATCAGTCCACGAATCATTCCAATTTACATTTGACTCTTCATTATTATTAGGTGAGTCAATGGGACTTGTTCTAGAGGTAGACATCTATCACATAATATCAAACGCGTTAAGAGATTAATATATCACATAATATTCACATGTTAAAAATATATAGTTTCCAACAAAATTTGTTAAGCAATCATTTTTCAAGTAAACACGGTCGAAGTCCAGACTCACTAATGCATCCTAACAAACTCGATAAGACACACTAATGTAAAATTCTGGTTTTCTAAGTCCAACGCTCGGATACCAACTGAAATGTCCCGTTCTTATTGATTAAAAACGTTCCATATTAATTGATTTCGTTGCGAGGTTTTGACCTCTATATGAGACGTTTTTCAAAGACTGCATTCATTTTAAAACAAACCATAACCTTTATTTCATCAATAAAGGTTTAAAAAGCTTTACGTAGATTATCAAATAATGATAATCTAAAATATTCTGTTTACACACGACCATTACATAATGGTTTACAATACAAATATGTTACAACAAAATAAGTTTCTTGAATGCAGTTTTTACACAATATCATACAAGCATGGACTCCAAATCTCGTCCTTATTTAAGTATGCAACAGCGGAAGCTCTTAATAATCACCTGAGAATAAACATGCTTAAAACGTCAACAAAAATGTTGGTGAGTTATAGGTTTAACCTATATATATCAAATCATAATAATAGACCACAAGATTTCATATTTCAATACACATCCCATACATAGAGATAAAAATCATTCATATGGTGAACACCTGGTAACCGACATTAACAAGATGCATATATAAGAATATCCCCATCATTCCGGGACACCCTTCGGATATGATATAAATGTCGAAGTACTAAAGCATCCGGTACTTTGGATGGGGTTTGTTAGGCCCAATAGATCTATCTTTAGGATTCGCGTCAATTAGGGTGTCTGTTCCCTAATTCTTAGATTACCAGACTTAATAAAAAGGGGCATATTCGATTTCGATAATTCAACCATAGAATGTAGTTTCACGTACTTGTGTCTATTTTGTAAATCATTTATAAAACCTGCATGTATTCTCATCCCAAAAATATTAGATTTTAAAAGTGGGACTATAACTCACTTTCACAGATTTTTACTTTGTCGGGAAGTAAGACTTGGCCACTGGTTGATTCACGAACCTATAACAATATATACATATATATCAAAGTATGTTCAAAATATATTTACAACACTTTTAATATATTTTGATGTTTTAAGTTTATTAAGTCAGCTGTCCTCGTTAGTAACCTACAACTAGTTGTCCACAGTTAGATGTACAGAAATAAATCGATAAATATTATCTTGAATCAATCCACGACCCAGTGTATACGTATCTCAGTATTGATCACAACTCAAACTATATATATTTTGGAATCAACCTCAACCCTATATAGCTAACTCCAACATTCACATATAGAGTGTCTATGGTTGTTCCGAAATATATATAGATGTGTCGACATGATAGGTCGAAACATTGTATACGTGTCTATGGTATCTCAAGATTACATAATATACAATACAAGTTGATTAAGTTATGGTTGGAATAGATTTGTTACCAATTTTCACGTAGCTAAAATGAGAAAAATTATCCAATCTTGTTTTACCCATAACTTCTTCATTTTAAATCCGTTTTGAGTGAATCAAATTGCTATGGTTTCATATTGAACTCTATTTTATGAATCCAAATAGAAAAAGTATAGGTTTAGAGTCGAAAAAATAAGTTACAAGTCATTTTTGTAAAGGTAGTCATTTCAGTCGAAAGAACGACGTCTAGATGACCATTTTAGAAAACATACTTCCACTTTGAGTTTAACCATAATTTTTGGATATAGTTTCATGTTCATAATAAAAATAATTTTCTCAGAATAACAACTTTTAAATCAAAGTTTATCATAGTTTTTAATTAACTAACCCAAAACAGCCCGCGGTGTTACTACGACGGCGTAAATCCGGTTTTACGGTGTTTTTCGTGTTTCCAGGTTTTAAATCATTAAGTTAGCATATCATATAGATATAGAACATGTGTTTAGTTGATTTTAAAAGTCAAGTTAGAAGGAATAACTTTTGTTTGCGAACAAGTTTAGAATTAACTAAACTATGTTCTAGTGATTACAAGTTTAAACCTTCGAATAAGATAGCTTTATATGCATGAATTGAATGATGTTATGAACATCATTACTAACTTAAGTTCCTTGGATAAACCTAATGGAAAAGAGAAAAATGGATCTAGCTTCAACGGATCCTTGGATGGCTCGAAGTTCTTGAAGCAGAATCATGACACGAAAACAAGTTCAAGTAAGATCATCACTTGAAATAAGATTGTTATAGTTATGGAAATTGAACCAAAGTTTGAATATGATTATTACCTTGTATTAGAATGATAACCTACTGTAAGAAACAAAGATTTCTTGAGGTTGGATGATCACCTTACAAGATTGGAAGTGAGCTAGCAAACTTGAAAGTATTCTTGATTTTATGTAACTAGAACTTGTAGAATTTATGAAGAACACTTAGAACTTGAAGATAGAACTTGAGAGAGATCAATTAGATGAAGAAATTTGAAGAATGAAAGTGTTTTTAGGTGTTTTTGGTCGTTGGTGTATGGATTAGATATAAAGGATATGTAATTTTGTTTTCATGTAAATAAGTCATGAATGATTACTCATATGTTTGTAATTTTATGAGATATTTCATGCTAGTTGCCAAATGATAGTTCCCACATGTGTTAGGTGACTCACATGGGCTGCTAAGAGCTGATCATTGGAGTGTATATACCAATAGTACATACATCTAAAAGCTGTGTATTGTACGAGTATGAATACGGGTGCATACGAGTAGAATTGTTGATGAAACTGAACGAGGATGTAATTGTAAGCATTTTTGTTAAGTAGAAGTATTTTGATAAGTGTCTTGAAGTCTTTCAAAAGTGTATAAATACATATTAAAACACTACATGTATATACATTTTAACTGAGTCGTTAAGTCATCGTTAGTCGTTACATGTAAATGTTGTTTTGAAACCTTTAGGTTAACGATCTTGTTGAATGTTGTTAAACCATTGTTTATTGTAACAAATGAGATGTTAAATTGTTATATTATCATGATATTATGATATATAATATATCTTAGTATGATGTATATACAGTTAAATGTCGTTACAACGATAATCGTTACATATATGTCTCGTTTCGAAATCATTACGTTAGTAGTCTTATTTTTACATATGTATTTCATTGTTAATACACTTAATAATATATTTACTTATCATTTAACATAATTAACCAAGTGTATCAATATCTTAATATGATTCATATGTACCTAGTAAGACGTTGTTATAACGATACTCGTTATATATATATCCTTTTCGAGTTTCTTAAATTAATAGTCTCATTTTTATGTATATAACTCATTGTTAAAATACCTAATGAGATACATACTTATAATAAAATCATGTTAACTATATATATAACCATATATATGTCATCGTATAGTTTTTACAAGTTTTAACGTTCGTGAATCACCGGTCAACTTGGGTGGTCAATTGTCTATATGAAACCTATTTCAATTAATCAAGTATTAACAAGTTTGATTGCTTAACATGTTGGAAACATTTAATCATGTAAATATTAATCTCAATTAATATATATAAACATGGAAAAGTTCGGGTCACTACATAATCTATAACATGAATACTTATTTCAATGAAAACTTTTAAAAGAGTTTTTAATTGTCATTCAAGTATAAATGAAAGTCAAGGATGGATTATAGATTCAGGTGCAAATCATCACATGATTGTAAGTGAAGAAAATTTGTTTAATGTTGTTGATATTACAGATTTTAACCTTAAAATTTCACATTCAAATGGAACTGTAGCTAAGATTAGAAAGATTGAAAATCTTAAACTAAGTAATGATATCACTTTATATGATGTGCTGGTAGTACCTGGCAACTGTGTGTCCTTGTTATCTGTGAGTAAAATGACAACTGATAGTAATTTGTTTGTGGGGTTTGATAATCAAAAGTGTTATATTCAGGATTTGAAGTCAAGAAACATCCTGGGGACTTGTAGTATTCATAAAGGATTGTATGTTTTTGATAATAAAGAAGGTGAATTTTTAAGCTGTAATTCTAAATCTTATGAATCTGTAATGCTATGGCATTGCAGACTTGGTCATCCCCCAAGTCCTGTTTTACACATTTTGTCAAAACAAATTAAACATTGACAAAAAAGATATTGAAATTTCTTGTGAAATCTGTTTGAAAGCAAAACAAACTAGGGATCCTTTCCCTTTAAGTGAGCATAAAACTACTGAGTTGGGAGATTTACTTCATATGGATTTGTGGGGACCTTATAGGGTTGTCAGTAAGGAAGGATATAGGTTCTTTCTTACTATTGTAGATGATTTCACTAGAGCTGTGTGGGTTTTCTTATTATAAACAAAAAATGAAGTGGTAGATAACATAACAAATCTGTTTAACCTAATCAGTACACAGTTTAATAAAAAAGTTAAGATCATAAGAACTGATAATGGTACAGAATTTGTAAATTTTCAAATGTCTAACTTGATCAATTCTTTAGGAATTATTCATCAGACCACTATTCCTTACACACCCCAACAAAATGAGGTGGCTGAGAGGAAACACAGACACCTGCTTAATGTAGCTAGGTCCCTTATGTTTCAGGGGAGAATTCCTCTAAGTTTATGAACTGAATGCATACTAACTGCAACCTATCTTATCAACAGGACTCCATCCAAGGTTCTAGCATGCAAAACTCCTTTTGAAATGGTTCATGGCTTTGAACCAAACCTCTCTCACTTAAAAAGCTTTGGTTGTCTTGTTTTTGCAAAGTTTTTAAATGAAAATGACAAGTTTGATTCAAAATCATAAAAATCTGTTTTTATTGGTTATTCTAGTGTAAAAAAAGGTTACAAACTGTGGAGTCTTGAAAGAAATCTTATGTTTTGTTCTAGAGATGTTAAATTTTTTGAAGAAGTTTTCCCTTTCAAACTTGTTAAGTCAAAAGTTTCTGAAACTGATTTTGGTTCTTTAAATACTCTAAACTTTTTTGATTTATATTTTAATGAAAAAGATACCAAGGTTAATGAAAGTCCCAATGATGAAGGGAGAGGACTATCAGATGAAGATTGCTAGGTGTCAACCCCTACTGTTGGTAGCCCCAATGTAGGTGGAGGTAACGTTGGTGACTCCAGTGGTGATAGTGATCATTTATATGATATCCCTGAGGGCAATTCTGAACAACTAATTCAAATATTAATTTGGATGAGCCGGCTGGACCTGAACCTAGGAGATCTGATAGGCAGTCCACTTTTCCTAGAAAAGATGATGATTATATTATTGAAGGGAAGGTTAAATATGGGATTGAAAAAGTTGTTAACTATTCAAATTTAAGCCATAATAATTATTGTTTCATCTCTAGTCTAAATAAATCTACTGAACTTAAAACGTATAGTCAAGCTGTTACTGATCCTAATTGGCAAGCTGCAATGAATGATGAAATGGAAGCTTTGTATAGAAATAACACATGGGTCTTAACTGAGTTACCAAGTGGTAGAAAACCAATAGGCTGTAGATGGATTTATAAGATTAAGTATAGATCTACTGGAGAAATTGAAAGATATAAAGCTAGACTTGTTGCTAAGGGTTATAGTCAAAAAGAAGGCATAGACTATGATGAAACCTTTTCACCTGTTGTTAAGATGGTAAATGTTAGATGTTTGTTAACATTAGTTGTACAAAATGACTGAAAATTGTTTCAATTAGATATTAACAATGCTTTCTTGTATGGAGATTTAACAGAGGATGTTTATATGGAACTTCCTCAAGGTTATTTTCCTGAAAATGAAACAAATGTATGTAAATTAATAAAATCTTTGTATGGCTTGAAACAAGCACCTAGGCAATGGAATGAAAAGTTAACAATGGCTTTAAAAGAACATGGTTTTGAACAGAGCACAAATGATTATTCATTGTTTGTTTAGAGTAGTGGTTCTTTGTTTATGGCACTTTTGGTTTATGTTGATGATATTGTAATTACTGGCAATGATGAAATTGAAATTGAGAATTTTAAGACATTTCTAAAAACAAAGTTTTTAATAAAAGACTTGGGAGAACTTAAATATTTTTTTTGGAATTGAAGTCTTAAAAACTGAAAATGGGATTGAATTGTCTCAAAGGTAATATTGCATTGAGTTATTAGATGAATTTGGGCTTGTTGGTTGTAAACCTGTTGGTGCACCATTAGAGGCTAATCTTACTATATCATCTGAACCAACTAAAAGTGATCCTCTACTTGATAATGTCACTGAATTTCAAAAGTTAATAGGTAAATTAATTTACTTAACCATGACTAGGCCAGATATTTCTTTCTCTGTTCAGTGTTTAAGTCAGTTTATGCACTCACCTCTTCAATCACATCTTAAAATTGCTCTAAGACTGCTTAGATACTTGAAAGCTTCTCTAGGTAAAGGTGTTTTAATTACCAAGTCTGATTCAAATTCTCTAGTTGCTTATTTAGAAGCTGACTGGGGTAAGTGCACCTCTACTAGAAAATCTGTAACTGGCTATGCAGTTTTCTTTTGTAATTCACTTGTTTCTTGGAAAAGTAAGAAGCAAGCTACTGTATCCAGATCCTCTACAGAGTCCGAATACAGAGCAATGGCTTCTGTGACTTGTGAAATTTTATGGATTATAAAAATTTTAACTGATTTACATTGTAACAACTTGTTACCTGTTAGACTTTTCTATGATAATAGATCTGCAATTCAACTTGCAGCTAATCCTGTTTTTCATGAAAGGTCAAAGCATTTTGAAATAGATTTACACGTTGTTAGGCAAAAGTCTGTTTCAGGAGTTATTGAAATTGTTAACATAGATTCTGAAAAACAAATTGCAGATATTTTCATAAAGGGGTTGGGTATTAATCAACACAACTTCTTTTGTGATCATTTGAATCTAGTTGACATGTTTCATGCTTAGATTAAGGGGGCATGATAAAATATATATCTAATCTAGCATGAAATATGAAATATTTTGTTTCTTATTGTGTTGGTGTGTTTCAGGACTATCAGATTGATCAAATGCATAAGCCTATGATGATTTGCTATTTCTGGAATGAGAGTGTTGATTACTGAAGGTCTGGTGGCCAAGATTGTTGCAGATTGGACTTGGAGCAGCATATGGACTTTATTTATTCTCTACATGGGCTGTTGGACAAGTTCTTTAATTTATTGGTATTTTGGCCCATTATTGGTGTTTAGGCCCATCTCTATGAGCCTTCATATAAAAGGCTATTGATGTGATGAAGGAATCAATATTCAGTTGATTCTCAGTCTGCACACATACACACACACGTCTTTCTCTCTCAAATATTAGGGTTTTCTCTCAATTCGTTCTACGACTGATTCAATTGTTAGAATCTATTAATTTGAACAGACTGTTCAAATTATTCTGTAATAGTTAGTGTGTATTGTTTTCTTGTGTGAGATTTCTGAGTATTCGTGTATTCTGGATGATTTGATTTGATTAGAGTATTGATATTGTGATTGAATCTTCATCTATTATATTTCTTGGCAGTTTCAAGATCAACAAGTCAATATTTAATCAAACAGTTGGGTATATTTCAACATGATTACATCACCAGTATGCTGGGTTTTATAGACTTGTACTAAAATAAACTTGAGAAGATGTTGCATTATATAATGTTCAAGTTTATTTTGTTATTTCTTGATTGTTGGAGGTCTTATTAGTGGTTTCTGGAAGTTTCATGTTCAAAATGTTGGTTGCTGATAGTTGAGGGGCTTAAAAAGAGCAAGTGATTGAATTTGTTCTACAATAATTTTGGTGTTTGATTGTTTGAAGTATTTTTCTGTTTTCTATATGAGATTTTATCAAGTGCCTGTTCATACTTCATTTTTTAAAGGTTAAAATGAGAATTGATCAACAAACAAATACGGAGTAGTAAAATTCCTGTGTATAATAAAATTACACATTATGCATAAGTGTTATAATTCAGTAGGCTTATAACTACCTTTAGTGGCCTAGTTCTTGACTGTAGACTACTAATAAGTATATAGAGAGAATATGAGAGAATATGAGAGAATATATTTAGTGTGTGTTTTATAAACTCATAACACATATATTTATACTCAAAAAATCTACTATACAATATCTATAATAATAATAAAATTAACATCCAATTTAACTTTTATAACACTCCCCCTTGGATGACAATTTTATTAGAGAATAACTAGTACTGCCTCGTTAAAAACCTTGCTAAAGAAAACTCATTGGGATAAAACTTTAGCTAAGGGAAAAAGAGTGCAGCATAGAGTTGACTCCCCCTCAAGTAGGCAACGCCTGAATTGTTACATCTTCTGAACATGTCTCATGCCAATATTATGAATGTGTGTTCTGAAAATAGCAGTTGGAAGTGCTTTGGTGAAAAGGTCAGCAGAGTTTTTACTTGACTGAACATATCTCATTTCAATCTGGTTGTCCTTAATGAGATTTTGAGTGTATGAGAAGAATCTAGGAGGTATGTGTTTTGTTCGGTCACTTTTGATATACCCTTCTTTCATCTGTGTTATGCAAGCTACATTATCTTCATAGATAGTTGTTGGACTTTTATCGCGTTCTAGTCCACAAGAATCAGTAATGAGTTGTGTCATTGATCTCAACCAAAAACATTCCCGAGTAGCTTCATGTAATGCAATCACTTCGGCATGATTTGATGATGTTGCAACAAGTGTTTGTTTTTGAGAACGCCATGATATTGCGGTACCTCCATTTAGGAATACATATCCATTTTGAGACTTAGCTTTATGTGGATCAGATAAATAACCTGCATCTGCATAACCAACCAAATCTTGTTTCGATTCGTTGGAATAAAATAATCCTAAATCAGTAGTTCCTCGAAGGTATCGAAATATGTGTTTGATCTCATTTCAGTGTCTTTTGGTAGGAGCTGAACTGAACCTTGCCAACAAATTAACTGCAAAAGAAATGTCAGATCTTGTACAATTTGTAAGATACATAAGAGCTCCAATTGCACTAAGATATGGTACTTCTGGTCCTAGGATATCTTCATGATCTTCACAGGGAAGAAATGGATCAGTGTCAACATTAAGTGATCTAACAACCATAGGAGTACTTAATGGTTTTGCCTTGTCCATATTAAAAAGTTTTAAAATCTTTTCAGTATATGTTGTTTGATGTACAAGTAAACCATTAGGCATATGTTCAATTTGTAAACCAAGGCAATACTTGGTTTTTCCGAGATCTTTCATTTCAAATTCTTTCTTTAGAAGTTGAATGGCTTCATGGATCTCTTTTTTTTGTACCTATGATATTAAGACCATTGACATAAATAACTACGATATATATCTGGTCATTGTTTTCATAATTAAAACACATGTGCAAATAAGTTTATATGTATACACTTTTCTTATCAAGTAATCACTTAATCAGTTATACTATTGTATCAACCCATATAAAAATCTTTGTGATTCAATGGAATACATTTCTTTAGGTTTTGCGTTAGATGTTTCTGATACCTTAAACCCTTCAGGTATATTCATATATATCACTATCAAGTGATCCATATAGATAAGTAGTAACAACATCTATGAGATGCATTTAAGTAACTACCAGGTTGATTAAGTATCTAATAAGTAATTGTATCCATTACATAAGGATAAGTTTTCCTCATAATTCATTTCTGGTCTTTGTGGAAAACCTTGAGTTACAAGTCTAGTTTTGCCTTGTATCTTCATTTGCACATTTCTTTTTCGGATAAAAATTCATTTATATCCCATACGTTTCACATCTTTAAAAGTGATAACGATTGATCCGAAAACTTTTCTTTTATTGAGTGATTCTAATTCAGCTCGTATTGCTCCTTTCTGTTGAGCTCAATCATGTCTATTTTGATATTCAAGGATAGATTTTGGTTCCAGATCATCATCTTTATTCATGATGTCATTGTAACATTATATGAAAATATCTCATCAAGATTTTTCATTTCATTTCAGTTTCATAATATTGCATAATTTATTGCAATTTATGTATTTACATTTATCAATATCCTCTGCAGAAGGAGTATTGATTTGTGGTTCTTGTTGAACACTTTCTTTTACCTCATTATCAGCTGATTTTCTTTTTCGAGGATTTTTATCTTTAGAACCAATTGGTCTCCCACGTTTCTGCCGTAGCAAAGACTCATGAGTGACATTATTGCCAGCTTTTGTAATTTCAATTCTAGCTGAAGCATTTACTGCTGGTATATATGATTTAGTCACTTATTTTTTGTATCTTTAAATGCATAAAGTAATTAATTTGCAAGTTCTTGCATATGCATTATATTTGAACTTTCTTTTCGCATTCTTTTGTGCGATGATCAATATTCCTTAATTGATGTTCACACCATGAAACATCATTTTATTTATATTTCATTTCTCCCCCTAATATAGGGAACAATGTTTCATTAAAGTGACAATCGACAAAACTTGCTGTAAAAACATCACCCATCATGGGTTCAATATATCTTATGATTGAAGATGTTTCATATCTAACATATATTTCAATCCTTCTTTGAGGAACCATTTGTTGTGGTTGTTCAATTAAAAATACACTGCACAACCAAATGTTCTAAGATGGAAAATATTTGGTCTCCACCAAAATTAAGTTGGTAATGGAGAATATTTATAACTTGCACTTGATTTAATGCGAATTAATGTCACATCATGTAAATTTACATGTCCCCATATAAATATTGAGAGTTTTGTACTCAGTTCTAATTGTCTAGTTATTAGCTGTAAGCATTTATCTATTGATTCAGTTAAACCAATTTTGTGTATGCACATGAGCAACTGGATATTCAACAACAATCCTTGTAGACATATAATAATCATTAAAAGCTTGAGATGTTAACTCACCAGCATTATCAAGTCTCATCCTTTTAATGGTGTAATCAGAATAATGTGTTCTTAATTTAATAATTTGTGCAAGAAACTTTGCAAATGCCATATTATGGCTTGATAACACACAAACATGAGACCATGCGTTAGATGCGTCTATTAGAAAAATGGTCCACAGGATGGATGAATTGGTCTATATATATACCCTTGAATTCTTTCAAGAAACATTGGTGATTATTTCTCAATGTGCTTTTCATTAATCGCCATATGTGATTTTCATTAATCACCATATGTGTTTTTCGTTAATCACTATATGTGCTTTTCATTAATCACTATATGTGCTTTTCATTAATCACCATATGTGATTTTCATTAATCACCATATGCGCTTTTCGTCATATGCACTTTTCATTATATGCGCTTTTAATTATATGTGCTGCGCTTTTCGTCATATGCACTTTTCATTATATGCGCTTTTAATTATATGCGATGCGCTTTTCATCATATGCGCTTTTTATCATATGCGCTTTTAATCATATGCGCTGCGCTTTTCATCATATGCGCTTTTTATCATATGCGCTTTTAATCCTATGCGCTTTTCGGTGCTACATAGATATTTCTCATTTTCGATTATCATTGACTGATAATCATATCCATTATGATATATATCAGAGAAACTTAACAAATTTCTCTTTGATTTGGGAGAAAACAAGACATTGTTTACCAAAAAATTCGTACCATTTGGTAATATGAAATTTTGCCTTTTTCGTTTCTTATATCAAGTTTGCAAGAGCTGATATAGTATTTATAATTCCTTCATTTGATTTAAATCAATGAAATATTTCTTTAATTTGATCATAGTGTGTATGTTACTACTATCTGCAATACAAAGGTCTTTACCATTTAATTGATGTTGTATTTCTGCAGGATTCATACTAAAACTTCAAATAAGATATGCAAATAATGAGTTATATTTCAGCAAGATAATCAAATTATATTACCTGCAAACAAGTTATAATCTGAAGTACATAAAAGATAACACTTAATAAAACATATGCGTTATGGTCTAAAACCATTTATTTATGAGTGATACATAAAAAAACTAGGCATCTTAGAAAATTCAAACCATTCAAGTCTCAAGGTAGCTCAGGGTTAATTTAATCAAGATTTGTCAACAGATTCACTCTCGTTTTCTTTTCTTTTGGGACTTATTTGTAGAGCTAAACAAGATGTTCATGTATTCAAGAAATACTAGACTGATGATCCACGTTACCAGATCATTAATAAGAATCTCCGGAATTCTTATAAGAGCGTCTACTAATATCTTTAATTTTATTCTTTCATGGATCACTGTTATTATTTTTTATTTTTTATTTTATTTTTTAATATTTTAATTTTTTTATTTTATTTTTTGATAATTAATATCGTATCTATCTTTGAGTATTTTTCATAATACACTTGGATTTTCGATCATATAATATGTAGATTCTAAGGACTCGTCAATATGTTTGCTAAGAAAAATACTTACTATTGCTTTCTCTTGTTCGGAATAATTGTTATTTTCATTCAGGGTTTCTAAAATACAGTTTGATTCGAGATGTTTTTCTACATTCATAACCCATGTTAAGTAGTTGTTCCCACTTGTTCTAAATGAGCAAATTTAAGCCTTTTCAAATTCGACATTTTCTATTATCATAAAGATGAATAACATAAATCATAATCATAATCAACTTCTATTCATAGACAAATAATAAAATGAAATTAGAATCATTTTAAATTCATAAGCAGCAAACAACAGAATAATGGTATGATTACAAATAATAAAACCACAAGGGCAGGATAGAATATAGGTTCACCCGGTGGTATATTAGCAACAATGATGATAGTTAATATGACCAATACAATAGGAAAAATCATCCTTGTGTGAATCATTTTTACAAAAACTTTTTGAGAGTAGTAATCTGAAAAATGAAGATTGATTTGTGAAAATGTGAAAACGGAGATGTTTATTTTATATTTGAAAAATATAGTTGTTGTAACGTCGTCAGTTGACGTTAACAACCGTTATGTATATATGACCGTTGTAACGTCGTTAGTTGACGTTAACGAATAAAGTCACTATATCAAAACGCGTATGAGTAATATAAAGGACAAGATTTTTTTTCTTATTTTAACTTTTAAGATTTACTTTTAATAAAAATACAAACTACTTTTTCTTATTTTAACTTTTAAGATTTACTTTTAATAAAAATACAAACTACTTTTTCTTATTTTAACTTTTAAGATTTACTTTTAATAAAAATACAAACTACTTTTCTTATTTTAACTTTTAAGATTTACTTTTAATAAAAATACAAACTACTTTTTCTTATTTTAACTTTTAAGATTTACTTTTAATAAAAATACAAACTACTTTTTCTTATTTTAACTTTTAAGATTTACTTTTAATAAAAATACAAACTATTTTTTCTTATTTTAACTTTTAAGATTTACTTTTAAGAATAAACATTAGTATGCATGAAATAAATAATGATTAATTGCATAAGTAATCATAAATGTTAGATAACATATAAAGACCCCATCGTATTCGTATTGATCGGAATTAATCTCGACCCATGGTACTGTGTTGTCAAATGGCGTGTTGCGTACATAAAGTACCGTGTTGTCAAATGACGTGTTGCGTACAATCATGAGGTCTTATTAACATAAATATAAATGTTAGTGAAGTTAATAAGAGTCAGATTACAGAAAATATAATTCAGGCGGTATAACCGACCATATATAACTTAAATAACATAAATATAAATGTTAGTGAAGTTAATGAAAGTTAGATTACAGAAATATAATTCAGGCGGTATAACCGACCATATATAACTTAAATAACATAAATATAAATGTTAGTGAAGTTAATAAAAGTTAGATTACAGAAATATAATTCAGGCGGTATAACCGACCATATATAACTTAAATAACATAAATATAAATGTTAGTGAAGTTAATAAAAGTTAGATAATTTCTTACCTTGATTAGTGACGTGTGCTTGCTTAGATAAACCTTGATTATACGGAGCACTTCGTGCTGATAACGTGTTATAATTCAGTAGGCTTATAACTACCTTTAGTGGCCTAGTTCTTGACTGTAGACTACTAATAAGTATATAGAGAGAATATGAGAGAATATGAGAGAATATATTTAGTGTGTGTTTTATAAACTCATAACACACATATTTATACTCAAAAAATCTACTATACAATATCTATAATAATAATAAAATTAACATCCAATTTAACTTTTATAACAATAAGCAAATACATCTGCATCCAATAAACATTTAATTTTTAAAATTGGTGTATCATGACTCAAACAGAACAATCTGTTCTTATTCACAATTTTAAAACAATTATAAGTATGTAGAAGTATAATTCTTGCATCACAACATGCCTCCTTGTTTAATAAGTAGATCAAATCAATTTGCACATGTTGTCCAATTCGATGGAAAACGATTAGAAGCCAATTCAGGTAAATTGCGAACGTTAATATCCATTGGGAGCATACGATACTCAATATCAAGATCTTTGAAAGTCTTGATCATTTCCTCAACTAGAAGAGCTCTTCTTTTCCATCTTTCACCCATATTCTGAAAATTCATTCGATGCGAAAGCCATACTGATATTTTGAGGCGGTTCAAGTCTTCAACATCTCTCAACAGGACCATTGGCCCAGGATGCCAGTGCTCGCTCTTGTTGTCGACATAACTGCAACCACATCAGTCCAAAGTTACATGATCCATATAATTTTAATGAATAATAGGTAAAAGCATAAGGTTTTTCATGTTTACACAGGAATGTCCGAATTATCCTGTGTGACTGTTTCCAACCGTTTTACTGACTACCCCAAGATATACTACTAATGAGATTTGAAGTTCTCTAGAAATTAAAAAATCTTTGGTTGCAAATCAAAGTCATCGATAATTGAAAGAAACTAATGTATGCATCCCTCTAACAATAATCGGTTTTAGAACACTAAAGTACTCACGTGAAGACATGTTTTTTTTAACTACAAAAATATATGCAAGACATGTTGTTGGGTTAAAGCGGACCTAACAAATGTTAGGCTAAAAGTTCTGAAACTACTAGACTATCTTGGTATGGTTAAAATACTAATAATAATAGTTATTTTACATAGACAATGGTAAACAGTGTTTGATACATGAAGATACTTCAGTGTTAGATTCAAAATATTGAATAAATCAATTGTAAAAATTAACAAAAATGGTATTTTCATGAAAACAAAGGTAGATATGTTGCACTGGGTAATCTTACTTAGCTTGTATGAACAAGATCATCAAAAAATTGATCATTTGTTGCGAAAAATCAACTAATAGGATGTCTAATCTGTTTATTAGGACATCAAATTGTATATCATTAATTCAAGTTATATAAGTGCAAAACATAAACAAGTTCATGAAAAACATTACTTACCTTATAATCCTTTCCTTCATTTTAGCGATTTTTTCGGTTGAAGTTGATATATGGATGCAGAAATCAATGGCATCACCCATATCAGGACTACGATGGAAATTAGCAATGGGCAAAGTAGTCAACACACTGTTTGGATACGCGATTTTCTGATTATCGTACCTTAAAAAGGTGGTTGTTAATATATTCATCTCCTCCACAATCATCTGCATAAAAAAAGAAAGAAAAAAAACATCAAAAACTACATCCCGAGAAACAGGAAACAAATGTATGCTGTTTTGGGAGATATTTTAGAGTCTAACCTGAACACCATCGATCTCGCAACGATCACCAACATCAAACGGGTGAACTACGAATAAGAATATAATGGACTCGAACATCGTCTTACATGTGTTACCAAACACAAACGCGACCAAAACTAGTTGCGAACTTAGGAATATGAAAAAATGGGTGGTTGCAACTCTAAGTATAAGTAGCCATATTATGATTATAATGACTCCCACTATGACATTAATCATTCGATGAAGCTTGTGCACTGCGGTTCTTGTGTCGTTGAGTGATAACGCAAGAGCCTTACGCTCGGTGAACACCTTAACCTGCCATAACATAATTTTCACATCAATTATTATGCTGTATTATTTTATCTTGTACATCTTTTAATTCGTTTTTTCTTAACATCTTTTAATTCGTTAACTAGAACAGAAACTGCACGATGATCGAAGGCACGTACCACCCAATTTTTGAGAGATCCTTTGCTGATTCCTTTGGTCTCACTTACATCAAAGAGTCGAAAAGTTTTCAATGCTTCATTAGCAGGCAAAAATCGCATCAAATCGTCAACATAAATGTGTCTGTCAAACAAAGAAACAAATAAAAATTAATAATGTAAATACAGTGTTTGTAATCCTGATTAGTGTTATGTAATTAACTTTCTTTTAGATGGATGAAAAAGTGTTTGCGGGTCACCCAAACCTTAAGTACAACACCTACTCTATATTGACCGATACTAAAATATGACATGTTAACCACGTGTAGGCCGGTCCAAGAATTTAAGTACCTAGAACGAGGACGATGTGAAAAAAGGCAGTTAGGTCCTAACGAATAATATAAGCGATTTAAAAAACGCTCTTTGGGCCTTGCTAACTACTAGTGGCCTTTGATTTATTTATTTTCTGGGGTTTTTGATTGATGTTTTTAGGCCTTTTGTGTTTCGCCTCTGATCATGATTCAGTTATGTTTTCCTAGTTCTCATGTTTCTCAAATTTTTGATTATGTCGGTGTATAAAAAAGAAATTGGCCCACTAAAAACATGTGCCCTAAGCGGTCGATTGGGTTGCTCCCCCATTGGGCCAACCCACATATCTTGCAAAACTTGAAAATGAAAACTTACTTGAATCCTGGCTTAGCCACATTGAAGAATATCTTCTTGGCAGCAACTTTAGCCTCGTTTTCACTCGTGATTTGCTTCAAACCGTCATCATCATCACTCGTTACATCTTGAAATCGATCATCAGAAGTACTTAACATTGTCGTGTTTATTACATTCATCATTCTATTCATATTAAAAGCCGAAATATTCTTCTGATTCAACCTATGTAAATGATTAATCGTGATCCCCTCATCGTTTTTCTTACAACTACCACCCGAATTTTTAGCATTACTAGTTCTCGGGGTCCCAATACCTTTAGAACCCGTAAACATATTCACCTTAAGTTGCATTGGCAAATTTGCACCCGCACTTTGAAGCTTCTCAACCTCTTCCATCATCCGATCTTCCTCTTCTTGTTCATGCTGAATCTCAATCATAGGTGGGCCCGAGAGTGTTTCAATCACGTATTGGTTAAACAACGAGTCTTGAATCTGATCGAAAAACTTGTTCACATGGAAATTAGAAGCAAGCACTTTAATAAGTATAGTTTTAAATAACCAAATAATAGTTCCAACCAAAAGACATATCCAAATCTTGGTAACATAAGGCAAAACCTTCTTCCCGTACGTCGTTCGTTCGACTTTTTTGTTGAATATACATAACCAGGCAACCAAAACCAAACCCAACCAAATGCAATTTTGAACTGCGTTTTTCAACCCGTAAACAAAATACAAAACTTGTTTCCGTAGTAAGAAGCTTCGTTCGATGAAGAAAACGATAACCCGAACCACCCATCCGGATACTAATCGCCCTGAAATCACCACTAGTATCATAATCTCCCATTTCAACAACTCAAGATCATAATACTTTTTGTTTCCCAAATTTGGGATTGCAAGTGTACAAGCCAAAGCAATAACAATTAATATCAAACAAGTTAATTGAACTAAAGTCCACTTATTATACCTCAATATCTTATACTCATCTGGCAAATAATCATCATTAATAGAAAACTCATCTTCTTCATCATGAGCACCTTTCCCTTGATTACCAGACTTAGATTTTTTCTGGTTTGATGATCTCTGATCAATATCTGATTGATCCATTAACCTCGACTTTGTTTTCGTCCTCATTAAAGTCGAGTTTCCGTCAAACGCTCCGTTTGACGAACAAACGACTACTTCATCTCCTCCACGACCAATTCGGCCGCTAGCGTTGGAGCTTCGAATGACAGGTGGCGGGTCATCATTGAGTGAAATCCTGAACTCCTTATTAGGAGTGAGCTGGCCACTCTTTTTCGGGATATCGTAACTGATATCTTTCCATACGTTGTTGTAATCAGTAGTTGTATTTGATGGGGTGTGTTTTACGTTAAGTTCGAATAGAGAATCGTTTGTTGAAGATGCTAGGAATGATGTTCCCTGATTCTCCATAAATTTTGTTATTCAAAATAATTGATACATATGCGATTGAGAAATTTATTTGTATGTAAATGAAGATGGGGATGAATGATCAATGCTTGAACATCAAAGACATTTATAGTGTTTATTAGGGATGAAAGTACCTAACTAATAAGGGTGAACTATATATGTCGTGACAAAAGAGACTGAAAGTGTGTGTTGGAAGTATGTATGAAGAAAAATAGGAAAGAAATGGCGGGTAAAGTAACCAAATGTTCCTAGCGATTTTTTAAATTGGGATTAAAATTTGGTAGGTTACTTCCAGTTTTGTAAAAATCAATATTCGATTTATAAGGTTTAATCTGAAAATTAAAGATTCTAAAAAAAAAATCAAAACAAAGAAGTTTGATTTGATTTTGATTCAATTTACAAATATATTTTCAATTTTTATTTTGGTGTAAATTTTACCCTTTTAAATTCGCATAATCAACTATATTGATTATATATGATACAATAAAACCTGACTAAACCCTAACGAACTTAAATTCAACAATCGGACTTAGACCATATAACATAATATATCATATAATAGTTACATCATCAAATTACTGCCAGGGAACGATCGGTTGAGGAACGATCGGTTTCTGCTAGGGGTTTAAATGTGGATGGCGCGGAGATTGGCACAGAGGTGGTGATGGTGGGGAATGGTTCGGAGGATAAAGTAGGAGAGGAGGATGCAGCGGTTAGTCGAGGTGGATCCAATATTTTTTGAGGCTATTATGGATCCAATTTTTTTTTTTTTTTTGAAAGGCAAGCTCCCAAAGTGTAGCAATTGAGGATGGTGAAGTTCTTGTCCATCCTGATGCAGAGGGTAATTTGATTACAAGTTATATGGAATCAAATGTTGGTGGAGTTGATTATGAGACTCCCGTTTTGACTTCGTTTGAGAGGCCGATTATTCTTGATCTTAATCTAAACGCACCTTCACATTTCGACAAGGATGCGGTTTTGGATGATCGTGAAAACTTCATGTGTGCCGGGAAGGATTGTGAAAATTTATGTCGGGTCGAGTGGGACAACTTAGTTAAAGGCAAAGCGTTGGAGTTATCGAAGACGAATGTAGGTAAAGTGGATCTCGGGCCGACAAAGAATGTTCTTATAAAATTCGGGAAAAGGTGTCGTTTAATTTGAAAGACAAGAAAGTAGATATAGAGGTGTGGTTCATAAACCTTCTAATGATGTGTCTTCGAGTAGTGATGATGATGGTACCCTATTGGATTGGAAAGGGTTGGTCCTTCCTCGAATAATTTTGCCTCTATTTATGAGTATGCTATGAAAGGATCCGAACATTTGAGGGTTGAAGGAAAGATTCTTCGTCCCACTCCCGTCCAGAATACGAGGAAAGGTAGAAACAAAGTTAAGAAGGTTCATCGTGCCAGTTAGCCAAGTTTAATGTAGATGGGATGTGAGTTCCATGTGTGTTGGTTGCGATTTGTGTTATTTGGTAGCTTGTATTTTAGAGTTGAGTTGTGTCGGTTGTTCCTTGTAGGCTAGATTGTTAGGATTCCTACTGTTAGGTGTGAAATTTTCGCCCTCTACTTTTTCTTGTATTTGGCTTTTTGATTAGTTTTTGTCTTGTTTGGGGTTGCCCTTGTTACGGGTTGTTTTGTGTTCTTCGCTGGAGTTTTTCTTGTTTTTAATAAAGTTCTAGTTATTTTTGTCAAAAAAAAATTGTTATACGAATTTAAATGATAGTGATATACAAAATTTGGATTTACTTAAAAAGCACCTATAAATATCTTTAATAATATAATATAACTAATTTTATGAGCCCGTGCGTTGCACGGAAACGTAAAAACTAAAAAAATTATCAATTATATGAAACAATCGTTTTATGAGTCCATGATTTGAAGATATGTTAAATGAACATACCAATTGAGTTATATTTACATACTAATACTAATCTTGATGCAAATGTTTTGCTAGAGAAATCATTTAAAGATTTACCAAATAATTATTTAGTTAGGCAGTAATAATAAATATAAATTATTTAATCAAATGATGTGCAAATTTTTAGATATACTCCTTCTAACAACTGAGTACATGTTATCATTTTTTTATATTTTGTATTAATTAAATGGTAATTAAATTATATATATAATCATATTTCTAACATGGATAATAATATGGCCATGTAGTGGTAGCTACATAAACAAAAGGAAATATATTACCCAGAGTTGAAAATACTACAGAATAATAGATATTGAGCTATATTTTGGTGTTATTAATAATAAAATTATTATCATAATAAATTAAAACTAAAATAAGATTGTTAAAACAAATATGGTAAGTTTATTCTATAGAAAAATATAGTAAGTTTATTTTACAGAAAAATATGGTAAATTTATTATAGAGAAATATATGGTAAGATTATTCTTGAAAAATATACAGTGTAAATAAAATATGATAAGTTTATTCTAGAGAAAAAAATGGTGGTTATACAGTTATACATGACATAATTAAATGAGGTAATTACATGTGGCATAATTGAATCTGATAATGACACGTAGGATTTATTGCACGCGTTTTATATAATGTATATAAATATAAATACCGTAATATATTTATGCAAAAAGTAATGCATGGTAGTATGGTACATTAATGCTGATTAAGGTTGATTGGGATATATAAGTGAACTATTGGGTACAAATCATTGTTTCTTACATCTTTATGTTTTTGCTTATCACTTTGTTAACGTATTTCTGAAATACGTAATCATAATATTGACAAATAAAAAATTACTGTGAAATGTGAATGGTTATTAGCATATCACTTCTCTAAGAGGTCATGAGTTTAAGTTTGGGTGTGAAAATTTGTACATACGCGTAGAAAAATTTGTGTTGTATGAATGAGTTTATCTTTTAAAAACTATATAAATAATATAAAATATAAATGAAAAATAAAGAATTGAAAAGTGATGTTCGATCATGTTATACGACTGAAACAGAACATGTCGTTGGTTAAACGAATGGATAATAGTTTGTGACTATATTAGCTAACTACTATCTATAGATAAAGTTGGTAAAGTCTTTCTACACATTAATGCATTTGTGAGGCCATAGATCGGAAACTATGGTAATCATCAGGACTTATTAGGCAGCTCTTCTCTATGGGACGTCGTGTATATGATAATATGAACGAGATCGTACATTTGTGAAAGTTCCGAACATTCGTTTAGAGAAGGTGTGTTCGGTTGTTTGAAAAATAATGGCAATTAACGGCTTAAATTCAGAGGAAACATGTTTTATCTTAGAAAAAGCTTTGTAGGTATATATGTGAACGTATTTTTAATTGGATTGGGCAAACCAGCTAAGGTATCAGAAATGATGGACCTAAATGAAACGACATAATAATAATATTGGGAATTTGGGATAACAGCCCACCTTTGATTGCAAGCAATGTCTTCATATTTCTGATAGGGAAAACTGAAACTCGATATTTTTGGGTCGGGTTCGAGCCGGATAAATGGGTCTAGGGTCGAATATCGGAATGGTTTTTAATTTTTTCGTTTTTAATCACAAACCGATTACCCGTCCCGATTACCAGTCTCGTATACCCGACAAAAGACTCGAGTCCATATACCCGGCTCGTAAACCCGGTAACCCGGCCCGTATACCCGATTACCTAGCTCGTATACCCGAATAACCTTGAGAAAATGTAACATCCCACATTTTTCTGTTAAATTATTTTAACGCCCGTCTTTTTATTTTAAATAATATCCTTCGTATCTAGATTCGTATCCTCCGTTAGCTAACATTCTTAATATTTTCATTATCGAATTATAACATCTTCCGTACTCTCGTATAATTCAAAATAACTCGTTCGGTTAATCCCGCACCCGACTACAAACTTGAGGGACTAAACTTGCCAAGAGACTAAACTCTTGACTAGGTCAACTAGTCAAGGTATCCTCCCCACCATTCATTCACCACCACCACCATCTTCATACTTACACTTTTTCTCTCAACTTTCCAATCCTTAATTCATCATCTAAATTCGATTTTGGAAGCTAACATCAAAACAAATTACATATTTGGAATCCTCTCTTCATCCTCTACAACTTGATACCAATTTCATCTCATTTGGGTAACTTTCTAAAATCACTAGATTCCTTGTTCTTGATGTTTTAAACTTATAAAAGTGTTAATTAGTGTATATGGCTCAAGTCTAACATGAATATATGATTTGTATGCTCGATTTTGTTGTTTTAAGTAACTAGCATGAACTTGAAGTTTGGTGTGTTTGATTTAGTGATTTGGTTGTTTATATGTTGTTAGATGTTAAAAGTGCATGTATTAGATGTGTTACTAGCATCATTAGCTTCAAATTGATGTGTAGGTTGATTAAGAACACTTCATAAACATGATTATTGATTTGGTGAACTTTGGGTTAGGGTTTGATGAACTTGAAATGAACTTTTGATGCCTTGAATGACATGAGATGTTGTTAACAAGTGTTTAGTTGGATTGTAGGCTTGACTACCTTCGAAACGACATATCATACATGTAAATTGGTTACCCGAAACATGAAATGAGATTTATGAACTTGAATGTGATAAATGATGAACATTAAATGCGGTTTTGGTTGTTGTAAGTGGTAGATTGATTGATGAAATGAGTTTAGTCGTTTTCCTCGTCAAAATACCTTTCCAACGGTGTATGATACATGTCCTAGGTGTTTTCGGTTCACAATTTGAGTTTGTTTGAGTTTTGGTTCGTGCATTTGTTGTTGCAGCAAAACAGGGTCTGCCTACAGATCTGGACGCCGTCCCGATTATTGGACGCCGTCCAGGCCTTCAATGCTGGACGCTGTCCAGCAAATCTGGACGCCGTCCAGATGCACTGCCAGTGACTGTTTTGAATTGCCATTTTAGGAAAAATGTTTGCTATGCTACGCACCTCCGATTCACATGTAACTTGTTCTAACATGCTCATATATGATTAAAAACCTCAGAAAAATAGTTCGAGAGCCGACCCGAACGTGTTGACTTTTTCGTTGACTTTGACCCGACCAAGATTGACTTTTAATCAAACTTAACCAAATGTTTGTGCAATTGTTCTAACATGCTTTTATACTTGTATCTTGCATGAAACGTGACAATTTGACTCACATGCTATAGTAATCGAGTCGTAACGAGCCATAGGACAAATTGAACAACTTTGACCAACCGTGTTTACCGTTATTGATACAACTTATTTGTTTAAGTCAAGGCTAGCATTTGTTCTTTGCACGTTACTTGTTAAAGTATCTTTTTACTCTTGCACTCGAGGTGAGATCATAGTCCCACTTTTACTCTTTTGAACTTACATTTGGGATGAGAAAACATAAACGTTTCTTTTACTAAGTGAACACAAGTACAGGAAAACAAACATTCTACATACGAGTTTAGAACAAAATCCTCAATTCGATTATCATTAGTTACACTTGCCGGGTGTAAGCGAGAACTTATGTTGTATGGATCCATATGGGTTTGACAAACCCTCATTCAGACGGTTCACTACCGTTTACGAATGAAATATATTTTCGAGAAACAGTGTATGTTCTAACACTATTGTGATGGGGTTCTACGGAAGGAATGTTAAGCATTGATAATTGGGTGCTCGTGAAACAAATTTTGGAATGGTTAACTATTATTTCGATGTTGCAAATCTTGTGGTTCAAATTACTTATTTACTCACTTACTTACTTAAACCTATGATTTCACCAACGTTTTCGTTGACAGATTTTCTATGTTTTTCTCAGGTCTTTGAACGATATGTGATACATGCTTCCGCTCATTATTTTGATACTTGCTTTGGATGTCGAGTATATGTGCATACATGGAGCGTCTTTTGACTTTATTTAAAACTGTGTCGCATAGGTTTCATTTGTACTTATAACTTTGTAACGTAACTTTTAGTTGAACAATTCTTGTAAACTTGGAAACAATCTTTACTTTTGAAATGAAGGCGACATATTTTGGTCAAACGTTATTTTAAAGACTTATGACCACGTAACGGGACCTAAGTAGTCGGCGCCGTCAATGATGATTTTGTCGGGTCGCTACAGATGGTATCAGAGCGTTGGTTGTAGGGATTTAGTGTTCATTGGTGTCAACCCCGAGTCATAGGGTACATTAGTGAATCTAGACTACAACCGGCATATAGACTTGAAGTAGGAATTACTTGACTACTTGTGAATTTATACTCGAACTCTTTTATTCACATCTAACTCTTATTCTACCTTAATCTCACATGGTTGATTTGATTGACACGCCACCTTGACTATATGAAATGATGTCGAATGCACATATGAATCAGGGTAATATAATTTCCGGGATTATATTACGGTGACTCATATGAACGTTCCGACATTATGACATAAAGAATTTAAGGCGAGCTAAGGAAAATTTTCTCTTTATCTTGATTCCATATCATGATTAGTATTATTGATAATACTAATCAACGGTATTCTTGTGTCATGAAGGAACAATGGCTCACCAAGGTCAACACAATACTCCTTCCGAAACTCTCGAACAAGCTCTTCAACGAATGATAGCCACCGCCGTGGGTAAGGCCGTGGCCGATCACTTCTCCAACCACAACAACAATCAGGGAGCCGGTAATTCAAACGAGGGGTGCTTCTACAAAAACTTCATGAAGTACAACCCTCCCACTTTCGATGGAACCGGGGGACCGGTTGCTCTCACCCGATGGTTCGAACAAACTGAAGCCGTTTTTAGCATAAGCGGTTGTCGGGACCAAGATAAGGTCAAGTTTTCCACCCTCACTCTCACCGGTATTGCTCTCTCATGGTGGAACACGTATGTACAATCGGTGGGTATCGATGAAGCCCTTACACTCTCTTGGACCGAATTAAGAGAAAGAATGATCACCTAATACTTCCCGCGCGAAGAGACTCGAAGGCTCGAACAGGGGCCAAGAAATTTAAAAATAACCCGAGATGACCTCGAAGCTTATAATCAACGGTTTGCCGAACTAACCTCAATTTGTCCAAACCTCCAGGCTCCCGGGCCCCAAGGAGTTGAGTTTTACATGGATGGCCTCCCTAAGAGCATTCCACACGGGGTAATGCCATCAAATCCCGCCGACATACAAGAGGCTGTGATGATAGCCCGCCGATTTATAAAAACGGTAGACGAAATTGAAGCACCGGCACCAACGGCCGAGGCCCAACCGGAACAACAAAAGAAAACGGGAAGCCTCTCCACCAAGCAACCACAACCACAACGACTCCACCAAGAAGCTTTTCACCCCCAGCGGCAAGAAGGGGTATGCCAGAAATCTACCTTATTGTAACAAGTGCCGCAAACATCATTTGGGTGAATGTGGCAAACCATTTTGCAACAAGTGTCAAAGAAGTGGCCATGTGGCCAGCGATTGTAAACGTACCGCCCCCGTCGTTCAAAAGGGGCCCAATGTACCAAAAACGGGTGTTTGCTATAAATGCGGCTAACCGGGCCATTTTAGAAATGCTTGCCCAAAGAATAAAGCTAAAACCAACGTACGCCGTTGAGCTTTCAACATTGACGCCAAGGATGCCCGAGATGACAATGAACTAGTCACGGATACGTTTCTTCTCAACAACTCTTATGTTTCATATTTATTCGATTCGGGTGCCGATAAAATGTTTTGTATTCAAGGCATTGGAGCCTACCCTTTGCACTCCACCACTCCCCCTAGATATTACTTACGCCATTCAAGTGACCAACGGAAAACCATTGCGTACCGATAAATTTTATCGATGTTAAACTTATTGGATGGATAATTTAAATTTTGACTCAATACCTATAGAACTAGGGAGCTCAAAACCTATTCGTTAAGAGGAAAATGATTCCTTTCATGTGTATGGATTATCGTGAACTAAATAATTTCCAGTTGAGAACCGATATCCTCTTCCCCGCATCAATGACCTCTTGATCAATTACAAGGATTCCGTGTGTATTCCAAAATTGACCTCCATCCCGATTATCAACAATTTAGGGTTAAGGAAGAAGACGTCTCCAAAACCGTTTTCCGAACTCACTACGATAGTTATGAATTTCTTTTAATACCGTTCAGTTTAACTAAGGCTCCGTCCGTATTCATAGACCTCCTGAACCGCGTATGCAAACTTATCTAGACAAATCCATTATCGTATTTACAAATGATGTCTAAACCTATTCAAGTAAAGAAGAAAACGAACAACATTTACGTCTTACGCTCGAACTCTTGAGAAAAGAGCAACTCTATGCCGAGATCTCCAAGTGTGAATTTTGTTTAAACGAAGTCCAATTTCTAGACCATGTTGTTAGTGGTCGAGGAATTACAATAAATCTCACAATCGAAGCCACACGTGATCGGGAGACCCTCACGACTCTATCTTGTATTTGTAAAATCTTAGACCTCACCGGTTATTTCCGAAGATTCATTTCCAACTTTTTCTCGTGTTGCACGACATTTAACCTCGTTAACTCACTAAGGGAAAATTTAAACCTCTCTTTGTCCGAACTTTGATCGTGATTATTCACACCAACCTTACTAGCTAAATTCGTGTAGCACAAAATGGAACGCAAATATGAAAATATTTCTAAGTGAACGCCTGGAAGGCATCTCCTCTCGACTCGAAATCAAGGGAAACTGAAATTCGTTATTTTGCACGAAGAATTTATATACTTAATTATGGATCCAATCAATCTTCTCATCACCACGTACTACGTTACATAACTCTGTTATTTCACTATGACCGTCTGATATTACTGGGACCCAAGATAACACACAATCCAAGGATACCTCTTTCTTCTTTGACTTATCG
Source organism: Rutidosis leptorrhynchoides (assembly GCF_046630445.1). Classification (NCBI taxonomy): domain Eukaryota; kingdom Viridiplantae; phylum Streptophyta; class Magnoliopsida; order Asterales; family Asteraceae; genus Rutidosis; species Rutidosis leptorrhynchoides. The sequence continues at coordinate 652,267,535 of NC_092334.1, read as the reverse complement.
TCCTTATGCTTCTGATAATTGGCCATCTACCACTCAACCCCGAACTATACGACTATGTGTGTTGTCTCGTCTCCCACCAAGTCTCAACATTTAGCTACTAGATGCGCGACATGGCTACCTCAAGATGTGAACTCATCCTATTCTAAGTTCTCATTTCACTCCTGTCTTTTCGCTCGCATTTCCGTATAAGGAAACCTTTTATATAATTTCTCAATGGAGAGAGAGACTCTTCACGTATTACTAGTGCTCGCCACGCTGGTGAATATCCCTGACGAACATTTTCGGTAGCCGATAAGAAACTTGTACCAACAAACGCTTTCGAGCCCTAACTAACTTGTTCAAACATATCTTAAGAAATTCTATTCCAACACGGTGTACCATTGTCAATTATCTCGGATCGAAATACTCGTTTCACTTCTAGTTTTACAAGAAGCTTTAGGAACACGTTTAAACATGAGTACTGTGTATCATCGACAAGCCGACGGACCAAGCAAACGTACAATTCAAATCTTGGAAAGACATGTTACAAACTTGTATTGTCGCCTTTAGTTGATCCCTCTTACAACAGTAGTTACCACTCGTGTGTTAACGCCGCACTTTTCGAAATTTTATATAACCGCAAATGTCGTTCTCATATTCGTTGGACCGAAGTAGGTGACAAGCAATCACAGGATCCGAACTTATTCAAGAAACAACCGTTGAGATAGTTCAAGTCCGAGAAGGGCTCAAGACCGCCCGAAGTCGCCAAAAGGACTATGCCGATGTTAGGCGTAAACCTTCCAAATTCCAAGTCAGTAACCTGGTAATATTGAAAAAAACCGCACCTTGGAAAGGTGTAATCCGTTCGAGAAATCGAGGAAAGTTATATCCGCAATATTGATTCTTTTGAAATCTTGGGGCATATTGGAACCGCTTCCTACCGTTTAGAACTTCCGACTCAATTCAGTTTCCGTTTATCCTACGTTCCATGTAACAAACTTAGAGACGTGTCATGCGGAACAGGAACGTGCTACCATTCTAGATAAACTTACTATCGATGACAAACTCCTCTTCGTAGAAAGACCGGTTGAAATTGTGAATCGTAAAACCAAGCCTTAATACAATGTAAACCCCGACTATCCAGATTCGTGGAAATGCCCAAGGACGTATCTTCACTTATTCATAGATTGGACAACACAAGGTCTCGAGTAAAAAACATCGACTATTACTTCCAACTAAATTTCGGGACGAAATTTCTTTTAAGGTGTGGGTAATGTAACATCCCACATTTTTTCGTTAAATTATTTTAACGCCCGTCTTTTTATTTTAAATAATATCCTTCGTATCTAGATTCGTATCCTCCGTTAGCTAACAATCTTAATATTTTCATTATTGGATTATAACATCTTCCGTGCTCTCGTATAATTCAAAATAACTCGTTCAGTTAATTCCCGCACCCGACTACAAACTTGAGGGACTAAATTTGCCAAGAGACTAAACTCTTGACTAGGTCAACTAGTCAAGGTATCCTCCCCACCATTCATTCACCACCACCACCATCTTCATACTTACACTTTTTCTCTCAACTTTCCAATCCTTAATTCATCATCTAAATTCGATTTTGGAAGCTAACATCAAAACAAATTACATATTTAGAATCCTCTCTTCATCCTCTACAACTTGATACCAATTTCATCTCATTTGGGTAACTTTCTAAAATCACTAGATTCCTTGTTCTTGATGTTTTAAACTTATAAAAGTGTTAATTAATGTCTATGGCTCAAGTCTAACATGAATATATGATTTGTATGCTCGATTTTGTTGTTTAAATAACTAGCATGAACTTGAAGTTTGGTGTGTTTGATTTAGTGATTTGGTTGTTAATATGTTGTTAGATGTTAAAAGTGCATGTATTAGATGTGTTACTAGCATCATTAGCTTCAAATTGATGTGTAGGTTGATTAAGAAAACTTCATAAACATGATTATTGATTTGGTGAACTTTGGGTTAGGGTTTGATGAACTTGAAATGAACTTTTGATGCCTTGAATGACATGAGATGTTGTTAACAAGTGTTTAGTTGGATTGTAGGCTTGACTACCTTCGAAACGGCATATCATACATGTAAATTGGTTACCCGAAACATGAAATGAGATTTATGAACTTGAATGTGATAAATGATGAACATTAAATGCGGTTTTGGTTGTTGTAAGTGGTAGATTGATTGATGAAATGAGTTTAGTCGTTTTCCTCGTCAAAATACCTTTCCAATGGTGTATGATACATGTCCTAGGTGTTTTCGGTTCACAATTTGAGTTTGTTTGAGTTTTGGTTCGTGCATTTGTTGTTGCAGCAAAATAGGGTCTGCCTACAGATCTAGACGCCGTCCCGATTATTGGACGACGTCCAGGCCTTCAATGCTGGACGCTGTCTAGCAAATCTGGACGCCGTCCAGATGCACTGACAGTGACTGTTTTGAATTGCCATTTTAGGAAAAACGTTTGCTATGCTACGCACCTTCGATTCACATGTAACTTGTTCTAACATGCTCATATATGATTAAAAACCTCAGAAAAATAGTTCGAGACCCGACCCAAACGTGTTGACTTTTTCGTTGACTTTGACCCGACCAAGATTGACTTTTAATCAAACTTAACCAAATGTTTGTGCAATTGTTCTAACATGCTTTTATACTTGTATCTTGCATGAAGGCGACATATTTTGGTCAAACGTTATTTTAAAGACTTATGGCCACGTAACGGGACCTAAGTAGTCGGCGCCGTCAATGATGATTTTGTCGGGTCGCTACAGAAAAACCCTTTTACCTCCGATAGTTCCTAGGTAAATGGTGACCCGTATACCCCTGGGGAAACTCATTTACCCGTTAGTTAGTAACTAAATGAAGACCCTACGAGTTAGTTAGGGTCCGCGTTTGAGACGGGTTTTTTAATCGAATTCGGGTCTAGGATTACCTAAACCCGGCTCAAACTCGACCTGATGCCATCCCCAGAAACCACTCACCTGATCAAATCCATGACACGTGTCGAGAGGTAACCGCATTGGGGAAACCCCCTTGAGGATCGAATCATTGATCTTTCGCATCCATCGAATATCAGAATGACCGGGGTATCACTGGGGCAATACATAAATGATTATTAAGCTAATATTGTGAGCATGACATAGTATGAGTTGAACGTATAAACTTACAAAATATAGATTGTATCAAGCTTATTCTAAACAATGTTGGTGATTTTAGTGAAATCAGACAATACACATTTTGGTGAATTGAATTTACTAGGTTGAAAGTGAAAGTTGTCTTTGATACTCTAGAATGGATTTGGAGAGTGTGGAGTACACGTTCATCAAAGAGTTAAATAGATAGCTTGGTTTGGGTGTTAGTTTGTTGAAAACAAACTCAAATTATTGTCCAGGCTTATGGTGCTTCACACCAAAAGGGAGGTGAGCCGCACCTTATAACTAAAAATTTTAAAATTTACATCAGAAAGTTTTCATGTGTATTGGTGAGCCGCACCTAGTGACAGGTGAGCCGCACCATAAGACATGGTCTGATGGAAAGTTACAAAGTTTAACCAAACGAGTTGCAATGGTTCACAAATGGTTGCTTTGTTTTCATGGACGTTTTGGGACATGTTTAAGTAGTTTATTAGGGTATGAATGCACCCTTTCAAAAATGTCTATAGCCAAGAGATGTGTCATTTAATCATGATCCATTTTGAAGGGTTGCACTACTTCATTGCACCTTTTGACCCATCATAAATATATGTCTTCATTCATTGAAGAAGGGTTCCGGAATTTGATGATTCTAACCACACTTTCAACACAAAACTTCCAGATTATACTTTCTAGAATTGAAAGGAACAAATATTCTTTTGGTCAAGAAAGACTGTTCATACTAGTCTTATCCTAATAGTGATTTCTTGTAATCCGTGATCAAGTGGGTCAAAATACTCTATTAAAAAAGTGTTCACACGATTCTAGTATCAATCCGGTTACAGATTCTTTACCCACTAACACATATTTTCCTTCAAATTAATAGAGTATCTGGGAATCAAGATCGAGGTGAGTTTGTGAAGAAGTGAAGAATTTGACTTCCAAATTGGTGTGAAGTTTAAGAAAGAATAGTTTTTTGGTATATGGCTGAAATAATATGAAGTTTATAGGATTCATATTGGATATGCATAAGGGATTTTAATCATCAAGTTGATGGGTTAAAGATTCAAATGATGGATCTACACAATGGTTGAGTCATCATGACAAGTACACAATTTCTATTCATCTTGATTAATCTGTTGCCATGATTTTGATAAATAGAAATGCATGATGAATGAATTGCATGAAATAATGATGATTTAATTCAAAGATTCATCATATGAAATAATTTGATCATGAACCTATGTTGGCATGAATAGATGACAGAATTTGTATGATTTCTTTTATACATTTGAGTCATGGTATTATCTTTAGACATGCATATGTTAATTGTTAATCCAAAATCTATTTTGATTGGGTTTGGATATGTACAATTAATGGGATATGTTGGCTATTACATTTGCTCATGAAATTTTGTATATTAATGAATGTATGAGATACACTTGCATTATGATCAAATGTTTGACATGAAGTTTGATGTCAGAATTAACATATTATTTTATTAATAATATGGAATAAGTTGATGGCCACATAGTGGAATCTGTTGAAGATAAGCAGATTTGTTCATGATGGTAAAGTTATAATTGGTTAAATTATGGGCATAAACATATTAATGAAACAACATGAAGAGTTGTGATCATGATTGTATGTATATTAGAATGATTTCATACATGTTGACACATAGAAACTAGTTAAATGTTGTATCTTTAATTTTTTTCATATTTGAAGTGAATGTGTTTATACAATTATGCATGGATATGTGATGTCAATAAAAAAAAATGTGTTAATATATTCTTTGGAAATTGACATGGAAACCCCCATGGTTGTTTATATATTCTTTGAATATTGGCATGAAAAACCTCTCATGGTTGTGAATAATTGTGATTGTTAATAATGCAATATGCTAATTGGTAACAACTGTTATGTGTGATGACCCGGGAATTTCCGCCCAAATTTAAACTTAATCTTTATATGAATTCGACACGATAAGCAAAGTTTGTATAGTGGAGTCTCAAAATGTTGAACTTTATTCATGTATTTATTTTAACCTTTGACCATTACCGACGATTCACGAACCTATGAACATAAATAGAAATGTACATGTAACCAACTATACATATAAATAATTATATATTATAAATATAGTAGAGAACTGATATGTGATTTAGATATTATGAAAGATAAATTAAAATTACTAAAACTTGTTATGTAATGATTTCGAACATAATTTGTCAACGATAATATATATATATATATATATATATATATATATATATATATATATATATATATATATATATTTAAATATATAATGTATACTTTAAATTTATTGATTTCCATATATATATATATATATATATATATATATATATATATATATATATATATATATATATATATATATATATATATATATATATATATATATATATATATATATAATTAACATAATTATCTATGTAATATTTAAAACATAATTGTATATATTGTAGTTTAAAATATCTATATATGTATAAATATGACTTCTATACAAAATTAATATTATATATAATATTAAAAATTCAAACATGTCATTATATGAAATAAGTATTATAGAATTAAAAATATGAAAGTTAATATATCAGATTTTATTACAAGTTAATTTATAGATGTCAGATTAATATTATTATTAATTTCATAATAAATAATAATAATAATATTTATATATCAGTATTATTATTACTATATAGTGAGAAAATATGATACATTTAAATTATAATATTATTATTAATATTAAAATTATTAATAATGATGTAATTAGTATTATTATGATTATTATCATTAATAATAATATTATTATAAATTTTCACTACAATTCTTATTATTGTGACGTATTATTAATATTACTCTATTATCATTATTTTTAGTAATTTTAATTATAGTTAATATAATTGTAATTATCAAGTATTAATTTGTTATTTATTAACATTATTTATATAAAAAAACCGTATATAATGAATTGGAAAGCAGAATCTGTTTCAAGTCGTGTTCCATGTGACGACCCGGAGATTTCCGACCAAATTTAAACTTGATCTTTATTTGATTTCGACATGATAAGCAAGGTCTATTTAATTGAATATCAAAATCTTTAAACCGTTTACATGGATACACTTAAGACTTTAACCATTCTCAACTATTCACGAACGTTTGATTGTAAATAAATGTATAGATATATATGTATGTATAATAATTTGATATAATAAAACATAATATATTAAACAGAATAATGAAGTATTGTGAAAACGAATAAACATTAATTATTCAACATATGTTATCATGTAATATTTAAGTGTAAATTAACGATATATTTGTTATAATATAATTATCATTATTTTCTTATCATTATCTATAGTATTAATATTATTATATAAAAATTGGAAAAATGTAACATGTTATACCTTAATTGTAAATTGTATTATTATTTATTACTGTTACATTATCATTAATAAATTATTATATGGTAAGACAAATTATTAATTATTATCATTAATGATATTATTTTTAGCATCATTATTAATTATTATTAAATTTATCTTTTTATTAATATTATCATATATATTAATTTGACATTAGTATCATTAATATTATTATTATGTGTATTACCTTTACGGATATTATTAATCAATTTTTTTTTACATTTAATATTATTATTAGTATTTTATTATTATTAATAAATATTCAGTATTTTATTTGATATTGTTAATAATAGTTAATAATTATTAATATTAAAAACAATATAAAGAAAGTGATATTATGCGTATGAGATCACAGAGATGATTTTAGTTGTCTGCTTCCTCTTATTCTTCCCTAGTCCGTGAACCTTGTCCACATCTTTAACTTTATAATAAAAAAAATAATATTCTTGATCAAGTATTAGTTATGTATCCCTTTCTGCGAAATAAAAGAAACAGATACTTTTTATCAAATTTTTTTTTACTCTCGGGTTAAACTTCAAAACCACAAAAATCATTGATCTAATTCGTAACGATTTGAAGAAAAGTAAAAATGCAGAATTGTTCTAAATCAAGTCATGAATGTTTCCTCAAATCCTCAGGTTTTAATTCGTTATATCGACGTCGAATTTTTGAGTCAAACTTTTAAATTAAAAGGTCAACACTTTTGTTCTTGGTAAAAATTCGGATTCGTTTTGAAGATTCCAGTTAAATTAACGATTTCAAGAGTTTCTAGGATTAAATTAAAATATATTTTGTGTTTTAACATTTGTCTAATACGATCTTAAACTAGGAAATCAATTTTTTTTTTTTTTGTATCTACAAGCAGCGACGAGCTGTGATAGTTTTTTTTTATTTCATTTTTTTTACTTTCAATCCAATTACTCACAAATACTAATCCCCATGTTGAATATTAATTCTTAAAGACGAGTGTGTAATTGTTACTGAGCTTAATTTGGTGTTTTAATCGACTGATTGTGTGTAAAGAAGAAGATAACATAATATACGGGTTAAATAAATTAAAAGATGGATCAAAGCAGATAAGTCGAGGCAGAGAGATTGTTTAGATGGTGTCCGGGCTTTCGAGAGGTCACGGGTTCGAGTCCAGGGGCAGTCACAATATTTTTTGAACCCATTTTATTTAAGGTAGATTTCAAATTTTTTTATTATTATTATTAGTTATTAATTATTATTATGATTATTATTATTGTTGTTGTTATTATTATTGTTATTATTATTAAGTAAGAGTGTTATTATTATTATTATTAATAATATGTATTATGAATATCATTATTAATGTTAAAGTAAGTGTTATTATGATTATTAGCATTATCATTATAATTATTATTATAATTATTATTATTATTATTATCATTATTAGGAAAATAATAAAACTTTCATTATAAACATTATAATTAGTGACAAAATAATACAACTTATTATTATTTTTGTAAATATTGGTAATTGTATCATTTTTTAGTATTATTATTATTATTATGAATATGTTTAGGATTATTATTATTGTTATAAAACAATACAAGTTATTATTACTCTCACTAATATTAGTATAAATATCATTTTTATAATTATTAGTTTTACTATTATTATTTTTAACATATGTATCAATTTTAACAATATTGTTATTTATATTAGTATTATCAATATTAAGAAAGTTATTATTATTAGTAAATCACTATTACCAAAACTATTATTTTCGTTACAAATAAATATTTTGTACCTAAAATATACTTAATACATATATTATAATCATATTAATAGTTTATATATCACCTACCAATTATAATAACATTATTTATATAAATAATTATATATAACAAATTAAGAATATTTCCATATAATACTAACCATATATATATAGAGAGATACATTAATATAACCAAATATATAGATATTAAACATTTAAAATATATACACAAACTAAATAAGTATAATATATAATTCAAGTTATAATATATAAACTTGTTCGAATACGATTATACATTTTAATATATATATAAATTATATAGGTTCGTGAATCCGAGGCCAGCCCTGCATTGTTCAGTTTGTCTAATGTTGTCATATGTATTTTTACTACAAAATACATTAGGTGAGTTTCATTTGCCTTTTTACCCTTTATATTTTTGGGCTGAGAATACATGCGCAATTTTTATAAATGTTTTACGAAATAGACACAAGTAATCGAAACTACATTATATGGTTGAATTATCGAAATCGAATATGCCCCTTTTTATATAGTCTGGTAATCTAAGAATTTGGGAACAGACACCCTAATTGACGCGAACTCTAAAGATAGATCTATCGGGCCCAACAAGCCCCATCCAAAGTACCGGATGCTTTAGTACTTCGAAATTTATATCATGTCCGAAGGAGGATCCCGGAATGATGGGGATATTCTTATATGAATATTGTGAATGTCGGTTACCAGGTGTTCAATCCATATGAATGATACTTTTGTCTCTATGTATGAGACGTATGATTATGAGAAATGGAAATATGAAATCTTGTGGTCTATTAAAATGATGGAAATGATTATTTATGTTAAACTAATGAACTCACCAACCTTTTGGTTGACACTTTAAAGCATGTTTATTCTCAGGTACGAAAGAAATCTTCCGCTGTGCATTTGCTCATATTAGAGACATTTCTTGGAGTCATTCATGACATATTTCAAATGACGTTGCATTCGAGTCGTTGAGTTCATCAAGATTATTTAAAGTCAATTATAGTTACATATATTATGAAATGGTATGCATGCCTGTCAATTTTCGATGAAATGAAAGATTGTCTTTTCAAAAACGAATGCAATGTTTGTAAAATGTATCATATAGAGGTCAAGTACCTTGCGATGTAATCAACTGTTGTGAATCATTTATAATCTATATGGACTTAGTCCGGATGGATTAGGACGGGTCTTTTCAGTTGGTATCAGAGCGGTGGTCTTAGTGAACCGGGTCTGCATTAGTGTGTCTAACTGATAAGTCGATAGGATGCATTAGTGAGTCTGGACTTTGACCGTGTCTGCATGTCAAAAGTTTTGCTTATCATTTCGTGTCAAAAATTACCTGCTTATCATTCTTAAAGAATCACTTGCTTATCATTCTTAGTCTAGACACATTTTACTGCATTGACTGCATGAATAGTGTATAGACAAAATTCATATCTTAGCGTATCTACTACTTCATATCTTAGCATATCTGTTACTGTAACTCTGCCTGACAACTTTCGTAGATTCCTCCGTAACTTATGAGATTTTAGTATTATATATGTATATGTAAATTATGTATTGCAGAATACTAATCTACATCCTATAATTTATTTCTTATCGAAAATCCTTCATCTGATCGTACGAGATGAATCCCTCAACTAGATCGAGTCCCTCGGATTCCAACAGCTATTCCGATAGTTATCCCTACAGTTATTCAGAATGGATAGTCATCTAAGCTCCGGAAGCAACGACACCAGAATGAATCAACCAATCATCCATCCCCAATTCATTTGATGGATTCATAGTTGACTTAATCAATGGAGACGCGCAGAAGGCGATCCCATCCACTAACCGAATTCACCTTTTGGCGAAGAACCTGAAGCACTTACCGGGGAACCTGTTCGTAACACCAATTCACCCTCATTTCCCAAATATCTCGCCACGACTATATCATAACTCAGATTTTAAACCTTATTCATTCGCTCGTCCGAACCGATAATCATCCCGGTGTAATAGAAGAAGTCAACGAGCTTCGCACCTGAGTTGTAGCCTTGGAAAATATGGTGCAAAACGTACCAGCTTCAGCAACATCACCGGCACCAACAGTACCATCAGCAACAGCACCCGTACCATCAACAATCCATGCCTCAACATCTTATTCTGTACCTCAAGTATAATCATCATTCTACGTATCATTCTACATCAATTGTCTTCGTCCGGCATGGCGGTTATGTAATCTCTAAGGTTTTAGAGATTATATATTCTTGTTCTAACGATAAATCAAATGAGTTTAATATCATATCAACTCATTAAATCCATGATTACATCTGAAGAAAATATATATGTATATATGTTTTCATAAAGATTGTAATTAAAAATTCTTTTGTACAAACTGTTAATGGTGAAAATATTTTAACGGGTAGGTAATACCCGACAAATATTTAGATTTCACACTAATAAATTACACTGTACATTCTTCAAATCTGATTCAACGATTATTTACTATCCTAATTACATCCACAGGCATACAAATTCGTTCACCACAGAATAACCATTTTCATTCAATTTCATATTTGGATTTTGATCTATCAGAATCCAACAAGTGGCATAATGAAGAAAACATTTGACAAAATAAAATTTGTTAGAAACAAACAAATTAACTATGAGAAATTTTGTTAAGAATCCACGTTAACTGTTCCTAGCTAATTGTTCCTAGCTAACTGATTACATTTTATTTTTCGCAATTTAATTATCGCAATTTACATTCTCGCAATTTTATTTATCATCATTTAATTTCCGTTATTTACTTTACGCACTTTATTTATCGTCATTTAATTTCTGTTATTTATTTTACGCACTTTAAATATTGGGATATGTATACAATGTTTTGACATATCATATCGACCCATCTATATATATTATTTTGGACAACCATAGACACTCTATATGCAGTAATGATCGAGTTCTCTATACAGGGTTGAGGTTGATTCTTAAATAATATATATACTTTGAGTTGTGATCGAGTCTGAGACGTATACGGGTCACGACACGTATTAATTAATTCGAATATTATATATTAAACAATATATGAATTATTGGATTGTTAACTATGGACTATCGACTGTGGACTAATAATATTGGACAATTAAATGAATTAAAATATTGATTATAACATATGAAACTAAACGATTCTTCAAGTTTGCCACTTGATTTCAACTTAAACCTCATTTGTATCTTGACGATTCCAATCTGCGTTCAAACTTTCATGATTTTTGAAAACACCTCAATCGATAGGATGAATCAACCGCATTTTCATCTACGGAAGAAAAGATTGATGCATATAGTCATGCACCTGAAAATACTCAAAACCTGAGTGAAAGTTTAACACGTATCTGTACTAGCTTCTTTGGCGTTATTATTACCGAAAATAACCTTACAGCTCCTGTTCGAGATAGCTAATTTTGTCACAGCTCCAACAAATCAACTTCGACTTTTCATTCAAAACAACCTTATTATAATCTTGATTTATATGGGCGCTATTTTATTGTTACCGGGGAACCTTTTATATTCCATCATATTACCAGCAGACGTACCCGCAACCTCGTTGCTCCTTGGCTTAAATCTCTCCGACAAATCACTATATTTATCTATTGAAGCCTCATCATATAATCACCCGCATCTTGTAACAAGAACTGCCATACCAATTATCGGGAGTCAGCAATCAGTACTTTGAAAACGCACATCATATCTACATCAACAGTTATATGTATAACATTCATCTTTTAGAATTATGGTCTTTTATTCTGAAATTCTGAACAACACTCAGTCTACAAATCAATACTCTGAATGTTGAAAAAGCTAAATGAAGCAGCAGAAACTTTAGGCAACCGTAAACGACCTTAATCATCGGAAGTTTGATGATAAAGAATAGTATGTTGGAAAAGCTCAAAAAAGTTGGAACTGAAAAATGGATTGAGCTAACCATGAAGGAGACCAAGGACAAATACAAGGACCATACCCTATATTCAAAGAATCCAGATAATTATGGATCTGTTGAAATCTTTAGAGAATATCTTGCTCCGAAGTCATCTTAAAATTTTGCGGAAAATTTTTCTCCATCAACCATCAAACTTAGAAATTCCAAAATATCATTATCAATATCTTCGATATTTCTGAGGATATTTTCATAAATATTCTCGTCCGAAATTATATACCTCTTCTTGCTTCCTGTGTATCATTATATTGGAAACATTCAATAGAAAACTTAGTACCGAAAAGCAGGTTATGCGAAACTATGAAGAAAGCCGTGAACAAATCACAAAGAATAAGTTTGAGTTCAAAGAATCTAAATAATTCAATGTCTACTGAAGTCTTTCGCTAATATCTTGCTCGTTACTCTAAACCCTTGTAGACAATAGTCTCCATCATCCTCTAATCTAGATATTCAAAGATATTATCGTATCTTTCATTATAAATATCTTCGATATCTCTGAATATATTTTCATAACTAATCTTATCTGAAATCATTAATCTCTTAGTGTTATCAGTGTTACATAATATAGAAACTGTTAGTTTCTATATTTTGTAAACTTTCAAGCTTAAAATATGGATGTTTGAAGTAGTGTTGGGAACTGATGCATGAGTTAGTATAATATAATGACACTTGATCAACGTGATTATATTACAGTAAGTTATGCTGAGTCTTTATTGGAACGTGATGATTCACAGATCATAACGTCATCATGTGCCATGTTATATAACTCTTTCATTCTACTTAACTCCTGAACAAATCAAGAAAATGTATTCTTGATGGTTCTATCTTCCGTGATGTTGATAAATTTGAAAATCAAATCGTACTATCATGTTCCTTCCTGCTTAGAACATTATAATCATTCGAAACTCTATATCTATAAATTCTGGACCATTATTCGCTTGACTTAAAGTCGGGAAGTGAAAACAAAAGCATGAAGCCCTGAAATATAGAGGAGTATACAAAACCCGATAACAACACATGAATTACAAACCGTGTATGTCAATGTTTATCACAACGTAAAGACACGGGAGAATTAAAAACACTATAACCCCAAGGGCGAAGTAGAAGAAAACAGATTCCTCCGGTGGAAGTTGGAAAAGAAGAACGAACATTACGATAATCAGAATGAGAACAAAGATTAGAATGGGATTAAGCATTTCACAATCTTTTGGGATGAATGAACTAAGAAAGAAAGTATAGGAATGGTGAAAATATTGGAACTGAAAAAGTTTAACTTATAATGGAAATGTCAGACATAGTGATCAAGACAGATCACCGTATTTAATTATAGAGATCTTAATTTCCTTACTCGCCAAAGAATCAAATCTTTTAGATTTTGAAGATTTTCTTTAAATTCCTTGAATTCCGGAATTCAACAGTGACTACATCAAAAGTCAAGATGAATCTTTATTTCTCATTTCACTCTTTTGTGATAGCTTCACTCGTACTCTTCGAGTAATCAAATTGTTTTATCCATATTACTCAATAATGATAAAACTCTATTTTATCAATTCATATTTGACATGAAAACATTTTTATTGTTAGCCATGACGACCACACTCAAATTTCGGGACGAAATTTCTTTAACGGGTAGGTACTGTGACGACCCGGAGATTTCCGACCAAATTTAAACTTGATCTTTATTTGATTTCGACATGATAAGCAAGGTCTATTTAATTGAATATCAAAATCTTTAAACTATTTACATGGATACACTTAAGACTTTAACCATTCTCAATGATTCACGAACGTTTGATTGTAAATAAATGTATAGATATATATATGTATGTATAATAATTTGATATAGTAAAACATAATATATTAAACAGAATAATGAAGTATTGTGAAAACGAATAAACATTAATTATTCAACATATGTTATCATGTAATATTTAAGTGTAAATTAACGATATATTTGTTATAATATAATTATCATTATTTTCTTATCATTATCTATAGTATTAATATTATTATATAAAAATTGGAAAAATGTAACATGTTATACCTTAATTGTAAATTGTATTATTATTTATTACTGTTACATTATCATTAATAAATTATTATATGGTAAGACAAATTATTAATTATTATCATTAATGATATTATTTTTAGCATCATTATTAATTATTATTAAATTTATCTTTTTATTAATATTATCATATATATTAATTTGACATTAGTATCATTAATATTATTATTATGTGTATTACCTTTACGGATATTATTAATCAATTTTTTTTACATTTAATATTATTATTAGTATTTTATTATTATTAATAAATATTCAGTATTTTATTTGATATTGTTAATAATAGTTAATAATTATTAATATTAAAAACAATATATAGAAAGTGATATTATGCGTATGAGATCACAGAGATGATTTTAGTTGTCTGCTTCCTCTTATTCTTCCCTAGTCCGTGAAACTTGTCCACATCTTTAACTTTATAATAATAAAAAAATAATATTCTTTATCAAGTATTAGTTGTGTATCCCTTTCTGCGAAATAAAAGAAACAGATACTTTTTATCAAATTTTTTTTTACTCTCGGGTTAAACTTCAAAACCACAAAAATCATTGATCTAATTTGTAACGTTTTGGAGAAAAGTAAAAATGCAGAATTGTTCTAAATCAAGTCATGAATGTTTCCTCAAATCCTCAGGTTTTTATTCGTTATATCGACGTCGAATTTTTGAGCCAAACTTTTAAATCAAAAGGTCAACACTTTTGTTCTTGGTAAAAATTCGGATTCGTTTTGAAGATTCCAGTTAAATTAACGATTTCAAGAGTTTCTAGGATTGAATTAAAATATATTTTGGGTTTTAACATTTGTCTAATACGATCTTAAACTAGGAAATCAAATTTTTTTTTTTTTTTGTATCTACAAGCAGCGACGAGCTGTGATAGTTTTTTTTATTTCATTTTTTTTACTTTCAATCCAATTACTCACAAATGCTAATCCCCATGTTGAATATTAATTCTTAAAGACGAGTGTGTAATTGTTACTGAGCTTAATTTGGTGTTTTAATCGACTGATTGTGTGTAAAGAAGAAGATAACATAATATACGGGTTAAATAAATTAAAAGATGGATCAAAGCAGATAAGTCGAGGCAGAGAGATGGTTTAGATGGTGTCCGGGCTTTCGAGAGGTCACGGGTTCGAGTCTAGGGGCAGTCACAATATTTTTTGAACCCATTTTATTTAAGGTAGATTTCAAAATTTTTTATTATTATTATTAGTTATTAATTATTATTATGATTATTATTATTGTTGTTGTTATTATTATTGTTATTATTGTTAAGTAAGAGTGTTATTATTATTATTAATAATATGTATTATGAATATCATTATTAATGTTAAAGTAAGTGTTATTATGATTATTAGTATTATCATTATAATTATTATTATAATTATTATTATTATTATTATTATTATTATTATTATCATTATTAGGAAAATAATAAAACTTTCATTATAAACATTATAATTAGTGACAAAATAATACAACTTATTATTATTTTTGTAAATATTGGTAATTGTACCATTTTTTAGTATCATTATTATTATTATTATTATGAATATGTTTAGGATTATTATTATTGTTATAAAACAATACAAGTTATTATTACTCTCACTAATATTAGTATAAATATCATTTTTATAATTGTTAGTTTTACTATTATTATTATTATTAACATATGTATCAATTTTAACAATATTGTTATTTATATTAGTATTATCAATATTAAGAAAGTTATTATTATTAGTAAATCACTATTATCAAAACTATTATTTTCGTTACAAATAAATATTTTGTACCTAAAATATACTTAATACATATATTATAATCATATTAATAGTTTATATATCACCTACCAATTATAATAACATTATTTATATATATAATTATAAATAACAAATTAAGAATATTTCCATATAATACTAACCATATATATATAGAGAGATACATTAATATAACCAAATATATAGATATTAAACATTTAAAATATATACACAAACTAAGTAAGTATAATATATAATTCAAGTTATAATATATAAACTTGTTCGAATACGATTATACATTTTAATATATATATATAAATTATATAGGTTCGTGAATCCGAGGCCAGCCCTGCATTGTTCAGTTTGTCTAATGTTGTCATATGTATTTTTACTACAAAATACATTAAGTGAGTTTCATTTGCCTTTTTACGCTTTATATTTTTGGGCTGAGAATACATGCGCAATTTTTATAAATGTTTTACGAAATAGACACAAGTAATCGAAACTACATTATATGGTTGAATTATCGAAATCGAATATGCCCCTTTTTATATAGTCTGGTAATCTAAGAATTAGGGAACAGAAACCCTAATTGACGCGAACTCTAAAGATAGATCTATCGGGCCCAACAAGCCCCATCCAAAGTACCGGATGCTTTAGTACTTCGAAATTTATATCATGTTCGAAGGAGGATCCCGGAATGATGGGGATATTATATTGTGAATGTCGGTTACCAGGTGTTCAATCCATATGAATGATACTTTTGTCTCTATGTATGGGACGTATGATTATGAGAAATGGAAATATGAAATCTTGTGGTCTATTAAAATGATGGAAATGATTATTTATGTTAAACTAATGAAATCACCAACCTTTTGGTTGACACTTTAAAGCATGTTTATTCTCAGGTATGAAAGAAATCTTCCGCTGTGCATTTGCTCATATTAGAGACATTTTTTGGAGTCATTCATGACATATTTCAAATGACGTTGCATTCGAGTCGTTGAGTTCATCAAGATTATTTAAAGTCAATTATAGTTACATATATTATGAAATGGTATGCATGCCTGTCAATTTTCGATGAAATGAAAGATTGTCTTTTCAAAAACGAATGCAATGTTTGTAAAATGTATCATATAGAGGTCAAGTAGCTCGCGATGTAATCAACTGTTGTGAATCGTTTATAATCGATATGGACTTAGTCCGGATGGATTAGGACGGGTCCTTTCATTCCAACTGTAGGTGATTGTCTAAAATTGTACAAATCAGTGTTTGATTGCTAGAACAATTCCAAAATAGGTTAGCAATCGCTATCTATATTTTTTTATATTTTTTTTATTATTTACGGACCAATTAAAAATGTTTCCATAAATCACTATATTATATAAATCAATTTAACTGATCAAAGATAAGAACGAATTCATTCAGTTCTTTCATTATTAATATCAATTAGCAATTACAACAACTTTTTATGAATGAATTGAATCAATATTTTTTAAAATTAAAGCCGTCCTCTGTTATGTGACTTTTTGGCTAAATCATAGTTTTGTATTCAATTTAAAAATCTGGTAATGCAACTTTGTTGTAAATGCTTCATTAAAACTATCTGAAAGTCTCGATTTCCAATTTTTCATATTGAGTTCAAATTCTTGAGTCATAGTGTTAGTTTTCAAAAGTCAACCGATGTGTTCATGGTTAAATTGAGATTCGTTTTAATGATTTTAGATAAATTGACTATTCCTACAGATTCTATGAATGATATTTCACCTATGTCGTGTAGGAAGATTTGTCCAAAACGTTTTCAAAATAAAAATCAAGATTTTTTTTTTAAAAAACCGTAACACAGCAGCAGCTGTTTTCCTTTATTTATTTAATTTTTTTATTTATTTTTTTTTGTTGAGTCTCTTAATTTAAATTCACAGTGTAATCGTTTTCTGTTATAGAATCAAAGTTGATTGTTTTGATTATTTTGATTATGGTGGATTGAAATTGATTATGAAGAAGATGATATTAGTACACGAACTGTTGGTTAAATAAATATGGTATGGTGTTTAATCAGAAAAGCAGAGACGGATCAGTGGTTAAGTGTGTGTTTGAGTATTCGAGGGGTCTCGAGTTCGAGCCCGGTCCAGGACATTTCTTTTCACAAAAAAAAAGCTACTAAAGGGGTATACACTTATTTTATTTCTATAATTATTATTATTAGTTATTATTATTATGTTTATTATTATTATTATTGTTATTATTATGTTTATTATGTTTTTTATTGTTATTATAATTATTAGAATTATAATCATTATTATAAGTATCATTGTTATTATTATTATTATTACTACTACTACTTTGTTATAACTATTATCATAGGTGTTATCAACATTTTGATTAGTAATATTATTATTAGTATTATTAATATTAAAATAAATATTATTATGATTAGAATTACTATTATTATTGTTATAATGAAAATAATACATACCATTATTATTATCATTAAAATTTGTATTGCTATCATTTTAGAATCTTTACTATTATTAATAACAAAAGTATTGGTGTTAAGGTTATCATTAGTAATAAGATTATTATAATTATTAATAATATAACTATCATTATTACTATCATTCTTACTATCAATAATATTATCAGTAACATTATTGTTAAAAGTATTCATTATCAATGGTGTTATTAGTAAGATTACTGTTATTATTAGTATTATCATAAGTATTATCATTTAAAAACTATTAGTATTATCATTAAGTTAACAAACAAAAGATATTATAAAATAAATATACATATATATATAAATATACATATATACATTTAATACAAAACTTAACTATAAAAATATGGTTAATTACTTAAAATATATATATAATGACATATATAGGTTATTAATATAAAAATGAGATAACTAATAAATTATATATATATTTGTTTGATTACAAATATGTGTGTTAACAAATATACAAATGATATAGGTTCGTGAATCCGAGGCCAACCCTGCATTATTCAATGTCGTAACATGTATTTTTACTACAAAATACATTAGGTGAGTTTCATTTGCTCCCTTTTTAAATGCTTTTGCAATATATATTTTTGGGACTGAGAATACATGCGCTATTATTATAACTATTTTACGAAATAGACACAAGTACGTGAAACTACATTCTATGGTTGAATTATCGAAATCGAATATGCCCCTTTTTATTAAGTCTGGTAATCTAAGAATTATGGAACAGACACCCTAATTGACGCGAACTCTAAAGATAGATCTATCGGGTCCAACAAGCCCCATCCAAAGTACCAGATGCTTTAGTACTTCGAAATTTATATCATGTCCAAAGGAGGATCCCGGAATGATGGGGATATTCTTATATGCATATTGTGAATGTCGGTTACCAGGTGTTCAATCCATATGAATGATATTTTTGTCTCTATGCATGGGACGTATGTTTATGAGAAATGGAAATATGAAATCTTGTGATCTATTAAAATTATGAAATTGATTATTTATGATAAACTAATGAACTCACCAACGTTTTGGTTGACATTTTAAGGCATGTTTATTCTCAGGTACGAAAGAAATCTTCCGCTGTGCATTTGCTCATCTTAGAGATATTACTTGGAGTCATTCATGACATATTTCAAAAGACGTTGCATTCGAGTCATTGAGTTCATCAAGATTATTATTAAGTCAACTATAGTAAGATATATTACGAAATGGTATGCATGTTGTCAACTTTCGATGAAATGAAAGATTGTCTTTTCAAAAACGAATGCAATGTTTGTAAAATGTATCATATAGAGGCCAAGTACCTTGCGATGTAATCAACTGTTGTAAATCATTTATAATCAATATGGACTTCGTCCGGATGGATTAGGACGGGTCTTCACATTATGCCAATTAACGGGTGGTGATAATCCGTTGGAAAAATCGCAAGACAATCTTTCATGATTGTAAAGTGAATGATTTTGTTACCAAATAAAATGACAATGAAATCTTTATTGGTGAGGGATGTCCATTAACCATTTGATGATTTATCAAAATGGTACAAGTTAGTGAAACGAATATAATTTGATATAGAATGAGGATTGGATGTTGCTTAATTGTTATCGAATACAGGTATGCTTTGGGAATTGATGGTATGATGTATGTGATTACATCAGGTGACCAATATAGCATATGTGTTAGAAAGATTAAGCATGGTCTAGTGAAATTCATTGTGATGGAGCTTAAGTATTTTAATACTTGTAAAAGAAAATCATAGATTATGGTTTAATACACAATGTGAAATCCTTAAGGCATATTAAATTATATTGAGTTTACTATTGATCAAGAGAATTATACATCCATAAGTTGCTGGATTTTACACTTGGTATAGATGAGGTATCTTGGATCAAAAGATTGATGTTGAGATTATTGACATTATAAACTTCATGACATTACTTCTTGGTTTTAGAAGTGGATTGACTAAGGTGTGTTTATAATTTTAATCTTACCATCTAATGTAATGGTAATAATTTTGTGCATAAGGATAACGGGGATACATTATCAAGTGTGTACAATTATAGGTTTACATTGGTGACTCGTGAAGAGTGGACACGTGCAATGACTAATCAATCAATTAATTTGAGTACTCACAAGTTTCTTATGGTATTATAAGAACTTGGTAAATCCTTGGTTAAAAGGATTCCAATGGGATGTTGATTGAAGTCATAATGAATAAAATTGAAGTTCATGGTGATCTCTAGTTATGGGATGTGATATGACTAAGGCATGAATATGAGTGAAAGTCTAGACACTTATGCCTTAAATAAATTTTTTCGTGAGGTTTATCACGGATGAAGTGATGTATGTGGGTTTTATTGGGTCACAACAAAGTTTGACAAAATCACTTGATAAAAGCATTAGCCGGTAGTGCGCACAAGTTGGCTAATGTTGTGGGATTGAAGTCTATTTAGATCTTCCATAATGGGATACCCAATTGTGACGACCCGGAAATCTCTGAATAAATTTAAACTTTATCTTTATATTATTCTGACACGATAAGCAATATTTGTTAAGTTAAATCTCAAGGATTTTAAACTATGTTTATACATTCATTTAAACCTCGACCAAATTCCAATGATTCACGAACCAATAAATGAACATGTATGTATATGTATGTATATGTGTATATATTATAAATTGAAAATGTCAACAAAGTATTTAAACGTATAATGCTTTATATGAACGTATTTGTTTCAATATGATTATCGACGAAATTAAAAATATATATATATATTAAATGATTGAATTATCAGAAACATTGAATTATGATTACAAGTCTCTGTTGAAAGGTCCACTATGATTTGAGAAAATCTATTCCTCTTAACGATATTCGGAATAATTTGTAAAGCTATTTATAAATAAAAACAAAAAGTGTCATTTACGAAAGTTAGATAAAAGTTAGTGGAGAATTGGTTTCCATAATATTCTATTAATCTATTTTCAAACGTACAAAGACGTTTTCACTTTAAAAAGAACTTTATTATTAAAACGTATATAACTTTTATAAATATCTAGAATCACTTTTGACAACTCATTACTTAACCAGTATAATAAATATAACGATATTTATATTTTATTTCATTAAATATATATAACGATTTAAATTAATATTATATATATTTATACGCGTATTATACATACATAGTTTTTATACTTTTACTATACTTTAACTTTACCTTTACTTTACTTTTACTTTACTTTAACTTTAATAATTCATACTTTAATAATTCACTTTAATAATACAACAATCTATTATAAATAGAATTCAATAGGTTTCTTTATTTCATAGAAACTTGAAAATATATTTCTCTAAACTCTCTCAATCGATTTACATATATATATATATATATATATATATATATATATATATATTTGCTCTGTATTATTTCAAGATATTATTAGTATACATAAAATATTACGACGGAGTGCTATCCGAGTGATTTCAAAATAGTTTTTTTAATGAGTCGAAGCTAAGGAAATTATGGGTTATAGCTATGGAGGTGATGGGTATGGTTCATGGGTATGCTCGTGAGGTCAATCTAGTGTTTATCATCTCCGTTGCGTCTACGTACTTTCCTGCAATATTGAATCTCAATATTGATACGTGAGCACTCATAACTTAACTTTTATATATCAATAGTGTATCCCTGACTAGCGCTCGAGTATATAGGATTATGCATGCTTGTACATTCGATATTGTCCTCAGATAGGTTTGTTGAATCCTAAATTAGATACATATGCTACTGAGATAGGGTATATGATATGCATGTCGTTGGAAAGCTAGCGAAAAATTAAGAACTTTTCATTTAGATATCGAATGGTTTCGATGAACGGATTAGAAGTTATAGTCAACTGAATTTTAGTATTATTGTTAAAATGATTATTATTACTATCGTCGTTATTATTTTAATAGAAATATCATTGTTATTATAAAATATCATTATTACTATTATGTTAGTATTATCATTTTATCATAATAACATTTTTAGTAAATATAAATATTGTTATTTTTTTTATAGAATAATAATAATTATTATTACAAAATAATACAACTTTTACTTATTATTATTATTATGATCAATATTATTTTATCAAATAAATAGGAGATACAAAGATATTTTTCACCACGCGTAATATAATTACATTAATAATACTTACCACTATAGTTTTACGTTATTAAGTGAACTTTATAAATTTTACTACTTAAGATATATAAAAGTATATTTTATCATATATAAAAGTTAATATAAATTTTTATTAATAAATGACTTTTATTATTATAAAATCTAATAAATATATTTAAATATATAAAACGACTATAGTTAAGTTATATAATAAACACGTATAAATTTTAGAAGTCATTTTGGGTCAAGTTAACTTTTGTTGACTTTTGCATATTAGTCTCGAGCATTAGGATTGTGGTACACTATGACT
The DNA here is from genome assembly GCF_046630445.1 of Rutidosis leptorrhynchoides. Taxonomy (NCBI): domain Eukaryota; kingdom Viridiplantae; phylum Streptophyta; class Magnoliopsida; order Asterales; family Asteraceae; genus Rutidosis; species Rutidosis leptorrhynchoides. The sequence continues at coordinate 652,244,370 of NC_092334.1, read as the reverse complement.
TGACCAAAAATGGTTAGACAAATATTGACCAACATATAAATATATATAATTAATATAGGTTCGTGAATCCGAGGCCAACCTTGCACTTGTTAAATGACGTTATATGTATTATTACTACGAAATACAGTATGGTGAGTTTCATTTGCTCCCTTTTATATATATTTTTGGGACTGAGAATACATGCGCTGTTTTTATAAATGTTTTACGAAATAGGTACAAGTACTAAAACTAATTCTACGTGGGTTTAAACCAAAAATATACCCTTAGCTTGGTAACATTAAACTACTTGTCTATGTAAAGTAGGCACGAATCCTAAAGATAGATCTATTGGGCCTGACAAACCCCATCCTGACTATGGGATGCTTTAGTACTTCGAGGTTATTTTAAACACACCTGATCTGGTGTACTTCAGAGGGTAAAACATGAACGTTAAGGCTTGTTACCGGGTGCCTACAACTTATAGAATACTTTTATACACTTGCGAGTGTACATATATTTATAAACGGAAATCTTGTAGTCTATTAATATATTGAAATGATTGTTATGATAAACCTATGAACTCACCAACCTTTTGGTTGATACTTTAAAGCATGCTTATTCTCAGGTATCAAAGAAATCTTCCGCTATGCATTAGCTCATTTTAAGGATATTACTTGGAGTCATTCATGGCATATTTTGAAAGACGTTGCATTCGAGTCATTGAGTTAATCAAGATTATTATTAAGTCAATTATAGTTGGATGTATTATGAAATGGTGTGCATGCCGTCAACTTTCATTGTAAAGAAAGTTTGTCTTTTAAAAACGAATGCAATGTTTGTAAAATGTATCATATAGAGGTCAAATACCTCGCGATGTAATCAACTATTGTGAATCGTTTATAATGTATATGAACGGGTCCTTTCAGTTGGTATCAGAGCGGTGGTCTTAGCGAACCAGGTCTGCATTAGTGTGTCTAACTGATAGTCGTTAGGATGCATTAGTGAGTCTGGACTTCGACCGTGTCTGCATGTCAAAAGTTTTGCTTATCATTTTTGTCGAAAATTGCCTGCTTATCATTCTTAGTCTAGACACGTCTTACTGTATTGATTGCATGAATAGTGTATAGACAAAATTCATATCTTAGCATATCTGCTAATCCATATCTTAGCGTATCTGTTACTGTAAACTTTGCCTGACATATCCAGTAAATTCCTCCGTAATCTACGAAATCTTTTGCGCTATATATATAGATATTCTATGTAATTAGAATACCACCCGATAGCCGAAAAATCATTTCATATCAAAAAATCCTTTATTCAATCGAACGAAATGGAATTCGTCATTAGTTCAAGTGGCTCGAATTCCGATATGGAATCCCACTCAAGCTCCGAAAGCAGTGTGACCGGAATGGATCAACCAATTAGCCATCATCTATTCTGGATGAATTGGGGATGGGTTCGTAGCCTCCTCAATAATTGGAGACAAGAAGAAGGTGATCCAATCCATCCACCACATTGCCCTCTTGGCGATGAACCTGAAGCACTTACCGGCGAACCGGTCCAAAACACCATTTTCTCTCTCATTTCCAGAGTATCTCGTCACGATTATATACTACATCAAATTCTAGATTTTATTTATCCGCTCGTCCGAACCGACAATCACCCCGGTGTAATAGAAGAAGTCAACGAGCTTCGCGCTCGAGTAGTGGCTTTAGAGAATATGGTGCAAGGGTTACAAACACCAACAGCAGCACCAGCAGCATAACCAGTACCACCATCAGTAACACCAACAGTACCATCACCACCACCAACAGTAACATCCACATCCCACACTTCAACATCACAACCTATATCCCACGAGTACCAATGACATACACTCTATAGATACCAAGGAATACCAACAACAATAAACGATGAAGTATTGATTCATAACTTTATTGGAGAAACATTTTGAGACGATTATGTAGTCTCTAAAGTCTTAGAGATTATCTATTCTAGCCCTAACCATAAATTAGATGAGTGAACCCAAATGATAGAAGGAAGAGTAGAAACCCTGACAAGAATGATGTGTGGTTTACAAGCTAGACTTGATTTACCAACAGCATCAACAGTACCATGAACATCACCAGTACAGTCAGTGCCATCAGCGTTGTCAGAATCAGCAGCACCTATAACATCACAAACTCCTTCAGTTCAAGAATCACCGTGGACATCATTATAAATCAACAACAAGTATGTCATATCAATGAGTTATGAAGTATTAACTCATTTCCACTGAAGGATTTATTTGTATATCTTATATATATAAATTTTTAGACCATAATAAATATTTCCTTACTAAGCTATTATGTGTGAATCTTAACTACTCGGTTAATTCATGTTACTAATATGCAATAATGTACGTCCTTCGTCCACAACTTAACCATCATTAACTACAATCTCTGCCTCAATTCAATAAATCCCAATTCATAATAAATCAAATAAATTATTCAAATATAAGTTTGATTTTTCACTTTCATCGTCGATGTACTCGAAACTTTTCAAATAACATTATTCATACCTTGCGAAATTCACAAGAAATTCACAAGAATTCCACAAACACCAACAAATAACGAAGTATTAATTTATAATTTCAATTTTATTGAATAAATACTCCGTAAAAGTTATGTAATTTCTAAAGTCTTTAGGGATTATTCAGTTCTAGTTTCAACCGTAAATCAAATGAGTTTAATTTAATATTAACTCATTAAATCTATGTTATATCTGAAGAAAATATGCACATATATATATTTTCATAAAGACTGTAATAAAATTCTGTTGTACAAAATATTAATTGTGAAATTTTTTTTTAACGGGTAGGTAATACCCGAGAGATATATAAATTCACAATTAATATGTTACATTTTTCGAATCTGATTAAGCAAAACATCAACTATACTCCCTAATCTCACAACAATATACATTCTTGTATAGAAATCAAAACAATCATTCTCACCCAAATTTGATTACGCATTCTGATTTTGACAAATTAAAATCCAAGTCATGATTTAACAGAAGACATCACTCTTAGATTCCTACATCTTTTAAAGCTATACTTTGACTTCAAAACTATGTTAGAACATCATATGTATATTAACGATTACAAACTGTGTTCAAACTCTCCGAAGTTTTCGAAGACAATTCAAACAATGAACAATTGAGATGATGATCCAATCACATATTACCCACAGTTATGTACCTAAAAAGCTCTCGAAGCCAAAGTCATAGTTCGACAAGTATCCGTGTCAGACCCTTTGGCATTTATTAGCTAAAATGACTTTTCAATTCCTTTTCAAAGTAGCCAGTTTTGTCACAGCTCCAGCAATTCAACTTCGACTTTTCAGTCGGACTAGTCTTATTATAACCTCGATAGATACGTTGCCCTTTCGTCATCGTTACTGGGGAACCTTTCATATCTCGCCACCTTAGCAATAAACTTACCAACAACTTCAATTATCTTTGACTTTCGAAAAATCATTATATTTATTGAAATCATATCATTTACTCATTCGCATCTTGTAACAAGAATTGTCATACGAATCATCGGAAATCAGTAAACAGTATTTTGAAATCTCGCAGCATGTCTACGCCAACAGTTATATGTGTACGTAAAACGTCTATCTCCTGGACTTACATACTTTAAATGTGAAGTTCTGAAAAATATTTTGAACTGCAAACTAGTTCTTGAAATGCTGACGAAGCATCAAAAACTGTAAACGATCTTAACAGTAAAAAATTTGATGACAAAGAATAGTAAGGTGGTAAAGCTGAGAAAAAGAGAAGGTTTGGAACTGGAAAATAGAATGAGCAAAGTATGAAGGAGGCTGTGGACAAATCACAAGGACGAAATCTACCTTCAAAGAATCCAAATGATTCAGTGTCTGCTGAAATCCTTAACAAATACCTTGCTCCTTACTCTAAAACCCTTGCGAACAATATTCTTCATCATCCTCTTATCTTAAATATTCTAAGATATCATCGTATCTTCCATTATAAATATCCTCCATATTTCTGAAGATATTTTCATAATCATTCTTATCTGAAATCATTTATCCCCTCGCGTTATCTGTATCACATCATAAAGGAAACTGTTTTAGTTTCTAAATTCTGAAACCTTCGAGTATAAAGTATGAATGTTTTGAAGTAGTGTTGGGAACTGAAGCATGAGTTAGTATAATATAATGACACTTGATCAACGTGATTATATTACAGTAAGTCATGCTGAGTTTTTAAATGAAATGTGATGATTCACAGATCATAACATCATCATGTGCCGTGTTACACGACTCTTGTATTCTATTTAACCTCTAAAATATCAAAAAAATATTTCTTGATGATTCGGTCTTTTCCAGGGTATTCTGGTAATTTAACAAATCAAGACCGTGCCATTACCATTTCCTTCTTAGAACATTAACAATGTTCATTCCGAAATTTATATCTGCGAATTATGGACCATTATAAGTGATGCTTAATCGCAAGAAGAAGAAACGAAAGGACAAAGCTCCAAAATAGAAATTGGAGTATAAATCACAGCAAATAGGAGGGAGTATTAACTGTGGATGACAATGATTATAGAAGACAGAAGCAGGGACTTTGAAATATAAGGGAAGATATAAAACAACAACCACCCAAAAATTATAAACCGTATATATCGATGCATATAGCAATATAAAAACATGGAAGAACTAAAAACACTATAAAACCGAGAGTATAGTAGAAGTAAATAGATTCTTCCGGAGGCAGATGAAAAAGAAGAACGACAGATATGAAAGTGAGGAGTATATCGAGAATCAGTACTGGATGAAGCATATTGACAAATACTTTAAAATATGAGTTGAGGGAGAAAGAATAGAAGGTGTGAGTTGTAAGGAAACGAAGGAGGTGAATTTATAGTGAAATACCCGACAGAGAAATCAAGATGGATTATCGTATTAATTCGAAGAGAATCATAATCTCCTTAATCACCGAAGCATCAAATCCAATATAGATTACAAAGATTTTCTTTAAATTCGGAGATCAATTGTGATGACGTCAAAAGATATGACGAATCACTATAATCTTATTTCCTTCATTTACGATAACTTCCCTCATACGCTTCGAGTAATCGAATTATTTTATCCATACTTCTTAGACATGATAAAACTTTATAATCGTCATAATAACATTCTCATTGTTAGCCATGACGGCCTCTATCAAATTTCGGGGACGAAATTTCTTTAACGGGTAGGTACTGTGACGACCCGGAAATCTCCGACTAAATTTAAACTTTATCTTTATATTATTCTGACACGATAAGCAATGTTTGTTAAGTTAAATCTCAAGGATTTTAAACTATGTTTATACATTCATTTAAATCTCGACCAAATTCCAATGATTCACGAACCAATAAATGAACATGTATGCATATGCATGTATATGTGTATATATTATAAATTGAAAATGTCAACAAAGTATTTAAACGTATAATGCTTTATATGAACGTATTTGTTTCAATATGATTATCGACGAAATTAAAAAAATATATATATTAAATGATTGAATTATCAGAAACATTGAATTATGATTACAAGTTTCTGTTGAGAGGTCCACTATGATTTGAGAAAATCTATTCCTCTTAATGATATTCGAAATAATTTGTAAAGCTATTTATAAATAAAAACAAAAAGTGTCATTTACGAAAGTTAGACAAAAGTTAGTGGAGAATTGGTTTCCATAATATTCTATTAATCTATTTTCAAACGTACAAAGACGTTTTCAGTTTAAAAAGAACTTTATTATTAAAACGTATATAACTTCTATAAATATCTAGAATCACTTTTGACAACTTATTACTTAACCAGTATAATAAATATAACGATATTTATATTTTATTTCATTAAATATATATAACGATTTAAATTAATATTATATATATTTATACGCGTATTATACATACATAGTTTTCATACTTTTACTATACTTTAACTTTACCTTTACTTTACTTTTACTTTAACTTTAATAATTCATACTTTAATAATTCATACTTTAATAATTCACTTTAATAATTCATACTTTAATAATTCAAAAATCTATTATAAATAAAATTCAATAGGTTTCATTATTTCATAGAAACTTGAAAATATATTTCTCTAAACTCTCTCAATCGATATATATATATATATATATATATATATATATATATATATATATATATATATATATATATATATATATATATATTTGCTCTGTATTATTTCAAGATATTATTAGTATACATAAAATATTACGACGGAGTGCTATCCGAGTGATTTCAAAATAGTTTTTTTAATGAGTCGAAGCTAAAGAAATTATGGGTTATAGCTATAGAGGTGATGGGTATGGTTCATGGGTATGCTCGTGAGGTCAATCTAGTGTTTATCATCTCCGTTGCGTCTACGTACTTTCCTGCAATATTGAATCTCAATATTGATACGTGAGCACTCATAACTTAACTTTTATATATCAATAGTGTATCCCTGACTAGTGCTCGAGTATATAGGATTATGCATGTTTGTACATTCGATATTGTCCTCAGATAGGTTTGTTGAATCCTGAATTAGATACATATGCTACTGAGATAGGGTATATGATATGCATGTCTTTGGAAAGCTAGCGAAAAATTAAGAACTTTTCATTTAGATATCGAATGGTTTCGATGAACGGATTAGAAGTTATAGTCAACTGAATTTTAGTATTATTGTTAAAATGATTATTATTACTATCGTCGTTATTATTTTAATAGAAATGTCATTGTTATTATAAAATATCATTATTACTATTATGTTAGTATTATCATTTTATCATAATAACATTTTTAGTAAATATAAATATTGTTATTTTTTTATAGAATAATAATAATTATTATTACAAAATAATACAACTTTTACTTATTATTATTATGATCAATATTATTTTATCAAATAAATAGGGGATACAAAGATATTTTTCACCACGCGTAATATAATTACATTAATAATACTTACCACTATAGTTTTACGATATTAAGTGAACTTTATAAATTTTACTACTTAAGATATATAAAAGTATATTTTATCATATATAAACGTTAATATAAATTTTTATTAATAAATGACTTTTATTATTATAAAATCTAATAAATATATTTAAATATATAAAACGACTATAGATAAGTTATATAATAAACACGTATAAATTTTAGAAGTTATTTTGGGTTAAGTTGACTTTTGTTGACTTTTGTTGACTTTTGCATATTAGTCTCAAGCATTAGGATTGTGGTACACTATGACTTGACCAAAAATTGTTAGACAAATATTGACCAACATATAAATATATATAATTAATATAGGTTCGTGAATCCGAGGCCAACCTTGCACTTGTTAAATGACGTTATATGTATTTTTACTACGAAATACAGTATGGTGAATTTCATTTGCTCCCTTTTATATATATTTTTGGGACTGAGAATACATGCGCTGTTTTTATAAATGTTTTACGAAATAGGCACAAGTACTAATACTAATTCTACGTGGGTTTAAACCAGAAATATACCCTTAGCTTGGTAACATTAAACTACTTGTCTATGTACGGTAGGCGCGAATCCTAAAGATAGATCTATTGGGCCTGACAAACCCCATCCTGACTATGGGATGCTTTAGTACTTCGAGGTTATTTTAAACACACCTGATCTGGTGTACTTAAGAGGGTAAAACATGAACGTTAAGGCTTGTTACCGGGTGCCTACAACTTATAGAATACTTTTATACACTTGTGAGTGTACATATATTTATAAACGAAAATCTTGTGGTCTATTAATATATTGAAATGATTGTCATGATAAACCTATGAACTCACCAACCTTTTGGTTGACACTTTAAAGCATGTTTATTCTCAGATATTAAAGAAATCTTCCGCTGTGCATTAGCTCATTTTAAGGATATTACTTGGAGTCATTCATGGCATATTTTGAAAGACGTTGCATTCGAGTCATTGAGTTAATCAAGATTATTATTAAGTCAATTATAGTTGGATGTATTATGAAATAGTGTGCATGCCGTCAACTTTCGTTGTAAAGAAAGTTTGTCTTTTAAAAACGAATGCAATGTTTGTAAAATGTATCATATAGAGGTCAAATACCTCGCGATGTAATCAACTATTGTGAATCGTTTATAATGTATATGAACGGGTCCTTTCACAATTCCCTCCTAGTACAACGCTAGGAGCTTGAATTCAATGTGGAAAGCCTACTGTCTGAAGATTGGAACACATTTAATATATGATCCCAAGGTATGTGTTCAGACCTATGAGATAAAGAAGGTTGAAGTTTAATATTTCTTAATAGTTTTCTTGAAAAATTGCATCGCAGGAGCAAGATTAAAGAAAACTACCTATGTAAACATGAAGTTTTGTCGCTTCAAGAAAGCTTGTGACTTGGCTTTTGATATGTTCATGAGAGGATTGGGACACATAGCTTATAAAGTGTCGGGTTAATTGTAGAAAGTACTAAATCGATGTGTATATTATCGTCTAGTTTTCAAATGGATTGATGGATTCAAACGTTAGTGATGTGTGAAATCTAACCTTTAAATTTTAACTAGAAAATACCACTAAAACTATCACATATATAGGCAACTATCATATCCGTTCAGTAGCTAGTAAGTAAATCGACCACTTCGTTCCATAGGGAGCAGTAGTTTTGAGAATTTTAAACTAATAATTATTCTAAAGATTAAGTTGTAAAAGTGAGGGTTTTTGATTTAAAACTAATTAACGCAAAGTAAATAAACAAGAATTCAGATGAGACAAGGGTATCCACCTAGAATCAATTCCCTAGGATCCAGATCGCTTCAATTAAAACAAATAAATCATGTGACTCAGTCCAGTTTTGTTTTCATAAAACCTAGGCTACTTCAGTGTCCCTATGTAACCTCACGATTGAAAGAACTAAATGCAAACCAATCACCAATTATGTTCCTACTTCGGTGTCCCTACGTATTCACACAATCGTCTAGATCACACAAGGTGTTGAAGCATAAGTTATTAATTGACAATTAACTGTCGTTAACTAATAAATAACCTTAGTAACGGGTTCAATTCAAATAATTCAATCAACAATGGATCTTTCAACCAAGCACACAATTAGTTAAATAATATTCACTCAAGATGTCAGTTAGTGAAGGATAAATTAGTGTCCCTTTTTAGGTTCACTATTACCTACTCGATTAATGGGTCAATTGTTATCATTTACTTGTAGTTTGGTGTCCTTTATACAATTCAACAAATACTAAATCATATGTCCATACCTAGCAAGTCTATCAATCACTTAATTGTATTTAATTAATCAATGCAACATACAATTGATGGATTAATCAATGGGAGTAATAAAAACCAACAATCAAGAACAATTACAATTACGTAGAAATCATAAAAATAAGCAATCCATCACCTAGGTTCAATCATCTAGGTGGATACGAGGGATTTAGCTAGTCATAATTAGACTTGAACAATCAAACAAATATATTAAGTACATACGATTAATCTATAGTTTCTATTAAAATTCTAAAATGATGATGTCATTATTAGACTAATTCCTTTGTTAATAAAAAATCAAAAATAAAAAAGAAAAAAATCTAAGCATGGAGGGTGATGTCATTAATTGATATAATTTTGAATTAATTTTAAATCTTATTAATTAATTATTATTATTAAATCTTATTAATTAATTATTATTATTAAATCTTATTAATAATTATTTTAATTATTAAAATTAAATAATTTTGAATTATTTTAATTAATTATTTTGAATTGAGTACGAGAAGTTATAAAAGATAGGTGTCAGGACCCAAAAAATTTCGACTAATTTTAAAATCAAACTCTCGATACGATTTAATATTTTTCACACGATAAGCAAAGTCTGTAATGTTGAGTCTCAAAAATTTTAAACTGTTTTCATGAATTCAATTAACCTTTGACCAATTCCGATGATTCACGAACAATAGATATGTATATGTATATAAATAATTAGATATAAATAATTATATATAATAATACATTGATAAATTATTAATTGTTGGAATTAAGTATATAAAATAATAAACGATATAATAAAGTTTATTATTAAAATGAATCTATATATATAGTATATTGAATATAAATGATTTCGAGCTTAAATAGTAAACAATTGTAATACTCGGTTGACATTTCTTTAGTGTTCATATAGATCTAATACATATTTATGAAGATTTAAAATAAAAATTAGTCCGTAGATAGATTACGAAGATTATAGGTTTGACAGAAATATTTTTACCTTTTTAGTTTAAATTTTAGTACTCCGTACATATTATCTGAAACAGAAAATAAATAATTAACGAACCTTTTTAATCAGGTTTTACACAGTTAATGACTGGAATAAACAAATGTATGTAATATAAAAATTTGGGATCTTTAGGAACACTTTTATATACTAACTGTTTAGCAATGGACCACGATATAACACTACGTAGGAAAAGTGTCGGTAGTATACAGCCAACTAAAAATCACGAGATTTAATTTGGGTACTGTTTTTGATTGCCATCACATTCACTCAATCTATATTCTATAATTATATATATACAATTTATATGATACAGAGTACATAAAAAGATAATCACAAACACCCACTTTATATTTATGTTCCTTTCCTTCCTGCATCCTTCACACACCACTACCTGCATCTTCACAACATCATTCGGCCACCACTACAACCCGTTGTATTCAACCCATAGCCACCCTCACGACCTCATCTCTCAAACCACCTTTGAACAACAAACCCACTTACTGTTTTGCTGTCTGATCGAGTATTACTCTGCTCGACTTGTCTGTTCGAATGTAACCTACCAGAACCCACAACAAATCATCACCATCATTACACCCATCTCCTAACACCACCTCACCATCTTCACTTCTTCTACTCACTAAACACCCGGTTACAATTTTATTTCTGTTTTGCATCAAGAACCAAGCCACCACGGTTAACCATCGAGCTACCTTCCCACGACACCCACGCCTGTCACCTTCGAACCCATGTGAACCACCACCTTCACAACACCAAAGCTGCCACCTCCACCATGATCAATCATCGACAACCATTGCATCACCCGGAAACACGCCCTCTCCTTATTTCTATCTAGTTTCTATTTTTGTTTCAATCGAAGACACCAAGGTCTCCACCACTAACCACCGTTGGGTTACCATCACCACAACCACCATTATCATCACCATATACCATCATCTCTCTCCCTATCTTTCTCTCTCTAAAATTATTAATCGTGATCCACTACTTTTGTTAGCTTACTGCTCGAGTGTTTCTTTACTACTGCTTCACCCTCTGATCAGTCACCATTTGCCACCTACAACCACCAATCGCCACCACAGAACCACTGTCATCATATTTGTTATTCTCTCTTCGGTTTCTGTTTCTTCTTTTCTCCTTTATTTCTTTCATTCCTACTGGTTCAATTGCAGTACATAACCGCTGTTATTTCTATTAAATTAAACAAGTAATGATGATATTAAAGTGATGATGGGGACGGATATAAATAGATAATGACAGCTTCTATTACCTGTTTCGTATCCTAAGTTTAAGAAGTGTGGACCTTATTCCAGTTGTTGCTATGGACCGTTTCCGCTATTGGGCTGTGTTGCAAAGTTTATGTTGGGCCAAACAAATTCGTTTGCACTAGTGGGTTGCCATGTTATTCCTGTTAGGCCACCAGAAACCCAGACCCACCCTTGCTACTCGTTTATTATTAACACTGTCCTGTGATTTCAATGAAGATGATGTAATTATGATGATTCTGTGAATTAAGATGATGATGACTTTATGTAAATGATAATCACATAGATGATATGATTATGATGAGGTTATGGTGATACTAAGATGAAGATGATTATGATGAAAATGATAAACAGTTTTCGTGCTTAATAAATAAATAATCGAACGTGAAAAAAAACAAAAACAAATTAATGGTTCAATGGTTTGGTGGGTGTTTGTTAATACGAGAGGTCTTGGGTTCAAGCCTGGGCAGTGGCTTTTCTTTTTGGAAATTGGTTACTTTAAGGTAGTATTACATTTTTATTATTATTATTATTATTATTATTATTATTATTATTATTATTATTATTATTATTATTATTATTATTATTATTATTATTATTATTATTATTATTATTATTATTATTATTGTTATTTTTATTAATATCATTATTAGTATTATTATTACTACAATTATTATTATTAATATTAGTGATATTACAAATATTATAAATATCATTATTTTTATTAACATATAACATTTTATTTATTATTAAGTATTATCATTATTAGTAGTATCATAAGAATTTTCATTTATTATTATTTTTAACATTATTATTATTATCATTATTAAATCTTATTATTATTATAATTACAATTATTATTAAGTATTATTACTATTATTATTATTATTAACAGTAACATTTCTATTATTATTATTAACACTATTATTATTACTATTACTATTTTTAAGTATTATTATAATTATTATTTTAATAAACAAATGATATTTATATATAAAAATATATATATATTTTTCTACATATATCCTAACTATACTAATATTACATATTGATTTAAATAAAATGTTATTATTATAAAATATTAATTAAGTTATATATAATAGATAAACATATTTTAATATAATCATATATATAATATTAATTATTTATCTAAAATATATAAAATAGTTATAATTAAACTATTTATTAATATAACCTACAAATTATTAAGTATATTAATATTAATATATAAAACTTGTTTAATTGATATTATATGTTTTAATATATTTAACTGATATAGGTTCGTGAATTCGAGGCCAACCCTGCATGGTTCAGTATCGTCGTATGCATATTTTTACTACAAAATATCGTATCATGAGTTTCATTTGCTCCCTTTTAAATGCTTTTGCAATATATATTTTTGGGACTGAGAATACATGCACAACTTTTATAAATGTTTGACGAAATAGACAGAAGTACTTAAAAACATTCTACGATTGAATTTTTATGAATACACCGGATATCACCCCTTTTTGCTTGGTAGCCTAAGAATTAGTTAGACGTTATAATTGCCTCTAATTGATGCGAATCCTAAAGATAGATATATGGGCCTTGACAAGCCCTAGTCAGAGAATTTGAACTGCTTTAGTACTTCGACTTTTAGTGTACAACCGTCATCTTTAAAAGGAATGACCTGTTTGTAACGTGTATACAACCGTCATTTTTAAAAGGGATGGCCTGTTTGTATGCTGTTAGCATACTTGAAAATGCGGTATGCTGGGGGATATTCTATATGTAGTGACCCGAACTTTTCCATGTTTATATATATATTAAATGAAATTGATATTTACATGATTAAGTGTTTCCAACATGTTAAGCACTCAAACTTGTTAAGACTTGATTAATTGAAATAGGTTTCATATAGACAATTGACCACCCAAGTTGACCGGCGATTCACGAACGTTAAAACATGTAAAAACTATATGATGATATATATATATATATATATATATATATATATATATATATATATATATATATATATATATATATATATATATATATATATATATATATATATATATATATATATATATAGTTAACATGATATTGTGATAGGTATGTATCTCATTAAGTATATTAACAATGAACTACATATGTAAAAACAAGACTACTAACTTAAGGATTTCGAAACGAGACATATATATAACGATTATCGTTGTAACGAAATTTAAATGTATATATATCATATTAAGATATATTAATACATCATAATATCATGATAATGTAATAATTTAACATCTCTTTAGATATAATAAACAATGGGTTAACAACATTTAACAAGATCGTTAACCTAAAGGTTTCAAAACAACACTTACATGTAACGACTAACGATGACTTAACGACTCAGTTAAAATGTATATACATGTAGTATTTTAATATGTATTCATACACTTTTGAAAGACTTCAAGACACTTATCAAAGTACTTCTACTTAACAAAAATGCTTACAATTATATCCTCATTCATTTTCATCAATAATTTTACTCGTATACACCCGTATTCGTACTCATACAATACACAGCTTCTATATGTATGTACTATTGGTATATACACTCTAATGATCAGCTCTTAGCAGCCCATGTGAGTCACCTAACACATGTGGGAAGCATTATTTGGCAACTAGCATGAAATATCTAACAAAACAACAAACTAATGGAGCCTATATTGACACCATAGTTCACGTGAAAGAACGCACACATAAACACTTTCATTTTGCAACTTACATGCATCAAACTACTCTCTCTCAAGTGTTCTTACATTGTTCTAAGTGTTCTTCATCATCTTCATCAAAATCTAGCTCAATCTAGTTCATAAATCCATACATAAACCAAGTTATAAAACAACTACTCAAGAACACACCAACAACACTTCCAAGTTTACTAGCTTACTTCCAATCTTGCAAATCCACTTTGAGTGATCATCCAACCTCAAGAAATCTTTCTTATTTACAGTAATATATCTTTCTAATACAAGGTAATACTCATATTCAAACTTTGATTCAATTCCTATAACTTTAATGATCTTATTTCGAGTGGAAATCTTACTTGAATTTGTTTTCGTGTCATGATTCTACTTCAAGAACTTTCAAGCCATCCAAGGATCCTTTTAAGCTAGATCTATTTTTCTCATTTCTAGTAGATTTATCCACAAAACCTGAGGTAGTAATGATGTTCATAACATCATTCGATTCATATATATAAAACTACCTTATTCGAAGGTTTAAACTTGTAATCACTAGAACATAGTTTAGTTAATTCTAAACTTGTTCGCAAACAAAAGTTAATCCTTCTAACGTGACTTTTAAAATCAACTAAACACATATTATATATCTATATTATATGCTAACTTAATGATTTAAAACCTGAAAATACGAAAAACACCATAAAACCGGATATACGCCGTCGTAGTAACACCGCGGGCTGTTTTGGGTTAGTTAATTAAAAACTATGATAAATTTTGATTTAAAAGTTGTTCTTATGGGAAAATGATTTTTCTTATGAACATGAAATTATATCCAAAAATCATGGTTAAACTCCAAGTGAAAGTATATTTTTCAAAATGGTCATCTAGACGTCGTTCTTTCGACTAAAATGACTACCTTTACAAAAACGACTTGTAACCTGTATTTCTGACTATAAACTCATACTTTTTCTGTTTAGATTCAAAAAATTAAGATCAATATAAAATCATAGCCACTTGAATCACTCAAAACGGATTTAAAACGAAGAAGTTATGGGTAAAACAAGATTGGATATTTTTGCTTGTTGTAACTACGTGAAAATTGGTAACAAATCTATATTAATCATATCCTAGCTAACTCATATTGTATTATACATGTATTCTAATATATTATGTAATCTTGGGATACCATAGACACGAATACAATATTTTAACATATCATATCGACCCATCTATATATATATTTCGGAACAACAATAGACACTCTATATGCAGTAATGTTGGAGTTAGCTATACAGGGTTGAGGTGGATTCCAAAATATTATATATACTTTGAGTTGTGATCTAGCCCGAGGCTTGTATACACGAGGTCGTGGATTGATTCGAGATAAAATATATTGCTTTATTTTCTGTACATCTAACTGTGGACAACTAGTTGTAGGTTACTAACGAGGACTGCTGACTTAACACACTCAAATCATTAAAACGTAATAAAAAATGTTGTAATTATATTTTGAACATACTTTGATATATATGTACATATTTGTTATAGGTTCGTGAATCGACCAGTGGCTAAGTCTTACTTCCCGACGAAGTAAAAATATGTGAAAGTGAGTTATAGTCCCACTTTTAAAATCTAATATTTTGGGATGAGAATAAATGCAGTTTTATAAATGTTTTACGAAATAGACACAAGTAAATGAAACTACATCATATGGGTGAATGTTCGAAGCCAAATATGCCCCTTTTGCTTGGTAGCCTAAGAATTAGTAAACCGATCTACTAATTGACGCGAATCCTAAAGATAGATCTATTGGGCCTAACTAACCTCATCCAAAGTACCGGATGCTTTAGTACTTCGAATTCGTTTTTATCATGTCCGAAGGATTTCCCGAAATGATAAGGGATATTCTTATATGCATCTTGTTAATGTCGGTTACCAGGTGTTCACCATATGAATGATTTTTTATCTCTATGTATGGGATGTATATTGAAATATGAAATCTTGTGGTCTATTATTACGATTTGATAAATATATAGGTTAAACCTATAACTCACCAACATTTTTGTTGACGTTTAAAGCATGTTTATTCTCAGGTGATTATTAAGAGATTCCGCTGTTGCATGCTAATATATGGACAAGATTTGGTGTCAGCATGCTTGTATAATATTGTTTAAAAGTGCATTCGAGATTTACTTTGTTGTAACATATTAATATTGTAAACCAATATGTATTGGTAGTGTGTAAGTGTGATATTTTTATATTATCATTTCTGGATAATCTAAGTGGTGTCCTTTTAACCTTGTCGATAAAATAAAGGTTATGGTTTGTTTTAAAAACGAATGCAGTCTTTAAAAAACGTCTCATATAGAGGTCAAAACCTCGCAACGAAATCAATTAATATGGAACGTTTATAATCAATATGAACGGGACATTTCAGTTGGTATCCGAGCGTTGGCCTTAGAGAACCAGAATTTTTGCATTAGTGTGTCTTACCGGGTTTGTTAGGATGCATTAGTGAGTCTGGACTTCGACCGTGTTTTTCTTCAAAAACGATTGCTTAACATTTTTGTTGGAAACTATATATTATTAACATATAAATATTATGTGATATATTAATCTCTTAACGTGTTTGATATTGTGTGATAGATGTCTACCTCTAGTACAAATCCCATCGACTCACCTAATAATAATGAAGAGTCGAATATATTTTGGGAAGATTCACAAATTTCCGAAGAGGAACCGGAAGAGGAGGAACCGGAAGAAGAGGAACCGGAAGAAGAGGAACCAGAAGAGGAGGAACCAGAAGAGGAGGAACCGGAAGAAGAAGAGGTTCCGGAGGAAGAAATATTGATACCTACAGTAAATCGATTAAATAAAAGAAAATTCTCAACCAACGGACCAAAGTTAAAAATGGTCAATGGTGTTTCCGCCGAGGAAGCAAAATATTGGGAAGATTACCAATTTTCCGATGAATCGGATCCCGATGAGGATTCCGATGATGTTATAGAAATTACCTCGACCCAATTTAATAAAGCAAAAGAAAATAATAAGGGAAAAGGTATAAAAATAGAGAAACCTGATTCCAACCTCGATGAACTTTATATGTATCAGCAACGTCCGTATTTCCTAAAATATAACAATAACCCGGGAACCTCTAAACCACCAGGTTTTTCTAAACCATTGTGGAAAATGACGACTCGTATTAGAGGAACACCATATATCCCCATAAAATTAGGAAAACGAACCAAGTCCGAAGAAGATGAAACCAGTGATTCAGATTAGAGGGTTGTAATCATATTGTGTATTATATGTATTGTAGCGTGTTTGTACTTTTATGTTCTATGTAAAAATTGCTTGTATTGTTTGTCAATTATCTTTTACGAATCTAATCCTTGTCTATTTTACAGTATAAAAACAAAATGGACGTTAAGGGTAGACAACCGAATATTTTAGAAGACCTACCACATGATATGATTGAGGAAATCTTGTCTAGAGTCGGTCAGAATTCATCAGCACATTTAGTTATGGCAAAATAAACTTGTCAAACATTTGAAAGACTTTCCAGAAATGCCTTAGTTTATAAAAGGCTTTGCTTTGATAGGTGGGGTATATCACATTGGGAAGACCGTAAGTTACGCCGTGTTTTCTTTAAAGCGTTAAATGCGGGGAACCCAAATGCAATTTTACGCTACAGGTTAAGAACCTATTTTGACTCAACATATCCCAACATAGGATTTCATGAGTTAGAAAGAGCTTCTAACATGCAACATAAAGAAGCATGTTATACTTACGGGTTAGTGATGTTCGCTTCTTACCAAAGTGAGAAAAAGAACATCGGGTTACAACTTTTAAATAAAACCTTCCCACAAGTGACGGATTCAGTAGTTGGGGTGAGAAACAAGGTTTTTAGATTATTACGGGGCTGTTGGACATTACGAAACCCTCGTCCTTTTGACGACATTACAACATGTTGTCTAGCCAATGGTCATAACGGTTACTTTCCACAAGATCAAGGATGGGAAGTCGTCTTAGTAAAACCTGAATGCATGACTTGTTTCTGGACTTATGAATTACGTGTCTTTATTTATTTTGCTGAACAACTTGCGTATTAACTAGAATTACCTTTATAGCTGCCGAGTAGCAAGGTTATTATGTGTTATATTTCATCCTATATGTATAATAGCGGTATTGTAATTTTGTAAAATATTGTATAAAATTTGAATGCGAAATTTTATTATAATCAGTTTTTTATATAGAATTGTAGTAGTTGAATTGTATATTAGCTACTAAGTATGAACTTAACGGGTAGGTACTACCCGAATTAAAACTATAAAACGCTAATATGAAGAAAAAGCTTTTATAAATGAGTTCATACTATGCTACGAAATACTATTGACTACTCTTAAAATTCTATATGATTAACTTAATTCTTTTGGGCTATTTTTGAAGGAAATGGCACCGACGACTCGTCGGAATTTGAACATGAGCGAGGAAGACTTTCGTGTTTTCCTTGCAGCAAACATAGCCGCAGTACAGGCTGCGATGCAAAATAACAATAACTCTGGATCTAGCAGTGGAACTAATTTCACAAGAAATCGTGTAGGATGCTCCTACAAAGAATTCACTACCTGCAAACCTTTGGAATTTAATGGAACCAAAGGACCAATTGGATTGAAACGGTGGACCGAGAAGGTCGAATCGGTGTTTGCTATAAGTAACTGTACTGAAGAGGACAAAGTTAAGTACGCTACGCATACCTTCACAGGTACTGTGTTAACGTGGTGGAACACCTATCGTGAACAGGTAGGACAAAATGTCGCTTACGCACTACCGTGGTCGGCATTCAAGCAATTGATGAACGAGTAGTACCGTCCTAGAAACGAAGTCAATAAACTCAAGGTAGAGCTTAGAGAGTTACGAACACAAGGGTTCGACATTACCACATATGAACGACGATTCATAGAGTTGTGCCTATTGTGTCCAGGAATGTTCGAAGATGAAGAAGAGAAGATCGACGCGTTTATAAAAGGGTTACCAGTAAGGATTCAAGAAGATGTGAGTTCACACGAGCCCGCTTCCATACAAAAGGCAAGTCGAATGGCTCATAAACTTATAAATCAGATTGAGGGAAGAATTAAAGAGCAGGCGGCCGAAGAAGCCAACACAAAACAACTCAAGAGGAAGTGGGAGGAAAACGGTGACAAGAATCACCAGTACAACAACAATAACAATTACAACCACAATCGCAACAACTATCCCAACAACCGCAACAACAATCGCAACAATAACCGCAATCCTAACAATAACTACAACAAACGTCCCAACAATAACAACAACTACAACAACTGTTCCAACAACAATAACAATCCCAACAACAACCTCAATAACAACAACGGCAACAAAAACCAAAATCAGCCATGTCATAGGTGTGAAGAAAATTACCCGGGGTTTTGCACGACATTTTGCAACAGGTGTAAAAGAAATGGTCATAGCACGACGAAGTGTGAGCTTTACGAACCAATGTTTTACAGAACTAATGGAACAAATAGTGTCGGAACTATAAATGTGGAAAACCAGGCCATATTATTAGAAATTGCCCGAAACAGGGGAATACTAATGGGCAGGGCCGCGGAAGAGTTTTCAATATTAATGCGGCAGAAGCACAGGAAGATCCGGATCTTATTACGGGTACGTTTCTTATTGACGATAAATCTGCTTATGCTTTATTTGATTCGGGTGCGGATAGAAGCTATATGAGTAGAGATTTTTGTGCTAAATTAAGTTTCCCATTGACGCCTTTGGATAGTAAATTTTTACTCGAATTAGCAAACGGTAAATTAATTTCAGCAGATAATATATGTCGGGATAGAGAAATTAAACTGGGTGATGAAACGTTTAAGATTGATTTAATACCAGTCGAGTTAGGGATTTTTGATGTAATAATTGGCATGGACTGGTTGAAAAAGGTGAGAGTAGAGGTCGTTTGTTACAAAAATGCGATTTGCATTATGCGTGAAAAAGGAAAACCATTAATGGTGAACGGAGAAAAGAACAACGCGAAATTAAATCTTATTAGTAGTTTTGATGTTTCGCGAGGGGTATATAAAATAGTTATTAATTTTAGCAGGAAATACTATTAAATACGATACATTTTTACACAAGATATTTATTTATTTAGAGAACGGATATACTTAAACCTTGCTACAACACTTATAGGCAGTGTACCTAATCGTACAGTAGTGTAGTTTTTAGTAAGTCCGGTTCGTTCCACAGGGAATCTTTTTAAACAAATCTTAACGCTATATTAGTTTACAAATATATATATAAGTAATATTATTATTATAAAGGGGGATTTTTACCGTTTAATGACTGGTTTGTCGATTTTAAAACTTTAGTCGCAGTTAAAACCTAATGTAAAATATTAAATAAATAAAAGACTTAATTTAAAGTGTAAAATAAATAATGATAATGAAATTGCAATAAAAGTGCGATAAAATAAAATTGCGATAATTAAAAAGTACGATAATTAAAAGTGCGATTAAATAACAATAAATAAAAGTGCGATAATTAGAAGTGCAATTAAATATAAAATAAAGGAAATTAAATATGAAATAAAAGAATTATGCTTATTTAAACTTCCGTAATCATGATGTTTGACGTGTTGATTTTAGTTTTATGCCCATGGGTTAATTGTCCTTTGTCCTGGATTATTTAATATGTCCATACGGATTTGTCCATAATAGTCCATCAGTCATAAATATAAAGAGCGAAAGCCTTCGTCAAATTATTCTTATTCCCGAAGTCAAATATTCCAACTAATTGGGGATTCGAATTGTAACAAGGTTTTAATACTTTGTTTAATGAATACACCAGGTTATCGACTGCGTGTAAACCAAGGTTTTACTACTTTGTTAACAATTATACCAATTACCCTTGAATGTAATTCACCCCTGTTTCAACAAGTTTATTAACTATTAATCCAGTTCCGTATCCGGTAAAATGAATAATTATTGGTATTTATAGATATCCCGCCCACCGTACCCAGTCAAGCGTATGTGTATATATATAAATACGTTGAATTATAAGTTTGTATATTAAATTAACAAGGTATTGTTTACTTAATATAAAACCCATTAATAGCTCATAGTCTAATTTCCACAAGTGTCGTTCTTTTGTCCAAACCCCAATTATGGTACAAAGCCCAATTACCCAATTTTAGTAATTAGCCCAACATCATGATTACTTCGGATTAAATAAGCATAATAATAACTTAGCTATGAGACATTAATATAAAAAGGTTGAACATAACTTACAATGATTAAAAATAGCGTAGCGTTACACGGACAGAATTTCGAGTTACACCCTTACAACATTCGCTAACATACCCTTATTATTAGAATTATAATTAAAATTAAAATTAAAATATAAATATAAATTTTTACGTAGTATTATAAGAGAAGAAAAAAAAAAAGATGGATGATTTGCAATCAGAATTCGGTTGCTTTTATAGGGATTTTCGACTTTAGGGGCTCCGCGACTCGCGGCATTTTTGCCTTCAAACTCCGCGAGTCGCGGAGTTTGAAATTACAGCTCATATCAGTTTGGAGTATTTCTCTGCCGACGGTTTTTATTTATAAATATAATATATATATAATTAATATAATTAATTATATATTATATTATATTTATATACATAGTTAACTTGTAATTTTTAGTCCGTTGCGTCGAGCGTTGAGAGTTGACTCTAGTCCCGGTTCCGGATTTTCGAACGTCTTTGCGTACAATTTTATATTTTGTACTTTACGTTTTGAATCTTGTACTCTTGTAATTTCGAGACGTTTCTTATCAATAATTGGAACCTCTTTGATTGTCTTTTGTACTTTTGAGCTTTTTGGTCGTTTGCGTCTTCAATTCGTCGAATCTGTCTTTTGTCTTCACCTTTTATTATTTAAACGAATATTACTTTTAAATAGAACAATTGCAACTAAAAGCTTGTCTTTCTTGAGGAATAATGCTATGAAATGTATGTTCGTTTTTAGCATTATCAAATATTCCCACACTTGAGCGTTGCTTGTCCTCAAGCAATATTGTCTTGAAATACTAGAATCACTTCTTTATTCTTCACACTTTGTACATCAGTGATTTTTATACGGCGGTATAAACAATGATAGTAACGATATGGTTTACAGTCCCACATGACTATAAAAATTTAGATCCATTAAGGAAATTGGATCTTTATGAAAACAATTGATCTTTTGAAAATTAAATCTAGTTTTTACCCTAGATAAGTTTTCCGGAATAACCCTTTACCGGTGTTTGCAAAATATTTTTATGGGTTTGGTGGGTTTCAGATTTGAAAATTTTAGCTCAAAACTTATGGTTTTGTGTCACCCACTTGCTAACCTTGTATTTGGAAAGCAACACGTCCAGTTTACTTGTCCCGTATATTACCTTTCGGTAAACTACCGTCCGATTGTAAAGGAAAGCGTTGAACAAGCAACTGTTAAGGCAATGTCCCCTGACATGCTTTTAATTATGGTCTATAACGTGTCGGACGCAATTACTATCCTTGGTAGGAGCAATAGTAAAGCTCACCCTTATGATTTTTCGGTATGGCACAAGGTCCTGTCTTTGACCACTATGCAACCACCGTTCTTACGGTTGACACCCGATTTAGTTCAGGTGACCTAATGAATTCCAGGTGAATTCCTAAGATTGTACGTTCAATGGTAATGAACGCATTGAAAATAGGGTTTTCAGAAAACAAATCGGTTTGTAATTTTGATCAAAATATTTTCTCGTTCAAGCTCGAGTTTAGATATCATTGAATTCCATGAGTTTGAATTCTCAATCTTTAAGGTCAATCTCTAGGATTGAGTAATATCAGTCTTAAAAGCTGATTTTTAATCTTTAAGGAGATTATCCTTTCTGGGGATCTGATTCATTAGTCTTATCCAGCTAATTTGCATGGTGCCCCCCATTTTACGAGATAAATCCTTCTCATGGTTAGGATAAATCTGACCACTTGGCGACCCTGTTTAATGCTGAGGTCCGTGCATTTCCTGCTGATTTTAGTGATGACTTTTCTGGATTTTTCGTCAACCTACAGCTGGTCTGGACGACAACTTCATGACCTAAATCAAGAAGCGCGTTTCTTTTTCGGAAGACTTTACTTCCTTTTAATGATGGAATTGATTCATCGTGTAGATCCATCTCTTCTTTTCTTTTATCGGGTAAAACAGTTTAGTTTAGTCCAAAGCAAAATTATTTTCAGTTATTTGTTACAGATATATGTGACATATGTTTAAGATAACTTGGTAAATTTTCCCACACTTGGCTTTTATTTTCCTTTTTATCGTCCTCTATTCCATTTTAAATGAATTTTAACATTTTGGTTTGTTTCTCAATTTATGTCCTTTCCGAGGTAACAATAATTTCTGTGTTAAAACCTAGTTTTATCGTTCATAAATATATATAAACATGAATTTGAGTTCATTTAATTGAAAATTTTTTAAAAATTTTACTAGAATTGGGTAGTCAGTATATAAGACTAGGGCTGTTCTTTATTATCAGAGAGCACTAGATTCTAATACAACTACTGCTTTACTAGTATTTTTAATGGTAACCAAGTGTATAAAGTAAAAAATTTTAAAATCCGAAAGAATTTAACCCCTTCCCACACTTAAGATCTTGCAATGCCCTCATTTGCAAGAAATCAGTAACAATTTAAATTATTGAGGGTGATTTGTGTGAAAATGATTAAATTTTTACCAAAGTTTCCAAATATATTGGTGTTTGTTTGCTGAATGATAAATGGTGCACATCATTTATTCATTCCGTCTTGTTGTTATTTCACATATATTTTGCTTCTTGTCGTCAAAATTAGTTGCTTTTGCTGAACTTAATGTCAGTCTTTGAAAATGCGTTATTTTACCCTGTTGTGTACATAAGATAAACTGCAAACATATATACATATTTTTGAAGTTTGGTATATTACCCCACATTCAAAAATTATTAAAATCTAAGAATAAAAGTTAGATAATTATAAAAATGATTACAATATTAACAAAATTATTAAACGTATCAATAATTACAAATTATAAAAAAAATAAAGTAAGTATACTAGGGATGATACTGGTACCAATAGGAGTTCCAGGCATAACCATAGGTGTTATAGAATGCTTCGGCAGGGTTATACGTAGGATATGGTGGCTGCATCTCTATAGACCAGGGAGGGAAGATGGGTTTCGGTGTAGGAATATAGTTTCTACCTATATGTTGGCAATGAGCTATGATTTGGTTATGATGAACTTGCCAATCTTCAAATGCTCTCTGTCTAGCATTTTCGTATTCCTGAGAAGCTATAAACCTTTGCATTTCTTGCATCTCATTCCCCCCTCCTACATTACCTTGCTGTTGGTTTCTCTCCACCTGTGGATGTCTACCATGGTATTGTACTGCGGCGTTATTTCGCCTCTTCAAAACTTTCGCACCATGGTATACATTTAAACCTATAGTATCGCGGGGTTCCGGTTCTTCTACTAATAATCCCCCCCGACTTATATCCACACCGAGATATTCACCAATCAAAGTAATAAAAATACCACATCCTATTATGCTATGCGGTCGCATCCCCCGAACCATAGCTGATAAATAATAACCCACACAATATGGTATACTTACAGCGCTTTGTGGGTCTCGAATACACATATGGTAAAACAAATCCTGTTCATTTACTTTTTCCTTGTTCTTACCCCTTTGTGTAATCGAATTAGCTAAAAAACTATGAATCACTCTTAATTCGGCTCTATCTATATCCAAATAAGAGTAATTTCCCCCTTTGAAACGGTGATGGCTTGTCATTTGACTCCACACACCGTGTGTATCAAAATTTTCATCTATCTTTCTACCGTTTAGTATCAACCCTCTACAATCGGCAGATGCTAACTCCTCAGGCGTATATATACGTAAAGCCTGAGCCATGTCTAGTAAAGACATGTGGCGCATCGAACCGCCTAACAAAAATCTAATAAAAGAACGATCGGTTAAACTAGCTACCCGATCATTCAACTCTATACTACATAACAATTCTTCACACCATACTTTATATACAGGTCTACGCATGGTGAATAAACGTACCCAGTCATTAAAAGAAGAATTACCATACCTCTGTACAAGTAATTCCCTAATTGGCCCGGCCAATTCTACAGCTTCTAAGGGTCCCCATTCTATGACCCTTGGTACCTCAACAACCTTAGAATGAAGAGTATGCAAACCCCTTTGATATTTTGGATAATCTATCCAAAGTCTGTCAAATCTCAGGTTCGGGTGCAACTCTTCCAAGTGCATATCGGAAAAGGTCATGACTGGATGAGGTATATCCTGCTTGTAGTAGTTATCCACCTCCTGTTGTTCCGCATTCTCAGCAGGAGCATTACGGGCTTGGGATGAAGATTCACCCCTTTCAGTCTGCAAAACACATCAAACACAATTTTTGTGCATCCAAATATGCATTAGTATCAGCAAAATCATCAATCAAAATAATTACAATGACATGATCTATTTATATCAAACTTAAGCTCATTTTCACATTTTTATCAAATCTACACTTTTTCAAATAAGCATATACGAAAATGTTCGCCAAGTTCATAAGCATTCAACTCAAATAACATATCAAAATAATCATTACTAGCAATTAAACAAGTTTCAAATGGCATTATCTTTCAAAAATCAAGTTCATGAATTTTAGACTTGAAAAAGTCCACTTTAATTCTCAAAATCATGTTTAGGCTCAAAGTTTGGATCATTTAACTACCTAAACATGTTACACTACTTAATTTAGCAACAATTCATGACAAAAATCGGCCATAACCTGTTTATATCAAAAAGCCCCAAATTTGCTCAAGAACACAAACCCTAGATTACTCAAAATTTGAAGTTTAAGGCTTCTAATCATGTTAAACAGCATCAATCTAGGTTATACAAGCATAATACATAAACAATTTAAGCCTAATTACACTAAAAAGCATCAAAATCAAATTGGGGAAAAAATTGCTCAAGAACACCAAATTTCGGATTAAATGGTGTTTAGGTGTAGAAATTTACCCTTTTTCTTGAGTAATTCCTAGATAGCATCCTTCTCAACATGATTTTAGCAAAAGATTTGATGATTAACGGTTAAAAATTGTGATTTTGGGGTGTATTTTTCGGGTTTTTCGCGCAGGTTTTCGCAGTTTTTTTTTCCTGTGTGTTTTGTGTGGACTGAGCTGTTTCAGCTCTTATTTTTTTCTGTAATCCGACCCCTCCGCGACTCGCGGTGAATTACTCTTCAAACTCCGCGAGTCGCGGAGTTTGATATTTTTTTTTTTTTTATATAATCATTAACTTATAAAACAATTAAGTACTTAATTTTAAAATTTTGTTTCCCTTGTTATTTAGGACGAGGTCGTTTCGGGTCGATGTCCTAGTCCGTCCCTCGACAAAATTTTAAAATTTGTCTTTTTGTAGCGATTGTTTTAAAAACTAAGATTTTTGGGGTTTTTTAATGTTTTTGGCATACTTTAATTCAATAAGATTAAAAATAATGATAATAAAAGTTCTCGTCCCTCCCTCGGGTAAAGCAATTTCGGTTCAAAGACCTAGTCTTCAACTTACGACGAATTTTAAAAATCATATTTTTAACTTAATGAGATAAAATAAATTTTTGTTTTTAAATTCACACAACTTAAATATAAAATTCAAAATTAATATTAAAAATTCACACCAAACTTAATTTAAAAATGCATAAAATTAAAAATTCATATTATAAATTCACACCAAGCTTATATTAATTTTTCAAATATTTACAATTTTAAATATATTGTTTTTACAAAGTTTACAATATTAATTTAAGATTTAAATATTAATTTTAAAAACATGGTAAAAATAAAATTAAAAATCTTTTTGTCTTTTTAACCCACTTTAATCAATCAAATATTATCAAAAATATGCGCCCCTCTTTTCGGTAAAGTAATTTCGGTTCCAAAACCTAATTTAACTCATGACGAATTTTTGAAATATTTTGGGTTGATTGTTTAAAGATATTTATACCTTAAGAATAAACGTTAAATTTCGCAGTGATGTAACAAATTTTTGAATGATATCAATAATTTCGGTCGCCAAACCTAATTTTATTCAATACCAATTTAATACTTTTTAGCGAACAAATTAGCGTTTATTATCAAAAGGTTAAAAATAAAAATAAAAACTGTACAGACATACCTGTGAAATAGATTTCTTAGTTATATGATCTATCCCATTCATAAGATAGTCGGTTTAATTGGTTTTCCATAGCTACATAGGCGTAACCTCGAGCATTCAGTGTCTTTTCTTCTAAACATATGAACGGTCCGTCTCTGCATAAAGTAACAAATTCGGTGTTTGAATAGGTTTGATTATTTGAACATTTACCTCCATGTGACCATTTTCCGCATTTGTGACATCGTTCTAGGTGTCGTGCTCTTCTTTTCGCTGCGGATTTTGATTTTCCTTTACCAAATTGTAACTTATTATCTTCGCATCTGGATTCTTTTCTAACTCCGTCCATTCTTTCTCTGATTACTGATACTAATTCACTCGGTAGTATGTCATTATTACGTTTAGTGATTAAAGCGTGTAGCATTAGACCATGGTTTAGTTCACAGGCAGTCTTCATTTTGTAAAAACCTAAAAAAAATAAAAATTCAGAATGGGGGGAGAAGACTAGTTCTTTAGGGTCTGCTAGGGAAAGACCATTTGGGTTCCATTTTCGAGAACTACACGAAAACAGACAATCTAACTCTAACAGAAATACATAAACCCCTTTGATTCTCCCCACACTTAGTTGGCTGTGGTATCGAAATTGTGATTAACATTATTTTCAATTGAATCATCAACAACTTGTATATCTTTGACTTTTACTTCAATCCATTTGTTGATTTCCTCCGTAACTTTCACAAATTCAACTAACATTGCCTTTTCTTTTGACGATAAATTGGATATTAATCGATTATATAACTTAAAGTTTCCTTTAATCTTAGCATCGTGAATCTGTTTATAAAGTTTCTTCGTTGAACTGTTAAAAATGGATTTATCTAATTTCGTATCATCAACGGCATTCTTTGTGATTGGATCATCATTAAGTGTTTCTTCATCTTCCCCACACTTATGCATTTTTATTGGTCTAACAGTTTTGGTTTGTGGAGATCTAAACTTTCGGTTCACAAAGGTGATCGATGTATCACCATTCCTAAGTGTTATTCTACCTTCTCTTACATTAATGAATGCCTCGGTGGTTGCTAAAAATGGGCGACCTAGAATTAGAGGAATATCAAGGTTTTCCTCCATATTAATCACTATGAAGTTTGTAACAAAGGTCAAACTTCCCACGTTAACAAGTAAATTATCTGCTATTCCAACCGGGTGTTTAATGGTTTGGTCAAATGATTGAACACCTATTTTGGTTGGTTTTAATTTACCCATGCCTAATCTTTTGTATAAGGAAAGAGGCATAATATTTGCACTTGCTCCTAAATCTGCGAGTCCATTATATACAGCACCATCATTAAGTAAGCAAGAAATGATAAATTCACCCGGGTCTCCTGCTTTAGTAAGTCGAGTTGGTTTGTAAACCTTTTTCGGGTGTTCTTTCCTTGGTTCTTTCATTTATATTTGAATTTCTTGTTCACATTTTTCTTCGTTTCTTGGAATGGGAGGTTTGTATAGGAATTCTTCTTCATCACTCAAATTTGAATCCTCCCTATATTCCAGTTTTGATTTTTCATATGTTGTTGATAACATATTTATGTTTTCATTTTGAAGGTTTTCTTGGGTGGTGAAATTATGATTAACTTCATTGTCAACTTCCATCGGACCATGTATGTAATGTTTAACTCTGTGACCATTAACTTTAAATTCAATCCCATTTGAATTTATCAATTCTATCGTTCCGTATGGGAAAACTCTTTTGACTATGAATGGTCCAGACCATCTTGATTTCAATTTTCCAGGAAATAGCTTGAATCGTGAATTGAAAAGAAGAACTCTGTCTCCTTCTTTAAATTCTTTTGAACTTCTGATTCTTTTATCATGCCATTTCTTCGTTCTTTCTTTATAGATTAACGAATTTTCGTATGCTTCATGTCTTAATTCTTCTAATTCGTTTAGTTGACTTAATCGTAGACGTCCAGCTTCATGTAAATCAAGATTACATGTTTTCAAAGCCCAAAATGCTTTGTGTTCAATTTCTACTGGAAGATGACATGCTTTTCCATAAACAAGTCTAAAAGGTGTGGTTCCAATTGGAGTTTTGTAGGCTGTTCTAAAAGCCCAGAGTGCATCCTCCAATTTAATGGACCATTCCTTCGGATTTGATCCTACGGTTTTCTCTAGAATACGTTTTAAAGCCCGGTTGGTATTTTCAACTTGTCCACTTGTTTGTGGATGATATGCGGTGGAGATTTTATGAGTTACTCCATATCTTTTAAGAACTTTCTCAAGTTGATTATTACAGAAATGAGTACCCCGATCACTTATTAAAGCTTTCGGTGTTCCAAACCTTGCAAAAAGACGTTTTAAAAAGTTGACTACAACTCGTGCATCGTTAGTTGGGAAAGCTTGTGCTTCCGCCCATTTAGATACATAATCAATGGCTACGAGTATATATAGATTATTATGAGATTTTGGAAATGGACCCATAAAGTCAATACCCCAAATGTCAAATACTTCACATACTTGGATGACATTTTGTGGCATTTCATCACGTTGACTTATTTTTCCGGCTCTTTGACAAGCATCACAGGATTTGCAAAGAAGGTGTGCGTCTTTGTAAATTGTAGGCCAATAGAATCCAGCTTCATAAACTTTTCTTGCTGTTAGTTGAGGCCCATAATGCCCTCATGTTGGTCCTGTGTGACAATGGTTTAATATTTTACTAGCTTCATCTCCAAATACACATCGGCGTATTATTCCATCGGGACAACTTTTAAACAGATGTGGATCTTCCCAAAAATAGTGTTTTATATCACTGAAGAATTTCTTTCGTCTTTGGTACGATAATCCTTTTTCAAGGAATCCACAAACTAAGTAGTTTGCATAGTCTGCAAACCATGGGATTTCATTATAATCTATCTTCAATAGATATTCATCAGGAAAGTTGTCTTGTATGGCCGATTCATTTAGAACTTCTAACTCAGGATTTTCAAGACGAGAAAGATGATCAGCGGCGAGATTTTCTGCTCCTCTTTTATCTCGGATTTCAATATCAAACTCTTGTAAGAGTAAGATCCAACGGATTAATCTTGGTTTAGCATCTTGTTTTGAAAATAGGTATCTAAGAGCAGAATGGTCGGTATAGACCACCGTTTTTGCTAGAACGAGATATGATCGAAATTTGTCAAAAGCAAAGACAATAGCAAGGAGTTCTTTTTCAGTAGTTGTATAGTTCGTTTGTGCTCCTTGTAACGTCTTACTAGCATAATATATAGGTTGAAATCGTTTTTCAATCCTTTGTCCTAAAACGGCTCCCATTGCAAAATCACTTGCATCGCACATTAGTTCAAATGGTAGATTCCAATTTGGTGTTATCATGATCGGCGCATTAGTGAGTTTCTCTTTAAGAATATTAAAAGATTTTATACACTCATCTGAAAAGATGAATGGAGCATCCTTTTCTACGAGTTTATTCATAGGAGTGGCAATTTTAGAAAAATCTTTTATGAAACGTCGGTAAAAACCGGCATGCCCTAGAAAACTCCTAACTCCTCTAACATTGGTGGGATGTGGAAGTTTAGCAATTACATCTACTTTAGCTCTATCCACTTCAATTCCTTCTTTTGAAATTTTATGTCCAAGAACGATGCCTTCTTTAACCATGAAATGGCATTTCTTCCAATTAAGTACTAGATTTGATTTTTCGCATCTAATTAGCATTCGTTCCAGATTAACTAGACATGATTTAAATGTATCACCGAAGACTGAAAAGTCATCCATGAATACTTCCATGCATTCTTCTATCATGTCGTGAAAAATCGCCATCATACACCTTTGAAAGGTTGCAGGGGCGTTGCAAAGTCCAAATGGCATGCGTTTGTAAGCAAAAGTACCGTAAGGGCACGTGAATGTGGTTTTCTCTTGGTCCTCGGGTGCTATTGGAATTTGAAAATATCCGGAAAATCCATCTAGAAAACAATAATAACTATTTCCGGCTAATCTTTCCAACATTTGATCTATGAAAGGTAAGGGAAAGTGATCTTTTCTGGTGGCATCATTTAATTTTCTATAATCAATACATACACGCCATCCTGTTACAGTCCTAGTAGGAAAAAGCTCATTTTTCTCATTTGTAATGACAGTCATGCCACCCTTCTTAGGTACGCATTGAACTGGGCTTACCCATGGACTATCAGAAATTAGATAAATTAGACCTGCATCTAGCAGTTTAATAATCTCTTTCTTAACTACATCTTGCATATTAGGATTTAGTCTTCGTTGGCGTTGCACATACGTTTTATGACCTTCTTCCATAAGGATTTTATGTGTGCAATACGAAGGACTTATTCCTTTAATATCATGAATCTTCTATGCAATGGCTGGTTTATGAGCTTTCAACACAGAAATGAGTTGTGATTTCTCATTTTCAGTAAGAGAAGACGATATTATTACAGGTAATTCAGATTCACCATGTAAATAAGCGTATTCCAAATGGTTTGGAAGTGGTTTTAATTCTAATTTCGGAGGTTCTTCTATCGATGATTTATATCGATATCTGTCTTCTTCTTTTAGCATTTGAATTTCTTCTGTTGTTGGTTCATATCCATTAGCTATAAGTGTAGCTAACATTTCAGCTTCATCAATTGGTTCATTACCTTCTCCTAAAGAACATTCTCCTGTTCCTTGTAATTCTGGAAATTCTTCTAATAATTCTGCATGTGCATCTATAGTTTGAATATAATAACATGTATCATCTGCAGATTATGGTTGTTGCATTGCTCTATCAACTGAAAAGGTAACACTCTCATCCTCTATACTTAGGGTCAATTTCTTACCGAACACGTCTATCATTGCTTTAGCCGTGTTTAAGAATGGTCTTCCTAATATGAGAGGAACTTGAGAATCTTCTTCCATGTCCAAAACAACAAAATCTACTGGAAATACTAAAGTACCAACTTTAACTAGCATGTTCTCCATTATCCCTCTAGGATATTTTATTGATCTATCGGCTAGTTGTATGCTTATTCTGGTTGGTTTCAATTCTCCAAGGTATAGTTTAGCGTATAGTGAATACGGCATTAGATTTATACTAGCACCTAAGTCTGCCAATGCTTCTATTGAACTAAGACTACCCAGAAAACATGGAATTGTGAAACTTCCTGGATCAGATAGTTTTTCTAGTATCTTATTCAACAGCACTGCTGAACAATTAGCATTCATAGTAACAGTCGAGAGTTCTTCCATTTTCTTTCTATTTGAGATTAGATCTTTCAAGAATTTAGCATATCTAGGCATTCCTGAAATCACATCAATGAAAGGTAGATTTACATTTATCTGTTTAAACATATCCAAGAATTTGAATTGCTCGGCTTCAAGTTTCTCTTTCTTCATTTTACTCGGGTAAGGAAGTGGTGGTTGGTATGGTTTAACATAAGGTTTATCCTTAACTGTGTTATCTTCATTAACCTTTTCAACTACCGGTTCTTTTTCCTTATCTTGATCAGGTTGTGGTTCTTGTGGAGTAGGAATAGTTTCATCAGAAGTTACAGGTATTTCCGGTGGTTTAAGTGTTGTACCACTTCTTGTGGTAATAGCTTTAGCTGTTTCATTCCGGGGGTTAGCATTTGTATCACTAGGTAGACTTCCCGGTTTTCTTTCACCTATTAACCTTGCTAGGTTACTCACTTCTTGTTCTAGATTTTGAATAGAAGCTTGTTGATTTCTAAATGCTTGAGCATTTTGTTCATTTGTTTGTTTCTGAGATGTGAAAAACTGCGTTTGAGTTTCAACTAGCTTCGTCATCATATCTTCTAAATTCGGCTTTTTATCATCGGTTTGTTGTGGTGGTTTGTTTTGAAATTTAGGTCGTTGCTGATTGTAAGTATTATTGGATACTTGCTGATTGCTAGGACCTTGTTGGTTGTTGTATGGAATATTTCGGTTTTGATTGTAAATCGGTCTTGGCGGTTGATAATTATTCTGATAATTATTTCCAGGCCTTTGGTTTATGTATGAAATATTCTCTCTTTGTTCCATTGTTAATTCAATACTGAGACAATCTTTTGTCAAATGTGGTCCTCCACACTGCTCACAACTAATTCGTATTGAGTGAATATCCTTAGTCATCTTTTCCATTCGTCTTTCCACAGCATCTATCTTTGCGGAAATGGAATCTAAGTCATGGCTAGAATCGGCTCTAGCTGCTTTAGATGATCTAACGATATCTTTTTCTTGGTGCCACTCATGTGAGTGGGAAGCAGTGTTATCAATTATTTTGTAAGCATCAGTTTCGGTTTTCTTCATAATAGAACCACCAGCTGCTATATCTATGTCTTTTCTTGTAGTGATGTCGCATCCTTGGTAGAATATTTGTACTATTTGACAGGTGTCTAAACCATGTGGCGGACATCCTCTTAATAACTTTCCATATCTTGTCCATGCCTCATATAGAGTTTCATTTGGTTTCTGTGTAAACGTAACAATTTCTGCTTGAAGTCTTACGGCTTTAGATGCAGGAAAGAATTGTTTAAGAAATTTGTCAACTAAAACATCCCATGTATCGATCGCCCCTTCAGGTAACGATTCTAACCAATCTTTGGCTTCTCCCTTTAAAGTCCAGGGAAATAACATGAGATATATCTGTTCATCCTCCACTTCTCGGATTTTAAATAGTGTGCAGATCCTATTAAAGGTACGTAGATGTTCATTTGGATCTTCCTTCGGCGCACCACTAAATTGGCATTGATTAGTCACCATGTGTAGAATTTGTCCTTTGATTTCATAATCTGGCACATTAATGTCTGGATGAGTAATTGCGTGACCTTGGCCAGTGCGTTTAGCTCTCATTCGGTCTTCCATACTTAAAGGTTCCAGATTCTCCATAATTGAATTTGTTGAATCGGTATCACTAGATGATTCTGATTTAATGGTTCGTTCCTCAACAATCTCTGTTTGAATGATTGGTGGTCCGGAGGAAACTTTAGTGGTTCAGGATCTACGAACCGTTCCTGAATATTTTCCGGATTCTCAATTGTGAGGTCGGGTTCAAAAAATGGATTATCGGAAATTTGAACTGAAGTACTTGGTCGACTGGATGACGATTCTAAAGAAAAATCAACGGCAGTAATATTTGCTAAATGTCTTGATCTGGTTACAGGTGGTAAACGTACAAAAGGTGGTGAACGTCTTGCTCGGTGCATTCACTGAATATCCTATTAGTTTTTAAAAGGAAAGAAAAATTATAATAAGTTATCCAATCAATAGACTTTTCTGATTTTGCCCACGTTTCGAATAGCCAAAAGATGCAGCAGAGGGGCAGGATTCGTTTGGTCTCAATATAATTGAGGACTGTTTGGCTCCAATAACCCGGTCCACGTACAAATCCAACTATTACTACGAACCAGAAAATTTTGATGTCTATTAATTTAACCACTTAAAATAAATTTTCGTAATTTTAAGAAATTAAGATAAGAAGTAGAATAAAAATCTATGTCCTAAAACTAGAATAGCGAGAAATAAGAAAGAAAAAGAGTTCGTCGGAAAAATGTCGAAAAAGAAAAATGGTTGAAAAATAAAAGGTGACGGAAAAATTAAAGAAACTTATAAAACTTAAAAATACTTGACTAACCTAACCTTATTACTACAACTAACTTAAAATTATAATCGCAAATTGAGATTACTAATTTGAATGATAATTGATACATAGTAAAAGGTGTCTAAAAATATTAAAGCTTACAGGAAAAACTATATCCCAAATGGAAATAACTTAAAAAGAAACTAAAACTTAAAAAGGCGTCGCAAAATTCTAAAGCACCTAAATCTTAGTCTAAAGAAAAAGCACTTAAGAAATTTTACGGCAAAGCCTAAAAATCTAGAAGTAAAAATAACTATGGCAAAAACTAAGTTTAAAACTAAATATGAGCTAAAAATACAAATATTACGCTAAAACGATTAAAAAGGGACAAAATATAAAAATATACAAAAAGTTGTAAAAAGTACAATTTTTATAAAAATATTATTTTTATATTATTTATTTATTAAATCTACTAATTTTATAATTTAATTAAACTAATTAATACTAAATACATAAATTAAATAAAAAGTAAAAGTTAAAATAAAACTAATAATAATAATAATAATAATAATTAGGGTTAAATAATAATAATAATTAATAATTACCCGTAATTAATGCTGAATTAGGGTTTTGTCGCCTGTCAGAAAATCTCCGCGAGTCGCGGTAATCAATGCAGCAAACCCCGCGAGTCGCGGGGTTCAGAAATTCAGATGACAGCTTATTTAAATTCGACGCGTTTTTCTTTATTTATTTATATTTTTTTTTATTTTCTGTTTTCTGTTTTTATATAAATAAAAGATATTTAAATAAAACTTATATTTTTATAAACTAAAATAAAAATAAAGAAACTTATAAAACTTAAATATTTAACAAAATCTTAAAAATACTTATATCTTTGTTTTTCTTTTTATATTTTTGAATAATTAAAACGTATTTTTACAAAAACGAATTTTAATAAAAGTTAACTAAAAATCTTTTTTTTTTATATATATATAGCGTTGCGCTTCCGGCGTTTAAGAGACTCCCCGGCAGCGGCGCCAAAAATAACTTGATGTTTCGCGAGGGGTATATAAAATAGTTATTAATTTTAGCAGGAAATACTATTAAATACGATACATTTTTACACAAGATATTTATTTATTTAGAGAACGGATATACTTAAACCTTGCTACAACACTTATAGGCAGTGTACCTAATCGTACAGTAGTGTAGTTTTTAGTAAGTCCGGTTCGTTCCACAGGGAATCTTTTTAAACAAAGCTTAACGCTATATTAGTTTACAAATATATATATAAGTAATATTATTATTATAAAGGGGGATTTTTACCGTTTAATGACCGGTTTGTCGATTTTAAAACTTTAGTCGCAGTTAAAACCTAATGTAAAATATTAAATAAATAAAAGACTTAATTTAAAGTGTAAAATAAATAATGATAATGAAATTGCAATAAAAGTGCGATAAAATAAAATTGCGATAATTAAAAAGTACGATAATTAAAAGTGCGATTAAATAACAATAAATAAAAGTGCGATAATTAGAAGTGCAATTAAATATAAAATAAAGGAAATTAAATATGAAATAAAAGAATTATGCTTATTTAAACTTCCGTAATCATGATGTTTGACGTGTTGATTTTAGTTTTATGCCCATGGGTTAATTGTCCTTTGTCCTGGATTATTTAATATGTCCATACGAATTTGTCCATAATAGTCCATCAGTCATAAATATAAAGAGCGAAAGCCTTCGTCAAATTATTCTTATTCCCGAAGTCAAATATTCCAACTAATTGGGGATTCGAATTGTAACAAGGTTTTAATACTTTGTTTAATGAATACACCAGGTTATCGACTGCGTGTAAACCAAGGTTTTACTACTTTGTTAACAATTACACCAATTACCCTTGAATGTAATTCACCCCTGTTTCAACAAGTTTATTAACTATTAATCCAGTTCCGTATCCGGTAAAATGAATAATTATTGGTATTTATAGATATCCCGTCCACCGTACCCAGTCAAGCGTATGTGGTTATATATAAATACGTCGAATTATAAGTTTGTATATTAAATTAACAAGGTATTATTTAGTTAATATAAAACCCATTAATAGCTCATAGTCTAATTTCCACAAGTGTCGTTCTTTTGTCCAAACCCCAATTATGGTACAAAGCCCAATTACCCAATTTTAGTAATTAGCCCAACATCATCATTACTTCGGATTAAATAAGCATAATAATAACTTAGCTACGAGACATTAATATAAAAAGGTTGAACATAACTTACAATGATTAAAAATAGGGTAGCGTTACACGGACAGAATTTCGACTTACACCCTTACAACATTCGCTAACATACCCTTATTATTAGAATTATAATTAAAATTAAAATTAAAATATAAATATAAATTTTTACGTAGTATTATAAGAGAAGAAGAAAAAGATGGATGATTTGCGATCAGAATTCGGTTGCTTTTATAGGGATTTTCGACTTTAGGGGCTCCGCGACTCGCGGCATTTTTGCCTTCAAACTCCGCGAGTCGCGGAGTTTGAAATTACAGCTCATATCAGTTTGGAGTCTTTCTCTGCCGACGGTTTTTATTTATAAATATAATATATATATATAATTAATATAATTAATTATATATTATATTATATTTATATACATAGTTAACTTGTAATTTTTAGTCCGTTGCGTCGAGCGTTGAGAGTTGACTCTAGTCCCGGTTCCGGATTTTCGAACGTCTTTGCGTACAATTTTATATTTTGTACTTTGCGTTTTGAATCTTGTACTCTTGTAATTTCGAGACGTTTCTTATCAATAATTGGAACCTCTTTTATTGTCTTTTGTACTTTTGAGCTTTTTGGTCGTTTGCGTCTTCAATTCGTCGAATCTGTCTTTTGTCTTCACCTTTTATTATTTAAACGAATACTACTTTTAAATAGAACAATTGCAACTAAAAGCTTGTCTTTCTTGAGGAATAATGCTATGAAATATATGTTCGTTTTTAGCATTATCAAGTTTGAAGGCATAAAAACTAATAAGAAAAGGTTGTTACATCATTCTAGCACACATCGAGGAAGTTAAACCTGAAGAAAAGAACATCAGTGATGTTCCCGTCGTAAAAGAATTTCCCGATGTATTTTCGAAAGAATTACCGGGATTACCCCCACATCGATCTGTTGAATTTCAAATAGACCTTGTACCAGGAGCTGCACCAATAGCTCGTGCTCCATACAGAGTCGCACCCAGCGAAATGAAAGAATTACAAAGTCAGTTACAGGAACTTTTAGAGCGTGGTTTCATTCGACCAAGTACATCACCATGGGGAGCTCCTGTTTTGTTTGTCAAGAAGAAGTATGGTACATTTAGGTTGTGTATCGACTACCGAGAGTTGAACAAACTTACCATCAAGAACCGATACCCACTACCGAGAATCGACTATTTATTTGATCAACTACAAGGCTCATTGGTTTATTCGAAGATTGATTTACGTTCTGGGTATCATCAAATGCGGGTGAAGGAGGATGATATTCAAAAGACTGCTTTTAGGACGTGTTACGGTCATTACGAGTTTATGTTTATGTCGTTTGGGCTGACTAATGCACCAGCTGTGTTCATGGACCTCATGAACCGAGTGTGTGGACCATATCTTGACAAGTTTGTCATTGTTTTTATCGATGACATACTTATTTACTCAAAGAATGACCAAGAGCATGAAGAACATTTGAGAAAAGTGCTAGAGTTGTTAAGGAAATAAAAACTGTACGCTAAGTTTTCAAAGTGTGCATTTTGGTTGGAAGAAGTTCAATTCCTCGGTTATATAGTGAACAAAGAAGGTATTCAGGTGGATCCAGCAAAGATTGAAACCGTTGAAAAGTAGAAAGCCCCAAAAACTCCGAAACATATACGCTAATTTTTAGGACTAGCTGGTTACTACAGAAGATTCATCCAAGATTTTTCCAAAATAGCATAACCCTTGACTGCATTAACGCATAAAGGGAAGAAATTTGAATGAAAAGATGAACAAGAGAAAGCGTTTCAATTGTTGAAGAAAAACTTAACTACGGCACCTATATTGTCATTACCTGAAGGGAATGATGATTTTGTGATATATTGTGACGCCTCAAAGCAAGGTCTCGGTTGTGTATTAATGCAACGAACGAAAGTTATTGCTTATGCGTCTAAACAATTGAAGATTCACGAGCAGAATTATACGACGCATGATTTGGAATTAGGCGCGGTTGTTTTTGCATTAAAGACTTGGAGGCACTACTTATATGGGGACAAAAGTATTATATATACCGACCACAAAAGTCTTCAACACATATTTAATCATAAACAACTGAACATGAGGCAGCGCAGGTGGATTGAATTATTGAATGATTACGACTTTGAGATTCGTTACCACCCGGGGAAGGCAAATGTGGTAGCCGAAGCCTTGATCAGAAAGGACAGAGAACCCATTCGAGTAAAAGCTATGAATATAATGATTCGCACTAACCTTACTACTCAAATAAAGGAGGCGCAACAAGGAGTTTTAAAAGAGGGAAACTTAAGGGATGAAATACCCAAAGGATCGGAGAAGCATCTTAATATTCGGGAAGACGGAACCCGGTATAGGGCTGAAAGAATTTGGGTACCAAAGTTTGGAGATATGAGAGAAATGGTACTTAGAGAAGCTCATAAAACCAGATACTCAATACATCCTGGGACGAGAAAGATGTACAAGGATCTCAAGAAACATTTTTGGTGGCAGGGTATGAAAGTCGATGTTGCTAAATACGTAGGAGAATGTTTGACGTGTTCTAAGGTCAAAGCTGAGCATCAGAAATCATCAAGTCTACTTCAACAACCCGAAATCCCGGAATGGAAATGGGAAAACATTACCATGGATTTCATCACTAAATTGCCAAAGACTGCAAGTGGTTTTGATAGTATTTGGGTAATAGTTGATCATCTCACCAAATCAGCACACTTCCTGCCAATAAGAGAAGATGACAAGATGGAGAAGTTAGCATGACTGTATTTGAAGGAAGTCGTCTCTAGACATGGAATACCAATCTCTATTATCTCTGATAGAGATGGCAGATTTATTTCAAGATCCTGGCAGACATTACAGCAAGCATTAGGAACTCGTCTAGTCATTCCACAAACTGATGGGCAGAGCGAAAGGATGATACAAATGCTTGAAGACATGCTACGAGCATGTGTTATTGATTTCGGAAACAGTTGGGATCGACACCTTCCGTTAGCAGAATTTTCCTACAACAACAGTGTAACATCCCGCCTTTTTCCATTTACTTTTCCGTTATACTAATATAAAGTCCGTTATATGTTTATAACATCTCCCGTTGATAAGCGTTTTAAATTATCTCGTTTAGGTAATTCACGCACCCGAACGAAAGTTGAGGGACTAAACTTGACAAGGGATCAAACCCTTGACTAGGTCAAAGGGTCAAACCCCTTTCACCCATTCATTATCATCTCCATCTCTCTCTTTCTCTCTAGCAAGAACACACACCCATTTACAAAATTCATTCAATCATCATCTAAATCCGATCTAGGAGGCTTACAACAAAATAAATTACATATTCGTGATCCTCTCTTCATCCTCTTCATTTTGGTACCAACTTCATCTCGTTTGGGTAACATTTCTAAAACTCTAGATTTCTCTAAATTCGTGTTTTTGACTTGAAATGGTGTTAGTTAGTGTCTATGGCTCATTGTGATGTCGTGTATATAATTTGTATGCTCGATCTCGTTGTTTTAGTGTAACTAGCATGAACTTGAATTTTGGTGTGTTGTTCTTGAATTTTGGATGATCATATGTTGTTAGATGTTAAAAGTTCATGTTCTAATTGTGTTCCTAGTATCATTAGCTTCATTTTGATGTATAGATTGATTTAAGAAACTTCATAAACGCGATTATTGATTTTGTGAACTTTTGGTTAGGGTTGACAACTCTTAAAATGAACTTTTGATGCGTTGAATGCTTGTTAATGTTATTGATAAGTGTTTAGTTGTGTAACATGTTTCATTACCTTCAAAACGGCATATCATATGTATAAATTGGATTCCCGAAACTTAAATTTCAATTGATAAACTTGAAACTTGAAAATAAACCTCTATTGATCACTTGATGGGATTTCGGTTATAGTATATGATGTTTTTGCTTGATGAAAAGTGCTTAGTTGCGTTCCTTGTCGAAAGAGCTTTCCGATGATATAAAATACATGTTCTAATTGTTTGCGGATCATAAAATGTGATTGTTTGTGTTTTGGTTCGTCCATTTGAGGAATACAGCAAACAGGGCCTGGGAAAAGATCAGGACGCCGTCCAGATACTTGGGACGCCGTCCCACCTTTTGAACCGGGACGCCGTCTAGCTTCTCGGGACGCCGTCCCAACCTTAAAACCGGGACGCCGTCTAGCCATTTGGGACGCCGTCCCATTTGGCTAAAACTGGCTGTTTGCTTTGGTCATTTGACATGAAAATGTTTGCTATGCTACGGACCTCCGATTAACATGAAACTTGGCCAACATGCTCATATATGATTATATAACTTAGAAAAATTGTCGGATATCCAACCCGACCCCGTTGACTTTTCTGTTGACTTTGACCCGACCAAGTTGACTTTTAATCAAACTTAACCAAATAATTGTGCAATCGTTCTAACATGTTTTTATACTTGTACCTTGCATGAAACATGACAATTTGATTCACATGCTATTAGGATCGAGTCTTAACGAGCCATAGGACTAATTGAACATCTTTGACCTATCGTGTTTACCGTTATTGATACGACCTATTTGTTTAGGTCAAGACTAGCATTGTTCTTTGCACACGTTTACTTGTCGAAGTACTTTACTACTCGTGCACTCAAGGTGAGATCATAGTCCCACTTTTACTCTTTTGAACTTACATTTGGGATGAGAAAACATAAACATTTCTTCTACTAAGTAAACACAAGTACAGGAAAACAAACATTCTACATACGAGTTTAGAACAAAATCCTCAATTCGATTATCATTAGTTACACTTGCCGGGTGTAAGCGAGAACTTATGTTGTATGGATCCATATGGGTTTGACAAACCCTCATTCAAACGGTTCGCTACCGTTTACGAATGAAATATATTTTCGAGAAACAGTGTATGTTCTAGCACTAAGTGATGGGGTTCAATGGAAGGAAATGTTAAGCATTGATAATTGGGTGCTCGTGAAACAAACTTTTGGAATGTATTACTATTAATTCATTGATGCAAATCTTGTGGTTCACTTGTACTTACTTACTTAAACCTATGATTTCACCAACGTTTTCGTTGACAGATTTCTATGTTTTTCTCAGGTCCTTGAACGATACATGATATATGCTTCCGCTCATTATTTGATACTTGCATTGGATGTCGAGTATATGTGCATTTCATGGAGCGTCTTTTGACTTTACTTTAAACCGTGTCGCCTAGATTTCATTCGCATTATAACGTTGTAACTTAACTATTGGTTGGACAATTCTTGTAAACTTTGGGAACAAATCTTTATTTTGAAATGAAGGCGACATATTTTGCTCAAACTTTGTCTTAAAGACTTATGACCACGTAACGGGACCTAAGTAGACGGCGCCGTCAAACATGATTTGGTCGGGTCGCTACAGATGGTATTAGAGCGTTGGTTGTAGGGATTTAGAGTTCATTGGTGTCGACCCCGAGTCATAGGGTACATTGGTGAGTCTAGACTACAACCGGCATATAGACTTGAAGTAGGAATTACTTGACTACTTGTGCATTTATACTCGAACGCTTCTACTCATATCTACTCTTAGTTCATCTTAATCTCACGTTGTTTAATTTGATTGACACGCCACCTTGACTATATGAAATGATGTCGAATGCACATATGAATCAGGGTAATATAATTTCCGGGATTATATTACGGTGACTCATATGAACGTTCCGACATTATGACATAAAGAATTTAAGGCGAGTCGAGGAAAAACTTCTCTTTATCTTTATTCTATATCACGGTTAGTATTATTGAGAATACTAATCAATGATATTCTTGTGTCTTGAAGGAACAATGGCTCCTCGTCGTGTACGCCGCAATGAAACTCCCGAACAAGCTCTTGAACGGATGATAGCCACCGCCGTAGATGCGGCCATGGCCGGTCACTCATCCAACAACAATAATAATAACAACCACAACAACAACAACAACAACAACAACAACAACAACAACAATGGAGCCGGAAACTCAAACGAGGGATGCTCCTATAAAGCTTTCATGGGGTGCAAACCTCACACTTTTGATGGAACCGGGGGACCGGTCGTGCTCACCCGATGGTTTGAGCAAACGGAAGCCGTCTTTAGCATAAGCGGTTGTCGGGACCAAGACAAGGTCAAATACTCCACTCACACCTTCGCCGGTGTCGCTCTTACATGGTGGAATACTTATGTTCAATCAGTGGGTACCGATGAAGCTCATGCCCTCTCGTGGGCCGATCTAAAGGAAAAGATGATTGTTGAATATTTTCCGCGCGAAGAAACCCGAA
The DNA here is from genome assembly GCF_046630445.1 of Rutidosis leptorrhynchoides. NCBI lineage: Eukaryota > Viridiplantae > Streptophyta > Magnoliopsida > Asterales > Asteraceae > Rutidosis > Rutidosis leptorrhynchoides. The sequence goes on along the minus strand of NC_092334.1, from coordinate 652,200,694 downwards.
AGCTTGAGGAAGAACTAAGAGCTTTGAAAGCGGTCGGAAACGATCTTAAAGCTTATAATCAACGCTTCGCCGAACTATCCTTGATGTGTCCTAATCTTGTTAACCCCGAATCTCAAAGGATTGAGCTCTACATGCTCGATCTTCCAAAAAGCATCAAACAAGGGGTGATGTCATCCAAACCCACTACTCATCAAGCCGCTATGAACATGGCTCGCCAACTAATTGAAACGGTTGACGAAATCGTAATTCCGGCACCTAAGGCCGAGGATAAATCGGGCGGCAACAAAAGAAAGTGGGAACCCTCCCAATCAAGCAACAACAACTTTGCCAAGAAATCTTTCACTTCCGACGGCAAGAAGGGTTATGCCGGGAACCTACCTCTTTGCAACAAATGCAACAAACATCACTTTGGCGAATGTAGTAAGATAATTTGCCACCGGTGCCAAGGAGTTGGTCATAAGGCCAACGATTGTAAAAGTGCCACTCCCGTTGCTCGAAAGTGGCCCAATGCACCAAAGACGGGCACTTGTTACGAATGTGGTCAAACGGGTCATTATAGAAATGCATGCCCAAAGAAGAAAGATAACACCAATACGCGCGGCCGAGCTTTCAACATCAACACCGAGGAAGCCCGGGATGACACTGAACTAGTCACGGGTACGTTTCTTCTCAACAATTCTTATGTCTCTTGCTTATTCGATTCGGGTGCCGATAAATGCTTTGTATCCAAGACTTTGACTCATTCTTTTAGCACTCCACCTCTTCCATTAGATACCACTTATACCATTGAAGTGGCTAACGGGAAACTATTAAGTGCCGACACATATTACCGGGGGTGTACGTTAAACATTTTGGGTAAGGAATTTGAAATTGACTTGATACCCATGGAACTAGGAAGCTTTGATGTAATAATCGGTATGAATTGGTTAGTCAAAATGAAATCTCACATCCTTTGTGATCTTAACGCAATCCGAATCCCTATCGAGAATGGTGAACCTTTGATTGTCTATGGCGATAAGAGTTGCACCGGACTCAACCTCGTTTCGTGTATTAAAGTTAGAAAACTACTCCGTAAGGGTTGTTTTGCGATCCTTGCTCACGTTAAGAAAGTCGAGTCCGATGAGAAGCACATCGATGATGTGCCAATTGTTAGTGACTTTTCCGATGTATTTCCCGACGAATTGCCGGGTCTTCCACCTCATCGACCGGTAGAATTCCAAATCGATCTTATTCCGGGAGCCGCACCCGTAGCACGTGCCCCGTATAGACTCGCTCCATCCGATATGCAAGAATTGCAAAGTCAAATCCAAGAACTACTTGATCGTGGTTTTATCCAACCTAGCCATTCACCTTGGGGCGCTCCGATCTTGTTTGTTAAAAAGAAAGACGGATCCCTACGAATGTGCATTGATTATCGTGAACTAAATAAATTGACGGTTAAGAACCGATATCCTCTTCCTCGCATCGATGACCTCTTTGATCAACTACAAGGGTCTTGTGTATATTCGAAAATCGATCTCCGCTCAGGTTATCATCAATTAAGGGTTAAGGGGGAAGATGTCTCCAAAACCGCTTTCCGAACTCGTTATGGTAGTTATGAATTCCTTGTCATGCCATTTGGTCTCACTAACGCACCGGCGGTGTTCATGGATCTTATGAACCGCGTGTGCAAACCGTATCTCGATAAATTCGTTATTGTGTTCATCGATGACATATTGATCTATTCTAAAAATGAAGAAGAGCACGAACAACATCTCCGACTTGTGCTTGAACTTTTAAGACAAGAACAACTCTATGCCAAATTCTTCAAGTGTGAATTTTGGTTAAAGGAAGTTCAATTTCTTGGTCATGTTGTAAGTGACCAAGGTATTAAAGTCGATCCAACAAAAATTGAAGCCATTAGCAAATGGGAGACTCCTACTACTCCTACTCACATTCGTCAATTTTTGGGTCTCGCCGGGTACTATCGTAGATTCATCGAAAATTTCTCTTTGGTTGCACGTCCTCTAACCGCATTGACTCACAAGGGAAAGAAATTCATTTGGGCGATCGAACATGAATCCGCATTCCAAATCTTGAAAACGAAGCTAACCACCGCTCCTATCTTGTCACTTCCCGAAGGCAATGATGACTTTGTTGTATATTGCGACGCCTCAAAACATGGTTTTGGGTGTGTATTGATGCAACGAACGAAAGTCATTGCTTATGCTTCTCGACAACTCAAAATTCATGAACGAAACTACACGACGCATGATCTCGAACTCGGAGCCGTCGTCTTTGCACTTAAAATGTGGAGACACTATCTTTATGGAACCAAGAGTACTATCTTTACCGACCACAAAAGTCTCCAACACATTTTCGATCAAAAGCAACTAAACATGAGACAACGACGGTGGATCGAAACTTTGAACGATTACGATTGCGAGCTTCGTTACCATCCCGGGAAGGCAAATGTAGTAGCCGATGCCTTAAGTCGAAAAGAAAGAGCGGTGCCTCTCCGTGTCCGAGCTTTAAACATCACCATTCACACCAACCTTAATAGCCAAATTCGGGTAGCCCAAGATGAGGCTCTCAAGGATGAAAACATCTCTCTCGAACACTTGAACGTCCTCACCTCTCGATTCGAAGTTAAAGAAACCGGACTCCGATATTTCGCCGGAAGAATTTGGGTGCCTAGTTATGGGGATCTACGAAGCCTTATTTTAGATGAAGCCCATAAGTCACGATACTCGATTCACCCCGGTGCCAATAAGCTGTACCACGACCTTAAACAACTATATTGGTGGCCGAACATCAAAAGGGATGTAGCTACTTATGTTTCCAAGTGTTTGACATGTTCCAAAGTCAAAGCCGAACAATAAAGACCGTCCGGACTACTTCAACAACCCGAGATCCCGCAATGGAAGTGGGAAAGGATAACGATGGATTTTATCACCAAGCTACCAAAAACGACGGGCGGTTATGATACCATTTGGGTTATTGTTGACCGTCTCACCAAATCCGCACACTTCCTTGCCATGAAAGAAACGGACAAAATGGAGAAACTTGCACAACTTTACATTAAGGAGATCGTAGCCCGACACGGTGTACCTTTATCGATTATCTCCGACCGAGATGGCCGTTTCGTTTCTAGATTTTGGCGTACTTTGCAAGAAGCGTTGGGAACGCGTTTAGACATGAGCACCGCATATCATCCTCAAACCGATGGACAAAGTGAACGTACAATTCAAACCTTAGAGGACATGTTACGAGCTTGCGTGGTTGATTTAGGGAAAAGCTTGGGACAAGCACTTACCTCTCGCCGAGTTCTCTTATAACAATAGTTATCACGCGAGTATTAAAGCCGCACCTTTTGAAGCACTATATGGCCGCAAATGTCGTTCACCTCTTTGTTGGGCCGAGGTAGGCGACGTGCAAATCACCGGACCCGAACTCATTCACGAAACCACCGAGAAAATCGTTCAAATCCGAGATAGGCTTAGGACGGCCCGAAGTCGTCAAAAGAGCTATACCGACAAACGACGCAACGATCTTGAATTTCAAGTCGGTGACCGAGTAATGTTAAAAGTCGCACCTTGGAAGGGTGTAATCCATTTTGGGAAACGCGGGAAGCTAAATCCGCGGTATATTGGTCCTTTCGAAATCTTGGAGCGTATTGGAACCGTTGCTTATCGTTTAGATCTTCCGCCTTAATTGAACTCCGTTCATCCTACTTTCCATGTATCTAACTTGAAAAAGTGTCTTGCCGAACCCGATATCGTCATCCCTCTCGAAGAACTTACTATTGATGACAAACTTCATTTTGTGGAGGAACCGGTTGAAATTGTGGACACCTCCGTCAAGACATTGAAACAAAGCCGAATCCCGATTGTCAAGGTTCGTTGGAATGCCAAAAGAGGACCCGATTTTACTTGGGAAAGACAAGACCAAATGCAAAGGAAGTATCCTCATCTATTCGTGAATTCGGAAACGCAAGATCTCGAGGAAGAAACAACGACTACTACGCCTACTTAAATTTCGGGACGAAATTTCTTTTAAGGAGTAGGTAATGTAACATCCCGCCTTTTTCCATTTACTTTTCCGTTATACTAATATAAAGTCCGTTATATGTTTATAACATCTCCCGTTGATAAGCGTTTTAAATTATCTCGTTTAGGTAATTCACGCACCCGAACGAAAGTTGAGGGACTAAACTTGACAAGGGATCAAACCCTTGACTAGGTCAAAGGGTCAAACCCCTTTCACCCATTCATTATCATCTCCATCTCTCTCTTTCTCTCTAGCAAGAACACACACCCATTTACAAAATTCATTCAATCATCATCTAAATCCGATCTAGGAGGCTTACAACAAAATAAATTACATATTCGTGATCCTCTCTTCATCCTCTTCATTTTGGTACCAACTTCATCTCGTTTGGGTAACATTTCTAAAACTCTAGATTTCTCTAAATTCGTGTTTTTGACTTGAAATGGTGTTAGTTAGTGTCTATGGCTCATTGTGATGTCGTGTATATAATTTGTATGCTCGATCTCGTTGTTTTAGTGTAACTAGCATGAACTTGAATTTTGGTGTGTTGTTCTTGAATTTTGGATGATCATATGTTGTTAGATGTTAAAAGTTCATGTTCTAATTGTGTTCCTAGTATCATTAGCTTCATTTTGATGTATAGATTGATTTAAGAAACTTCATAAACGCGATTATTGATTTTGTGAACTTTTGGTTAGGGTTGACAACTCTTAAAACGAACTTTTGATGCGTTGAATGCTTGTTAATGTTATTGATAAGTGTTTAGTTGTGTAACATGTTTCATTACCTTCAAAACGGCATATCATATGTATAAATTGGATTCCCGAAACTTAAATTTCAATTGATAAACTTGAAACTTGAAAATAAACCTCTATTGATCACTTGACGGGATTTCGGTTATAGTATATGATGTTTTTGCTTGATGAAAAGTGCTTAGTTGCGTTCCTTGTCGAAAGAGCTTTCCGATGATATAAAATACATGTTCTAATTGTTTGCGGATCATAAAATGTGATTGTTTGTGTTTTGGTTCGTCCATTTGAGGAATACAGCAAACAGGGCCTGGGAAAAGATCAGGACGCCGTCCAGATACTTGGGACGCCGTCCCACCTTTTGAACCGGGACGCCGTCTAGCTTCTCGGGACGCCATCCCAACCTTAAAACCGGGACGCCGTCTAGCCATTTGGGACGCCGTCCCATTTGGCTAAAACTGGCTGTTTGCTTTGGTCATTTGACATGAAAATGTTTGCTATGCTACGGACCTCCGATTAACATGAAACTTGGCCAACATGCTCATATATGATTATATAACTTAGAAAAATTGTCGGATATCCAACCCGACCCCGTTGACTTTTCTGTTGACTTTGACCCGACCAAGTTGACTTTTAATCAAACTTAACCAAATAATTGTGCAATCGTTCTAACATGTTTTTATACTTGTACCTTGCATGAAACATGACAATTTGATTCACATGCTATTAGGATCGAGTCTTAACGAGCCATAGGACTAATTGAACATCTTTGACCTATCGTGTTTACCGTTATTGATACGACCTATTTGTTTAGGTCAAGACTAGCATTGTTCTTTGCACACGTTTACTTGTCGAAGTACTTTACTACTCGTGCACTCAAGGTGAGATCATAGTCCCACTTTTACTCTTTTGAACTTACATTTGGGATGAGAAAACATAAACATTTCTTCTACTAAGTGAACACAAGTACAGGAAAACAAACATTCTACATACGAGTTTAGAACAAAATCCTCAATTCGATTATCATTAGTTACACTTGCCGGGTGTAAGCGAGAACTTATGTTGTATGGATCCATATGGGTTTGACAAACCCTCATTCAAACGGTTCGCTACCGTTTACGAATGAAATATATTTTCGAGAAACAGTGTATGTTCTAGCACTAAGTGATGGGGTTCAATGGAAGGAAATGTTAAGCATTGATAATTGGGTGCTCGTGAAACAAACTTTTGGAATGTATTACTATTAATTCATTGATGCAAATCTTGTGGTTCACTTGTACTTACTTACTTAAACCTATGATTTCACCAACGTTTTCGTTGACAGATTTCTATGTTTTTCTCAGGTCCTTGAACGATACATGATATATGCTTCCGCTCATTATTTGATACTTGCATTGGATGTCGAGTATATGTGCATTTCATGGAGCGTCTTTTGACTTTACTTTAAACCGTGTCGCCTAGATTTCATTCGCATTATAACGTTGTAACTTAACTATTGGTTGGACAATTCTTGTAAACTTTGGGAACAAATCTTTATTTTGAAATGAAGGCGACATATTTTGCTCAAACTTTGTCTTAAAGACTTATGACCACGTAACGGGACCTAAGTAGACGGCGCCGTCAAACATGATTTGGTCGGGTCGCTACAAACAGCTACCATTCAAGCATTGAGATGGCGCAGTTTGAAGCACTTTATGGTAGAAAGTGCAGGTCTCCAATTTGTTGGAGTGAAGTGGGGGATAGACAAATTACGGGTCCAGAGATAATACAAGAAACTACCGATAAGATCATCCAAATTCAACAACGGTTGAAAACCGCCCAAAGTTGACAAAAGAGCTACGCTGACATTAAAAGAAAAGATATAGAATTCAAAATTGGAGAGATGGTCATGCTTAAAGTTGCACCTTGGAAAGGTGTTGCTCGATTTGGTAAACGAGAGAAATTAAATCCAAGGTATATTGGACCTTTCAAGATTATTGATCGTGTCGGACCAGTAGCTTACCGACTTGAATTACCTCAACAACTCGCTGTTGTACATAACACTTTTCACGTCTCGAATTTGAAGAAATATTTTTCTAAAGAAGATCTCACTATTCCGTTAGACGAAATCCAAATCAACGAAAAACATCAATTCATCGAAGAACCCGTCGAAATAATGGATCGTGAGGTTAAAAGACTTAAGCAAAACAAGATACCAATTGTTAAGGTTCGATGGAATGCTCGTAGAGGACCCGAGTTCACCTGGGAACGAGAAGATCAGATGAAGAAGAAATAACCGCACTTATTTCCAGAAGATACGTCAACACCTCCAACTGCTTAAAATTTCGGGACCAAATTTATTTAACGGGTAGGTACTGTAGTGACCCGAACTTTTCCATGTTTATATATATTAAATGAAATTGATATTTACATGATTAAGTCTTTCCAACATGTTAAGCAATCAAACTTGTTAAGACTTGATTAATTGAAATAGGTTTCATATAGACAATTGACCACCCAAGTTGACCGGCGATTCACGAACGTTAAAACTTGTAAAAACTATATGATGACATATATATGGATATATATAGTTAACATGATATTATGATAGGTATATATCTCATTAAGTATATTAACAATGAACTACATATGTAAAAACAAGACTACTAACTTAAGGATTTCGAAACGAGACATATATGTAACGATTATCGTTGTAACGATATTTAAATGTATATATATATATATATATCATATTAAGATATATTAATACATCATAATATCATGATAATGTAATAATTTAACATCTCTTTAGATATAATAAACAATGGGTTAACAACATTTAAGAAGATCGTTAACCTAAAGGTTTCAAAACAACACTTACATGTAACGACTAACGATGACTTAACGACTCAGTTAAAATGTATATACATGTAGTATTTTAATATGTATTCATACACTTTTGAAAGACTTCAAGACACTTATCAAAGTACTTCTACTTAACAAAAACGGTTACAATTACATCCTCATTCATTTTCATCAACAATTTTACTCGTATACACCCATATTCGTACTTGTACAATACACAGCTTCTATATGTATGTACTATTGGTATATACACTCTAATGATCAGCTCTTAGCAGCCCATGTGAGTCACCTAACACATGTGGGAACCATTATTTGGCAACTAGCATGAAATATCTAACAAAACAACAAACTAATGGAGCCTATATTGACACCATAGTTCACGTGAAAGAACACACACATAAACACTTTCATTTTGCAACTTACATGCATCAAACTACTCTCTCTCAAGTGTTCTTCCATTATTCTAAGTGTTCTTCATCATCTTCATCAAAATCTAGCTCAATCTAGTTCATAAATCCATACATGAACCAAGTTATAAAACAACTACTCAAGAATACACCAACAACACTTCCAAGTTTACTAGCTTACTTCCAATCTTGCAAATCCACTTTAAGTGATCATCCAACCTCAAGAAATATTTCTTATTTACAGTAAGATATCTTTCTAATACAAGGTAATACTCATATTCAAACTTTGATTCAATTCCTATAACTTTAACAATCTTATTTCGAGTCAAAATCTTACTTGAATTTGTTTTCGTGTCATGATTATACTTCAAGAACTTTCAAGCCATCCAAGGATCCTTTTAAGCTAGATCTATTTTTCTCATTTCCAGTAGGTTTATCCACAAAACCTGAGGTAGTCATGATGTTCATAACATCATTCAATTCATATATATAAAACTACCTTATTCGAAGGTTTAAACTTGAAATCACTAGAACATAGTTTAGTTAATTCTAAACTTGTTCGCAAACAAAAGTTAATCCTTCTAACTTGACATTTAAAATCAACTAAACATGTATTCTATATCTATATGATATACTAACTTAATGATTTAAAACCTGAAAACACGAAAAACACCGTAAAACCGGATATACGCCGTCGTAGTAACACCGCGGGCTGTTTTGGGTTAGTTAATTAAAAACTATGATAAACTTTGATTTAAAAGTTGTTCTTCTGCGAAAATTATTTTTCTTATGAACATGAAACTATATCCAAAAATCATGGTTAAACTCCAAGTGAAAGTATGTTTTTCAAAATGGTCATCTAGACGTCGTTCTTTCGACTGAAATGACTGCCTTTACAAAAATGACTTGTAACCTGTATTTCTGACTATAAACTCATACTTTTTCTGTTTAGATTCATAAACTTAAGATAAATATTAAACCAGAGCCATTTGAATCACTCAAAACGGATTTAAAACGAAGAAGTTACGGGTAAAATAAGATTGGATATTTTTGCTTGTTGTAACTACGTGAAAATTGGTAACAAATCTATATTAATCATATCCTAGCTAACTCATATTGTATTATACATGTATTCTAATATATTATGTAATCTTGGGATACCATAGACATGAATACAATGTTTTGACATATCATATCGTCCCATCTATATATATATTTCGGAACAACCATAGACACTCTATATGCAGTAATGTTGGAGTTAGCTATACAGGGTTGAGGTTGATTCCAAAATATTATATATACTTTGAGTTGTGATCTAGCCTGAGGCTTGTATACACGAGGTCGTGGATTGATTCGAGATAAAATATATTGCTTTATTTTCTGTACATCTAACTGTGGACAACTAGTTGTAGGTTACTAACGAGGACTGCTGACTTAACACACTCAAATCATTAAAATGTAATAAAAAATATTGTAATTATATTTTGAACATACTTTGATATATATGTACATATTTTTTATAGGTTCGTGAATCGACCAGTGGCCAAGTCTTACTTCCCGATGAAGTAAAAATCTGTGAAAGTGAGTTATAGTCCCACTTTTAAAATCTAATATTTTGGGATGAGAATACATACAGTTTTATAAATGTTTTACGAAATTGACACAAGTAAATAAAACTACATCATATTGTGAATGATCGAAGCCGAATATGCCCCTTTTGCTTGGTAGCCTAAGAATTAGTAAACCGATCTACTAATTGACGTGAATCCTAAAGATAGATCTATTGGGCCTAACGAACCCCATCCAAAGTACTGGATGCTTTAGTACTTCGAATTCGTTTTTATCATGTCCGAAGGATTTCCCGGAATGATAGGGGATATTCTTATATGCATCTTGTTAATGTCGGTTACCAGGTGTTCACCATATGAATGATTTTTTATCTCTATGTATGGGATGTATATTGAAATATGAAATCTTGTGGTCTATTATTACGATTTGATAAATATATAGGTTAAACCTATAACTCACCAACATTTTTGTTGATGTTTAAAGCATGTTTATTCTCAGGTGACTATTAAGAGCTTCCGCTATTGCATGCTAATATATGGACAAGATTTGGTGTCAGCATGCTTGTATAATATTGTTTAAAACTACATTCGAGATTTACTTTGTTGTAACATATTAATATTGTAAACCAATATGTATTGGTAGTGTGTAAGTGTGATATTTTTAGATTATCATTTCTAGATAATCTAGGTGGTGTCCTTTTAACCTTGTCGATAAAATAAAGGTTATGGTTTGTTTTAAAAACGAATGCAGTCTTTGAAAAACATCTCATATAGAGGTCAAAACCTCGCAATGAAATCAATTAATATGGAACGTTTATAATCAATATGAACGGGACATTTCACTATATGCATTTTGTTAATGTCAGTTACCAAGGATTCATCGGCTGAATGACTTTTATACACAGGTTATGTGTATTATTTTTGTATACAGGTTATGTGTACGATTAAATATTTGAAATCTTGTGGTCTATTAAAATGATGGAAATGAATATTTTTGATAAACTAATGAACTCACCAACCTTTTGGTTGACATTTTTAAGCATGTTTATTCTCATGTATGACAAAAATCTTCCGCTATGCATTTGCTCATTTTAAAGATATTACGTGGAGTCGTTCATGGCATATTTAGGTCAGTACCTCGCAATGGGACCAGATGTTGATGACTTCGTCCAGGTGGATTAGGACAGGCTATCACAGTTGGTATCAGAGTGGTGGTCTTAGCGAACCAGGTCTTGCATTAGTGTGTCTAACTGATAGTTGTTAGGATACATTAGCGATTCTGGACTTCGACCTTTGCTGCATATTAAAAGTTTTGATTATCATTCCTAGTGAAAAATTATCTGTTTATCATTCTTAAGTCTAGACACGTGTTCCTACGCTTATTGCATAGATAGTGTATAGATAGATTCATATCTTAGCATATCTGTTACTATAAAATTTGTCTGATAGCTTCCGAAGATTCCTCCGTAATCTATGGGATTTTGGTATTATATATACATATGAAAATTATGTATTGAAGAATACCAATCTAAGTCCTATAATCTATCTCCTATCGAAAATCATTTCCTTGATTATACAAGATGGATCCTACAACCAGTTCGAGTTCCTTGGATTTCGATAGCTATTCCAACATGGATATTCACCTGAGCTCCGAAAGCAGTGTAACCGGAATGGATCAACCAATTAGTCATCATTAATTCTGGATGAATTGGAGATGGGTTTGTAGTCGACTTAACCAATGGAGATGAAAAGAAGATGATCACTTCCATCAACCAAATTCACCTCTTGGCGATGAACCTGAAGCACTTACCGGCGAACCAGTCCGAAACACCATTTTCACTCTCATTTCCAGAATATCTCGCAACGATTATCTAATATCTTGAATTCTAAATCTTATTCATATCCTCGTTCCAACCTCCAATCATCCCGGAGTAATAGAAGAAGTCAACGAGCTTCGCGTTCGAGTAGTGGCTTTGGAGAATATGGTGCAAAACTTACAAGCACCAGCAACATCACCGGCACCAACAGTACCACCAGCATCGACACCAGTACCACCAATAACACAAGCCTCAACATCACAGGCCTCAATATCACCATCTGTACTTCGAGTATGATCTTCGTTCTACATATCATTCTACATCAATTATCTTCGTTCTACGTATCATTCTACCTCATTTATCTTTGTTCGACATGGCGATTATGTAATCTCTAATGTTTTAGAGATTATGTACTCTAGTTCTAACTGTAAATCATATGAGTTTAATATTATATTAACTCATTAAATCCATGATTACATCTAAAGAAAATATGTATGTAAGTATATTTTCATAAAGATTGTAAAGATTGTAAAGATTGTAATTAAAAGACAAAATTGCTGAAATAGTCCCTGTGGTTTGTACCAAAATGCTAGTTTCGTCCCTGTGCTTTTTTTGATGGATTTGGTCCCGGTGGTTTGTAAAAGTTGCTGATTTAGTCCCTCTGACCGACGGCCGTCAAAAAAGGCCGTTAACTCCAGTCCTGTGCCAGACATGTGAGGGTATTTTCGTCAGTTTCTTTCATTTATTAGCAAAATTGCTGAAATGGTCCCCGTGGTTTGTACCAAAATTGCTGAATTGGTCCATGTGGTTTGTACCAAGATTGCTGAATTTGTTGAATCTTCATCTTCCCCAATTTTTATTAAATCTTGTCTTCCCCAATTTGTTAATCTAAAACCAACACCAATTTGTATGTCTAAATGTCAATATTAGAGCACAATTACTTACACAAACAATCAGATCTAAGTATCTTCCAGACGGCGACAGATTTACAGTGGAGGTGGCGACGGTACCGGTGAATTTTATGGTGATTCATGGCGGAGGAATGGCGGAAGTGCCCAAAAACAAAAAATTAACACATGAAACTATGCAGAAAGATGCGTTGGACCAAATTTAACACATCTACGTTTTTATTTTTTCGAAACACGAAAAGAATCGACCTAAACAGCTCGATTTTGGTCAATATTTTTTGAACTAAAAAAGTGATCAAACACCCATCAAATGATCGAATTAATCTATGAAATTTTGAAGAAATGATCACTAGTTGAGTGTGAACATTTCTATTTTTTCAGATATCGCTAAAACATGTCGGAAACAAAACCCACAAAAAACAATTTTCGAACAAAAATGCTTAAAAACTCGAATTGTTGTTATTGACTCGATCTGGACAGTGAAGAAGGTTAGGTTTAGGCTCAGGAACTCGAATCCATGCTCATATTGAAGTTTAATCCACAAAATGATATATGCCTAATTTCGATGAAGAACACGAAGAACAAGGATGAAGATGAAGATGAACTCTGAACTGATGTAGGGATGAAACCAGCATTTTTGAACAAACCACATGGACCATTTCAGCATTTTCGATACAAACCACAGGGACCATTTCAGCAATTTTGTCAATAAAGGAAATGAACTGACGAAAATACCCTCACATGTCTGGCACATGATTGGAGTTAACGGCCTTTTTTAACGGCCGTTGGTCAGAGGGACTAAATCAGCAACTTTTACAAACCACCGGGACCAAATCCATCAAAAAAACACAAGGACGAAACTAGCATTTTGGTACAAACCACGGGGACTATTTCAGCAATTTTGTCTAATTAAAAATTCTTTTGTACAAACTGTTAATCGTAAAAATATTTTAACGGGTAGGTAATACCCGAGAAATATTTAGATTTCAGATTAATAAGTTACACTGTACACTCTTCAGTTCTGATTCAGCAGTCATTAACAATACTGCTCAAATCCGCACGTACACGTATCCGTTCACCAAAAAACAACTATTTTCATTCAAATTCAATTTCATATTCGGATTTTGACCGATCAGAATCCAAGTCAAGATTTGACAAGTGGCATAATGAAAAAATAATGGACTAAATAAAATTGATTAGAAACAAATTAATTAACTACGTAAAATTTTAAACCTATACTAACCAAATCCTAGCTAACTGTTCCTATACCCGTTATGACTATTTTCTTATTACATTTTATTTATTGTCATTTTAATTATCGCAATTTATTTATCACAATTTTAATTATTGTAATTTATTTATCGCAATTTATTTATCGCAATTTTAATTATCGCAATTTTAATACTCGCAATTTTATTTATCATCATTTAAATACTGTTATTTATTTTACGCACTTTATTTATCGTCATTTAAATACTGTCATAATATACTAGTCTTGGTTAATCCCGAGACAATATAATATAATCTTGATTAATTCTAAGATTATATATTGGACCATTGGACTATTGGACTATTGGACTACTAACATTGGACTACTAACCTTGGACAATTAAAAGTATTAAAAGAGTAGGAAATATTAATTATAATACATTTTGATTTAAAATATCATTAATAAGTTACATCTTCTACAGTTAAACATTTCTTCAAGTTTGCCACTTGATTCCATCTTAAACATCATTTGTATCTTGACAATTACAATCTTCATTCAAACCCTTCAAACTCTTGAAAACACCTCGAATTGATAACCAATGATTCAGATATGAGAGTGCTGATGAAGCAGCAAAAGCTATAGATGGTCCTAATGACCAGAAGCTTAATAATAAAGAATGGTGTGTTGAAAAGGCTCAGTTTTGGAACTGAAAAACGGATTGAGCAGACTATGAAGGAGGCTGTGGATAAATCACAAAATCTGTACTTACAAAATCCATATGATTCAGTATCTGCTGAAATCTTTATCGAATACTTTGCTCCTTACTTATTCTAAATCCTTGCGAAAAATTTCTGCAACATCCTTTGATTCTAGATATTTTAAAATTCTAAGATATCATCGTATCTTCATTATAAATATCCTCGATATTTCTGAAAATATCTTCATAACTATTCTTGTCCGAAATTATTTATCTCTTCGCGCTATCCGTGTTAAATCATAAAAGAAACTATTTAGTTTCTATCTTTCTGAAAAATTCGAGTTTAAATTATGAATGTTTTCTAGGAGTAGTGTTGGGAATTGAAGCATGAGTTAATATAATATAATGACGCCCGACCAACGTGGTTATATTACAGTAAGTCATGCTGAATTCTTAATGGAACGTGTTGATGGTTCACAGATTACACCCTCATCATGAACCATGTTACATAACTCTTTCATTCTACTTAACCTCTAATCATATCAAGAAAATATATTCTTGATAATTCTATCTTTTTCGGATTTTCTGGTAATTTAACATATTAGATCGTGCTATTACAATTTCTTTCTTAGAACATTAGTGAGGATCATAATTTCCTTATTCACCGAAGAACCGAATCTTATATAGATTTCAAAGATTATCTCTAAATTTCTTGAATTCCGAAAATCCACCGTAACTACGTCAAAAGATAAATCTCTACCTCAATCTTTTGTGACAGCTTCACTTGTACGCTTCACATAATCGAATCGTTTTATCTATATTAATCAATAATGATAAAAATCTATTTATCAACTCATATTCGTCATGAAAACATTCTTATTGTTAGCTATGATGACCTCACTCAAATTTCGGGACGAAATTTCTTTAACGAGTAGGTACTATCACGACCCAAAAAATTTCGACTAATTTTAAATCAAACTCTCGATACGATTTAATATTTTTCACACGATAAGCAAAGTCTGTAATGTTGAGTCTCAAAAATTTTGAACTGTTTTCATGAATTCAATTAACCTTTGACCAATTTCGATGATTCACGAACAATAGATATGTATATATATATATATATATATATATATATATAAATAACTAGATATAAATAATTATATATAATAATACATTGATAAATTATTAATTGTTGGAATTAAGTATATAAAATAATAAACGATATAATAAAGTTTATTATTAAAATGAATCTATATATATATATATATATATATATATATATATATATATATATATATATATATATATATATATATATATATATATATATATATATATATATATATAAATGATTTCGAGCTTAAATACTAAACAATTGTAATACTCGGTTGACATTTCTTTAGTGTTCATATAGATCTAATACATATTTATGAAGATTTAAAATAAAAATTAGTTCGTAGATAGATTACGAAGATTGTAGGTTTGACAAAAATATTTTTACCTTTTTAGTTTAAGTTTTAGTACTCCGTACATATTATCTGGAACAGAAAATAAATAATTAACGAACCTTTTTAATCAAGTTTTACACAGTTAATGACTGGAATAAACAAATGTATGTAATATAAAAAATTGGGATCTTTAGGAACACTTTTATATACTAACTGTTTAGCAATGGACCACGATATAACACTACGTGGGAAAAGTGTCGGTAGTATACATCCAACTAAAAATCACGAGATTTAATTTGGGTACTGTTTTTGATTGCCATCACATTCACTCAATCTATATTCTATAATTATATATATACAATTTATATGATACATAGTACATAAAAAGATAATCACAAACACCCACTTTATATTTCTGTTCCTTTCCTTCCTGCATCCTTCACACACCACCACTTGCATCTTCAAAACATCATTCGGCCACCACTACAACCCGTCGTATTCAACCCATAGCCACCCTCACGACCTCGTCTCTCAAACCACCTTTGAACAACAAACCCACTTACTGTTTTGCTGTCTGATCGAGTATCACTCTGCTCGACTTGTCTGTTCGAATGTAACCTACCAGAACCCACAACAAATCATCACCATCATTACATCCATCTCCTAACACCACCTCACCATCTTCACTTCTTCTACTCACTAAACACCCGGTTACAATTTTATTTCTGTTTTGGTTCAAGAACCAAGCAACCACAGTTAACCATCGATCCACCTTCCCACGACACCCACACCCGTCACCTTGGAACCCATGTGAACCACCACCTTCACAACACCAAAGCCGCCACCTCCACCATGATCAATCATCGACAACCATTGCATCACCCGGAAATACGCCCTCTCCTTATTTTTATCTAGTTTCTGTTTTTGTTTCAATCGAAGACACCAAGGTCTACACCACTAACCACAGTTAGGTTACCATCACCACAACCACCATTATCATCACCATACACCATCATTTCTCTCCCTATCTTTCTCTCTCTAAAATTCTTAATCGTGAACCACTACTTTTGTTAGCATACTGCTCGAGTGTTTCTTTACTACTGCTTCACCCTCTGATCAGTCACCATCCGCCACCTACAACCACCAATCGCCACCACAGAACCACCGTCATCATATTTTTTTATTCTCTCTTCGGTTTCTGTTTCTTCTTTTCTCCTTTATTTCTTTCGATCCTACTGGTTCAATTGCAGTACATAACCGCTGTTATTTCTATTAAATTAAACAAGTAATGATGATATTAAAGTGATGATGGGGACGGATATAATTAGATAATGACAGCTTCTATTACCTGTTTCGTATCCTAAGTTTAAGAAGCGTGGACCTTGTTCCAGTTGTTGCTATGGACCGTTTCTGCTATTGGGCTGTGTTGCAAAGTTTATGTTGGGCCAAACAAATTCGTTTTCACTAGTGGGCCGCCATGTTATTCCTGTTGGGCCACCAGAAACCCAGACCCACCCTTGCTACTCGTTTATTATTAACACTGTCCTGTGATTTCGATGAAGATGATGTAATTATGATGATTATGTGAATTAAGATGATGATGACTTTATGTAAATGATAATCACAGAGACGATATGATTATGATGAGGTTATGGTGATACTAAGATGAAGATGATTATGATGAAAATGATAAACAGTTTTCGTGCATAATAAATAAATAATCGAATTTGAAAAAAAACAAAAACAAATTAATGGTTCAATGGTTTGGTGGGTGTTTGTTAATGCGAGAGGTCTTGGGTTCAAGCCTGGGCAGTGGCTTTTCTATTTGGAAATTGGTTACTTTAAGGTAGTATTTCATTTTTATTATTATTATTATTATTATTATTATTATTATTATTATTATTATTATTATTATTATTATTATTATTATTATTATTATTATTATTATTATTATTATTAATATCATTATTAGTATTATTATTACTACAATTATTATTATTAATATTAGTGATATTACAAATATTATAAATATCATTATTTTTATTAACATATAAAATTTTATTTATTATTAAGTATTATCATTATTAGTAGTATCATAAGAATTTTCATTTATTATTATTTTTAACATTATTATTGTTATCATTATTAAATCTTATTATTATTATAATTACAATTATTATTAAGTATTGTTACTATTATTATTATTATTATTATTATTATTATTATTAACATTAACATTTCTATTATTGTTAACACTATTATTATTACTATTACTATTTTTAAGTATTATTATAATTATTATTTTAATAAACAAATGATATTTATATATAAAAATATATATATATATTTTTTTACATATATCCTAACTATACTAATATTACATATTGATTTAAATAAAATGTTATTATTATAAAATATTAATTAAGTTATATATAATAGATAAACATATTTTAATATAATCATATATATAATATTAATTATTTATCTAATTTATATAAAATAGTTATAATTAAACTATTTATTAATATAACCTACAAATTATTAAGTATATTAATATTAATATATAAAACTTGTTTAATTGATATTATATGTTTTAATATATATAACCGATATAGGTTCGTGAATCCGAGGCCAACCCTGCATTGTTCTGTATCGTCGTATGCATATGTTTACTACAAAATATCGTATCGTGAGTTTCATTTGCTCCCTTTTAAATGCTTTTGCAATATATATTTTTGGGACTGAGAATACATGCGCTGCTTTTATAAATGTTTGACGAAATAGACACAAGTACTTAAAAACATTCTACGATTGAATTTTTATGAATACACCGGATATCACCCCTTTTTGCTTGGTAGCCTAAGAATTAGTTGGATGTTATAATTGCCTCTAATTGACGTGAATCCTAAAGATAGACATATGAGCCTTGACAAGCCCCAGCCAGAGAGTTTGAACTGCTTTAGTACTTCGACTTTTAGTGTACAACCGTCATCTTTAAAAGGAATGACATGTTTGTAAGGTGTATACAACCGTCATTTTTAAAAGGGATGGCCTATTTGTATGTTGTTAGCATACTTGCGAATGCGGTATGCTGGGGGATATTCTATATGCATTTTGTTTATGTCGGTTACCAAGGATTCATCGGCTGAATGACTTTTATACACAGGTTATGTGTATTATTTTTATATACATGTTATGTGTACGATTAAATATTTGAAATCTTGTGGTCTATTAAAATGATAGAAATGAATATTTATGATAAACTAATGAACTCACCAACCTTTTGGTTGACACTTTTAAGCATGTTTATTCTCAGGTATTAAAGAAATCTTCCGCTGTGCATTTGCTCATTTTAATAAAGATGTTACATGGAGTCGTTCATGGCATATTTAGGTCAGTACCTCGCAATGAGACCAGATGTTGATGACTTTATACAGGTGAATTAGGACGGGCTATCACACAAGGCAGAAGGAAACAAATTCTAAATTTATATTTTAATTTACACTTTTAAAATAAAATGACAATTAATATTATCTATTATGATTGGATGTGGATTGTTTAATATCATTTTAGGTTTTTGATGAAATGTTCAGCTGATGAGTTTCTTATCGGACTCTGTAGTTTCACGGGTCATTAAACTAAATATCTTTAGCATTTACGTTCACTTAATACCTAAAACATATCATTAAACTGTTTTGTTTAAACAAACTCGTGGTTACGGATCATTTCACTAGTTATAATGATTTGACAAGCAACTATTAATCAAAATAATTATTGTAGCAATATATAGTCACTCGATTATGAGTTCTCAAATTAAGAATGAAGTCTAGTGTAGTATCAAACAAAATTAGATAAAATAAAAATTAAATTTCAACCTCCTTTGTTGTTGTTCGTAGACTTCCAGCACACCAAAGGGGTCCACCTCTTGCTTTTGTTTTCACAGCACACATACACCACACTTTGCCTCTCTTTTTCTTGTTCTGTTCGACAGAAAATAAATCCACAAGAGTGGGATTTTCGATTGAGACCACTAAGAAAAATAAATAAAGTGCGGCCCAAAAAGATAACCTATAATGTCAAATTTGACAATCAAGGTAATCCTCAATTCACAGAAGCTCGAAAAGGATTCTGATTTAAAAAAAACTTTGAAGAAAAGGTAACCATCGTCAAATTCATTAACTATCGTTAATAAAAATACACGATTGATCCCTGAAGTATTTTAAAAGATTGCACCACCGGTCCTTTTCATCATCTTCCATAACCACAACAACAACAAAATTAATTCACGTGTATTCCATAACCAGCGATCAAGAGACTTCATGAAGATTAAGTACCAATAACAGCAACATGTTCTAAAAACCATATGAAGAATAGAAGCTGGTAGTATCACGAGGATGAAGATGAGCTCAAATTTGAACTTCATGATTTAGGCCATATCAGATCATCATGTAAACATGAATATTACTCGAAATCATTCACAAAACACTTGTCATCCATTATAATAACTAGAAACAAATCATAGCTCTCGAATTCGATGAAAATCAATGTGGTTGACTTTTGGTTACGAACTTTGACCTGTAAATTCGAACTTGTTTCTTCGGGGGGGGGGGGGGGGGGGGGGGGAATTGTTGGTGCTTTTAGTAAAATCTGACAATACACATTTGGTGAATTAGATTTATTAGGTTGGAAGTGAAAGTTGTCTTTGATATTCTAGAATGAATTTGAAGAGTGTGGAGTACACGTTCATCAAAGAGTTAAAGGGATAGCTTGATTTGGGTGTTAGTTTGTTGAAAACAAACTCAAATTATTGTCCAGGCTTATGGTGCTCTGCACCAAAAGGGAGGTGAGCCGCATCTTCTAACTAAAAATGTGAAAATTTTGATGAAAAGTTGCAAAGTTTACCCAAACGAGTTGCAATAGTTCACAAATGGTTGCTTTGTTTTCATAGACGTTTTAGGACATGTTTAAGTGGTTTATTAGGGTATGAATGCACCCTTTCAAACATGTCTGTGGCCAAGAGATGTGTCATTTAATCATGACCCATTTTGAAGGGTTGCAACACTTCATTGCACATTTTGACCCATTATAAATATATGTCTTCATTCATTGAAGAAGGGTTCCAGAATTTGATGATTCTAACCACACTTTCAACACAAAACTTTCAGATTATATTTTTGGAATTGAAAGAAACAAATATTCTTTTGGTCAAGAAAGATTGTTCATACTAGTCTTATCCTAATAGTGATTTCGTGTAATCCGTGACCAAGTGGGTCGAAATACTCTATTAAGAAATTCATATGATTTTAGTATCAATCCGGTCACAGATTCTTTACCCACTAGCACATATTTTCCTTCAAACAAGTGGGATCAAGTTCGAGCCATGGTTATACAAGTATTTGTTTCGTTAAGGTGTTATGTGTGTGAATCATATTGAAGTATTTCCTGACAAGAATACGATACTATGATTTGATCTACTGATGCTTCAGATTTCTTTTATTGAAAAAGATTTTTATTTTGTTGATAGTAGCTAAACTTGAACATATTTGTTAAAGGGCTATGTACAAAAGTAAGGATACAAAAATATAAATAAAAATACAAACATTAATTTATTGACATTAGATTTGAAATTTTGACCCCCCGTAAGGATTATCATGTACTCCGTACATCAAATCAAAGCCTTCATAAATCGGTAGCTTTGTGGTAGCGTATCCATCTGATACAAATCGAACATTATACAATTTGAAGTTCAATTTTATTTATGTTTCTATTAGACAACTCGTTAAGATGATTGTGATGTGGAGTCATTTTGATAGTTTTTGAGTGGCAATGTCATTTTTTGAAGATGTATTAGATCACTCCCAACTATGGCATGCTTCATAAAATACTGAATTCCACGTCAGTGCCACGTCATTTCTTACTAAAAAAGACGGAAAAAAACTGAACGCTCCCGACCATTATATTATATACTTCTTTGAAAAGACTCGACCCACTTTTTATTTGTTAAAAAAAACTAACATTATAAAATTAAAATTATAAATTGACAAAATTGCCCATTTTGTAATGTTCCACTTTTTGCCCGTTTCATCCATGTATTTTATTTTCTGCATTTTTCATCCTTAAAAGCATTTTAAAGTCTCAGTTTCATCCCTTACCCTAACGAAGGTTAACTGAATCAGTTAAAAATAATCACAGGGACTATCCACGTAATCTTTAACTAATTAAATTACAAAGTTTGACTGACTTTGACCAGGTTTGACCGAGTACTCCCCGAGCTACAAAAATCGAGTAATTCCAGTTCAGCCACACTGCCAATAGACTCTTTGGTTAAAACTTTTTGTAAATATTGAGTTTCTTAAATATGATTTCAAAATCCTATGTTAGCCTTTCTAAATCAAGAACACGATTTCATGTGCTAATTTAGTACCACATAGTCCAGGTTGACCTAATACTTGTTTAAAGTGGTAATTGTATTATATAACGATTTAACCCATTTGAGCTATTTAACCCACTTTCTTTTTAACAAAGCATTTTTTTTTTTTAACAGCGATTGGGATCACCCGAGGGGGACTAGACCACCCGTTGCGATCATCTCCCGTTTAGACTATGCCGATGCAGCGATAATAACCCCGCCCCCATCGCTGCCCGGGAGGAAACCTTGAAACCGATCCAGGGCACGGCCAAGTAAAACCCCCTCCCATTTACCTCCAAACGATATGAGAAAAGTGTCATGGGTGGATACTTCATGTCAGGGATGAAATTGTGTTTTTAATATGTAGCCAACGGGGTCGAACTCCTGACCTCCCCTAAAGGAGGCAGACCACTAACCGCTGGACTACATCACAGCTTCTAGCATCTTAATTTGAAATTTTTGAGGGGTATTCATTATATTTTATTTGGTACGTTTGATCTGCTAGTAACGATGGAAAAATAGGGCTGCTTGCAAAATGGGTCATAGTAAAGATGGTTATTTTCTACATATATATACATATGATCTCGTTTTAATGGCAGGCGCAAGAGATAGGAAAGGCGGCAAGTAATTTATGGAAGAGTTCGAGAAGCAATTTATGGGTTGTTCTTCGCAAGGGTTCGAGAAGCAATTTATGGAAGAGTCCATGATCAAAGGACCTGCAACAGTGCACCCATGCACCATGCCACCACCGTACGACCCACAAACTCTAAAATCTGTTCGTAAGAGAAAAACGAACTCCGTACTACAAGTTGAAAAATGGGAAAACGGATATGAAAACCAAAATACCCAACGCTAATTGTTCATGGTTCTTTATTATTTTTAATGTATTGTATAATTGTATCACCATTGTACGAGTTATACAGAAGAGGTATATGGTAGACCATCCAGTATGATTATCGGTTGCCACGAATTCGTTAGTATACAAAATTATGTTTTACAGCATTCATTACGTGTTTGGTGAAATGATATAGTGTTCGAGAATCGGTAACTGAGTTGTCCAGTTTGACCCATTGAAGTTATTACCCGTTTCCCTTTCAGCTTAAGTTTTTGTTGGACCCGTTTAAAATGAAACAAGATTTGAATTTAGCCCGAATATAAGTGCCATGTATAAGTGAATCAGTCAAAACCCATCAAGTATAAGTCAATTCCTTCTTAACTAATTAAGTATATTTGAAGGTTTTGAAATGCCACACATCATGAGAGGAAAAAAATGAATTGATTTTTGTAGTTTAATTAGTTGAATATTACGTGGATAGTCCCTGTGAATAGTTTTAACGGACTTAGTTAACCTTCATTAGAGTGAGGGATGAAATTGGGACTTTAAAACGCTTTTAAGGATGAAAAATGCAGAAAATAAAACACAAGGATGAAACAGGCAAAAAGTGAAAAACATAGGAACGAAATGAACAATATTGTCTTATAAATGTTTGTCTTTGCATTCAGACACCACAAGGCCACAACATCACTCCACACTTCTTAAACAAATAAATAAAATAACGTTTGGGACCCATAATATGTCCGTCTTCAACCTTTCACAAAAAGACTATTTAGTAATTTTGCTTTAAAATGATGATAAAGATAGGGTCATGCTTATGAAGTCATTTTAGGATTTAAAAGACAATCCCAATGAAGCAAGCGTTGGGAGTGGCCTTGTGATGTAGATTGTGAGAGGTATTGTTAGAAAGTTTTAAGTAATGTGATAAAGTATAATTGGTAATTGAGTGAAAGAGGAATAAAATAATAAATTACTCTCTTTTTCCGTTTGAATTCTGCCCGACGAGCCCAAAAAGCACGCCCATAAGGGGAGGTATTATCGTTATTGTGTGCCATCTAAGAGTCTTAGGAGAAAAGGTAGCCTGTAAGAGAGAGTCTTATGTCTAAGACCATTTGTAACAGTAGGGGGCGTGAGTTTGTGGTGTGATTTTTTTTTTGGCACTTTTTGGATGACTAGGCAGTGTAGGTTTAGGTATGGAGTAATGGTGGTGTCGGTTTTGGTGTGGTTGAGGAGTGTTTTAATGGTGTGTTAGAATATAATTGGTAAAGTAGTAAAATAGGTTTTAAAATAATATATAATTAATAAATACAAGGTCACGTGCGTGAATTTTTCCATGAGAAATTTAGTCGTGACTTTTTTAATACATGGGATCTCACGGCGTGGCCTTCATCCCATTATAACTGGTCTTATGAAGTTTTGTAACGAAAGAAATCGAACATATACAATTTGAAATACTAAATACAATTTTAATTATGGTTATGTTATCGAGTTTTGTGATGATAGAAACTAGTTTAAGACCTGCGAATTCGCGAAATCGTGTAAGAAAATTTGTTGCCAATTCACATTTTTGAAATATTTTTTCAACATTCATAAAGCAAATCCAATGCCCACATCAGACACAAAACGAAATATATATTTGAGTTTGAGGATAGAATAGTGGTTTTAACATTAAAAATTACAAAAATGATATAGAGCATCATGTAGTATTTGACTGCAAGTTGTTTTAAAATAACGCCCAACTCTACTTCCGTTCTTTTAATTACTGTACCTAATAATCTAAAATTACTATAACTCATTTGAGTACTATTGATAAATAAGAGAACCCAAATGAACACATTGATAAGTTCATGGCTCAATAGTTACATTGAGAGCTACCACCCCAACACAAATAACCAATTAGATCGTTTGACCTGATTTCAGTGTGTTTGTCGGTTTAAATAGCTTGTTGGATATATGCACGAACCAGGTAATGAAATTCCAAAAGACACATTAGTAAAGTTATAAGTACATTAATTAGAAAAAGTAAGGAAAACTATTGTATATTTACAATGAATTTAAGACTTCATTGCAAAACTCAAAGTATCATAAGTTTGTAACCATGTTATAAGCGTTAATAATGTATAGAAGTCTAAAAAGAGAAAAAGGTAGTTGTGGGTCAAGTGGTCAACTAATCACTTTTGATTAATGGCCCGTAGTTAAATTTGACTTTAAAATAATATATAATATATAATTAATAAATACAAGGTCATGGGCGTGAGTTTTTCCGTGAAAAATTTAGTCGTGCCTTTTTTAATACATGGGATTTCAGGGCGTGGCCTTCATCCCGTTATAACTGGTCTTATGAAGTTTTGTAACGAAAGAAATCGAACATATACAGTTTGAAATACTAAATACAATTTTAATTATGGTTTTGTTATCGAGTTTTGTGATGATAGAAATGGGAAGAAAAATATGAAAGAAAAAAAAAATCTTTTTAAATAAAAAAAAAAATTACCAAAGGGTCATTGGTCCAACGATATCGAGGTGACCCTTCTAACCAGGAGGTTGGGGGGTTCGAGTCATGCTTTAGACAATTTGTATATATATTTCGTCGTTAATTCGTGTAGTGGTGTGTGTGAGTTTGCATTTCAAAAATAAAAAAAATTAGAAAAAAAGGTAAAAAATTTAGTTAAAAATTAAACTAAATCAATCAATTCACTCCCTTTACATTTTTCTTTTCTAAAACAACTTCAAAACACCATTTTTCTTTATATTCAGTCTTTCTCTAAAATGGAACATTAGGTCAATTCGGAATTCAAATTGTTCTTAAAAAAAACTAACGATTGTCAGGGCAAAGTACAATATGCGAAACAATTTGTAAGAAGAACGGCTGGCATTAAATTAAGAAATAGAAATTAGAAAATAAGGATTTGGTGAAATTCGGGTAAAAGTGTGTTTTTCACGTTTACAAACATAATTCATTCACGAGATGATGTGGATCATCCATTAATCGCTTTGTGGCGTGGTAAGTGGTGATCTTCATTTATAGATTTACAGTACACGTAATACAGTTGTGGTCTTGCATAATGAAAAGCTCTTTTAAGCTACCAAGTCTTGGTAACATTAATGATGCACTCCAAGTGTTTGATAAAATGTTTCAAAGAAAACCTCGGCCTTCAGTTATCCAATTTAACCAAGTGATCGGTGTTGTTCTTAACAATATTCAACTGCTCTATCCCTTTTTAAGTAAATGAATTCATTGGGTATTGTCAGTAGTATATATACAATCAACATGCGTATTAACTGTTATTGCCACCTAAATCAAGTCAGTAATGGTTTTGCACTTCTTGCCACCATTTATAAACAAGGTTATCCAACTGAAAAAAAAAAAAAAAAAAAAACAAGGTTATCCAACTGATGTTGCCACTTACAACACACTTATAAACGGACTTGTTATTGGTGATCGAGTTCTTGAGGCGGTTGAGTTGTTTAAGAAGTTAATCGAAGAAAAGATTTGTGAGCCAAGTCAAGTTACATATGGAGTGGTTATAAAAGGGCTATGTAATGTAGGCTACAACGATCGGGCCATTGCCTTGGTTAGGTTCATGGAGGAAAAAACTCCTCTTAAACCTAATTTGATCGTGTATAACACCGTTATTGATAGTCTTAGCAAAGATGGAATGATTGATGATGCTCTAAAGCTTTTTACCAAAATGGTGACGAAAGGTGTTGAACCAGACGACGTGACTTACAGCTCGTTGATTAATGGTTTGTGTATTTACGGTAGGCATGATGAGGCTGCCGAAATGTTAAAAGAAATGAATGATCGAGGAGTTTTTCACAATGTGCATACGTATAATATCTTGGTGAACGCATTATGTAAACAAGGGTTGGTTCAAAATGCAAAAAATGTTATCAAAACCATGATTCGAAAAGGACTAAATCCAAATTCAGCGACTTATAGTGCTCTCATGGACGGATATTGTTTGAGAGGAAATTTGAGTGCAGCGAAAAAAGTTTTTGATCAGATGGTTGATACAAACATTGTTCCTAGCATTTTGGTTTATACTATAATAATAAATAAATGGATACTGCAAGAAAAAGAAAATTGATGACGCAATGGATATATTCGTGGATCTCAAACACAAAGGTGTGACTCCTAATGTTATTACGTATAGTACTTTGTTACACGGGTTTTTTTAGTGGGTAGATGTTCGTTGGCGAAAAAGCTTTTTAACGAGATGCAAGCTAATGGTGTAAGTCCATATACATATACTTACAGAATATTATCGGATGGAATGTGCAAAAACAAACAAGTTTCGGAAGCAATATCAATTTTTCGGTCAATGGAGAAAAGTAACTTTGTTGATGATGTATCTCTTTACAATATCCTCATTGATGGATGTTTCAAGGACGAGAGCCCTAATGTAGCACGAGTTTTTATGAAGAACTTTGTTCTAAAGGGTTGCAACCCAATGTGAGAACATATAATGATTAACGGGGCTTGCAAAGAAGGATTGTTGGATGAAGGAAAAGAGTTGTTTATGAAAATGAAAGATAGTGGTTTTGTTCCGGATAGGGTTACATACAATATTATTCTGCAAGGGTTTTTTAAGGTCAAAGAGAGGATTCACGAATCAAAGATATTGTTAGAAGAAACGGTGGGCAGAGGTTTAATTTTGGATGCTAAAACTTTTTCGTTTTTACTAGATTTGGTCCCAGATGATGGACAAAACTGTGAGCTGATTACGATCATACAGAAATTAGCACCTATAGGGATAAAAAGACCATGTCCTATATTGCAAAGTGTGACTTCTTAATTGTGGTTTCTTTAGAACTTTGGTACCAAATCTATCTATTCTATCTAATAAAACGGAGTTGATGGTATCTAATAAAAGGGAGTTGATGGTGAGGTCATCATATGTTATATAGGGTTGTAACATGTGCCTTAAAAGTTGTAATTGTCAATTTGATGATGTCATTATTTTTTTCACTAAAATAACTAATTAGTAAATAAAATTCAATTTAATATATATAAAAAAGTATACTTTTTACATACTTTTTTCTTGGTATATGAGTATTTTTTACTTACATATCTTAAAAAAAGATATGTTTCATGAATTTATTTTTATTTCATTCTTTTTCTTGAGAAGATGAATAAATAGTTAAATGATTGCGAAATTTAAGTGTTAAATCTTTTCATTTTTTTCTTAATTGAATTTCCATACCCTTAAACATCAATTCATTTTTTTTTATTTAAGTGGTCATTATGTTCAATGATCGATTGTGATTACTTCGAATATTACCTCGGGTATTAGCTTTTCATCTTTCTCTTTCTCTGTATATCTTACGTGTATATGTTTATTAGTAATACTAAAAGCCTAACTGTTGTAATTATGTTTCAAGTTTGAATTTATAATGTCTGTATAATACTCTTAATCATATATTTTTGTTATGAATTTTTAAAATTTCACTATGCCAAGTATTAGTGATTTGTACTTTGTGAAGTGATAATACTTACGATTTCTTAGTATCATTTTCTAGTGAATATTGTGTATGTCTATTATGATAACCCGTGAATTCACGGGTCACTAAACTAGTTGCTGTTATTATAAATTGCATTTGCTGTTATTACCAAATTGCATTTTTGATTGTCCGCCCTTGTATCCATACATCATATCCATACATCATGGATCTAAACTACATAATGGGTCTCTTGATCAAATGCATTAGACCCTATGGGAGCATTACCCGTAACCACCCGTCATTACCCGTTAGTTACCCGCATAATGACATAGGCACGGATTCATTATAGGTATTAGTTATAGGAGTCTCACCATGGATTTAACGAATGGTTATTGGAAAAAATGGGACCCACTCATTCTTCATACTCTTACTTTTTACATTTGCCCCAACACCGTTTGACTTACCAAGACCTCCACCCTTGACAGAACCTGCGATTGTTTTCTGCTTACGTAAGATCCCACTCGACCCGGCAAGTAACCTCACAACTTTTGCCTACACACAGGAAAACTTTAGAAGTTCCATCCAAACCGGGCTGCGTGGTATCCAAATCATGCTGCGTACCAACAGTGGTCCCGAATAATGAGAAGCTATTTTTGTTGTAAATTTAGTGTAATTTTGGGTTTTAATCTACACTTGTAAATGGGTTTGGAGGTACGGAGTGTACACCCATTAAGTGATAGATTACCTGGACCCAAAAGTGATTTTCCATTATTTACTATCATGACTTGGTCTACCTGAAATTTGACTAAGTGTTTTCAGTACTAAGTTTTCTTAGTAAGCTGAAATTTGGCTAAGTATTTTGTGCTGGTTGTTCTGCATTGCTGGTCCTTGTACTGGTTGTTCTGCATTGCTGGTCCTTGTGCTGGTTGTTCTGCATTGTTGGTCCCTGTGCTGGTTGTTCTGCGCAGCTGGTCCCTGTGCTGGTTGTTCTGCGCAGCTGGTCCCTGTGCTGGTTGTTCTGCGCAGCTGGTCCCTGTGCTGGTTGTTCTGCGCAGCTGGTCTTGTTTGCTGGTTCCTCTGCGCTGCTGGTCCTGTATGCTGACTTTTGCGCTGCTGGTCCTGTATGCTGACTTTTGCGCTGCTGGTCCTGTTTGCTGATTTTTGCGCTGCTGGTCCTTTTGCAGTGCTGGTTCTTAAGAGACAGCAGTAAGAAAACACTTAACACAACTTTGAGTGATTACGGAAGAATTATTCTTGCACCCACTTTTGCTTTAGTGGTTGAAGGAATAATACTTGTTTATTATAAAGTGATCACTCATGCTTTGATAGTTGTAAAATATAATATTTGTTTATTGTAAAAGTAACAACTTTTACTTTAATGATGGAAGTGATAATATTTGTTTATAGAAATATTCTTCCTGTAACCACTTTTGAATATTATAGAAGATACTTTTATTAATCAATCGGCCAATTGATTTTAATAAAAGACTCTTTCATGATTAAGGGTGTATATAAATATATTAACCAATATGCATGAGAAAAAAAGAAACAAGTTACGAATACCAAAATATTCTTCTGC
Source organism: Rutidosis leptorrhynchoides (assembly GCF_046630445.1). NCBI lineage: Eukaryota > Viridiplantae > Streptophyta > Magnoliopsida > Asterales > Asteraceae > Rutidosis > Rutidosis leptorrhynchoides. Next base: position 652,170,746 of record NC_092334.1, on the reverse strand, counting down.
AAAAGGAATTCTTGTTTCTGCCAAAACAAGAATTTAATCTCTGTCTTATCCCAAAGTGATATTCGTGTAACCCAGGCTATAAGGGTCGAATAATTACTTTCGGAAAGTGATACCACGATTCAGTGATTTATCCGGCTATCGATTATTTTACCCTACACGAAAGAATTTAATAAAACCTCCAACAATCGAAAGTAATTATCTGTTATAATCGATGGCGGCTACGATGAAACACATGACGGCGAATTTCTCCAAACTTGATAAGTTTGAGGGAATTGATTTTAGGAGATGGCGAAAGAAGATGCACTTCTTTCTGAGCAGCATGAGTGTGGTGTACGTACTCAGCACACCAATTCCTGAAGATCATGGTGATGATGCCACTATTGAACAAATTCGGAAAAGGTGCAAGTGGGAGAACGATGACTACATCGCTAGAGGTTTAATCCTCAATGGTATGGCTGATTCCCTTTTTGATATTTACCTAAATGTTGAATCTTCTAAAGAACTATGGGACTGTTTAGAAACCAAGTATATATCTGAGGATGCTTCTAGTAAAAAGTTCCTTGTGAGTAATTTTAATAATTACAAGATGGTCGATTCTAGACCGGTCTTAGAACAATACAATGAGCTCATTCTTATACTTGGTCAATTCACACAACATAAGATGAACATGGATGAGTCTATTCAAGTCTCAAGCATAATTGATAAACTACCTCCATCTTGGAAAGAATTTAAACATTCTTTGAAACATAAGAAGGAGGAGTTAACTCTTGTTGAGTTGGGTAGTCATCTGCGTATTGAGGAATCCCTCAGGTTGCAGGATAATGACAAGCCAAAGAGCAACGAAGTTGCTGGTACGTCTGTTTTCAATATGGTGGAACATAAAAAGTTCACTAGTAATAATGACAAAAAGGGCAAACGTAAACATCAAGGTTATAACAAGGCTGATCCGAACAAGAAGTCTAAATTGACTTGTTGGAAGTGTGGTAAAACTGGACACATGAAAAAGGATTGCAAGGTTATTTTTGGTAATAATAATGTCAAAGGATCTAGCACAAGCGGTTCGGGAAATGGTTTAAACAACCACAACTCGAAAGGTCAGAATATATGTAATAATTCAAATGAGAATTATTATGTTTCATATATATCTGAGGCTTATTTTGTGCAGGATGATGATGTCACGTGGTGGGTTGACTCGGGAGCCACCACTCATGTATGCAAGGATATATTTTGGTTCAAGACTTACGAGTCCGTGACTGATGGATCAATTCTTCATATGGGAAATGAGTCAACAGCCTCTGTTCATGGACGTGGAAGTGTGGATTTGTGTTTTAGTTCTGGAAAAACTATTTGTTTGTTTGATGTTTTGCATGTACCACAAATAAGAAAAAATTTGGTTTCCAGTAGTGTGTTAAATTGTTGTGGTTATAAACAAGTGATTGAATCTGATAAGTTTGTTTTGTCAAAACATGGTATGTTTGTTAGTTTTGGTTATTTATGCAATAGAATGTTTAGACTTAACATTAATCACTTGAATGTTAATTTTGCTTTTATATCTACTTCTAGCATAAATAATTCTACACTTTGGCATGCTAGACTAGGACATATACACTTTAAAAGAATGCAAGATATGTCTAAAGATGGATTAATACCGGCTTTTGACATGAACAATGAAAAGTGTAAAACGTGTATGTTAACAAAGATCACTAAGAAACCATTTCAAAATGTACATCGTGATACTGAAATTTTGGAATTAATACATAGTGATTTATGTGATTTGCATGCTACTCCTACTTTAGGGAACAAGAAATATTTTGTGACTTTTATTGATGATGCTTCTAGATTTTGCTATGTTTATTTGTTACATACTAAGGATGAAGCATTAGATAAATTTAAAATATTTAAAACTGAAGTAGAATTACAACAAAAGGCTTTGATTAAAAGACTTAGAACAGATAGGGGAGGTGAATACATTGACCAATCGTATTTCCAATCCGTTGGTATTATCCATGAGACCACAGCTCCTTATACTCCACAACAAAATGGTATATCTGAAAGGAAGAATAGGGTCCTTAAGGAAATGGTTAATTCCATGTTATCCTATTCGGGTTTAAGTGAAGGATTTTGGGGGGAAGCTATGTTAACAGCTTGTTATTTGCTTAATAGAGTTCCTAACAAAAGAAACAAGATTACACCTTATGAACTTTGGAATAAAAGGAAACCTAACTTGAATTATCTTCGGGTATGGGGCTGTAGGGCGGTTGTAAGACTACCTGATCCCAAGAAGAAAAGTTTAGGTGAAAGAGGTATAGATTGCATATTTGTTGGATATGTTGAACATTCCAAGGCATATAGGTTCTATGTAATAGAGCCTAATGAGTTTGTCTCAATCAATTCTGTGATTGATTCAAGGGATGCAATCTTTGATGAAAATTGATTTTCATCTATACCTAGACCAAAGGATATGATTCCAAGTAACAATGGAATCAATAAGGATTGTAATGATGAAGTCTCTGAAAAGGCTGTTGATCAGTCACTTGAGCTTTGGAAAAGCAAAAGAAAAAGGAAACCTAAATCATTTGGACCAGATTTTCAACTATACTTAGTTGAAGGTTCTAGGGATGATGTTTCTACCCAATATTCGTATTGTTTCAATGTTGATGATGATCCTAAAACATATGATGAAGCAATGAGGTCTCAGGATGTTGCATTCTGGAAAGAGGCAATTAATGATGAGATAGATTCTATCATGGGCAATAACACTTGGGTGTTAGCTGATCTACCTCCTGGTTGCAAACCTTTGGGTTGCAAATGGATTTTCAAAAAGAAGATGAAGGTGGATGGAACTATTGAAAAGTTCAAGGCAAGGTTAGTCATTCAAGGCTTTAGACAAAAGTCTGGAATTGACTATTTTGATACTTATGCTCCCGTGGCACGTATCACTACCATTAGACTGCTGATTGCTTTGGCTACGATTCACAATCTAGTTATTCACCAGATGGATGTGAAGACAGCATTCTTGAATGGTGAATTGGATGAGGAGGTTTATATGAACCAACCTCAGGGCTTTGTCATGCCAGGAAATGAAGGCAAGGTGTGCAAACTTGTGAAATCCTTATATGGTTTGAAACAAGCACCTAAGCAATGGCATCAAAAGTTTGATGAAGTGATTTTATCTAGTGGTTTTAAATTAAACCAAGCAGATAAATGTGTATATAGTAAATTTGATGATTCTGGTAAAGGAGTTATAATTTGTCTATATGTTGATGACATGTTAATCTTTGGGACTGACCAAAGTCAGGTTGATTTAACAAAAGAATTTTTGTCATCAAAATTCTCCATGAAAGATATGGGGGAGGCTGACGTTATCCTTGGCATTAGGATCAAACGTGAAAGCAAAGGAATTTCGATTTGTCAATCTCATTATATTGAGAAGGTGTTGAAAAAGTTCAATTGCTTTGAATGTAATCCTGTGAGTACCCCTGTTGATCCAAGTGAGAAGCTTATGCCTAATCAAGGTGAAGCTGTATCACAACTTGAGTATTCTCAGGTGATTGGCTGTTTGATGTACGCCATGACTTGTACAAGGACGGATATTGCTTTTGCTGTGAGAAAACTGAGTAGATATACTAGTAATCCTAGTACTCATCACTGGCAAGCAATTAGGCGGGTACTGAAGTACTTGAAGAAAACTATGGACTATAGTTTATCTTATAATGGGTTTCCTTCGGTAATAGAAGGATATTCTGATGCGAGTTGGATAACCAATATTGAAGATCATTCTTCAACGAGTGGTTGGGTGTTTTTGCTTGGGGGAGGTGCTATTTCATGGGCTTCTAAGAAGCAGACATGTATTACCAACTCAACGATGGAATCTGAGTTTGTTGCTTTAGCTGCTGCTGGTAAAGAAGCAGAATGGCTTAGAAACTTGATCCATGAGATACCATTATGGCCTAAACCTATAGCACCCATGTCTATCCATTGTGATAGTGCTGCGACATTGGCAAAGGCTTATAGCCAGATGTACAATGGAAAGTCTAGACACTTAGGTGTCAGACATAGCATGATTCATGAACTCATCATGAATGGGGTGATTTCTATAGTGTTCGTGAGGTCACAACAGAATTTAGCTGATCACTTGACGAAGGGATTGGCAAGAGACTTGGTGAACAAGTCTGCTGTGGGGATGGGTTTAAAGTCCACATAAATTTCTAATTATAAGATACCCAATTCCCTTATGATGAAAATTAGAAGTTGAATTCAATGTGGAAGGCTTATACTTAGAAATTTGGAGTACAAAAATTTTGTATCATCCCAAGGTAAGGTATGTACTCGGACCTGTTGAATGTGAGGATGAAGTTTAGCTTCTTAATGGTTTATTTGAAAAAGTGCAATAGCAGGTGCATGACTGAAATGAACTACCTTTGTGAATGTGAAGTTTTGCCGCTTCAACAAAGCTTGGACTTTTGCTTTAGATACATTCATGAATGGATATGGACACATGGCTTGTAAAGTGTCAGGATAGCTTTAGAGTATTTGAAAACTTATGTGTATGTTATTTTCAGTTATTCAAATGGGTTGAAGGGTTCAATTCTTAGAACACCCCGATTCTCGAATATTTGGAATGTGTAATGTACTAAGGTGAAAATTCAATCTTCAAGATATTTTCATTTATGCATGAGTTTTGTTTTAATTTGTTTAATTCTCATGAAATAAATTGCACTAAATTGGGGAGGATTGTTGTAAATTTAGTGTAATTTTGGGTTTTAATCTACACTTGTAAATGGGTTTGGAGGTACGGAGTGTACACCCATTAAGTGATAGATTACCTGGACCCAAAAGTGATTTTCCATTATTTACTATCATGACTTGGTCTACCTGAAATTTGACTAAGTGTTTTCAGTACTAAGTTTTCTTAGTAAGCTGAAATTTGGCTAAGTGTTTTGTGCTGGTTGTTCTGCATTGCTGGTCCTTGTACTGGTTGTTCTGCATTGCTGGTCCTTGTGCTGGTTGTTCTGCATTGTTGGTCCCTGTGCTGGTTGTTCTGCGCAGCTGGTCCCTGTGCTGGTTGTTCTGCGCAGCTGGTCCCTGTGCTGGTTGTTCTGCGCAGCTGGTCCCTGTGCTGGTTGTTCTGCACAGCTGGTCCCTGTGCTGGTTGTTCTGCGCAGCTGGTCTTGTTTGCTGGTTCCTCTGCGCTGCTGGTCCTGTATGCTGACTTTTGCGCTGCTGGTCCTGTATGCTGACTTTTGCGCTGCTGGTCCTGTTTGCTGATTTTTGCGCTGCTGGTCCTTTTGCAGTGCTGGTTCTTAAGAGACAGCAGTAAGAAAACACTTAACACAACTTTGAGTGATTACGGAAGAATTATTCTTGCACCCACTTTTGCTTTAGTGGTTGAAGGAATAATACTTGTTTATTATAAAGTGATCACTCATGCTTTGATAGTTGTAAAATATAATATTTGTTTATTTTAAAAGTAACAACTTTTACTTTAATGATGGAAGTGATAATATTTATTTATAGAAATATTCTTCCTGTAACCACTTTTGAATATTATAGAAGATACTTTTATTAATCAATCGGTCAATTGATTTTAATAAAAGACTCTTTCATGATTAAGGGTGTATATAAATATATTAACCAATATGCATGAGAAAAAAAGAAACAAGTTACGAATACCAAAATATTTCTTCTGCAAAAGGAATTCTTGTTTCTGCCAAAACAAGAATTTAATCTCTGTCTTATCCCAAAGTGATATTCGTGTAACCCAGGCTATAAGGGTCGAATAATTACTTTCGGAAAGTGATACCACGATTCAGTGATTTATCCGGCTATCGATTATTTTACCCTACACGAAAGAATTTAATAAAACCTCCAACAATTTTAAGCTATCACGTCTTGGTAGTGTTAATGATGCTCTCCAAGTGTTTGATAAAATGCTTCAAAGAAAACCTCTGCCTTCAGTTGTCCAATTTAACAAAGTGATTGGTGTTGTTCTTAAAACTAAACAATATTCAACTGCTCTATCCCTTTTTAACCAAATGAATTCATTGGGTATTCAAGGACATAACTAAAGCACCTAAAGGTTTTTTTTGTATTTGAATACAAGCATTTGGCACGAACTGATCATTAATTGGATGTAACTGAAGCTGAGAGAAACATGCAGGTGAAATAGAGTTACTAAAATCTCTTACAAGATGGGATGGGATGTACTCATCTCATCAAGCTCTTACAATCTCTACATCCTTTATCCTGAAATGTTGAAATAATTGAATTCCTAAAAACTTCATAACGTACATTTTACTCATGTAAGCACTGAATAACAGAAATGAAACATTTAAATTTACATATATCATACTTATGCAGTAGCAGTAGATGATAGTGACAGTGCACCGATCACCTGATGCATACTAATTTTATTAGCATTTTTTTTTTTTTTGAAAAGCAAAATAATTTTATTAATATATAAATATATGTACATTATACATCCCCGAAAAGTAACAAACATCCAACGATTATAACTACTAGACAAATGGAATTAAAAACCGACTATAAGTAAAACCCCCAGGAGAGGGGACTCAACGAATCGAGTAGGGACACGAAGTAGTACACAGTGCTGATCGAGCAGCGACAAAGCATAAACTCCAAGGCCCGTTTAACCCCTGAAGATCTTGCCTTATAGAAGGTTAGCCACGAGAGGCATAGGGGATGCTGTGGGGTATTAGCCAATGCCCACTCTTGATGTAACAACGCAATACGAGCTCGGGTTAATGAGCCATTGTGACCATTGAATTTGAGCTTTCTTTATTCGACCCGAAATCCATTTAAAGGATGAAAGTTGGATATCCGCTAGAATTGAAGGTATGTCCCAGATTTGGTTTTGAAAGATTTTTAGGTTGCGATATCTCCAAATAGAATAACCGCAGACCCACTTGGTGGCTTCCCATATTTTTGAACCTATCGATGAGAGACTGGAGCTGCAGCTACTTGAAAATAAATCCGCGACGTTTAGTTCTGCCGGGGGAGAAAAATTCCACCATTTGTAAAAATCCAACCATTTAGCTTTAACCTGGGGGCATGTGGCAAGAATATGTTCGGTTGTCTCGGACGAGTCTTGGCAGATATTGCAAAGAACCGAACCGAGGTCTAAACCACGTTTGTCAAGTTCGAGTTTAACTGGAAGTCGATGAAGTTTTGCTCGCCAAACGAAAAGTTCAACTTTTAATGGGACAGATCTGTTGCGTTTTGTAGGTGGTTTTACAGTTGAAGGTTGGAGACGAAGCATGTCTAAGTTTGCCGAAACTTGTTTGGTGAAAGAGTTATCCGAATCTGTTAGGGTGCAAAGCCACGAGTCTTCGGTAACGTTATTAGTATTCTGAGGTGGAGTAAAGTTCTCGATCAAACTTGATAGCTCCTCCATATCGCTAGCGCTTCTGCCCCTTGGAGAATGGAGCCAACTGCCATTGAATGAAAAGGATGACCCAGCTAAGTCCACCCGATCGAAGACGGTGCAACTTTTATCAGTATCAAGTGCAAATAATCGGGGGTATTTTTCTTTCAGAATGAAGCTCCCAAGCCAACGGTCGTGCCAAAAAGCTGTGCATTTTCCATCTTTTAGAAACCTGCAAAAAATATGCGAAAAATCCCATCCAGCTTTCTCGAAATCCTTAGTGATATTGATGATGTTAAACCAAGTGGCACCGAGTTTCTTAAACCTGCAAAAGTCGTTAGTGACAAGCCCACCGTCCCTACCGTAAATACTAGAAATCACTTTAGTCCAAAGTGAGCAAGGTTCCGATTTGAACCGCCACCACCATTTTCCTAGCAAGGCTAGGTTTTTGGCGGAAAGCGATCCAATGTCTAAACCTCCCGAGTCATAAGGTAGTAAAGTGTCATCTCATTTAACCCAACATATTTTCTTACCCGACCCGGACCCGCCCCAGAAAAAATTACAACGAAGCGATTCAAGTTGTTTTAAGATAGAGGACGGGGCTTTGAAGAGTGAAAAGTAATAAAGTGGAAGACTAGAGAGAACGGATTTTACCAATGTGAGCCGACCTCCGAAAGATAAAGTTTTTGATTTCCAATCCGCGAGTCGCTTTTTGAATTTGTCCACCACCGGAAGCCAATGAGTGGGTTTGTTCATCTTAACTCCTATGGGTAAACCTAAGTAGGTAAAAGGAAAATCACCCGCTTTACATCCGATTCTTAGAGCTATACTTTCCAAGTCCCCATTCGAAACACCAACACCGAATAGATTGCTTTTATGGAAGTTAACTTTTAGACCCGAGAGATCTTCAAAGCACTTGAGAATTTTCATGGTGTTCAATATGTTGTGACGGGACCACTCACCAAAAAAGATGGTATCGTCGGCGTATTGTAAGTGCGAAATTATGACTTTTTCTTTACCGACTTCTATCCCTTTGAAATGCCCCGACAACATGGCACGCTTTACAAGGAGGTTTAAACCTTCCGCCGCAATTATGAATAAAAAAGGGGAGAGTGGGTCACCTTGCCTAACACCTCGTTCCGGGGTGAATTCACGGGTTGGGGATCCGTTAACGAGAATGGATATTGAGGCGGAGCTAAGGCATGCGAAGATCCATTTTTTCCATCTATTACCGAACCCGATATTCTCCATGGTTTCCATCAAGAAGTCCCATTTTAGGCAATCAAAAGCCTTTTCGAAATCTACCTTGAAAATGAAACCTTTTCTTTTTTGTCGTTTGAGTTCATCGATAGTTTCGTTTGCGATGAGAGCCCCATCGAGAATAAATCTTCCTTTCAAGAATCCACTTTGTTCGGAACCTACGAGTTTATGGATAACCTTTTCGAGTCTCTTTGAAAGAACTTTTGCCACAATTTTATAGTAAGACCCGATAAGGCTAATGGGGCGAAAGTCACTGGGGGTTAGCGGGTTATGTTTTTTGGGGATGAGTGTGGTAAAGGAAGCATTACACCCCTTGGAGAATTCCATATTTGACCAAAACCAGTTGAAAGCGTTAACTACATCATTCTTCACTAACCACCAATATTTTTTGTAGAATTTCAAATTGAAACCGTCCGAACCGGGTGCTTTAGAGCTACTACAACAACGAATTGCCTCCCAAATCTCGGATTCACTAAAGGGGTTTTCGAGCATCTCATTATCATTGTCGTTTAAGATCTTTGATTGAAGGTTGAAAGAGCATGAAGAATCATTATTAGCTTTGAAGATGTTCGAGTAATGGTTGAAGATTTCATCTTTAATTGCGTTTGGTTCCTCCGACCAACAACCATTAATTGAAATGCCGAAAATATTATTTTTCGTGTTTCTCCTTTTGACGTAATTGTGGAAGAACTTTGAGTTTTCGTCTCCCTCAAGGGACCATTTGATGCGGGCTTTTTGTTTAAGCATTTTACATTTGATTTTCTCTTTTTCAATCCATGCTTTACGTTCGTTCAACCACGTATCCCTCTCGGTTTGAGATAAAATTCTGATCTGAGCATTCTTTTCCCACTCGCTAACCGAATCTGCTAGTTCTTGGATCTCGATATCGAGTTTACCAAAGTTTGTTTTGCTCCAATCGTTGAGTGCTTTTTTCACGTTTTTTAGCTTATTTCGAAGTATGCAATCACCACGGTTACCACCGACATGTAAATTCCATGCATTTGAAATGACTTCCACCGAACCCTTATCATCGAGCCAAGCGTTGAATACTCTAATTGGCTTTGGGCCAAAGTCGATGATTCGGTCTCGGAGAATTATTGGGCAATGGTCGGAGGTGAATCTATCCAAGGTGTTTGCGAAAAGAGTTGGCCAGATATTATGAAACTTGCTGGAGACAAGGAAACGATCTAACTTACTGAATTTTAAACCGTCTCCGCTGATTCTCGTGAACTTTTGGCCGCCAAGAGGTATTTCAATTAAACAGCACTTATTGATGAAATCGTTGAACATATCCGACCAGGGTTTGTTGAAGTCGCAATTTAATCTTTCGTCTAAACCTCTAACCTCGTTAAAATCCCCGCAAAGTAACCAAGGCATGTCTTTAAAGTTGAGAAGATTTTCTAAACTTTCCCACATTAGTTTCTTCTTGGCGGTGTTATGTGGTCCGTAGACATTGACAAAAGCTATTTCTTCATCGATACCTTTCCAATGTCCTTTGATAGTTAAAAAGAATTCGCCTTCGATCGCTTGATTGACATTAAAAACATCAGTGTTCCAGACTAACAACATCCCACCCGAGAAACCTACTGCATGTTTTTGTATGTACTTGAAGTTTTCAGAACCCCAAAAATTCTCTATTACTTTGTCTTCGATCTCACCACACTTGGTTTCTTGGAGTGCTAGCACCTGTGGTTTTTCTTGTCTACAGAGTTTTTGAATCCAATCCTTTCGATCATCCTGTCCAATACCACGAATGTTAAGAGATAAGATATTCATTATGAAAACAATGACTTACCGAGGGTTGGAGGTAGATCAACAATGTTGATCCGCTTTCCAACGAATGCCGATCTCTTTTCCGAGCTCTTTATGGTTGAGGCTGCCGATGGATCCCGAAGAGTTACCTTTCCTGGAACGAGAGAGACCATTGGAAGAAGCTTCATTGATGTGTTTCGATGATGTGTTTTTATCTTTCAATTTCTTTCGATTGTTGGTAGGGAGTTTCTTGATAGAGTTGAAAGCATCTGAGAGCTTTTGGAGATCAAGGTCAATAATTGGTGATTGGTTTGATGCAGCGTTGGTTGCCAAAACAGTGTCAGTGTTTAAGTTATGCTCGGGGTTGGGATTAGGGATTGTTGGGTTAACTGAGTTTGGATCGGGGATAGGTTCGGCAGTTGAAATGGGATTGTGAATATCATTACTGGGATTAGCTGCGGGTTGATCCGGGATATTAATAATGGGTTGGGTAGACTTTGGTGTAATAATGGGCTCAGGAATTGGGCTAGAGGGTTGATGAGGTGAATTGGGTTTAGGGGGAGTAATGGGCCTGGAGGTATTGATTGGGCTCGTCACCGTGTTAAAAATAGTTGAAGGGTCAGGGGTATTTTGGTTACCGTTATTCTCGACATTAATGAAGGTATCGGGAACATGAGGGGATTTATTGCTCTGTGAAAAAATCTTGTTAGTTTCGAGGCGTTTTGATTCGGAAGACAAACCGTTTGTTCCACCTTTATTGTGCTTTGTTTCGACCGGTGCCGGAGTATGACTGTTGCAATCAGAAAAAGAACCATGACCTTCAATGTTGACGTTATCGGAATCTGGATTTAGGGGCGGAAAGGAATCGTTCACCGATTTTATCCCATCATCGTTACTAGACGTGTAACCATCACTTTCACTAGAGTTGGAAGTATCATCCGACGTGTATGAATCCGAATCCGAGACAATTTTAACAATGTCGTTAGTATCTTCGATAACATGGACATAGACGAGTTGAGTGCCTACCAAAAGTCTGACATACCCACTAACAATCATTGGATCCCAAATTTTGATGAGGACTTTACCTTTAACAAGATTCTTAGCTTCTAAAAGGTTGCAGTTTTGTGTGTCGAGGGGTTCTCCCCACCATAAAGCAATTGATTTGAAAGTGTTTTCATTCCAGCATATCGTTGGGACGCCTGTGATCGTGACCCAGGTGAGTCGACCCGGGGGGCTATCCTGGATATTCCAAGGTTTAAGGGAATCCAACCAATCACGAATGGGATGATTTTCATTCTCCAAAATATTGGTAACCACTGCCTTGTTGTTTAAGATTAGTAACACAGAGACTCCACCTAAATACTTAATGTTACAGTCGTGTAAACCCGCTGCAATGCAGACTTCTTCAATGCATTCAAGTGTTTCAATCTTCTTGACCACACCACCGATGGCGTTTTCAAGATATTTGACGTTGGTTTCGCAATCCTTTGCTTGAGTTACTCTTTTTGTTTTTGATTTTATTTCCTGCCCTTGTTGATGGATAGTTGGGTTGTCGATAATTACTTCTTTGAAGAGCCTCTCATCCACGTAAGAGTTGTTCATGAAGATCTTTTTGAAGGGTCTAGGTTTAGTCGGCAGTGGGTTTTGAGTTTGCTGCTTTGAGTTTCTCTCTTTGGCAATAAAAACTTTGAAGTGATTTCCATCGATAATAATGGTGTTTAGTTTTCTTGCCATGAATTCTTTGTCATTGACATCTTCGAATCGAACAAACCCAAATCGTTGGCCACTTTTAAGCTTTTTGAAGGGAACAAAAACTTCCTTAACGATACCGAATGGTCTGAAGATATTCCAAAGTCCAGCGATGTTTAGGTGTTCTGGAAAATTGTGAAACATAAAAGAGGTGAGGTTCGATGGTAGGTTTGAGTTGTGTTGATGTGATTTTGGGGTATTAATCTTAATCGGCGATTGATAGGTTTGATGGCCAGATCCATATTTTTTGATCAGATCCTTCGCCTGGGAGATGGAGGTATTAGGTATGATGTTGGGATCGTGCAAGAAGGGATGGTTAGAGTTGCTCTTGTGTTTTGAGATGGATGTAGATCGTCTTTTTCGGGTGACCTCGACCCATACACCTTCTTCAGCTGCAGTAGTTGTTGGAGGGTTATTGTGATTGTTGACGGCGGGTATTGGTGGCGGTGGTGGGAGATGGCTGTCGTTGTTGGAGGTGAAGGGTGGAGGTGGCGGTTTGTGGTGGTGACCGTCGGTGTTCTTTGGTGGCGGTGGGGGATTGGGGGTGAAAGGGGAGGTTGTTGGAGGGTTATTGTGATTGTTGACGGCGGGTATAGGTGGCGGTGGTGGGAGATGGCTGTCGTTGTTGGAGGTGAAGGGTGGAGGTGGCGGTTTGTGGTGGTGACCGTCGGTGTTCTTTGGTGGCGGTGGGGGATTGGGGGTGAAAGGGGAGGTAGGGATTGGGAGCATTTTGGGAGGTGGGTACTGCCAAAAATAATACTAGGAGAAGCTTAAATAGCTGCTGCTAGGAGACATGAAGATCCACCTGTATATATATTGGTATGATACATCAATTATTATTAATTATTGATTATATATAAAAAAATTAAAAAAATGTTGCAGGTCAACCAATCTGACGGGACTTGCCACGTTCAACCCATTTTGAAAACATAAAGTTATGATGACTATTTACCAAACGCTTATGACCTACCCGTTTTGCTGCTATTACCAAGTTATTGTTTAATTGACATTTTGGGCATTTGTAAGAAATTATTACAGGATAAGGAGTAACTTTAGATATGGGGCGATTTGGCTTGGTGAATAAAAACTATGATCCGGGCTAATCCTTGTCCTCCCACTTCACCTTATGGAAATTACAACTCATGGGACTATGTGGCTTATTCATGGTCATGGTCCAGGGTGGGTTTTAATTACACTAATATATATCCCTCGTAAAATAGGTTCTTTGCTCATCATTGAGGGGTTACAGTTTTCATTCAACATCCATAAATGAGCTTCTTAAAAAAATTCTTTTATTTCTTCTTGCAGAGTAAGTATAAAAGACGGGGGAGTGGTCCCCTACAAGAATGGTGTCTGAAGCAACTTTACGTCAACACCAACCAAGCTAACAAGGAACCCGGTCTTTGTTGACTCAACAACTAATGGCAATGTGGACCGACCAGGGAAGCTGATATTATTTGGATATGTCACATGGGCCAGAGAGAACCTGTCCGCTAATCGGGCATCTCCACCTGATATGATAAATCTAAAAGTATATGAAAATGGAAGGGAAGGTAATTACTTTTTTCTCGTCTTCTATTCACTCATGTAGCAACTTGGGCACGTTTGATGGGCCGGGTAACTAATCTTTCATCCTTCTTTGAGTAACCCAATACAGGTAACTCATGCGACTTCACACGTGTAAAAAACGTATCTATATCAAAAATATGTATTCTCAGATCTACTAATGATCTATTTATACCCCCTTATAGGTACCTTACCAATTTTTGAATTACTATAAGAAATTTGACTGGGATAACCGTGGCATTAATTTGGATGGTCCACTTTAAAAATCCTCTATGACTAACTGAGACAGTAAGAAATTTGTAGAGGGACGGATCAATAGGCTCAACTCATTTTTGTCAATTGTCACAATATATTGATATGGGTCGTATTGTATTTCCAAGTGATAAGCACGTCGAATGATTTAATGGTCGCCAAATATATCAAGTGTTCACCTCTGATGTTAAAAGTCGAAATATTTCAATCTGGGTCAACGAAAATTTAAAGTTCTAAGCATGTCAAATTATTTAATAGTCGTCAAGTATGTTTAGTTTTTATAACTCTGAGGTTGCTCTTTAAAAATGATATTACTTCACCGTTGATTATATAGTGGGACCATATTCAACATATTTGTAGTAATCGCAAATTTTAATCCACCTTTAGTAGAAAAATAAATTAAAAAATTAAATTAATAAAGCTCAAGGAAGTTTTGGCATGTCAATTTCTGGACCTCTGACCAATCAACCAATATAGCACATTTTCCTACAATTATAGTCTACAGGAAAAACATATTCTCATGATTTTTCTTTTTCGATCTTAATTAAAGGCCCAACCTACTCAACTTAAGCGACTAGTTAGTGGGCTAGTTAATGAATTTGTTAATCCATTAATACATGAGACAAAACTCACTTAATATTAAGACAAGATTACTAGCATGCTTGTGTACAATACTTACACATTTTAACTTAATATCCCATGCCACCCAACATGTACCTACACCACCATGTACCACCACCCATGAAAAGCAAATGGTCCCCCCCTTTTGCTCCCAAAACCGTCGGCACCCTCACCACCCCACCACCACTTTATTTTTTTTAAACTCTCATTCCATCCTCATTTCATTTCATTCAAACACACACACACACACATTTTCTCTTAAATCTCTCTCTAGTTTTCTCTCAAATACTTGAAGAACTTGTAAGTGTTCTTGATCTTCTTTTCTTCTTTTTCTTCATCATTTTCGTGAATCATCATCATTCTTACTTAAAGATTCAAGTTTTGTAACTTGAATCTTCATAACTCTTGTAGATTCAAACTTTGTTTTGAAAAATGCAAGAACATGGAGATTAAAGCTTTTTAGCTTTAATTCTTCTTTACTTATGTTAGATCTAAGTTATTAACTTAAGATCTCTTTAATTATGATAAAAGATCAAAAATCATGTTTGTGATCTTCATGTAACTTGTAGATTCAACTTTTTTACTTTATGGATCTTCAAGAAAGTTTGAAATACAAGCTTACTAGCTTGAGATTTCTACAAAAAGTTAGTTAAGATCAAATTTTATTAACTTATGATCTTCTTTAATTTGTTGTACTTTAGATTTGTGACTTGTGTTTTCATTAAACAAAAGATACAAGCTTACTAGCTTGAGATCTCATAAGTATTGTTAGGAATCCAAGCTCTTTAGCTTAGGGTTTCATTGTTGTGTTTGATCTAAGTTGTGTAACTTATGGTCTTTTACTTGGCTTAAATAAAAGCTCATTAGCTTATGTTCACTTTACTTTACAAGATCTAAGTTTTGTAACTTATGGTTGTGTAAAAGTTGAAAGTCTAAGTGTTATGACTTAGGGTTTCACCAAGAACATGAGATCTAGACTTTTTAGTCTAAGGTCTTTAATACTTAGTTAAGATCTAAGTTCTATATCTTAAGGTCTTGCTTATTTAGTTTGATTCAAAGTTTATAACTTAATAGTTATTGTACTTGTGTTGAAACTAAGAAATTGATTTAACTTTGGTTCATCACCTTGCTCAAACTCTCACATGAGTTGTGTTTTATTTCTTAGTCTTGACTTTGTGTGTTGATGGTTAAACCTTGGTTAAAGTGATGCTAAAACATCAAGAGTTGTACACTTGAGGCTTATACGCATCTAGGATGAGAACCGTGATGAGCATCAAACACCAAGAAACCTACTGGAGCACTTGTTTGTTGTTTTTAAGGATCTGATCAGACCCCTGGGCTTCTGGAAAAGTTGATTTCCAGATAGTTCGGTTCGAGTAGATGACTTTTCGTTTAAGACTCGCCTAAATCCGATATACGGTTTAGGATTTATAGCCTCCCGAAAGTCACTACGCCCTTGTAACGACGTGCTGAAAAATTCTGACCTACTTGCGCTTGAACCGTCGCCACGGTCAAATGACATCGAGTTAGGTTCTGAAAATTGGACAGAGCTTAGAGGACTCACATACGGAGCCTTGGCCACTGACCGCGTATCATTTCAGTTTGTATAGAGGTCGTAGCAGCTGAACGAAGTCAGCCTTTGTTTCGATCTCTATTCTTGATTGAAAACTTACTTTACTTTTTACGTATGATGATGATGAATGCTGATACTTAAGACTTAATTTATTCACTTTTTAAACCTTTGGGGACAAACTTACTGACTTAGTAACCATTGACTTAGGTTGAGGACCTTTTGGATCGACCAACTTGCCTGTTTGGGCCGACTTACTACTTACTTACATTTTCATATCGACTTTTACCGCACATTCACTGTGAGTTATAGCTCCCTTTTTACTTCAACTATTTTTGGGACTGAGAATACATGCGCTTTTTATGTTTTACTTACTAGGCACGAGTACTTAAACTTTATATATGTGTGGGTGATATAACGGCATAAACTTTCCCCTTAGCTCGGCAACGTTTAGTCATTGGTTTTTGAACCGGTGAACGCGAATCTTAGATATGGATCCATAGGGTTTGACATCTCCACTCGGGCTAGTCGCGCTATGTAACATCCTCTACTGGGCCTAGATGTAAGATTACAAAATTGCCCTTAAGTTAGTGTGGGGCTATTATATGCTTTTATTTTTTTATTTAATATTTATTATTATTTGATGATGTGGTTAGGACCAGTTTGTGACAAGGGTCACAGAACATATTTGTTTATTTAAATTGGACTTCATTTGGGTTGTCAAATGATGTACGAAAGATATCAGATAACTGATAAACACCCATGTGTTGCAAAGTGTGGAAATTAATCACAATTAAGTGACTTGTGGCTGTCACTTTTTGGCACTTTCCATATTTCACCACACACACACACACACACTCACCCACTTGTTCTTCCTCTTCACCACCTAACTAATCCCTAAATCTTCCATTCTTGTTCTTGAATCTGATTGAGTGTTAAAATCGTGTTCCTTGTGTTTCACTGAATCTATCAAGGTAAGAATCAAGTGTTTTTATGTTCAATTAGTGTCAAAATTGGGGTTTTTGTTTAGTTTTGTAAAAATGGTGATTTTGGGTCAAAATCACTTGAGATGATGTTGTTTGAGTGTAAAATGAGTTGCTTTGAGTCCCCAAATGGTTTGTGTATAAAGTATAGTCGATTTCATGGTCACAAACAGGTTCAGGAACAAGATTTGGTTGAAATTGGGTGAAACCCGTCACTTTGTTCTTCAGAATCTGCAGATGAACACAGTCGGCCGAGTGTCTCCTGACACTCGACCGACCGACTCGACCATCGACCGAGTGTGTGAGACCCACGGCCGAGTGTGTCTGTGAGAGACCATCGACCGAGTGAATAGACACTCGGCCGAGTGAGTGTGGACAGTCGGCCGACTGTCTATGACAGTCGACCGAGTGTCTTTGGCAGTGAAATATTTTACCAAGTGTTGATTTTTAGCCGTTATGCTGCCCGTTTGTATTTTGATGTCTAGGATGTAAATTTTGAAAGTGCAGAAGTGTTAAGCAAAAATTTTTATCGGACACTTTTTCTGACAAAAATTTCTGTATTGTGTTATTTGATGATAATAGACAGTAACTAACTTGATTTGCCGGTGATAAAGATAAGGAAGCCGCTCAGTAGTAGATTATCTGAGCTGGTTGCTGGTAATTGGTGAGTGGGACTAACTAGAGAATATAGTATATATAAGCATGTTATATTATGATTGCCATGCTTGTTAGATATACTAATTGTTGTGGTTAGTTAGCACATTGTGATGACTGCATGTTAGTTGATGCTTGTCTGTTGGAGCCCAGTGCGTCCCTATTGTGTGGTAGCCTCGGTAGGAGAGATCAACCTGCCGGTTGGATTCCTCTGTGGTAGCCTAGACAATCGTGGTGTATATATATGTGAATGACAAGTCCGTCGCGTGTGGATTATATATATACACACGGTGGTGGAGGAACTTCTGGTAAGCCCCAGTCCGATCAGCTGGTGGTTAATGGTTTGGCCGAGCCGCCAGAGTCTCTGTAGACGGCACTTGGGTGATGTTTGTGTGTTAGACTATGTGACATGATTAGTATAACACTTATGTATGCTATGGCCTGTTGTTAGTCATACTCACTTAGCTTCTTGCTAATTCCCCTCCATCTCCTCCATGCAGATTATTAGCTTTTGTAGATATCGTGTTTTGGGGAGCAGAAGGGCATGGTGATGTTATGTTTGACAATAAAGAAACTCTGATGTTGTCTTGCTTTGTTTGAACAATAATCTATTGTAAACATCTATTTTGTAATGACACGTGACACTGGTTGTATTAACATAGTTAATGCTATTTTATAATAAAATAATAATTGCTTCCGCCACGTTTAAAAAAAAATTATTAGCAGTGTCACACGCTAGCATTTAACGGGTGTTTAATACTTCGTAAACTTACGCACTCGCCAAGTGTACATTTAGGGGTTAATATTACGTTAAGTTAGTTACCGGGTGCCCACGGATAAGCATATACTTTATCATACTGATTTGAAATACTGATTTGAAATGCTGGTTTGAAGCACTGAAATCTCGTGGTCTACATTACATTACTGATTACAAACAAACTATAGCTCACCAACATTCGTGTTGACTTTTTAAGCATGTATTTCTCAGGTGCTTAGACGTTGTTGCTTCCGCTGTTAGACTTGCTGTTATAGTCTTGGTGTTATAGACTTGTTACAGACTCGCTGTGTTAGACTTCCGCTGCATTGTTTAGAGATTTCTCAATCATGGAACTTTTACTTTGCATTCACAACTTATGTTACATTTGAACAATGGCTTTGTAATGACCTTTGTGTCACGTACTTATGTTAATGCTTTCTATTCGTAGAAGCACGTTATCTTTGTAAAACATTTGACGTTGGTAAAGACGTCACCTTTTCATGAATGCAAAACTTGTTTTAAAACAGTATGTAATATTATACCGTGTAATAGACCTGTTGTTGATGATCCGTACACGTTGATTTTGTACGGGGAGTCACATTTGGTATCAGAGCATTGGTTGTAGGGAATTAGGTTGCATTAGTGCATCTTGACCGAGTCGAGTAGGATTCACTAATAGGACTAATCTACAACTTGCTTGTTTACTCGTTTCTGCGGAACTGCTGCATGCTACTGCTTACTTTTACTGCTATGTGAACTTGCTGTATGCCACTGCTTATTCTCGTTACTATATGCTACTATCTGCTTTTGATTGCATGTTACTTCTGCTTAATACCATTATTATTGCCATGCTATGTACTGCTGTAGACGATCTAGGCTGCTGTAGTTATTATGCCAAATTACGTGCTTGCTTCATGTCTGCTATTCGCTGTACCAACTTGGAAAAATTATCTTTCCTCGTTCAGATGTTTTTCTGAACCCTTTCCCCACTCGTCTAACCCTGAGGACCAGTATTGTAATCCACCTGTTACTACCGTTCCAACGTTCCAGAGATCGAAACATTACTTCACGCAATCCAGGAAGAGTACCCCTCGGATTACACGCCCACTAAAGTTGATCCTCGGAGGAGGAGATATGTGAAGACTTGTCGGAGTAACCTCACCTCGCTCCACCCCCCGAGCTCACCCTAGTTAGCCACGTACAACGTATGAACATTAGAAGGTTATTCAGTTTCCGCAAGTTGACTCGTATCCCGTACGCTTTCATGACCGTCACTTATCTCTTTCATCCTTCACCACTGCTCGACGATCTAACGACACTTCTGGACTTAGGTCCCTAACACTCTTAGGCATTGGAGAAGTCGGGAAGGCATCTCCTTCCACAAGGTCATAGTGTCTTCCACTGATGCTCAGCCATACCCAAAGACTTGGGTGTCGCCTCAAAACATATCGTATTACTACTTGCTACACGTACAACTCGACGTGAGACCCAGATTGAATTTCTAGAAAGGAACCTAACGACGTTACCTGAACCCGAACATTTATAAGAAATTTTGGGACATTTAGGCATTGATGCATGACCTACGGAACCTACGAACCCACACCGAGAAGCCGTGAGATTAATTATGTAGATTTTGTTTTGAGATAGCATAGATAAGGCACCGTTAGATGAAATTGAGTAGAACTTGAAGTGATCACGTTACATTGACCATATGGAGTGATATTGGAATGAACGTACGATTTAGTACAATAAAATGACGCCAAGCCAGCTTGATTATATTGAAGTAAATCATGCAGAAGTCCCAATGTTACTATATAAGGAATATGAAGTGATTCAAAGAAAATTTTGGTAGGAACCACTTGAGTATACGCATTATGGTCTGTTAGAGGTAGGGAAAGAATAACCACATAGCCCAGATACAGTACAAGAAGGGCCTTGATTGCATAATTAATAACCCGAAAATTTGTTATAGATATAGACACCCTGGACACTTAAGGAAAAAGTTCTCAAATAGGAAAAACTTTGGACTTACTTGCGGTAGAGCAATCGTTATCTCAGCTATGGAGACTCGCATGGATCCTGATTTTAGTTAGGGTACGTTTCATCACAACGTTTTATTGTCTCGAAGTTGTTTAATACTAGAGTAATAGAAACCTTATATCTAGGGACCCTAGTGTTATGACTAATAAGCCATTAATGTGACGACCCGGAAATTTCCGACCAAATTTAAACTTAATCTTTATATGATTTCGATACGATAAGCAAAGTATGTAATGTGGAGTCTAGAAAATTTTGGAACGATGTTCATATATTCAATTGACCTTCGACTGATCTCGATGATTCACGAACAATTAATTGTAAATAGATATGTGTGTATGTATATATAAATAATAATTCGAAATATAATTTGAAGTATTATATGTTATTGTTATTAAAGATTAATAAAATAAAAATATGATATTATAATAATTATTTTTTAAAATATATCTCTATATATAAATAAAGTATATTAAAAATAAATATCAAATGATTGTAATACTTGTTTGATGTTTCGATTGATATTAAGCAAGTTCAATTTAAACTTAGGTAATTTTAAAATAAACGGTGATTTGAAAATGAGTTTTATAAATTTTAGGCTTATTAATAATATATTTAGATGTTGTTTGTCAAATTTTAAAACTTTTTATATTTTGCTTGGGGGTGGGAGTGAATAATTAAAGTAATTTTTATTTAATAGTTAATGACCGGATTTTATACCATAATGACCAAAATAAATAAATATATTTAATTTAAAATTATGGAATTTTTTCGAAGACTTTTATTCGCCACTAATTTACAACGGAGTACGATCCAATGCCCGTATAATTAGGATGTCGACATTAATAAAACAAATTTGCATGGCTGTTCCACTATATCATTTGATTCCATCCGAATGAAATTATTAGGTAGGATTACTGTTTCCTTTTAGACTTTAACATGATTGATATTATGATATGAATTACTTCTTGTTTTGCTTTTACTATCACATTATCTATTGAATTATATATACAAGTGTTATATATAAATAACACACCACTTGTGTGCACTAAGACAACTCGTGATCTATTGAATTATATACAAACAACACATCACGTCTTCTAAATACCAAATATATGATTGATTATAATTACTTTATATTATATATATATATATATATATATATATATATATATATATATATATATTAGCATACATATACTTATATAGATATAGACATGATATAGATGAGCAAGTTTGATTATCATTTCCACCATAGCCATAAACCGGCAACCACCACAACCTACGGCTAACCACCATCACCTGCCATCTCCTGCTACAACCACACACCACCATCACAATCACTATCACCAACACACAACACCTTATCGAAAACTTTGAACCTCACTTTCATCGACAACCAAGAACAACCCACCATCAAGTCATTAACCGTCTACTTTTCATCTCTTTTGGTCACGTTTCAGTTAACAACCCATATGTCTCGTTGTAGTTCAATGAACCCCAACATCATGAACGAACAACCACCACCATAAAAGCTACGGTTGAGACTACTATTCTACTTTCAATTACTATTCGCTGACCAAACAAAACCAATTGCAGCTAACTACTAAATGTATGGTTGCTGTTGTATGGCTTCTGTTTCTATTTAAAATCAATGAGAACCCAGTCACCATTCATCATGTGTTTCTATTGCTATTATTTCCGTT
Organism: Rutidosis leptorrhynchoides; assembly: GCF_046630445.1. Taxonomy (NCBI): domain Eukaryota; kingdom Viridiplantae; phylum Streptophyta; class Magnoliopsida; order Asterales; family Asteraceae; genus Rutidosis; species Rutidosis leptorrhynchoides. The sequence goes on along the minus strand of NC_092334.1, from coordinate 652,148,455 downwards.
TCTATTCACTATTTAAAAACTCAAAAAACACCAAAACCCATTGGTGATGCATCTGCAACATTCGTACCTTACTACTGTTACTAAGATTGAGCACCATCATAGCTGCACACTTGATCGATTGCTACTACAACTAACTCATCTGCTTGTCTGTTTCTTCCTAATCACACACAACCATCTCCATCTCTCTAGTATCCTTTCTCTCTCTATCTTTTAACCTTAAAACACTACAATATTTCTCTTACAATCACTGTTGTAACTCGTTTTGTATCGACCCCAACAGCTATAGCCACTATATTTTTATTTGATGCTTAAATCGCCATTAACAAGCACCCTTTAAACCATGAACCGCTGCTGCTACTACTTGAAGCCTTCGATAATGATGAATAATGAAAAGTGACGATTAACAGTGAAAAGCTATGTGAATAATGATGAACAATAATTCTTATTTGTCAATAATGGTGACAAACGTAAGATGGTAGGGTATATATATTGAAAACGAAATTTGAATTCAAGCTAGATCTTGTTTATCTTTTGTTGGGCTGTAAATACTTTTGGCATTAGTTTGGACCGTACTTCATTATTTTAATTGGGCCAAGTAGATTAACATAGAAGGCAGAAACCGATATACATATATGATTTGTGATTCTGTGATGATATTAAGTTAATGATGATGATGTATTATGATGATAATAATGTAGATGAAAAGATGATACGTAAATTAGAATCATGGTGATGAATGAAGAAGAAACCGATAGATTTATAGGTTATGTATATTTATTTCGTGGTATTAAAATAGAAATGGAGAATCAGAGGTACGGTTCAGCGTGCTGTAATGATGAAGGATAGGTCCTGAGTTCGATATTAGACCCAGTCGACTGCATTTTTTATTATTTGCAATAAAAACTTGGGCTTATACAATTGCTAGATGGGCCGAGTTATAATAATGTTGCTGTTGGGCTTGTGAAACTGGTTGGACCGAAGTATATATGGGCCAAATTATAAACCTGCTGCAGTATTTATACTTCTGTTTATGATCGAATAAGGAAAACAAAATAGTATAATATTGGTGATGACGATGTTAAGGATGATGTTGAGGTTAATAAACACAGATGACGATGGGTTAATGTAAATTAGGGTCGAACTAAAATAGAAAAATAGATACAGTAGAATGGTAGAAGGTGTGTGTGTTTAAGCGAGAGGTCTTGGGTTCGAACCTGGGCTAAGGCGTTTATTTTTTAGAAGCTTGTTTCTTCAAAGGTTGTATTCTATTTTTATTTTTATATTATTATTATTATTATTATTATTATTATTATTATTATTATTATTATTATTATTATTATTATTATTATTATTATTATTATTATTATTATTATTATTATTATTATTATTATCATCATTAATATTATAAACATCACTATTTCTAAAACCATCATTTTTATGAAATGTATCATTTTAGTAAAAATATTATTTTATTAAAAGTTATTACTATCAATATTATTAAAAATAACGTTTTTAGTAAAATTATCCTTTTTATTACTATTAGGATTATCATTATTATCATTATTATCATCAGTATTATTTTTAGAGACATTATTATTATTTTTATCACTATTATTATTATTGTTACTATAATTAATGTTTTTATCAGTATTATTATTATTAATATTATCATTATAATTGAATACAACTTTTGTTACTATTATTGATATTAAAATATACTTATAGTAATATTACATATAAGTATGTACTAATCATATTAACATATTTAACAAATTAGGTATTATTAATATATACATATATATATATATATATATATATATATATATATATATATATATATATATATATATATATAAATATATTGATATAACTATATAAATATTAATCATTTTAAGTATATATACAAATTAAATATATATAATACATCATTTAAGATATAATATATAAATCTGTTCGATTACGATTATATGTGTCAATATATATATAAATGATATAGGTTCGTGAATCCGAGGCCAACCCTACACTTGTTCAATGTCGTCATATGTATTTTTACTACAAAATACAGTATTGTGAGTTTCATTTACTCCCTTTTTAAATGCTTTTGCAATATATATTTTTGGGACTGAGAATACATGCGCTTTTATAACTGTTTTACGAAATAGACACAAGTAAATGAAACTACATTCTATGGCTGGATTATTAAACCGAATATGCCCCTTTATAGTCTGGTAATCTAAGAATTATGGAACATCACTAATTTTGAGAATTAGTGCACCCCTAATTGACGCGAATCCTAAAGATAGATCTATCGGGCCCAACACGCCCCATTCTGGAATTTGGAATGCTTTAGTACTTCGAATTTATCATGTCCGATGGGTGTCCCGAAATGATGGAGATATTCTATATGCATCTTGTTAAGGTCGGTTACCAGGTGTTCACCATATCAATGATTTTTATCTCTATGCAGTTTGCAAAATGTCTGATATGAGATGTGTATTTATGAGAAATGAAAATCTTGTGGTCTATTAAAATGATGGAAATAAATGTTTATGATAAACTAATGAACTCACCAACCCTTTTGATTGACACTTGAAAGCATGTTTATTCTCAGGTATGAAATAAATCTTCCGCTGTGCATTTGCTCATTTTAGAGATACTACTTGGAGTCATTCATGACATATTTCAAAAGACGTTGCATTCGAGTCGTTGAGTTCATCAAGATTATTATTAAGTCAATTATAGTTGGATGTATTATGAAATGGTATGCATATCGTCAAATTTTGACGTAAGGAAAGTTTGTCTTTTCAAAACGAATGAAATGTTTGTAAAATGTATTATATAGAGGTCAAGTACCTCGCGATGTAACCAAATGTAATGTATTCGTCCAGATGGATTAGGACGGGTCATGAAAGTTGGTATCAGAGCGGTGGTCTTAGCGAACCAGGTCTTGCATTAGTGTGTCTAACTGATAGTTGTTAAGATGCATTAGTGAGTCTGGACTTCGACCGTGTCTGCATGTCAAAAGTTTGCTTATCATTTCGTGTCGAAAATTACCTGCTTATCATCCTTAGGGAATTACCTGCTTATCATTCTTAGTCTAGACACGTTTTACTGCATTGACTGCATAAATAGTGTATAGACAAAAATTCATATCTTAGCGTATCTGATAATTCATATCTTAGCGTATGTTACTATAAACTTTGCCTGACAGCTTCCGTAGATTCCTACGTAACTTATGGGATTTTAGTATTATATATGCATATGTAAATTATGTATTGCAGGGTACTAATCTACATCCTATAATCTATTTCTTATCAAAAATCCTTCATCTGAATTGTACGAGATGAATCCCTCAACCAGTTCGAGTCCCTCAGATTCCGATAGCTATTCCGACAGCTATTCCGACATGGATTTTCACTTGAGATCCGAAAGCAGTATAACCGAAATGGATCAACCAATTAGCCATCATTTATTTTGGATGAATTGAGGATGAGTTCGTAGCCTACTTAATCATTGGAGACTAGAAGAAGGCGATCCCTTCCATCCACCACATTTCCCTCTTGGCGAAGTACCTGAAGCACTTACCGGCGAACCCACTCGAAACACCATTTTCACACTCATTTCCAGAGTATCTCGCCACGATTACATTCTATCTAAAATTCTAAACCTTATTCATCCGCCCGTTCCGACCGACAATTATCCCGGAATAATAGAAGAAGTTAACGAACTTCGCGCTCAAGTAATCAATTTGGAGAATATGGTGAAAAATTTACCAGCTTCAGCAACATCACCGGCAGCAACAGTACCATCAATAAACAGCACCAGTACCATCAACAATCCATGCCTCAACATCTCATTCTGTACCTCAAGTATAATCATCGTTCTACGTATCGTTCTACATCATTTATCTTCGTTCGACATGGCGATTATGTAATCTCTAACGTTTTAGAGATTATATATTCTTGTTCTAACGGTAAATCAAATGAGATTAATAACATATTGACTCATTAAATCCATGGTTACATCTGAAGAAAATATATATGTATATATGTTTTCATAAAGATTGTAATTAAATTTTTTTTTGTACAGACTGTTAATGGTGAAAATATTTTAACGGGTAGGTAATACCCTAGAAATATTTAGATTTCACATTAATAATTTACATTGTACATTCTTCCAATTTGATTCAACAGTCATTTACTATCCTACTTACATCCACAGATATACGAATTCGTTCACCACAGAATAACCATTTTCATTCAATTTCATATTTAGATTTTGACTTATCAGAATCCAACAAGTGGCATAATGAAGAAAACATTGGATAAAATAAAATTTGTTAGAAACAAACAAATTAACTATGCGAAATTTTGTTAAGAATCCACGCTAACTATTCCTAGCTAACTGATTACCTTTTATTTATCGCAATTTATATTCTCGCAATTTTATTTATCGTCATTTAATTTCTGTTATTTAATTTACGCACTTTAAATATCGGGACACGTATACAAGGTTTTGACATATCATATCGACGCATCTATATATATTATTTGGAATAACCATAGACACTCTATATGCAGTAATGCTTGAGTTAGCTATACAGGGTTGAGGTTGATTCTAAATAATATATATACTTTGAGTTGTGATCGAGTCTGAGACATGTATATAACGGGTCACGACACGTATTAATTAATTCGAATATTATATATTAAACTATATAAGAATTGTTGAACTACAAATTGTGGGCTGCTAACTGTGGACTGTCAACATTGGACAATTAAAATGAATTAAAATATTGATGATAACATATGAAACTAAACATTTCTTCAAGTTTGCCACTTGATTTCATCTTAAACCTCATTTGTATCTTGACAATTACAATCTGTGTTCAAACCTTTCATGATTCTTGAAAACATCTCAATCGAGAGGTTGAACCAACCGCACGTTATTTACTAGAAGAAAGATTTATTCATATAGTCTTACACCTGAAAAGCACTCGAAACCTGAGTAAACGTTTAACACGTATCTGCGCTAGCTCCTTTGGCATTACTATTACCGAAAATAACATTGCAATTCTTTTACAAAGTAGCACATTTTTTCACAGCTCCAGCAAGTCAACTTTGACTTTTCGTTCGAAATAACCTTATTATAACCTTGATATATATGCGTGCTCTTTTATTGTTACCGGGGAACCTTTTATATTCCACCATATTATCATCAGCGTTTAATCATCTAAAAAAACTAATTCTCCTGAAACCACCTCGGATTGATAACCGATGATTCAGATATCGTAGCATAAAATGCAGAGAAAACAGAAAAATCGTAGATAGTCTAAACGGCCAAAAGTTTGATGATAAAGAAGAGAGTGTTAGGAACGTTCGATAGAAAATTTGGTATTGAAAAATAGATTGAGCAAACCATGAAGGAGACCAAGGCCAAATACAAGGACCATACCATATATTCAAAGAATCCAGGTAATTCTGGGTCCGATGAAACCTTCAACGAATATCTTGCTTCATACTCATGTTAAAATCTTGCGGAAAATTTTCTTCATCAACCATCGAACTTAGAAATTCCAAAATATCATCATAAATATCTTCGATATTTCTGAAGATATTTTCATAAATATTCTCGTCCGAAATTATTTATCTCTTCGTGCTATCTATATTACATCATAAAGGAAAGTACTTTAGTTTCTAAAATTCTGAAAAATTCGAATTTGAATTATGAATGATTTTGAAGTAGTGTTGGAAATTGATGCATGAATTAGTATAATATAATGACACTTAATCAACGTGATTATATTACAGTAAGTCATGCTGAGTTTCTAATGAAACATGATGATTCACAGACTATAACGTCATCATGTGCCATGTTACACGACTCTTACGTTCTATAAACATATCAAGAACATAATTTCTTGATAGTTCTATCCTCTGTGATTCTGGTAATTTATCAAATCAAATCGTGCTATTACGTTCCTTCCTGCTTAGAACATTATGAACAATCAAAACTTCATACCTACGAATTCTGGACCATTACTTGTCTTACAAAAGCATGAAGCTCCAAAATATAAGAGAAAATATAAAGCCCGATAACAACACGGAAATTACAAATCGTGTATATCAATGTTTATCGCAACATAAAGACACGGGAGAATTAAAAACACTATAACCCCAAGGACGAAGTAAAAGAAAACAGATTCCTCCAGTGGAAGTTGGAAAAGAAGAATGATTGTTGCGATAGTAAGGATAAGGACAAGGATTAGAACTGGATTAAGCATTTTCACAATCTTTTGAATTTGGGAATTGAGTATAGGAGTGATAAAAGTAATGGAATGGAAGAAGTTAATTTATAGTGAAATATCAGACATAGCAATCGAGATAGATTTCCGCATTTAATTAGAGAGATCCTAATTTCTTTAATCCCGAAGAATCAGATCTTATTCAGATTTTAAATATTTTCCTCTAAATTCCTTAAATTCCAGAAATCAACCTTGACTACGTCACCGATTAAGACAAACCTACATTTACTCATTTTATTATTTTGTGACAGCTTCACTCGTACGCTTCACATGATCGAATCATTTTATCTATATTAGTCAATAATGATAAAACTCTATTTATCAACTCATATTCGTCATGAAAATATTTTTATTGTTAACCATGACAACCACGTTCAAATTTCGGGACGAAATTTCTTTAACGGGTAGGTACTGTGACGACCCGGAAATTTCCGACCAAATTTAAACTTAATCTTTATATGATTTCGATACGATAAGCAAAGTATGTAATGTTGAGTCTAGAAAATTTCGGAACGATGTTCATATATTCAATTGACCTTCGACTGATCTCGACGATTCACGACAATTAATTGTAAATAGATGTGTGTATATGTATATATAAATAATAATTCAAAATATAATTTGAAGTATTATATGTTATTGTTATTAAAAAGATTAATAAAATAAAAATAGGATATTATAATAATTATTATTTAAAATATATCTCTATATATAAATAAAGTATATTAAAAATAAATATTAAATGATTGTAATACTCGTTTGATGTTTCGATTGATATTAAGCAAGTTCAATTTAAACTTAGATAATTTTAAAATAAACGGTGATTCAAAAATGAGTTTTATGAATTTTAGACTTATTAATAATATATTTAGATGTTGTTTGTCAAATTTTAAAACTTTTTATATTTTGCTTGGGGGTGGGAGTGAATAATTAATGTAATTTTTATTTAATAGTTAATGACCGAATTTTATACCATAATGATCAAAATAAATACTCCCTCCATCCCATATTTATTGTTACCAGACAAAAAACACACAGTTTAAGGAAATCCCACTAACTTCATTTCTCAACCAATAAAATATCTTCTCTCTCCAGATCCACCAATGAAATATCTTCTTTCCTTTCCATTTATGGAAGTGGACAATTAATTTGGGACATTCCAAAATAGAATAGTGGACAATTATATAGGGACAGAGGGAGTAAATATAGTTAATTTAAAATTATAGAATTTTTTTGAAGACTTTTATTCGCCACTAATTTACAACGGAGTACGATCCAATGCCCGTAAAATTAGGATATCGACATTAATAAAACAAATTTGCATGGCTGTTCCACTATATCATTTGATTCCATCCGAATGAAATTATTAGGTAGGATTACTGTTTCCTTTTAGACTTTAACATGATTGATATTATGATATGAATTACTTCTTGTTTTGCTTTTACTATCACATTATCTATTGAATTATATATACAAGTGTTATATATAAATAACATGTTATAATTCAGTAGGCTTATAACTACCTTTAGTGGTTTGATTCTTGATGTTATAATTCAGTAGGCTTATAACTACCTTTAGTGATTTGATTCTTGATTAAGAATACTAATAATGAAGTGTAAGAACAAAGATGATAATGGAGAGAAAGAAAGAAACACTTTGTAAGTGTGAGAAATGGTGCAAGTTTAATGCTTGCATTCATGGCTATTTATAGCAAAAATATCACAAGTTTAGGTAATACAATAATATTACTTTTGTGTATCAATAATTGACTATCCATTTATATATATATATATATATATTTATATATTATAACACTCCCCCTTGGATAGCAATTTTGTTTGTTGAAGATCAACTGTAAGTTACTGCCTCGTTAAAAACCTTGCTAAAGAAAACCCAGTGGGAAAAACTTTAGCTAAGGGAAAAAGAGTGCAGCATGGAGTCGATTCCCCCTCAAGTAGACATCGCTTCGGTTGTTACATCTTTTGAACATGTCTCATGCCAATGTTATGAACGTGTGTTCTGAAAATAGCAGTTGGAAGTGCTTTCGTGAAAAGATCAGCAGAGTTTTTGCTGGATTGAACATATCTCATTTCAATCTCGTTGTCCTTAATGAGATTTTGAGTGTATGAGAAGAATCTAGGAGGTATGTGTTTGGTTCGGTCACTTTTGATATACCCTTCTTTCATCTGTGCTATGCAAGCTGCATTATCTTCATAGATAATTGTTGGACTTTTATCGCATTCTAGTCCACAAGAATCAGTAATGATTTGTGTCATTGATCTCAACCAAAAACATTCCCGAGTAGCTTCATGTAATGCAATCACTTCGGCATGATTTGATGATGTAGCAACAAGTGTTTGTTTTTGAGAACGCCACGATATTGCAGTACCTCCATTTAGGAATACATATCCAGTTTGAGATTTAGCTTTATGTGGATCAGATAAATAACCTGCATCAGCATAACCAACCAAATCTTGTTTTGATTCGTTAGAATAAAATAATCCTAAATTAGTAGTTCCTCGAAGGTATCGAAATATGTGTTTGATCCCATTCCAGTGTCTTTTGGTAGGAGCAGAGCTGAACCTTGCCAAAAAATTAACTGCAAAAGAAATGTCAGGTCTTGTACAATTTGTAAGATACATAAGAGCTCCATTTGCACTAAGATATGGTACTTCTGGTCCAAGAATATCTTCATGATCTTCACATGGACGAAATGGATCAGTTTCAACATTGAGTGATCTAGCAACCATAGGAGTACTTAATGGTTTTGCCTTGTCCATATTGAAACGTTTCAAAATCTTTTCAGTATATGTTGTTTGATGTACAAGCAAACCATTAGGCATATGCTCAATTTGTAAACCAAGGCAATACTTGGTTTTTCCGAGATCTTTCATTTCAAATTCTTTCTTTAGAAGTTGAATGGCTTCATAGATCTCTTTATTTGTACCTATGATGTTAAGATCATCAACATAAACAGCTATGATCACATATCCGGATGTTGTTTTCTTAATGAAAACACAAGGGCAAGTAAGGTTATTTGTATACCCTTTGCTTATCAAGTAATCACTTAATCGGTTATACCACATACGTCCCGATTGTTTTAACCCATATAAAGATCTTTGTAATTTAATGGAATACATTTCTTTGGGTTTTGCATTTGATGCTTCTGGTACCTTAAATCCTTCAGGTATCTTCATATATATATCACTATCAAGTGATCCATATAGGTAAGCAGTCACAACATCCATGAGATGCATTTCTAAATTTTTAGAAACTGCCAGGCTGATTAAGTACCTAAAAGTAATTGCATCCATAACAGGGGAATAAGTTTCTTCATAATCAATTCCCGGTCTTTGAGAAAAACCTTGAGCTACAAGTCTAGCTTTATACCTTGTAACTTCATTTTTCTCATTTCTTTTTCGGACAAAAATCCATCTGTATCCTACAGGTTTCACATCTTTAGGAGTGAGAATGATGGATCCGAAAACTTTTCTTTTATTGAGTGATTCTAATTCAGCTCGTATTGCTTCTTTCCATTGAGCCCAATCATGTCTATTTTGACATTCAACCATAGATGTTGGTTCTGGATCATCATCATTATTCATGATGTCATATGCAACATTAAATGAAAATTTCTCATCAAGATTTTTCATTTCATTTCGGTTCCATAATATTTTTGAATATGCATAATTGATTGCAATTTCTGTATTGACATCATCAATCTCCTCTGCAGTAGGAGTACTGATTTGTGGTTCTTCTTGAACACTTTCTTTTACTTCATTATCAGCTGATTTTCTTTTTCGAAGATTTTTATCCTTTGAACCAATTGGTCTTCCACGTTTCTGACGTGGCAAAGATTCATGAGTGACGTTATTGCCAGCTTTTGGAATTTCAATTCGAGCTAGAGTATTTACTGCTGGTATATATGATTTTGTCACCATTTTTGTATCTGTAAATGCATCAGGCAATTGATTTGCAAGTTCTTGTATATGCATTATCTTTTGAACTTCTGTCTCGCATTTTTTTGTGCGAGGATCAAGATACTTTAATTGAGGTTCACACCATGAAACATCATTTTCTTTATTTTTCATTTCTCCCCCTAATCTAGGGAACAATGTTTCATTAAAATGACAATCAGCAAAACGTGCTGTAAAAACGTCACCTGTCATAGGTTCAATATACCTTAATATTGAAGATGTTTCATATCCAACATATATTTCCAACCTCCTTTGAGGACCCATTTTTGTACATTGTGATGTCGCAATTGGAACATACACTGCACAACCAAATGTTCTAAGATGGGAAATATTTGGCTCTTGACCAAAAGCAAGTTGTAGGGGGGAATATTTATGACTTGCACTTGGTCTGATGCGAATCAATGCAGCAGCATATAAAATTGCATGACCCCATATAGATACAGGGAGTTTTGTTCTCCTTATCAATGGTCTAGCGATTAACTGTAAACGTTTAATCAATGACTCGGCTAAACCATTTTGTGTATGCACATGAGCAACAGAATGTTCAACAACAATTCCTATAGACATGCAATAGTCATTAAATGCTTGAGATGTAAATTTACCAGCATTATCAAGTCTCACCCTTTTAATGGTGTAATCAGGAAAATGAGCTCTCAATTTAATAATTTGGGCAAGAAATTTTGAAAATGCCACATTACGGCTTGATAACAGACAAACATGAGACCATCTGCTAGATGCGTCTATTAGAACCATGAAATATCTAAATGGTCCACATGGTGGATGAATTGGTCCACATATATCACCTTGAATTCTTTCAAGAAACATTGGTGATTCTTTCTCAACCTTAAGTGGTGAGGGTCTAGTTATCAATTTTCCAAGAGAGCAAGATGTACATGGAACCATTGTATCATGATGGATTTTTCTATCCTTTAGTGGATGTCCATGAGTACATTCAATAATCCTTTTCATCATTGTTGATCCTGGATGGCCTAATCTGTTATGCCATAAACTGAATACACCAGGATCAATATATTTTTCGTTAACTACCATATGTATTTCTGGTACATTTATATGTGTATAATGTAATCCAGAACTAAGTCTTGGCAGTTTTTCAACCACATGACTCTTGTCAGTGATACTTAAATATTTCTCATTTTCTGTTGTCACTGACTGATAATCATACCCGTTAAGGTATATGTCGGAGAAACTCAATAAATTTCTGCTTGACTTGGGAGAAAATAAGGCATCATTTATTAAAAATTTTGTACCATTTGGTAGTATGAAATTTGCCTTTCCTATCCCTTTTATCAAGTTAGCAGGTCCTGATATTGTATGTATAGTTCCTTCCGTTGGTTTTAGATCAATAAAATATTTCTCAGATTTAAGTATAGTATGTGTAGTTCCACTGTCTGCTATACAGAGATCTCCACCACTTGATTGATGTTGTATTCCAGCAAAATTCGTATTGAACTTCATATATAAGAAATAAATAGTGAGTACATTAATATTACACAATATTTTACACGCAAATAGATAGTACTGAAACATTTAGCAAACATAATGACAAAGACAGACGATATTAAATCGTTTATTTTTCGAAAGACACACAACTTAAATATTCAAGAAATCTTCATATAAATCAGATGGTTTCTCAGTGACTGTTGGATCGACGTTATCCACAAAGTTTACTTCCTTTTCTTTATCTTTCAGCGAATCCTGATACATCTTAACAAGACGTTTAGATGTTCGGCAAGTATTAGCCCAGTGGCCCATTCTACCACATCTGTAGCAAGATTCTTCAGAATTTTTAGAAGAATTTTCTTCAACATCTTGTTTAGTGGGCTTGTTTTGTGGTTGATATTTATATTTTCGTGGATTATTATTTCTTTTACCACCACGGCCACGACCACGACCACGTCCTCGCCCATTACCATTACCATAAGGATGGTTTCTACCATAGTTATGGCTTTTGGCATGATGATGGTGATGGTTATTATAACCACGGCCTTGCCCGCGTCCTTGTCCCTGTTTATAATTATTTGCATTATTTGCTTCAGGGATTGCAAGTGTACCAGTAGGACGGGATTGCTGATTTTTCATTAATAGCTCATCATTTTGCTCTGCAACTAAGAGATATGAATTAAGTTCAGGATATGTTTTGAACTTTAGCATTCTCAAATTTCTTTGCACTGTGATGTTTGCAGCATTCATTGTGGAGAAAGTTTTCTCCATCATGTCTGCATCACTTATTTCATGTCCACAGAATTTAAGTTGTGAACATGTATTATACAGAGCTGAGCTATATATTCATTTACTTTCTTAAAGTCTTGGAACCTTAATGTTCTCCATTGTTCCATAGCAGCTGGAAGTAAAATTTCTCTTTGATTATTGAATCTGCTTTTGAGACCTTCCCATAAAACATGGGGATCTTCTACAGTCACATAATTATTTTGTAAGCATTCATCAATATGTTGATGAATAAAGCAACATGCCGTTGCTTGTTCTTTTTCAGAACAAGTGTTGTTTTCATTTATGGCTTCAAGAATGCCCATTGATTTAAGATGCATTTTTACTTTTATAACCCATGGCATGTAGTTGCTTCTAGTTGATTCTAAAGGAGTAAATTTAAGCTTTTACAGATTCGACATTTTCTATTAAAACAAACAACATGATAAATTATAGTCACTTTATATTCATAAGTATATAAACATTAAACATAAATTTAATATAACATAAATGATTAGTAGGTGACAGTGTCGACCATATATAAGCAATCATTAATAAATGTTATATAACATAAATATAAATATTAGTAAACATAAATGATAATTAGGCGACAGTGTCGGCCATATAAATGTTAGATAATAGAAATATAAATGTTAGTAACATAAATGATAATTAGGCGACAGTGTCGGCCATATAAATGTTAGATAATTGAAATATAAATGTTAGTAACATAAATGATAATTAGACGACAATGTCGACCATATATTATTCAGGTGGTATAACCGGCCATATATCATTTAGGTGGCAGAGCCAACCATAATTAGTATTAAGATTATCGTGCTGATAACATGTTATAATTCAGTAGGCTTATAACTTCCTTTAGTGGTTTGATTCTTGATGTTATAATTCAGTAGGCTTATAACTACCTTTAGTGATTTGATTCTTGATTAAGAATACTAATAATGAAGTGTAAGAACAAAGATGATAATGGAGAGAAAGAAAGAAACACTTTGTAAGTGTGAGAAATGGTGCAAGTTTAATGCTTGCATTCATGGCTATTTATAGCAAAAATTCACAAGTTTAGGTAATACAATAATATTACTTTTGTGTATCAATAATTGACTATCCATTTATATATATATATTTATATATTATAACATAACACACCACTTGTGTGCACTAAGACAACCCGTGATCTATTGAATTATATACAAACAACACATCACGTCTTCTAAATACTAAATATATGATTGATTATAATTACTTTATATATATATATATATATATTAGCATACAGATACTTATATAGATATAGACATGATATAGATGAGCAAGTTCGATTATCATTTCCACCATAGCCATAAACCGGCAACCACCACAACCTACGGCTAACCACCATCACCTGCCATCTCCTGCTACAACCACACGCCACCATCACAATCACTATCACCAACACACAACACCTTATCGAAAACTTTGAACCTCACTTTCATCGACAACTAAGAACAACCCACCATCAAGTCATTAACCGTCTACTTTTCATCTCTTTTGGTTACGTTTCGATTAACAACCCATATGTCTCGTTGTAGTTCAATGAACCCCAACATCATGAACGAACAACCACCACCATAAAAGCTACGGTTGAGACTACTATTCTACTTTCAATTACTATTCGCTGACCAAACAAAACCAATTGCAGCTAACTACTAAATGTATGGCTACTGTTGTATGGCTTCTGTTTCTATTTAAAATCAACGAGAACCCAGTCACCATTCATCATGTGTTGCTATGAATATTATTTTCATTTCTATTTTCTATTTAAAAACTCAAAAAATACCAAAATCCATTGGTGATGCATCTGCAACATTCGTACCTTACTACTGTTACTAAGATTGAGCACCATCATAGCTGCACACTTGATCGATTGCTACTACAACTAACTCGTCTGCTTGTCCGTTTCTTCCTTATCACACACAACCATCTCCAACTCTCTAGTATCCTTTCTCTCTATATCTTTTAACCTTAAAACACTACAATATTTCTCTTACAATCACTGTTGTAACTCGTTTTGTATCGACCCCAACAGCTATAGCCACTATATTTTTATTTTCTGCTTAAATCACCATTAACAAGCACCCTTTAAACCATGAACCGCTGCTGCTACTACTTGAAGCCTTCGATAATGATGAATAATGAAAAGTGACGATTAACAGTGAAAAGCTATGTGAATAATGATGAACAATAATTCTTATTTGTTAATAATGGTGACAAACGTAAGATGGTAGGGTATATATATTGAAAACGAAATTTGAATACAAGCTGGATCTTGTTTATCTTTTATTGGGCCGTAAATACTTTTGGCATTAGTTTGGGCCGTACTTCATTATTTTAATTGGGCCAAGTCGATTAACATAGAAGGCAGAAACCGGTATACATATATGATTTGTGATTCTGTGATGATATTAAGTTAATGATGATGATGTATTATGTTGATAATAATGTAGATGAAAAGATGATACGTAAATTAGAATCATGGTGATGAATGAAGAAGAAACCGATAGATTTATAGGTTATGTATATTTATTTCGTGGTATTAAAACAGAAATGGAGAATCAGAGGTACGGTTCAGCGTGCTGTAATGATGAAGGATAGGTCCTGAGTTCGATATTAGACCCAGTCGACTGCATTTTTTATTATTTGCAATAAAAACTTGGGCTTATACAATTGCTAGATGGGCCGAGTTATAATAATGTTGCTGTTGGGCTTGTGAAACTGGTTGGACCGAAGTATATATGGGCCAAATTATAAACATGCTGCAGTATTTATGCTTCTGTTTATGATCGAATAAGGAAAACAAAAGAGTATAATATTGGTGATGACGATGTTAAGGATGATGTTGAGGTTAATAAACACAGATGACGATGGGTTAATGTAAATTAGGGTCGAACTAAAACAGAAAAATAGATACAGTAGAATGGTAGAAGGTGTGTGTATTTAAGCGAGAGGTCGTGGGTTCGAACCTGGGCTAAGGCGTTTATTTTTTAGAAGCTTGTTTCTTCAAAGGTTGTATTCTATTTTTATTTTTATATTATTATTATTATTATTATTATTATTATTATTATTATTATTATTATTATTATTATTATTATTATTATTATTATTATTATTATTATTATTATTACTACTATTATTATTATTATTATCATCATTAATATTATAAACATCACTATTTCTAAAACCATCATTTTTATGAAATGTATCATTTTAGTAAAAATATTATATTATTAAAAGTTATTACTATCAATATTATTAAAAATAACGTTTTTAGTAAAATTATCATTTTTATTACTATTAGGATTATCATTATTATCATTATTATCATCAGTATTATTTATAGAGACATTATTATTATTTTTATCACTATTATTATTATTGTTACTATAATTAATATTTTTATCAGTATTATTATTATTAATATTATCATTATAATTGAATACAACCTTTGTTACTATTATTGATATAAAAATATACTTATAGTAATATTACATATAAGTATGTACTAATCATATTAACATATTTAACAAATTAGGTATTATTAATATATATATATATATATATATATATATATATATATATATATATATATATATATATATATGTATATATATATATATATATATATATATATATATATATATATTAATCATTTTAAGTATATATACAAATTAAATATATATAATACATAATTTAAGATATAATATATAAATCTGTTCGATTACGATTATATGTGTTAATATATATATAAATGATATAGGTTCGTGAATCCGAGGCCAACCCTACACTTGTTCAATGTCGTCATATGTAGTTTTACTACAAAATACAGTATTGTGAGTTTCATTTACTCCCTTTTTAAATGCTTTTGCAATATATATTTTTGGGACTGAGAATACATGCGCTTTTATAACTGTTTTACGAAATAGACACAAGTAAATGAAACTACATTCTATGGCTGGATTATTAAACCGAATATGCCCCTTTATATTCTGGTAATCTAAGAATTAGGGAACATCACTAATTTTGAGAATTAGTGCACCCCTAATTGACGCGAATCCTAAAGATAGATCTATCGGGCCCAACAAGCCCCATTCTGGAATTTGGAATGCTTTAGTACTTCGAATTTATCAAGTCCGATGGGTGTCCCGGAATGATGGGGATATTCTATATGCATCTTGTTAAGGTCGGTTACCAGGTGTTCACCATATGAATGATTTTTATCTCTATGCAGTTTGCGAAATACCTGATATGAGATGTGTATTTATGAGAAATGAAAATCTTGTGGTCTATTAAAATGATGGAAATAAATGTTTATGATAAACTAATGAACTCACCAACCCTTTTGGTTGACACTTGAAAGCATGTTTATTCTCAGGTATGAAAGAAATCTTCCGCTGTGCATTTGCTCATTTTAGAGATACTACTTGGAGTCATTCATGACATATTTCAAAAGACGTTGCATTCGAGTCGTTGAGTTCATCAAGATTATTATTAAGTCAATTATAGTTGGATGTATTATGAAATGGTATGCATATCGTCAAATTTTAACGTAAGGAAAGTTTGTCTTTTCAAAACGAATGCAATGTTTGTAAAATGTATCATATAGAGGTCAAGTACCTCGCGATGTAACCAAATGTAATGTATTCGTCCAGATGGATTAGGACGGGTCATGAAAATTAACAACCATGAGAGTTAAGTATTCTATAGGACAAGCTAATGGTAAGCTGGCAGAGATAGAGGAATAATTTAAGGTAGTACCTCAAAATTAACAGGTGGGTCATTTGGAGATGACCTCATGTCAACAAAACTTGGAAGTTTTAAAGTAATAGTTGGAATGGACTTTAGGATTAACCTAATACTCATCAAGTTAGGAAGCTTTGATGAAATAGTTGGAACGGACTGGCTTCCAAGGATGAAAGCAAAAGTTATTTATAGTGAGAAGATTATTCGTACACCTCGCGAGAATGGTGAGCCAAAAGCCATCTGGGTTACTTCAACAACCCGAAATCCCACAATGGAAATGGGAAGGAATAACAATGGATTTCATCACGAAGCTACCAAAAACGGTAGGCGGTTATGACACTATCTGGGTTATCATTGACTGCCTCACCAAATATGCTCACTTTCTAGCCATGAAGGAAACTGATACAATGGATAAACTTGCACAACGATACATAAAGGAAATTGTATCCCGTCACTTCAGCAATTCAAATTCTATATTAAAGACTACCCAAGAATCTTATTTGATACTCATTCTTACGCGACTCTAAATCCTAACTTATTCCGAGAGATTTCTTATTTGATGATAATCACAACATCATCCTTCTTACTTCGATATTAGTCATACCAGTTCAAAATTTTCCAAAATCAATGGGTGGTTAATTCTCATCCTCATACTCTCCCATTCGTATCTTACTTATAAGCAATAGCTTCACGCTTAAGCATTTTTGGTCGAAGGACTTATGCCCTACTAATAATCATCAACCACATTTAATTTCAATAGTTATCATTACCTCAAATATCACCCGAAATTTTCAAAAATCTTTTACTCAACCCTCATCAATCTTTTTCCAACTTGTAACCTCCGAAATATAAAAAATTTGTTTGCCAAAACTTTACTCACAGTATTTTACTGTGCGATCCTCTCAAAGTTTTATAAAAATAAATTTATTTTATTGCCATTCGTACAAATTTTAGAAACCGTAAATGTTATATATAATAAAGTAAATAATTACTTATTTTTGACTAGTACATGTGAAATTTTACTTTCACTTTTATAAATCAATTCTTTTAATCAAAAGATATTTTACTTAGAGTAGTCTATATTTACTAAGAACTTCGTTTCTTTTCTTACATTGTCACCTTAAACAATTTCTATAAAATTTTCGTTGCTTATTATATATAAAAAAAAATTCGTTGCTTATTCATATCCAATTCATCATGAAGACTTTACAACCGTCGAAATTGAGAGATTCATGTGTTTATGTATGTGATGAAGGCACTTACTACCACGTCATGCAGAGCCTTTGGGCATCCACTAACACTTAAACCATTCAAAATTATTGTGTTACCCCAAGGATCTTATTTGCCACACCTGTTGGAACGATGCTCTTTCTTACATAACTCTAAGTCCTGACTTATTCCAAGAGATTCTCATTTAGCGATATTAACACCATCAGTATTCCGACTTTAATATTAGTCATAACTTGTTTGGCATTTTGCAAAGTCAAGAAGCGATTAACTTCTCATCCTCATGCTCTATCCTTCATACTCCACTTTTTAGCAACGGCTTCGCACATGAACATTTTTAGCCCAAAGACTTATGTTCTGATAATTATCAAAACTACATTTAATTCATTAGTTTTCATTATCTAGTAACATGTTACCCGATAATTCAAAGATTTTTCATTCGATCTTTTTCAACTCGTAACCTCTGAAATACGAAAAACTATGTTATCGGAAATTTTTACACGTTGTTTATTTGTGCGGTCCTCACGAGATTTATGGACAAATGAAAGTAATAAAATTTTTCTGTCACTATTGCGATTTATAAAAATCATATATGTATGTATATAATTAAGTTAATAAATTTACCTTTACTTATTTTGGTTAGTACATACTAAGTTATACCTTCAAATTATTTAAAAATCGCTCCTTTATTGAGTTGTTTAACTTAAGTCAAATAGTTTTGTGCAAAATGGTACACGTTGTACATATTTCCAAATTTACTAGGAACTTCGTTCCGTTTATGTTGTTACATCAAATGTTTAAAGGTTTTTCAAAACTTCCTTGGTTGATTTTATTAAAGGTTTTCGTATAAGACTACACCATGTATGGATCACACTTCGTCTTGTCCCCCGTTTAGGGATGCAGCTTACCATTAAGATCTTTGTTAAAAACTCTTGAGCCATTTTGGATGGCAGTTTTATAAAATTTGTTAGGAAGTCTTTACGCTCATAAAATGTTCCTTTTAAGGTTAGACATGGCAAAGAGCGGGCCGATAAATCAGTTTTCTGAGGTACACTCAGTGGTCACCCTATTGTAGGAAAGGCACTAGGTGGGTTTCTACTCTCAATATTTCACGGCTAATTATCCAGTATGATCCGGTATGTTGAGGTACAAGAAATCATTTTTGAGATTCTTTTCACTTGGAGTAAACCATTCTTTATGACCAAGGGTTCACGTATCTTCTCATCTGCGCATCCCCTTAAGTATAAGGATAAATTCAGAACAACCCGCTCGAAGAGTCCACTCTCGTTCAAAGATCACACCTTTCGTGCGATTTTCTTTCGAAAATGTAATATAAAATATCTTAAGAATCTATTAATCTTGTTATCCTCTTGGAAGAGACTGCTTAAAACGTCTATAACACTGATGTGGTTACTCTATATATTTCTTCCTTCGTTGGTTGCAACTATATGTTGTTCTAGTTAATTATAACCATAACTTCAACATGTAACTGAAAGGATAAAGATACATTATGGAACTGTGCTTTCATTCCATCCAAGGATAAGTTCACACGCAGTATGTTGTGATCACCATGTTTTTCATTCTATCTGTCAAATTCGTATTGCGACATAAGCGCTCAATGTTTTAGATAAGTTTAGTAACATTCATGATGTATTTCATGCATCCAGCTTACTGAAGATGCCTGTAAGGCTAAAAATATCATCTTTCCTTTTGTGGGTATATATTCGGATGACATATTCATGCTAGCAAGAAACGAAATCAATTTGTTGACCTCTTAGGACAAGAGACTTAATTAATAGCATAATACCTATTCTTACTTTTATATGCACAAGTACCTTTCAAGGTAAATAACTCACTTCTGAGCCCACGAGTCTCTCGAAACTTTGATACGCTCCTTCTTCTTCAAATTAGGTACCGTTGTTGGTCACTCCTCAAAATTTCGGGACGAAATTTTCTTTAACAGGTGGGTAATGTAGCGACCCGACTTTTTCGACTTATATTTGTGCTTGTAAATTTCACGAAACTGCGTATTTGTGCATACTGTGTTGGTTTATATTCTGGGGTCATTACTCATATTGATTACTTCCGTTTATATTTTCCAAAACGTGTTATTAAGTACTTGGTTACTTAACTTGATCCTCGAATGCTTTTATGACCGTTAGTGTCACTTATTGTTCAAAACGAGCTACGTACTTAGTACACGTTAAACTTTTGTCATAATTGGAATATTATGACTACATAAACTTAATTGTTATTTATTATGACAATTACTTGGCTTGATAGTTTATTAATTACGCTTAGTGTCTACTAATGCTCACTAGTAGCCTTATTGGACTTAACACCTTATTGGACCTAGTTAATTAAAGGCCCAACCTACTCAACTTAATGGACTAGTTAGTGGGCTAGTTAATGGACTTGTTAATCCATTAATACATGAGACAAAACCCACTTAATATTAATACAAGATTACTAGCATGCTTGTGTACAATACTTACACATTTTAACTTAATATCCCAAGCCACCCAACATGTTCCTACACTACCATGTACCACCACCCATGAAAAGCAAATGGTCCCCCCTTTTGCTCCCAAAACCGTCGGCACCCTCACCACCCCACCACCACTTTATTTTTTTTAAACTCTCATTCCATCCTCATTTCATTTCATTCAAACACACACACACACACACACATTTTCTCTCAAATTTCTCTCTAGTTTTCTGTCAAATACTTGAGGAACTTGTAAGTGTTCTTGATCTTCTTTTCTTCTTTTTCTTCATCATTTTCGTGAATCATCATCATTCTTACTTAAAGATTCAAGTTTTGTAACTTGAATCTTCATAACTCTTGTAGATTCAAACTTTGTTTTGAAAAATGCAAGAACATGGAGATTAAAGCTTTTTAGCTTTAAATCTTCTTTACTTATGTTAGATCTAAGTTATTAACTTAAGATCTCTTAAATTATGTTAAAAGATCAAAACTCATGTTTGTGATCTTCATGTAACTTGTAGATTCAACTTTTTACTTTATGGATCTTCAAGAAAGTTTGAAATACAAGCTTACTAGCTTGAGATTTCTACAAAAAGTTAGTTAAGATCAAAGTTTATTAACTTATGATCTTCTTTAATTTGTTTTACTTTAGATTTGTGACTTGTGTTTTCATTAAACAAAAGATATAAGCTTACTAGCTTGAGATCTCATAAGTATTGTTAGGAATCCAAACTCTTTAGCTTAGGGTTTCATTGTTGTGTTTGATCTAAGTTGTGTAACTTATGGTCTTTTACTTTGCTTAAATAAAAGCTCATTAGCTTATGTTCACTTTACTTTACAAGATCTAAGTTTTGTAACTTATGGTTGTGTAAAAGTTGAAAGTCTAAGTGTTATGACTTAGGGTTTCACCAAGAACATGAGATCTGGACTTTTTAGTCTAAGGTCTTTAATATTTAGTTAAGATCTAAGTTCTATAGCTTAAGGTCTTTCTTATTTAGTTTGATTCAAAGTTTCTAGCTTAATAGAACTTGTACTTGTGTTGAAACTAAGAAATTGATATAACTTTGGTTCATCACCTTGATCAAACTCTCACATGAGTTGTATTTTATTTCTTAGTCTTGACTTTGTGTGTTGATGGTTAAACCTTGGATAAAGTGATGCTAAAACATCAAGAGTTGTACACTTGAGGCTTATACGCATCAAGGATGAGAACCGTGATGAGCATCAAACACCAAGAAACCCACTGGAGCACTTGTTTGCTGTTTTTCAGGGTTTGATCAGACCCCTGGGCTTTTGGAAAAGTTGACTTCCAGATAGTTCGGTTCGAGTAGATGACTTTTAGTTTTAGACTCGCCTAAATCCGATATACGGTTTAGGATTTATAGCCTCCCGAAAGTCACTACGCCCTTGTAACGACGTGCTGAAAAATTCTGACCTACTTCTGCTTGAACCGTCGTCACGATCAAATGACATCGAGTTAGGTTCTAAAAATTGGAAAGAGCTTAGAGGACTCACATGCGGAGCCTTGGCCACTGACCGCGTATCATTTCAGTTTGTATAGAGGTCGTAGCAGCTGAACGAAGTCAGCCTTTGTTTCGATCTCTATTCTTGATTGAAAACTTACTTTACTTTTTACGTATGATGATGATGAATGCTGATACTTAAGACTTAATTTATTCACTTTTTAAACCTTTGGGGACAAACTTACTGACTTAGTAACCATTGACTTAGGTTGAGGACCTTTTGGATCGACCAACTTACCTGTTTGGGCCGACTTACTACTTACTTACATTTTCATATCGACTTTTACCGCACATTCACTGTGAGTTATAGCTCCCTTTTCACTTCAACTATTTTTGGGACTGAGAATACATGCGCTTTTTATGTTTTACTTACTAGGCACGAGTACTTAAACTTTATATATGTGTGGGTGATATAATGGCATAAACTTTCCCCTTAGCTCGGTAACGTTTAGTCATTAGTTTTTGAACCGGTGAACGCGAATCTTAGATATGGATCCATAGGGTTTGACATCCCCACTCGGGCTAGTCGCGCTAGCATTTAACGGGTGTTTAATACTTCGTAAACTTACGCATTCGCCAAGTGTACTTTTAGGGGGTAATATTACGTTAAGTTAGTTACCGGGTGCCCACGGATAAGCATATACTTTATCATACTGATTTGAAATGCTGGTTTGAAGCACTAAAATCTCGTGGTCTACATTACATTACTGATTACAAACAAACTATAGCTCACCAACATTCGTGTTGACTTTTTAAGCATGTATTTCTCAGGTGCTTAGACGTTGTTGCTTCCGCTGTTAGACTTGTTGTTATAGTCTTGGTGTTATAGACTTGCTGTTACAGACTCGCTGTGTTAGATTTCTGCTGCATTGTTTAGAGATGTCTCAATCATGGAACTTTTACTTTGCATTCACAACTTATGTGACATTTGAACAATGGCTTTGTAATGACCTTTGTGTCACGTACTTATGTTAATGCTTTCTATTCGTAGAAGCACGTTATCTTTGTAAAACATTTGACGTTGGTAAAGACGTCACTTTTTCATGAATGTAAAACTTGTTTTAAAACAGCATGTAGTATTGTACCGTGTAATGGACCTGTTGTTGATGATCCGTACACGTTGATTTTGTACGGGGCGTCACAGTATATATGAAATTAATTCATTTAGGTGACTATATATGTAATTTCAAATGTTAGAAAGGGTATATATGTTAAAAACTCAAATTTAGGTGTTCCAGAGTTTTCATTAAAAGAAAGGGAAGGAATTAGAAGGATGGATTTGACCTGATTTTCCTTACAAATTTTCCTTCCAATTTGGAAGGATTCATCTTCCTCCTCTTTCATTTCATTTCATTTCATCCCTTTCCTTTAATTTGAAACTTGAGAACACAGCCTAAGTGTTTCTGTTTTTATTCTCATCTATATCTATATTCGTGAGATTGTGGGTTTTAATGGTTTGTTTCAAGGTTTGTGGGTTTTGACTCAACCGGTAATATTTGGTGCTTTGTTTCAAGGATGTTTGGTTAGTGTTTTTGTTTATACTTGGTGATTTGTTTCAAGGAGGTTGGTTAGTGTCTTTGTACTTGGTGATTTGTTTCAAGGAGGTTGGTTAGTGTCTTTTGGTTGTACTTGGTAATTTGTTTCAAGGAGGTTGGTTAGAGTTTTTGTTTCTACTTCTAAACCCATTTTCCGTTTTCTTCTTGTCCGACGGTTTTTCTCACTTGATTTCCCTCTGTTGAGATCACCCTTGTGCCGCTGCTCGTTCTTCTTGATGCCATCTCTTTGTCGGGTTTGCTTTCACGGTGTTGTGGGTACGTTTGTGGATACAACTCGTGGGTTTCAATGATACTTTTTAGGTATCCATTTGTTGGTTTCAATCCTCTATGTCGGTATTCAACTTTGGGTCGAATTCACTCATTGAGTTTGGTTTCTGAGAGTATTTCACGTCTTAATTTTAATTGGTTTGTATTTGTGAAGTGAGATATAAATACAGTTTAGATTCAATATATGTGTCAAACAGATCGTGGGATCTATCAATCGGGGAGTCAAGTCCAACTCAATAGTGTAACAATATTAGATCATTTTGATCTAGTTTAATTTGAATTCATGTTTTTCACAAGGAAAAAAAATCAAACTAATGAAAGGTTAATGCTAACGTGTGCACGTATCGGCCGGTTAATTTGTATTTAATGGATGAAAAAGAATTGAATTTTGCTAAATGTAATCGTGGAGATCCACCACCAACAGGGTGATGAACCACTGCATCGTTGCCACAAACAACCATAAAACTAGTGGTCGCTATCAAATGGGTGGTGAGCCACCTTTGAAGCCTGAAACAACCGAAGACAACAAGAGAAAGATGAAGACCAGTGGCGAAACTACTTGACTAATAAATATTTTGGGTTTTTCGACTTTGCCCCCAATGGATTTTTTTTTTTTTGCCTCAAAACTTACATATTTTGCCCCCAAACCTTAAAATTTTGCCCAAAATTCACCAACTTTTGCCCCCAAACCTTCAAATATTGCTCAAAAACCTTCAACTTTTGTCCAAAAACTTCATAATTTGCCTAAAAACCTCAATGTTTTTGCCACAAAGCTCCATATTTTGTCCAAAAAAATTCTACGATTTTAAATTTTTTTTTATTCCCGGTGAAAAAATTCCTAGTTCCGCCACTGATGAATTGAAGACCTTTGTAGGACAAAAACTACCAGCAGCCACCACCAAAAAGGTGGAAGAGCCACCATCCACCGCCATTTTAGGCGACTCCGGCGAGTTCAAGCATACCAAGAATGGAGATTTACAGTCGGAGATAAATAGAACTGGCATACCATAGCCAAGACCACCACGAGAAGGGTGGTGGTCGAGACTATGGAGGCTGAAGCACCATATCACAGCCAAAAAAATAACGGCGGACAGAATACATAAATGGGAACCGTATATCAAGGACCACAACAATGGGAATGAGAGTACTATTATCGAGTATTTTGCGATGAAAGAAATGAAAAAAAAAGGAAGAAAAAAATAAAAACATTTCTAAGGGAAAATCAATCTATATATCAATTAAGAAAGCCAGGAAACACTATTCAAAAACTTAAAAAACAAAATAAAACAACTTGGAATTCGGTCTTTCCAAAAAAAAATCTGGCTCCTCTCTAAAATAGAACATAGGTCAAACTGGAATTCAGATTGTTAATAAAACAAATAACAATTGTCGGGGCAAAGTGCATTATGCAACTATCAGGATGGTGTTTCTTGTTTTTTCCCGTAAAATAATGAATACTATATTAACAAAGGCAATTCATCGAAAGCTGAATAGCCGAACAATAATACGACTCGATAACGACAAGGCTCAAAACTAGAAAA
The DNA here is from genome assembly GCF_046630445.1 of Rutidosis leptorrhynchoides. NCBI lineage: Eukaryota > Viridiplantae > Streptophyta > Magnoliopsida > Asterales > Asteraceae > Rutidosis > Rutidosis leptorrhynchoides. The sequence goes on along the minus strand of NC_092334.1, from coordinate 652,122,549 downwards.
TGAATAAGCGTACCATAACCGAAAACTAATCTGAAACACAAGCACAACTAAAACATAAGGAAACACAAAGCTAACCGAAAATAACAATAAAAACTATAACGATAAGTACTTTATTACACGGGATTTTTCAAGTGGGTAGACGTGCGTATGCGAAAAGGGTTTTTAATGAGATGCAAACCAATGGTCTAAGTCCAAAAATATATACTTACACAATATTACTTGAATGGAATGCACAAAAACGAACAAGTTTCGGAGGCCATATCTGATTTTTGATCGATGGAGAAAATTAACTTTGTTGATGATGTATCTCTTTACAATATCCTCATTGATGAATGTTGTTACGAACTTGGATTGTAAGTAAATCTTCGTGTCTGAAACGGAACCGACTCCGGATTGATCTTTGAATCGTGTGAACACTTTCCTAATCGACATTTCGTTTGGGGTTCAAATGTGCCTTTTGAGTTGAAAAGGCACCTTTTCAGTGAGTTCAGTATTAAGCCGCGCCGCGAGCCCAGGAGCCGCGCCGCGTGTAGTGACCCGAACTTTTCCATGTTTATATATATTAATTGAGATTGATATTTACATGATTAAATGTTTCCAACATGTTAAGCAATCAAACTTGTTAAGACTTGATTAATTGAAATATGTTTCATATAGACAATTGACCACCCAAGTTGACCGGTGATTCACGAACGTTAAAACTTGTAAAAACTATATGATGACATATATATGGATATATATATAGTTAACATGATACTATGATAAGTAAACATATCATTAAGTATATTAACAATGAACTACATATGTAAAAACAAGACTACTAACTTAATGATTTTTAAACGAGACATATATGTAACGATTATCGTTGTAAAGACATTTAATGTATATATATCATATTAAGAGATATTCATACATGATAATATCATGATAATATAATAATTTAAAATCTCATTTGATATTATAAACATTGGGTTAACAACATTTAACAAGATCGTTAACCTAAAGGTTTCAAAACAACACTTACATGTAACGACTAACGATGACTTAACGACTCAGTTAAAATGTATATACATGTAGTGTTTTAATATGTATTTATACACTTTTTAAAGACTTCAATACACTTATCAAAATACTTCTACTTAACAAAAATGCTTACAATTACATCCTCATTCAGTTTCATCAACAATTCTACTCGTATGCACCCGTATTCGTACTCGTACGATACACAGCTTTTAGATGTATGTACTATTGGTATATACACTCCAATGATCAGCTCTTAGCAGCCCATGTGAGTCACCTAACACATGTGGGAACCATCATTTGGCAACTAGCATGAAATATCTCATAAAATTACAAAAATATGAGTAATCATTCATGACTTATTTACATGAAAACAAAATTACATATCCTTTATATCTAATCCATATACCAACGATCAAAAACACCTACAAACACTTTCATTCTTCAATTTTCTTCATCTAATTGATCTCTCTCAAGTTCTATCTTCAAGTTCTAAGTGTTCTTCATAAATTCCAAAAGTTCTAGTTTCATAAAATCAAGAATACTTTCAAGTTTGCTAGCTCACTTCCAATCTTGTAAGGTGATCATCCAACCTCAAGAAATCTTTGTTTCTTACAGTAGGTTATCATTCTAATACAAGGTAATAATCATATTCAAACTTTGGTTCAATTTCTATAACTATAACAATCTTATTTCAAGTGATGATCTTACTTGAACTTGTTTTCGTGTCATGATTCTACTTCAAGAACTTCGAGCCATCCAAGGATCCATTGAAGCTAGATCCATTTTTCTCTTTTCCAGTAGGTTTATACAAGGAACTTAAGGTAGTAATGATGTTCATAACATCATTCGATTCATACATATAAAGCTATCTTATTCGAAGGTTTAAACTTGTAATCACTAGAACATAGTTTAGTTAATTCTAAACTTGTTCGCAAACAAAAGTTAATCCTTCTAACTTGACTTTTAAAATCAACTAAACACATGTTCTATATCTATATGATATGCTAACTTAATGATTTAAAACCTGGAAACACGAAAAACACCGTAAAACCGGATTTACGCCGTCGTAGTAACACCGCGGGCTGTTTTGGGTTAGTTAATTAAAAACTATGATAAACTTTGATTTAAAAGTTGTTATTCTGAGAAAATGATTTTTATTATGAACATGAAACTATATCCAAAAATTATGGTTAAACTCAAAGTGGAAGTATGTTTTCTAAAATGGTTATCTAGACGTCGTTCTTTCGACTGAAATGACTACCTTTACAAAAACAACTTGTAACTTATTTTTCCGACTATAAACCTATACTTTTTCTGTTAGATTCATAAAATAGAGTTCAATATGAAACCATAGCAATTTGATTCACTAAAAACGGATTTAAAATGAAGAAGTTATGGGTAAAACAAGATTGGATAATTTTTCTCATTTTAGCTACGTGAAAATTGGTAACAAATCTATTCGAACCATAACTTAATCAACTTGTATTGTATATTATGTAATCTTGAGATACCATAGACACGTATACAATGTTTCGACCTATCATGTCGACACATCTATATATATTTCGGAACAACCATAGACACTCTATATGTGAATGTTGGAGTTAGCTATACAGGGTTGAGGTTGATTCCAAAATATATATAGTTTGAGTTGTGATCAATACTGAGATACGTATACACTGGGTTGTGGATTGATTCAAGATAATATTTATCGATTTATTTCTGTACATCTAACTGTGGACAACTAGTTGTAGGTTACTAACGAGGACAGCTGACTTAATAAACTTAAAACATCAAAATATATTAAAAGTGTTGTAAATATATTTTTTGAACATACTTTGATATACATGTATATATTGTTATAGGTTCGTGAATCAACCAGTGGCCAAGTCTTACTTCCCGACGAAGTAAAAATCTGTGAAAGTGAGTTATAGTCCCACTTTTAAAATCTAATATTTTTGGGATGAGAATACATGCAGGTTTTATAAATGATTTACAAAATAGACACAAGTACGTGAAACTACATTCTATGGTTGAATTATCGAAATCGAATATGCCCCTTTTTATTAAGTCTGGTAATCTAAGAATTAGGGAACAGACACCCTAATTGACGCGAATCCTAAAGATAGATCTATTGGGCCTAACAAACCCCATCCAAAGTACCGGATGCTTTAGTACTTCGAAATTTATATCATATCCGAAGAGTGTCCCGGAATGATGGGGATATTCTTATATATGCATCTTGTTAATATCGGTTACCAGGTGTTCACCATATGAATGATTTTTATCTCTATGTATGGGATGTGTATTGAAATATGAAATCTTGTGGTCTATTATTATGATTTGATATATATAGGTTAAACCTATAACTCACCAACATTTTTGTTGACGTTTTAAGCATGTTTATTCTCAGGTGATTATTAAGAGCTTCCGCTGTCGCATACTTAAATAAGGACGAGATTTGGAGTCCATGCTTGTATGATATTGTGTAAAAACTGCATTCAAGAAACTTATTTTGTTGTAACATATTTGTATTGTAAACCATTATGTAATGGTCGTGTGTAAACAGGATATTTTAGATTATCATTATTTGATAATCTACGTAAAGCTTTTTAAAACCTTTATCTATGAAATAAAGGTTATGGTTTGTTTTAAAAATGAATGCAGTCTTTGAAAAACGTCTCATATAGAGGTCAAAACCTCGCAACGAAATCAATTAATATGGAACGTTTTTAATCAATAAGAACGGGACATTTCACCGCGGGCTAACAAAGCACAACACTTCCAAACATGCCAAAACTCTCGACCTCAAAATCACCCTTTAAGCCGCGCCGCGGGCCCAGGAACCGCGTCGCGGCTTAAAGCTACTGCACACCAAAAAGTAAGTTTAAGCTTATTTTCAAGCGTGTTTAGCCTTTCAAGTCGCGTTTCGCATTCCTTGAGTTCCAAATATTATTTCCAAGTCCAAAATAATACCTCAAACCACCTCACATTTTACGAACGTGTACTCCACACTCTCCGAATTCGTGTAACGTATCAATGGTTCGAATACACTTTCAATATAGTAATCCAATCCCTAAAATGAATGTTGGATCATGCTAAAATCACCAACAAATCCCCCCATTTTAGTATGATCCTTGATTACTAAAATACCAACAATTAGAAACTAATGCATAAGTGTAAATATCACATGGATTGAATTTACACATAGTATATTACACGTACAAGAATTCGAAAATCAGGGTGCTCTAATAGTTTAAACCCATCAATTCATTTGAAAACCTGTCGATAATATATACACTAGTTCCATATTCTCTAACAATACAAACTTGACACCATTAGGAGCCATGTATCCCAATCCAATGATGAACATATAGAAAACTAAATCCAAAGCTTTCTTGAAGCGGCTCAACTTCATGTCCACTTAGGTAGCTCTCTTCAATTTTGCTCTTACAATGCAATTTTTCAAGAGAACTATTAAGAAGTTATAAACTTCAACCTCACTTTATCTTGTAGGTCCGAACACATACTTTGGGATTATATGAAAACATGTGTTCCAATCTTCTCAAAATAGGCTTTCCTCATTGAATTCAGCTTCTATCGTTGTACTAGAAGGGAATTGTGTATCCCACTTTGAAAGATTTAGATGGATTTCAATCCCACACCAATAGCCGACTTGTGCACCGAGTCCTTAGCTAGTCCCTTGGTCAAGTGATCCGCTAGATTTTGTTTCGATCTAACAAAATCAATGGAGATCACTCCATTTGTGATTAATTCACATATCATAGAATGTCTAACACCCAAGTGTCTAGACTTACCATTATACATGTGACTATAAGCCTTAGCCATCGTTGAAGCACTATCACAATGCATACCAATAGGAGGAATAGGCTTTGGCCACAAAGGAATTTCATATACCAAATTCCTTAACTACTCAGCTTCATTACCCGCCGCAGCCAATGCAACAAATTCCGACTCCATTGTCGAATTTGTAATACATGTTTGCTTCTTAGAAGCCCATGAAATTGCCTCTCCACCAAGTAGGAATATCCAACCAGTAGTAGAAGAATGATCTTCTATATTGGTTATCCAACTTGCATCCAAATAACCTTCTAGGATAGAAGGAAAGCCGGTATATGTGATGCCAAAGTCCATGGTTTGCTTCAAATACTTAAACACTCTATTCACAGCTTGCCAATGGTGAGAACCCGGGTTACTAGTAAATCTACTCAATTTACCCACCGCATAGGCAATATCCGGTCTAGTGCAAGTCATTGCATACATTAGACACCCTATAGCACTCGAGTATTTAAGTTTATACACAGCCGAACCCGTATTGGGTAAAAGCTTAAGAATAGGATCAATGGGAGTACTCACCGGGGAGGTATCCTCAAGATTGAACTTCTTGAGAATCTTCTCAATATAATGAGATTGAGTTATCGTGATGCCATTGTCACCACGGATGATCCTTATCCCAAGAATCACATCCGCAACCCCCATATCCTTCATCGAAAACTTAGATGACAAGAATTGTTTGGTCTCATCAACTTGATCTTGGTTAGTACCAAAGATCAACATGTCATCCACATACAAGCAAATAATCACACCATCCCCCTTATGATCAAATTTGCTATACACACACTTATCCGATTGGTTGATCATAAAGCCATGAGACAAAATGACATCATCAAACTTTTGATGCCATTGCTTTGGTGCTTGCTTAAGTCCATACAAAGACTTAAATCAACTTGCACACCTTCGTCTCTTGTCCCGGCAACACAAATCCTTCCGGTTGTTTCATGTACACCTCCTCCTCCAAATCACCGTTAAAAAAAGTGGTTTTTACATCCATTTGGTGAATAACAAGATTGTGAATCAACGCAAGCGAAATCAACAATCTAATGGTGGTGATACGTACAACCGGAGCATAGGTATCAAAATAGTCAATACCCTCCTTTTGCCTAAAACCTTGTATGACTAAACGTGCTTTAAACTTGTCAACCGATCTATCAAATTTCATCTTTCTTTTGAAGATCCACTTGTTACAACTGGGAGGCAAATCGACTAGAACCCATGTATTGTTTTTCATGATAGAGTCTATCTCGTCACGAATTGCCTCTTTCCAAAAAGCAACGTCACGAGACCTCATGGCCTCATCATATATCCTCGGATCCTCCTCAATATTATAAGAATAATGAAGTTGAGATATGACCCTATATCTAGTTCCTTCAACTAAGAATAGTTGAAAAACCTCACCATATGATTTAGGAGTTCTTTTCCTACTCCCTCTACGTGGCTCATGAGTCTCATTTGGAATTTCTTCAAATTGAGCACCTTGGGAGGTACTTGCAATATGTGCCATATCCTTTGGTTTAAGTATTGATGAGAACCTAGATTCATCAAATATTGCATCTCTTGATTCAATCACGGTATTAATCGAAATAGCATCATTTGTCTCAATGACAAAGAATCTATATGCCTTGGAATGCTCCGCATATCCAATAAAAATGCAATCAATACCCTTTTCACCCAACATTTTCCTTTTGGGTTCCGGAAGTCTCACGACCGCCCTACATCCCCAAACTCGCAAGTAATGCAAGTTTGGACGTTTGTTAAATCAAAGTTCATATGGAGTCTTCTTCCCATTCTTATTGGGAACCCTATTCAAAATGTAACAAGCCGTTAACATGGCTTCCCCCAAAATCCCTCACTCAAACCAGAATAAGACAACATGGAGTTAACCATCTCTTTAAGTGTCCTATTTTTCCTTTCGGCTATACCATTTTGTTGTGGCGTATAAGGAGCCTTGGTTTGGTGAATCACTCCTATCGATTGGAAATATACCGGGTCATAATACTCGCCACCTCGGTCGGTACGCAATGTTTTAATTGAACAATCAAGTTGCAATTCTACTTCAGTTTTATAGATTTTAAATTTGTCTGAAGCTTCATCTTTAGAATGCAAAAGATACACATAGCAATACCTAGACAAATCATCTATAAAAGTAATCATGTACTTCTTGTTACCCATTGAAGGAGTAGCATGAAGATCACATAGATCACTATGAATTAGTTCTAATAATGATGATTTCCGGTTTATTTCTCTAAAAGGTTGTCTAGTGATCTTTGTTAGCATACAAGTTTTAAATTTATCTAAATATTTATCAAAACTTGGTATTAAGTCATCCTTAGACATTTCATACATTCGTTTGTAATGTACATGACCTAAACGAGCATGCCATAAACCGAAATCACAAGTACTAGAACTAATCATGCAAGTAGAATTAATGGCCCGAGGAACATTTTTGAGATTAAGCATGAACATACCATTGTTATAATACCCAAAACCAACAAACACACCACACTTAGACAATATGTATTTGTCACTTTCAAACACTTGTTTATACCCACATTTATTCAACATGGGACTAGATATAAGATTCTTACGCAAGTTAGGTACATACAATACATTATAAAGAGTAATAGTTTTTCCAGAGCTAAACTCCAATACAACATTTCCATAACCAACAACACTAGCAATAGATTCGTTGCCTATGTGCAAGACATCTTTTTTCGGTACAAAAGTCTTGAACCATTCACGATCCTTGCAAGCATGGCAAGTCGTACCCGAATCTACTCACCATCCAATTGTATCATCCTGTACATAGAATGCATCAGAAATATGTGATACATAGTTCTTAATTGGAATAGTCACAAAGTCAGAAATTTGACCTTGATTAGGAGTAGGATCCTTTGATCCTTGGCCTGCACCCGATGTGCTTCCTCCTTCTACCATCTTGACTTTGCAATCCCGCTTATAGTGACCGGGTTTGCCACATCTCCAACAAGACTTCTTGTCCTTCTTATTGGATGCATTCTTGTTGCCATCAAACTTTCGTTTCTTGTTGTTTGATTTCTTGTTGTATTTGTTCCCATGGAATTTATCTTCAATCATGTTAATTGAAGAAGATCCCACTTCTTTACCCTTCCCCTTGCCACTATCTTGTGCCCGAATTGATTCCTCAATTCTCAAGTGACTACCCAACTCATTCAAATTCATATCTTCTTTTTTGTGTTTGAGTGTGTGTTTGAAATCTTGCCATAAAGATGGCAATTTACCAATGATGGATGAAACCGTGAAAGTTTCATCCACACTTATGTTGTGTTGGGTAAATCGCCCCAAGATCCTAAGGATCTCATGGAATTGTTCCATGATGGGCCTAGTATCAACAATCTTGTAATTGTTGAAATTGCTAACAAGAAATTTCTTGCTAGATGCATCCTCGGTCATATACTTGGCCTCCAATTTATCCCAAAGTTCCTTAGCCGATTCAACCGTATTGTAAACATCAAATAAAACATCGGACATACCATTTAGGATGTGGCCACGACACATCAAGTCATCGTTGTCCCGTTTGCTCCTTAACCGGGCATGTTCCATGGTCTCTTTATCCGATTCAGCGGGCCTTGGAGTTGACAACACATAAACCAAATTCAATGTGGTCAAAAGAAATTGCATCTTCTTTTGCCATCTCCTAAAATCAGCTCCTTCAAACTTCTCCAATTTTGCAAACCTTGAAGTCATTTCTTTCACCGTTTCACCGGACATGGTGATCAAATATTCGATTAGAATGTTACGAACTTGGATTGTAAGTAAACCTTCGTGCCTGAAACGGAACCGACTCCGGATTGATCTTTGAATCGTGTGAACACTTTTCTAATCGAATATTTCGACCCTATTAGCCACGGGTTACACAAAGTTTCGATTGGGATAAGACAAAGACTAGATTGTTGTCTTGGCTAAAAGAAAACAATCAAAACAATTGCAGAGATTTATCTTCTAATTGTTTAAGGTGAAAGTGTGTGTAAAAAGCCAAAAATCTTGAACCTTTTTCAAATGCACAAAGAGTATATTTATAATGGGTCAAAAGATTTCTTGAAAAGTCACAACCTTTGATTCATACCCATTAGTGACTTGAAAGTTAATATTCATGTATTTAGATTTAAAATGTTCTAAAAACATGTAAAAACGCAGTTTAAATGCCCTGGAACAACCCCAAAACGTTTGGGGTTCAAATGTGCCTTTTGGGTTGAAAAGGCACCTTTTCAGCGAGTTCAGTGTTAAGCCGCACCGCGGGCCCAGGAGCCGCGCCGCCGGCTTACAAAGCATAACACTTTCAAACATGCCAAAACTCTCGACCTCAAAATCACCCTTTAAACCGCGCCACAGGCCCAGGAGCCGCGCCGCGGCTTAAAGCTACTGCACACCAAAATTAAGTTTAAGCTTATTTTCAAGCGTGTTTAGCCTTTCAAGTCGCGTTTCGCATTCCTTAAGTTTCACATATTATTTCCAAGTCCAAAATAATACCTCAAACTACCTCACGTTTTACGAACGTGTACTCGACACTCTCCGAATTCGTGTAACGTATCAATGGTTCGAATACACTTTCAACATAGTAATCGAATCCCTAAAATGAATGTTGGATCATGCTAAAATCATCAACAAATGTTTCAAGGGCGAGAGCCCTAATGTAGCACAAAGTTTTTATGAAGAACTTTGTTCTAAAGGTTTGCAACCCAATGTGAGAACATATAATGTGATGATTAACGGGACTTGCAAAGAAGGATTGTTGGATGAAGGAAAAGAGTTGTTTATGAAAATGAAAGATAGTGGTTTTATTCCGGATGGCGTTACTTACAATATTATTCTGCAAGAGTTTTTTAAGGTCAAAGATAGGATTCACGAATCAACGATATTGTTAGAAGTAATGGTCGGTAGAGGTTTGATTTTGGATGCTAAAACTTTTTCGTTGTTACTAGATTTGGTCCCGGATGACGGACAAAACTGTGACCTGATTACAATCATACAGAAATTAGCACCTATAGGGATAAAAAGACCATGTCCTATATTGCAAAGTGTGACTTCTTAATTGTGGTTTATTTAAATTTGTACCTAATTGCTGTTATTATAATATTGCATTTGCAAGCCGAGTAAAATAGTATGCTAAAATTTGGCAAGCTGTTAGCAAGGTCTTTGAACATCAGTGTAATCCTGGATAGTTTTCTTATTGGATCTGATGACGAAAAGGTACAGATGTAAATTGTAGTTTAACCGAATGTATACATATATGAACACAGGAGTCTAGTTATGTAGCTCAATTTTCAAGTAACTAGAAGAGTGGTTAGTGGTAGTTTTTTGGGTAAGCGAGGAAACTCTTCTATGAACGAGCACATTGACTCCCCCATAGAAGGTAAAACCTCGGGTAGTCAAGCCCCCCCGAGCGCGAGACCTGGTACCGGGGTGAATTGCGCATTATGCGCACCATCTAGTCACACTCCCTTTTTTGAACAATTTGGCAGAGCCAGGAATTGAACCCGGATGGTGTGCTTCATGGGCAACTCGGTGACCACTCAGCCAAGCCTGAGTGGCTTGGTTAGTGGTAGTTAGAGAATAATACACTATTATCAAATGCCATTAAAGTGTTTCTTATGTTGTTATCGAGTTAATGACCCAAGTTACTATAGTTGATAGTTAATGTAGCCGCATCGACTTGCATGGTTGTAGGAATCATAAGTCACAAACCAAACTGTATGGAACAAAGTATAATTCTATATTACTGAACCAAACTCCTTTTAAAACCAAACCCAACAAAATTTGGTGCATTCTTGATTGTCCACCCTTGTATCCATACATCATGGATCTAAACTACATAATGGGTCTTTTGATCAAATGCATTAACATCTTCAATGAATTTAAAACCAATTATTCAGAAGCACTACTTGGAATGCATAGTAATGGAGAGATTACGAGTCACAAAGAGTTCCATCAATGTAGCACGAGGTCAACTAAAAAGGAAAAATGAAGATGTTTAATTTCCTTGTTGATTAGTCACAATGGGATCAGGGGCGAGCCTACCTTAGAGGTTATGGGGTCCTATGACCCCACATGTTTGAAATTTTTTTTAATAATCTACCTTTCAAATTGTTTAGGACACCATTAAATTTAATTTTAGGACCCCATATATATTCAGGATTTATAGATTTTTGAAGGTAAACGACCACTAAAATACCCTTCAAACATAATTTGTAATAGAAAAAAATTTCGGGACCCCATTGAGTTTTAATCCTAGATTCGCCACTGAATGGGATGCAGTTCCTACTTGGCTCAGTTTCATCTTTCTGTGTGGCAAGCCCATCTTCAAATTCAAGATTTTTGTAGATCTTGAAAATGTTCTCAACTTGTTCACGTAGCTCATTTAGATGCGTAATTTCCTGTTGATTAGTCACAATGGACAACAACTCGATCGTAAATCCACGGAGTACGGACACCATGTCATTGATTGTGTCAAACGTAAATACATAATGGTTAATACATTTGAACTCAGACCATTTGTAACGGTCTAAAGTGACGACGTTGTAGCGACCCCGACAAATCGTCAAGTGACGGCGTCGACTACGTGGGTCCCATTACCTGGTCATAAGTCTTTATGACAATGTTTGACCAAAATATGTCACCCTCATTTCAAAATAAAGATTGTTTTCAAAGTTTACAAGAATTGTTCAACCAAAAGTTAAGTTACAAGGTTATAAGTACATTTGAAATCTAGGCGACACGGTTTAAAGTAAAGTCAAAAGACGCTCCAAGTAATGCATGTATACTCGACATCCAATGCAAGTATCAAATAGTGAGCGGAAGCATGTATCACATATCGTGCAAGACCTGAGAAAAACATAGAAATCTGTCAACGAAAACGTTGGTGAAATCATAGGTTTAAGTAAGTAAGTGAGTAAAAGTAAGTAAGTCGAACCACAAGGTTTGCAAAGTTGAAATAACAGTAACACATTCTAAAAGTTAATATTCACGAGCACCCAATTATCAAAACTTAACATTCCGTCCGTTGAATACCCCATCAATAGTGCTAGAACAAACACTGATTCTCGAAAATATATTTCATCCGTAAACGGTAGCGAACCGTCAAAGATGAGGGTTGTCAAACCCATATGGCCATATAACATAAGTTCTCGCTTACACCATCTGATGTAACTAATGATAATCGGATTGAGGATTTTCGTTCTAAACTCGTATGTAGAATGTTTGTTTTCCCATTCTTGTGTTCACTTAGTTCAAAAGAATCGTTTATGTTTTCTCATCCCAAAAGTAAGTTCAAAAGAGTAAAAAGTGGGACTATGATCTCACCTTGTATGCACGAACCACAAAGTACTTCGACAAGTAAACGTGCAAGAAACAATGCTAGTCTTGACCTAAACAAATAGGTTGTATCAATAACGATAGTCACGAAGGGTCAAAGATGTTCAATTAGTCCTATGGCTCGTTACGACTCGATTAATATAGCACGTGGATCAATTTGTCAAGTTTCATGCACGACACAAGTAGTTAGGCATGTTAGAACGATTGTATAATCGTTTGGTTAAGTTTGACTAAAAGTCAAACTTGGTCAAAGTCAAAGTCAACGGGGTCGGGTCGGGTGTCCGACAATTTTCTCATGATGAGAAGTCATATACGAGCATAATAGTCAAGTTTCATGGTAAACGGGGTTATAGTAAAGCGGGAAACATTTTTGTGACATGAAAAACAAAGACAAAATGAGCTGGGCAGTATGCGCGGCGCGCTATGGGTTGCGCGGCGCGCACCCAAGTGTAAATCCTGGTCAGAACTTAACCACGAAGGCAAACATCTGGGATTTCTAATTCTGCGCGGCGCGCGGGTATATGCGCGGCGCGCAATACCTGGGAAACATGCAGTTTGCAGAAAAATGGTCCAAGTCACGAACCAAAATACAATTTAACACATCTCATGCACCGAAAACACTTAAAACATGTATCTTATACCATCGGAAAGGTATTTTGACAAGGAAAACATCTAAACGCATTTCATCAATCAAACTTCCACTTACAACAACCAAAAACCGCAATTAAACATTCATAATCAAAGTTCAAGTTCCAAAAACGCATTTTATGATTCGGGCAACCAATTTACATGTATGTTATGCCGTTTCGAAGGTAATCAAACACACATTGCAACAAAACACTTAACAACAATATCTCATAGCATTTGACGCATCAAAAGTTCATGTAAAGCTCATCAAACCCTAATCCAAGTTCACAAAATCATTAATCATGTTCTTGGAGTTTCCTTAATCAACCTATACATCAAAACGAAGCTAATGATACTAGTAACACTTTTAAAACATGCACTTTAACAATCTAACAACATTTGATCATCCAAAATCAAGGATTTAGCAAGTAATTTTCATATTGAGCTAGTTACACCAAAAACAACGAATCGAGCATACAAATTACATACACGACATCACAATGAGCCATAGACACTAATTAACAACTTTATAACTCAAAAATCTCAAGAACACATAAAATTAGTGATTTTAGAAAGTTACCCAAATGAGATGAAGTTGGTATCAAATTGAAGAGGATGAAGAGAGGATTCCAAATATGTATTTTGTTTTGGTTGAAGCTTCCAAATCCGAATTTAGATGATGATTCTTTGTAGTGGTGGTTGAGAGAAAATTGGAAAGTATAGAAAGAAAATGGAAATGAAAATGAAAAGGAAAATGGGGAGGTGGGTGTTGACTAGTCAAGCTAGTCACATCTTTGCTCCAATGGCGAAACTAGTCCCTCGCGTTCGGTTGCGGGTGCGTGAATTGACCAAACGAATTATTTTAAATTACACGGAAGTACGGGAGATATTAAAAATCCGATAACGAGAATATTTAAAATGTTACTTAACAAAGGATACGAATCTAGATATGAAGGGTATTATTTGAAAAGAAAAAGACGGGCGTTAAAATAATTTAACGGAAAAATGCGGGATGTTACATTATCCACACCTCAAAAGAAATTTCGTCCCGAAATTTAGTTGGAAATAATAATCGATGCCTCTCACTCGAGACCGGAGATGTCAATGCTATGAATAAGTGAAGGTACGTCCTTGAGTGTTCTCATGAATTTGGATTTTTTTTTTTTTTTTATTTTTTTATTTTTACGATCCCCGGTTTCAACTGGTTTTCCTATGAAGAGAAGTTTGTCTTCAATAGTTGGTGCATTTAGAAGAGTTGCACGTTCCTGTTCCGCAGGACACGTTTCTATGTTTGTTACACGAAATGTAAGGTAAACGGAAACTTAATTGAGTCGGAAGTTCTAAACGGTAGGAAGCGGTTCCAATACGCCCCAAGGTTTCAAAAGGTTCAATATTGCGGCTATAGCCTTTCTCGATTTCCCAAAATGGATTACACCTTTCCAAGGTGCGGTTTCTCAATATTACGCGGTTACACACTGGGATTTGTGAGGTTTTCATCTAAGTTTGGTATAACTCTTTTGGCGACTACGGATCGTCTCGAGCCCTCCTCGGATTTGAATGATTTCAATTGTTGTTTCTTGATGGAGTTCAGATTTCGGTGGTTGATGCTTTGGTTAAATGAACAGGGGTATGACATTAGCGATCATATAGGGTTTCGGAAAGTGCGCGTGAACACACGAGTGGTAACTACTGTTGTAAGAGTGATCTACTAAAGGTGACAATACGAGTTTGTGACATGTCTTTCCAAGACGTAAATCGTTCGTTTGCTCGGTTCGTCAGTTTGTGGGTGGTACGCGGTACTCATGTCTAAGTGGGTTCCCAAGGTTTCTTGTAACACTAGAAGAGAAACGAGTATTTCGATACAGGATAAATGACGAAGATACACCGTACTGGAATAGAATCTCTTAAGATATGTTTGAACAAGTCAGTTAGGGTTCGAAATATGTTCGTTAGGACTATTCACCCTCGTGGCGAATGTTAAGGTAATATGAGGAGTTTCTCTATCCATGGAGAAATGTCACAAGGAGTTTCCTTAAACGGAAGTGCGAGCGATAAAGATAGGAGTGAAATGAGGTCTTAGAATAGGATGAGTTTACATCTCAAGGTCGTCGTATTGTGCATCTAGTTGTCAAAAGTTGAAGTTTGAAAGAAAATCGAGATAGTACACGTAGTTGTATAGTTCGGGGTTGAATAGTAGTTGGCCGATTATCAGAAACACAAGGACGTTATGTCAAATAAGAGTGATGTATCCTTGGATTGCGGGTTATCTTAAGTTCCAGTAATATCAGACGGTAACGGTGGAATAACAGAGGTACGTAGTGTGGTACGTGATGACGAGAAAAGTTGATCGGATCAACAATTATGTATTCGAATTCTTCGTGCAAAAATAACGAATTTCAGTTCCGTTGATTTCGAGTCGAGAGAGTATGCCTTTCGGGCGTTTAAGTAGAATTATTTCCATATTGAGTTCCGTTATGTGCTATACGAATTTAGCTAGAAAGGTTTGCATGCAAAATTACGTTCAAGGTTCGAACACGGAGAGGTTTAAATTTCTACCTTAATGAGTTATCGAGGGTAAAGAACGAGCATCACGAGATAAAGTCGAAAATGAATCTGCGGTAACAACCGGTGAGATCGAAGATTTTACGAGTACAAGTCTGAGTCGTGAGAGTTTCCCGGTTACGTGTGGTTTCGATTGTGAGATGTATTGAAATACTTTGACCACTATCAACAGGGTCTAGAAATTGAACTTCGTTTAACCAAAATCCTCACTCGAAGAATTCGGTATAGAGTTGCTCTTTTCTCAAAAGTTCGAGCGTAAGACGGAGATGTTGTTCGTTTTCCTTCTTTACTTGAATAGGTCAAGATATCATGTATAAATACGATAACGGATTTGTCTAGATAAGTTTGCATACGTGGTTTAGGAGGTTCATGGATACGGACAGAGTCCTAAATAAATTGAAGGGTACTAAAAGAGATTTACAACTAACGTTGCGAGTTCGGAAAATGGCTTAGGAGACTTCGTCTCCCTTAACCCCCAATTGATGATAACCGGAACGGAGGTCGATTTGGAATACACGGGATCCACGCAAATAATCATGAGGTAATGGATACGAGGAAGAAGGTATCGGTTTCCAACCGAAAATTACTCGGTTCACAATAATCTATACCTAGTTGTAGGGAAACAATTTCTCCCTAACGAATAGGTTCTGAGCTCCTTAGTTCTATAGGTGTCGAGTCCAATTTCTTAACGCATATCCTCCGATAAAATTTATAGACACACAGTATCTTTCCGTTGGTCGCTTACGTTGCCTAAGTAGTATCTAGAGGAAAAAGGTGGAATGTAAAGAGTACAAGTCAAGGTCTCGGTTGTAAAACGTCTAGCGGTAATCGAATCGAATAAGTATGAAATATACGGTTTGTTGTGAAGAAACGTACCCGTGACTAGTCCATCGTCGTCTCGGGCATCCTAGGCGTTGATGTTGAAAGTTCAACGGCGTGCGTTGGGGTTGATTTTCTTATTTGGGCATTCATTCCTAAAATGACCCAGTTGACCACATTCGAAACAAGCACCCGTCCTGTGTGCGTTGGGCATCATTCGAGCGACGGGGGTGGTACTTCCACAACGTTTGGCGACGTGACCACTTCCTTGGCGCCGGTGGCGAAACCTGCCACATCCTTCAAAGTGATGCTTGTGGCATTCGTTACAAAAAGGTAGTTTTCCGGCATAGCCTTTCTTGCGGCCGAGGGTGAAAGGCTTCTTGGAGATGTTATTATTGTTGTGGTTGCTTGGTTGCGAGGCTTCCCATTTTCTTTTGTTGTTACTCGGGTGGCTCTCGACCATTGGTGTCGGTGCTTTCATTTCATTCGTCGTTCCTAAAGTTTGGCGGGCCGTTGTTAAAGCCTCTTGTAGGTTAGGGGGTTGGGATATTATTACCCCGTGTTGAATGCTCTTAGGGAGGCCATCCATGTAAAGTTCGACCCTTAGGGATTCGGGAGTCGTGAGATTTGGACACATTGAGACTAGTTCGATAAACCGTTGATTATAAGCTTCGAGGTCGTTCCCGACCGTTTTTAAATTCCTTAGACCCTGTTCGAGCCCTCGAGTCTCGTCGCGTAGGAAGTATTCGGTGATCATTCTTTCTCTTAATTCGGTCCAAGAGAGTGTGTGGGCTTCATCGCTATCCATCGATTGTACGTACTTGTTCCACCACGAGAGAGCAATGCCGGTGAAAGTGAGGGTGGAAAACTTGACCTTATCTTGGTCTCGACAACCGCTTGTGTTAAAAACGGTCTCCATTTGTTCAAACCATCGGGTGAGAGTAGTCGGTCCTCCGGTTCCATCGAAAGTGGGAGGGTTGTACTTCATGAAGTTCTTGTAGGAGCAACCTTCGCTTGGATTACCGGCTCCATGATTGGTGTTGTTGGAAAAGTGATCGGCCACGGCCGTACCCACGGCGGTGGTTATCATTCGTTGAAGAGCTTGTCCTAGAGTTTCGAGAGGGGTATTGTGTTGACCTTGGTGAGCCATTGTTCCTTCATGACACAAGAATATCGTTGGTTAGTATTTTCAACAATACTAACCGGAGTATGGAATAAGGATAGAGAGAAAATTTTCCTTGACTCGCCTTAAATTCTTTATGTCATAATGTCGGAACGTCCATGTGAATCACCGTAATATAATCCCGGAAATTATATTACCCTGATTCTCATGTGCATTTAACATTACTTCATAAAGTCAAGGTGGCGCATCAACAAAATTTATCAACGTAAGATCAAGATCGAATACGAGTTAGATATGATAGAAGAGTTCGAGTATAAATGCACAAATAGTCAAGTAATTCCTACTTCAGTCTATATGCCGGTTGTAGTCTAGATTCACCTATGTACCCTATGAATCGGGGTGGACACAAATGAACTCTAAATCCCTACAACCAAGGCTCTGATACCACATGTAGCGACCCCGACAAATCGTCAAGTGACGGCGTCGACTACGTGGGTCCCATTACCTGGTCATAAGTCTTTATGACAATGTTTGACCAAAATATGTCACCCTCATTTCAAAATAAAGATTGTTTTCAAAGTTTACAAGAATTGTTCAACCAAAAGTTAAGTTACAAGGTTATAAGTACATTTGAAATCTAGGCGACACGGTTTAAAGTAAAGTCAAAAGACGCTCCAAGTAATGCATGTATACTCGACATCCAATGCAAGTATCAAATAGTGAGCGGAAGCATGTATCACATATCGTGCAAGACCTGAGAAAAACATAGAAATCTGTCAACGAAAACGTTGGTGAAATCATAGGTTTAAGTAAGTAAGTGAGTAAAAGTAAGTAAGTCGAACCACAAAGGTTTGCAAAGTTGAAATAATAGTAACACATTCTAAAAGTTAATATTCACGAGCACCCAATTATCAAAACTTAACATTCCGTCCGTTGAATACCCCATCAATAGTGCTAGAACAAACACTGATTCTCGAAAATATATTTCATCCGTAAACGGTAGCGAACCGTCAAAGATGAGGGTTGTCAAACCCATATGGCCATATAACATAAGTTCTCGCTTACACCATCTGATGTAACTAATGATAATCGGATTGAGGATTTTCGTTCTAAACTCGTATGTAGAATGTTTGTTTTCCCATTCTTGTGTTCACTTAGTTCAAAAGAATCGTTTATGTTTTCTCATCCCAAAAGTAAGTTCAAAAGAGTAAAAAGTGGGACTATGATCTCACCTTGTATGCACGAACCACAAAGTACTTCGACAAGTAAACGTGCAAGAAACAATGCTAGTCTTGACCTAAACAAATAGGTTGTATCAATAACGATAGTCACGAAGGGTCAAAGATGTTCAATTAGTCCTATGGCTCGTTACGACTCGATTAATATAGCACGTGGATCAATTTGTCAAGTTTCATGCACGACACAAGTAGTTAAGCATGTTAGAACGATTGTATAATCGTTTGGTTAAGTTTGACTAAAAGTCAAACTTGGTCAAAGTCAAAGTCAACGGGGTCGGGTCGGGTGTCCGACAATTTTCTCATGATGAGAAGTCATATACGAGCATAATAGTCAAGTTTCATGGTAAACGGGGTTATAGTAAAGCGGGAAACATTTTTGTGACATGAAAAACAAAGACAAAATGAGCTGGGCAGTATGCGCGGCGCGCTATGGGTTGCGCGGCGCGCACCCAAGTGTAAATCCTGGTCAGAACTTAACCACGAAGGCAAACATCTGGGATTTCTAATTCTGCGCGGCGCGCGGGTATATGCGCGGCGCGCAATACCTGGGAAACATGCAGTTTGCAGAAAAATGGTCCAAGTCACGAACCAAAATACAATTTAACACATCTCATGCACCGAAAACACTTAAAACATGTATCTTATACCATCGGAAAGGTATTTTGACAAGGAAAACATCTAAACGCATTTCATCAATCAAACTTCCACTTACAACAACCAAAAACCGCAATTAAACATTCATAATCAAAGTTCAAGTTCCAAAAACGCATTTTATGATTCGGGCAACCAATTTACATGTATGTTATGCCGTTTCGAAGGTAATCAAACACACATTGCAACAAAACACTTAACAACAATATCTCATAGCATTTGACGCATCAAAAGTTCATGTAAAGCTCATCAAACCCTAATCCAAGTTCACAAAATCATTAATCATGTTCTTGGAGTTTCCTTAATCAACCTATACATCAAAACGAAGCTAATGATACTAGTAACACTTTTAAAACATGCACTTTAACAATCTAACAACATTTGATCATCCAAAATCAAGGATTTAGCAAGTAATTTTCATATTGAGCTAGTTACACCAAAAACAACGAATCGAGCATACAAATTACATACACGACATCACAATGAGCCATAGACACTAATTAACAACTTTATAACTCAAAAATCTCAAGAACACATAAAATTAGTGATTTTAGAAAGTTACCCAAATGAGATGAAGTTGGTATCAAATTGAAGAGGATGAAGAGAGGATTCCAAATATGTATTTTGTTTTGGTTGAAGCTTCCAAATCCGAATTTAGATGATGATTCTTTGTAGTGGTGGTTGAGAGAAAATTGGAAAGTATAGAAAGAAAATGGAAATGAAAATGAAAAGGAAAATGGGGAGGTGGGTGTTGACTAGTCAAGCTAGTCACATCTTTGCTCCAATGGCGAAACTAGTCCCTCGCGTTCGGTTGCGGGTGCGTGAATTGACCAAACGAATTATTTTAAATTACACGGAAGTACGGGAGATATTAAAAATCCGATAACGAGAATATTTAAAATGTTACTTAACAAAGGATACGAATCTAGATATGAAGGGTATTATTTGAAAAGAAAAAGACGGGCGTTAAAATAATTTAACGGAAAAATGCGGGATGTTACAGACGTCACTTGGTGATGCAGCGGAGAAGAAACGCTGGAATCCAGCGTAACAGGTCGTCACTTGTTGGCATTTCTTTGGCGTCAGTTGGAAAGAGACGGGAGAAGAAACATGTGTTTCTTGATTTTTTTTTTATTAATTTAAAAATATTATTCTTATCCCCTTTTAATACTTAACTCAATTATATTTTTACACATCATTACAAGATTCCTAACCAACACCAAACACCAACACCACTACTACTCCACCTGAAAAAAGAAACATGTCATAGTCAACAAAAAAGTGCAAAAAGCAAGAAACGCAAGCAAGAAACTCCACCCACCGATACAAATGGTCTCCGACTTGAGACAGTATATTCAATCAAAAGGAGGCAATGTAGTCCCAATTGTAGATAGGAGTTAAACACGGGATATAGTCTACCATCTATTTTAGCTAAGTTGGCCCAAGGTCCTTCAACAATTTCGGGTCAAAACTTTTTGCTTCAGATGCAATTAATAGTTAAGATAAGAAAACTTATGTTTCTAACCTTTGTGGCTGGTGATGTACCCATGGCTAGAAGAACGCTGATTGGATCGTGAGTATAGATTGAAAAAGTTACAAGGATAGAACTAAAGCACCTAAAGGTTTTTTTATATCTGAATACACACATTTGGCACAAACAGATCGTTAATTGGATGTAACTGAAGCTGAGAGAAACATGCGGTGAAATAGATTTACTAAAATCTCTTACAAGATGGGATGTACTCATATCATCAAACTCTTACAATCTCTATATCCTTCAACCAAAAATTCTTCCAATTCTACTCCCATCTTGTCGAGTCTATTCGGGTGGACTCGATGTCGCTGTCGGCATGTGTTGACTTTGTCAACCATGGTAAATTGATGTTTTTTGAAGTAGTTCTCTCGGGATCCTTTTTTCCGCTCGAACGGGGATTTGATCTTACTTGAGGAGCATGTGGTTCTCTGGTTAGGAGTGTTATGTGGTTCTTCGGTGCGAGAGTTTATTTTGATTTGTAGGCCTCGGGTTAGGTGCTGCTGGAGTGCCCGGTGTTCATTTTGGTGTGCGGTTTTTGAGTTGTGTTGATCGCGGTGTTGGATACGTGCCCGGTTTTATATAGTTTTAGATTTAGGTTTGGTGGTCACCCGCTTGTAATGTCATTTTCATTTTCAACGTGCTCGCTCTCTTTCAATCAATGTTCTCGTCCAATATTTGTAGGACGATTAGAGCGAGCCCTTTCAATTTCAATCATTGCCGTTTGTACGTACCGCCGGATCTTTACGATCTTTATATATATATATATATATATATATATATATATATATATATATATATATATATATATATATATATATATATATATATATATATATTCACCGTAAAAAAAAAAAAGAGATGTTATTAAAATCCTAAAATCTACATAACATAATTTTTACTCATGTAGGCACTGAATAACAGAAATGAACATTTAAATTAACATATATCATACTTTTGCAATAGCAGTATGTGCGATTCTGACAGTGCCCTAATCATTGGATGCAGACTAATTTTATTAGTGGTAAAGTAATGTGGATAAGTAAACAACCTCCACCATCTGTTCCTAAAGCAACAAAATATACAAAATATATTCCGGAAGCTAAAATAGCTGCTGGGAGTCATGAAGATCCACCTGTATATATATATAAATATTTGTATGATACATTAATTATATATAAAAAATAATTAGATAAATGTTGCGGGTCAACCAATCAGACGCGACGACCCATTCAACCCATGTTAAAAACCTGAAGTTGTGATGACAAGTTACCAAACGCTTATGACCTACCCGTTTTGATGCTATTACCAGGTTATTGTTTAATTGATATTTTGGACGTTTGTACGATATTATTACGGGATACGGAGTACATTAAGATATGGGGTAATTAGGATTGGTGATAACAACTATGATCCACGTTAATCCTCGTCCTCCTACTTCACTTTATGGAAATAACAACTCATGGGACTATGTGACTTATTCATGGTCATAGTCGGGGGTGGGTTTCAATCACATTAATCTCAACCAAGCTTGCAGGCCTGAGCATATATCCCTCGTACAATATGCTCTTCGCTCATCATTGAAGGTTACAATTTTCATTCCACATCCATAAATAAGCTTCTTATAAAATATTTTTTTTTTATTTCTTGCAGAGCAAGTATAAAACACGGGTAAGAGGTCCCCTACAAGAATGGTGTCCGAAGCAATTGCATGTCAAACACCAACCAAGCTAACCAGGAAGTCGGTCTTTGTTCACATAAAGTCAAAGTTGATCAACGTTCGACAAGTCCACCAGTCTCTGACTTGGCCGATTAGTCCCTACAAGGTCCCGACTAGTGACCTTTACAACCTTGGAATCTACACACTAGTTTCCAGGCAATCTGAGTTAATTTAAAATAATGTGTTACTTGTAGACTCTTAAAAGACGAAACCTTTGGATTTCATTCGCACATGTTTTGAAGCAGGTTGACCGCCTTGTTGTCAAGGATCATCTTTTCAAGCGGAGTATTCTTATGATAAAAGCCAGATGTTGCTACGAAAGATGTATATTTGGTGTTCGTGAGGGTTTACTATCTACTTATAATTTGGTAATTCTAATCTTACACATTTTCCATTTTTCCCTGAGTAGCCCAATACAGGTGGTAACTCTTGCGACTCCACACGTGAAAAAACCATATCTGTAATCAAAGATGTGTATTTGAGAATCCACTAAAGTTCTATATATACCCTTGTAGGTACTTTACCGTTTATTGAATTATTGTGGAAAATTTGACCAAGATAAGTGTGGATGGTCCGGTTTTAAAATCATTTATGGGTAAGTTAGCCGGTAAGAAATTTGGAGAGGGGCAAATTAATATGTTCACTCCATTATTGTCAGATATCAAAATATGTTAATATGGGTCGTATTTTATTTCAAATTGTTAAGCACATCGAATGATTTAATGGTCGCCAAGTATACTTATGATACTAGAAGTCAAAATATTTTAGCCCGAGTCAAATTATATTTAAAAGTTCTAAACATGTCAAAGAATTTAGTAGTCGCTAAGTATGCTTATTGGTTACAAGTTTAAACTTGCACCTTTAAAATGGTATTACTTGACTATTGACTACATAGTGAGACCATATTCAACATATTTGTGGTAAATCACAAATATTAATCCATCTTTTTGGAGAAAAATAAATTAACTAATAAAGCTTAAGGAAGTTTTGGCAGGTCAGTTTTTCCGACCCCTGACCCATCCAGCCTTTGCAGCACAATTTCCTACTAATATTGTCTATAAGAAATTTATTTTTATGATTTTTCTTTGTCGATCTTAATTTGTATTGCCATCTATTTCAATGGAAAGCGCAAAATCTCATGAATTACTCGATGTGAAATTTGGGAAAAATTGTAATGGATAATACATAAGATCCCGCGCTTTGAAGGCATTGTGAACTCGTCCATAAAGTTTTTCGGAAACTTTGCATCAAGTAAAACATCAGATCCCGCGCTTTCCCGCGCTTTCCACTGGAATAAAAAGTTATAAAAATAAGATCGACAAAAGAAAATTATAAAAATAAGTTCTTTCATAGACAATATTGGTAGGAAATGCGCTACGAAGGTTGGATGAGTCAGAGGTTGGAAACTTGCCTACCCAAACTTCATTAAGCTTTATTATTTTGATTTATTTTTCTACTAAAAAATGGATTAAAATTTGTGATTTACAACAAATATGTTGAAATACAGTCTCAATATATAATCAATAGTGAAGTAATACCATTTTCCAAGAGCAACTTCAGAGTTGTAAGCACTAATCATACTTGGTGACTATTATATTATTTGACATACTTGGAACTTGAAATATAATTTGACCTACATTAAAAAAATTTGACTTTTAGCATCAGAGTTAAATACTAATTATACTTGGCGACTGTTAAATCATTCAATGTGCGTTACATTTGGAAATAAAATACGACCCTTATTAACATATTTTGACATTTGACAAAAATGAGTTGAACCTATTGATTCACCCCTCTACAATTTTCTTACCGGCTAACTTAGTAATAGAGCATTTCAAAACAGGACCATCCAAACTATTGTAACGGTTGTCAAATCTCCCATAATAATCCAAAAATTAGTAGAGTACTTACAAGCGGGTATATATAGATCATTAATGGATTCATGAATACACATTTTTGTACATATATCGTTTTTTTTCACGTGTAAATTGGCAAGAGGTATCACTTGTATTGGGCTACGCAAAGAAGAATGTAACACGTCGAAGATGTGTAAAATTAGAGTAATCGAACCATAAGTAAATAATAAACCCTCAGAAACACCAAGTATACATATACTTTCGTGGTAACACCAGCCTTACGCTACGCTTATTATCAGGAGAATACTCTGCTGAAAAAAATGATCCTTGCCAATAAGGAGGTCAACATGCATCAAAGTATGTACGAATCAAACTTAAAGGAATCGTGCTTTGGGAGTCTACAAGCAACATGTGGCATTTAAAATAAGTTTGGTTGCCTGAAAGGAAGTGTGTAGTATCCAAGATTGTAAAGGTTACGAGTTGGACGTTGACCAACTTTGATTTTAATTGACAAGCTTTCATCAATTTTTACAGAATACATCCGAGTTTGAACTAACAAATCGGACTGTTGACGACTAAATTGGAATTATAACAACTTTGACCAAATAAATAGGATGATTCAAAATCCTAACTAGACTCAGCCTAGTTCGGTTAATTTTACTACCATGGTAGAATCTTAACATAAATTTTGTTACAAGATTCCTCTAGATTATATATATATATATATATATATATATATATATATATATATATATATATATATATATATATATATATATATATATATATATATATATATATATATATATATATATATATATATATTGGACCAATCCATGGATAAGCACTAAATGGGGTACAAACTGGATAAGTAAAATTTCAAAATTTTAAAAAAAAAAAAAAACGATCCTTTAATATGTAAATAGAAGAAAACGAAAAAATTTTAAAAAGTTTTTTAACAAAATCGTTCGAAAATCGATGATGAATGGTAAACACCGATGATGAATGGTAAAAATTGATGATGAATGGTAAAATTAACCATTTATCTGGTTAATTTATCATTCTTTTTGTTCGCGATGAATGATAAAATTAATCAATGCTAAAAAAAAGCAGATGAATGGTTAATATAACCATTCACCTGTTTATGATGAATGATAAAAAAACAGATGAATGGTTAATTTAACCATTCATCTGGTTTTTTTTAGCATTGATTAATTTTGTCATTCATCGTAAACAAGATGAATGATAAATTAACCCGATGAATGGTTAATTTTACCATTCATCATCGATTTTTGAAAGATTTTGAACTTTTTTTTTTATGAAAAAAATTGATTAGAGGTGCATTTTAATGCAGATTTATGAATTTAAAAAAAAATAAAAAAAAAAAAAATTTTATTTTGCTTATCCCGTTTGTACTCCTTTTAAGCTTATCCATGGATCGTGCCCCTATATATATATATATATATATATATATATATACACACACACACACACTAGAAAATATACATATATAAATGTGTATATATATATACACATAAATATATCTCTATATATAAATATAAATATAGTCAAGGGATCCAATGAGAAACATTTTATTGATGAGAACCCCAAGAACTAGTGGGTCGAACAAAAAAAAGGACGAGCGAACAAATTAAGGGTTGGTCAAACAATTTTTGTAAGATGCAAAAAATCACTTTGGTTCTACAATCTTTGTTCTACATGTTGTAGAACATGTTGTTCTACATTCATTTTCTTCATTTTAGATTTAGAGTTTAGATTGAATTTTTAACATGAACGGTTTATAGTTTAGGGTTTTGGGTTTAGAGACTAAACCCAAAACACTAAATAATTCACGACCCATTTTGAGAGGACTAAAATGATTTATAAGTAAAAGTGGGATGGTAGAAACTGAAATATGACAAAAAGATCCATACTTGTGTATCTTCCTCTTTCATCATCTACATCAGATCTAAGAAACACTATTAAAATACAAATTTTAAACTCACGATTATCGCTATAAACTGGAGAGTCGAGAGATAAAAAAACACTATATATTATTACCCTTCACCATCAAGATCCACTGGTAGCACGTGCTACCAATGACAAAAGAGTAGATCCACCCCTGATTGTAACTAGCTAGTTGTTTTATGCATAATCTACTCCTTGGTTCCAGACTTCCAGCTATACCTTGTAGATTAGTTGGTCTTTCTTAAAAGACCTTGGTCTATAAGATCACTCTCTATCGGACCGATAATGAAGATAAGGTTGATTATTTGTTTAAAGCTCAATCATTTGAAACATATGGAGGGGTTAAAAGAGATAATGAAAATGAAGATGGCATTGAAGACGAGAGCCAAGTAGTCAACTAAGAATGTTCTAATTTTGATCAAGGTAGGGTTAGAAATGGTCACATTTCATATATCTATATCTAAACATATAAAAAAGATGAATATATTTGTAGACGCTGGGAGAGGATCTTAGAATCAACCTAACACGATCTAGAGGCGGAATAACACTAGAACGAGCTTAAACAAATATCTATGAGTTTTCGGGTTCGTACAAGTCAAACCAAGATTAGATCTTGATAAACACGAAGCCTAGACTGACATTCTGTGGCATTTGGACATGAAGATTGAGAGAGACTCGACCTAGAACTGTTTTCGTGTATGTGTAATGTGCAGAGTTGTTAACCAAGATAATGAAGATTAACTTGGCTTAAATACCTCAGTTCCTATGTCGGTCGACTGTGGATGACAGTCGGTCGACTGACTATGTCAGTCGGCCGACTGTCGAGTAATATTACGAATTATATTTAAACGTTTACAAATATAAAATAACACATCGACAATCAACGTTTAACAATATTACAGGTTACAACATGATCGAATAAAACGTTAAAGTTCATGGAACTAGGGATTATAAAATATGCACTAACAAACTCCCCCTAAGACCTAGTTCCTCATAAGTCTTCGATCTGCTTCAATCTCTGTACGGATCTGTAACCATATTGTTCAAATAGCAAACCTTTGCAACACGAATGTACTGTTGTGCTTGAACTCTATTTTCTGGCCTGTACAGCATCCGATTGTAGTACAATGTGAAGATGTCAGCTTCACATTAATTTCTCAACCAAACGGGATCTAAAACCCGTATCGAGTCGGTCTCATCTTCCTTCAATTTGTCCAAAACGATGACTGTCTCCTCTGAGCGTTCATCGTAGTACCACCAGCGAAAATGTGGGCTAAAGTTCTGCGGCATTTTCATCACATGAACCTTTCTCATATAATTTACTGGCTTGTATTTGACAATCTTTCTTCGTTCGCCCGTTTTCTTGTTTGTTCGATAAGTGATCGTGGGAAATTGAGGGCTGAATCCCTCAAAGTTCTTTGACAAGTACGAGTGTCTTATCTTCTTGCAGACAATATTAGGAATTCCGTCATAATCCCTATATAACATTTTGAGCCTAGCCACCTGCATAAATTCAAAGTACGGTAGAGACGTGAACTCGTATCCATGTTTGATGTAATCCACTCCGTACTCCTTCTTTATTGCGTATATATTCAGCTCTTTAATGTAGGCCCATGCAATGATTTTTCCTTTAGCCAAAAGATTCGCCGGTCTATTAATGTAATTCATCCATTCAGGTTCCGGCGCTGGCTTCTCACAATATTTTCTGATCCTCAACAGGATCTTCCACTCAGCTTCTAGAACTTCTATCTTTTCTTTATTTATTTTGACCGGTAAAAATCCTGGAGTCAAATCTTCGGTCTTTTCTTTTTCTTCGCATTTACGGTTTAGAAGCTCTTCATTCATTTTGAAGTAGTCTTGAAATGTAGGTAGATATTTATCGTTATTACATTCGTATTCCGGAAAATCACCTATTGGTTCATCTTCAATAATTACTTCATCAAAATCGTTGTCGTTTTCATTACTTACGACAATTTCCTCAAAATCATCACTAGAATCGTAATGATTCTCAAAAGATGAGCTAGCAGTTGCGTCAGCTGAAGTACTTAATTGTTGCTCTTGACGCACTAGCTCGGCCTGCTCCTCAGCGCTTAGATCCGGCGGGATCTTCCCTTCTTCTAAATCATCAAATACAACTGAGTGATTCAGACGATCCTGCTTTGCCAAAAAATCACGTAAAGAATAATCAATATTTAGAGGAATTACTGACAGTGGGTTCTCGCTTGTGCCTTTAGCAATATCCAAACCTAGCTCATCCTCGCCTTGATCGTTAAAATTACCAAAGTCTATATCCTCCTCGAGATCAACAGCCTCAATATCGAAATTATTTTCCCACTCAAGCACCTTCGACAGTGCCTTGTTCGCTATAGTCTCAGCCTTTACAATCAGCAAATTCTGAGCATCAAACTTAGTTTGTAACTTCTTCAATTCAACCTGTTGATCTTCAACCTGCTTGGTCAGTTTGGCAATCTCAGCATCCTTTCTTCTCTCTCGTTCATCAGCTTTTTCTTTAAACTTTTCAAATTCAGAAGCCATATTGACAACCTTCTCACTTAATATAGAAACCGCAGCATCTTGTGTAATAACAGTCGTGGATGCAGCAGCATGAACTCCTGTATCAGTTTCAGCACATGTTTCTTGAGTAGAAGCAACTGAAGGTTGTCGTTGTGGTTGTGATTGCTGTGATTGTCGCTGTTCAGTAGCTGAAGACGACTCAGTCCTTTTTGCCTTCTTAATGAATCTTATGCGCCTCTGCTTCGGCTTTGTCGTAACCGAAGGAACCTCAGATTGTTTTCGCTTTCTCAGCTCGAATTGATCAGGGTCAAAGTCATCTCCTTCATCGTCTTCATCAACCAGTATCTGTTCAGTTGTAACAACTGGCGGTGGCTGATTAACCTCTTGATCGTCTTCACCAACTGCGACGATATCATCTTCATTACCAGACGTACTGTTCTCATGACGACATGCAGCACCTGGTGGACATACATAGTTTTCATTTGCGAGGTGGCCAACCAATCTCTTGAATGGTTCATCCGGACCTCTCTTTTGCTTGACTCGATTGAAAGTCAAATCGTTCAGATGATTCAGCTTAATCTCATCCTCCCAAACCTTATTCAATCCTTGCACTTGTTTTTCAATCATCACCTGCAAGAACCTAGGAAACATTAAGTGGCTCTTCTTTTTCACGTTCACCAACATGCTTCTGAAAATTACTTCGGAGAAATTGAAGTCCGTATGAAGAACTAGTGCTGCAAACATCGAGCTATAAGTCTCATTCAGCTCATCAAAACCGCCTACCATTGGACTCATGCATCTCAACAACACCAAAGTTAGGTATTTGTATTGATGACAGAATCGAGTTCTCTTAACAGCACCTTTCATTGGATCACCAGAGTATCCACATCTTACTAGACACCTTCGGACCTTAGTTCTATTCAGTGTGACTGGCATAGAATCATTATCTGGAAAACCTAAGTCTTCACGAACTGTCTGTGCCGAGATCTTTACAATTGTACCACCAACGCTGCTTCGTATCACCTTTCTTCCTTGTTCAGTGACAATAGAAGCATTGTTCCAGAATTCTCGTTGGTGTGAGTAGTATGCCTTGCATTCTAGAGTTATTGCAGTATGAATCCTGGACCTTTTCAAGAATTTGATAATATCAACGAAGCCTTCCTTTGCTTCAGGTCCTTCCTCGTTTAGATATGCCTCTAGATTGGCATTTTCGCTTGCCGTCAGGCCTGGAAGATTCTTGGACAGAATCACCTCTTCCTCATGTACGTATTCGTTCACTGGACTACCTAGTTGAGCCATTGATTCTGCTATACAAACATATATACAATAATCGAAAAGCGTTAAATCGAAAAACATAAAAAGAATACAGGAAACAACAGTCGGTCGACATACTATGTAAGTCGGTCGATTTTCAAGGACAGTCGACCGACATTTATACAAATCGATCGACTTATAAAGTCGCCCTACATAGGGTAAATCGGTCGACTTAGGAAGTCAATCGGTCGATTTATCTAACGAAGAAAAAACGCAGATCTAAACTCAAATCCATCGATTTTATGGTGTTTTGTTTCAATCAAAGACTAATAAAGATCCAGAGAAAGCCGATATACATGATCTAGTCTTCAACTAACTCTAACAGATCCTAATTCGCACCAATTTAATCGAAAATGAAAAATAAACAAGAAAACTTCAATAACTTTCGATTGAAAAAGAATTACCTTGATTGGTTAACGGCGCTGGAATCACAATTCAAAGATGTATACGAAAAACACGATCAAAAGCTCTTCCTTGCAAAGTTCGAATTTTTTGGTAAATCAACACAATCGCACGAAATAAAGAAAATCGGCCGTCTGAGGCCTTTTTATACCCAACTCGACAATCGGTCGACTTTGGTGTTATGTCGGCCGACATATGTGACAATCGGTCGACATACTTGATAAACGGTCGACATTATAACAAACGAGTAAGTCGGTCGACTTTGTTCAACATCGACCGACTTATGTTATAAATCGGTCGACTGTCTCCTCCCTTTATAAAATAGTTTTTCGTTTTAGAAACCCCAATAATTCCTTCTATTCACTTCCACTGGCTGATTTTACACGCAAAATATTTTCATTTTGAAGACTTTAACAGGTTTATGATTTGAGATGTGTAGTTCGTTTCTTTTTGACGTCGAGACACAATTTGTAACTTCAAGGAAATATACACATATTCACATAAGCAAACAAATAAAATGTTTTTGTATTTTTCAAAATAAATATCAACACACTGAAAAATATTTTTGTAGTTTTTAGGATTTTAAAACTTATCACAATAAAAATGCAAATGAAGTACAATTCATGTCAGAAAGTCAATGATCAAGGTTAAGAAAGATCCAAGATTGTATGGTATAAAACATGTTATTTACAGGAAGCAGTTTCTGTAAGTCATACACCTAAGGAAGCTAAATTAACAAAATGTTTACATGTTCAATCAACATTCAGACAACAATATGTACACAAAATTTCACAAGTAAAAGCAAACAATAACAGAGAAATGATTTTAACATGGTTTCTATTTTCATCAACCTTTTACAGACTTTCCTCTTAGAAATTTTGATGATCAAGTTAATTAATTACTTTAACATATTGCTATGTTAGACTCAATCACAGACTCGGTCATCAATGTGAGATCGCACGATTTTTTAGGTAGTCAATTGAGCACAAGTCTATTGACGCTTTCCGTTACCACAAACACATACGTTAGGTCCAATTGAACAGGAAGGTTCTCATAGTAATTTTAGAATATCCCTGTCAGCCATTAGCTTCTATCGTAACGTATACTTTTCAATTCATATGATTCTGATGGATCTCATAGTATATTCAATATTCTATCAATCATGCAATCAACCAACTGCTATCAATCTCATTCCTTCTTTATTATTAAAGTTATTAGAGGAAACGGAATGAAAGACGTAGCTTTCTTAATGAGTGAGTATTCAGAATATCTCTCTGAAAACATCTTTCGCTGTCTAGGCCTTAATGGGCACAGTCCCATATCACAGACAATGATAATAAGTCCAATAGAATGGTTTTGTTGAAGTATGAATGATTTAAGTTCTTCTTGGTAATCTTCACACTCATTTGTATTCTTGCAAAGACTTCTCTTCTCGATTTCATCATTATCTTGACCTTGATATTTTCGTCTTCCATGATTTCACTTCTGTTTTCGTGATTTAATAACTTGATATGCAATGTGCCATTTTTTATTATTTTTTTTTAACAACACATTGCAGTCTTGACTTTGATTTAGTTCTCGAATTGACTTCCTTGCGATGAAGATCTCTTTTCTTCATTTGTGTATCAATTAACTTAAATCATTCATTCATGGACTGTCTGAAATATAGAACCACACTTTTCAACCCGTTCACAAGAAAGACACTCTCATTGAGATAAACTTACTATTTTGGAGTTTAGGTACGATTCAAGAATTAAAGTTTGATAGAAGTCGGTATGCACAGTCAATTAGAACATTTTCAATGCTTATTGATCGCTTGAATATCCCAATTAGTCGTGAGACTCAATGGTGCAGCAATTTGGAATTTGCTTGGGGATATTCTACATCATGTGTTTCTAGATTATACGTCATGATAGGGGATACCCTCACCTTTTGTTGATTTCCTCAACAATTTTCTTTAAAGTATGCACCAGTGGTAATTAAGTGACTACCCTCAACCGCTGTAAACCTTTCCATGAGTTCCTTATCAAGATATTTACATGATTGTGATTATGATCATCTCATTCTATGATTAAGTTCGTATCCCATTTTTATTTAGATCAAACTCGTTTTTTTTTTCTTTCTGAATATCTGATGCTGCATTTATTATTATTTTCTGAATATCTGATGCTGCATTCATTACTCCCCCTAAAATACTAAAAATCTAAAATCTTTTTGGTTTTTTTTTTTTTTTTTTTGGATTTTAAACACACAGAAACAATCAGAAAGAAAAGAAATATAATCACACAGTATATACAGCTATGCATGCAGACACATAAAATGAAGTTACTCTTTGGTCTCTTCGTCAGGAACTACATCTAACAATATTTTGACACTTAACTCAGTTAACAAGAAATCAAAACGTGGTTTATCAAAAGCTTTTGTGAAAAGATCAGCCCTTTGCGTAGTTGTGCAAATTTGGACAACATCATTTAGCCTTTTCTCATAACAGTCTCGAATAAAATGGTATTTAATCCCTATGTGTTTGGTCTTAGAATGATTCACAGGATTTTTCGTAATAGCTATGGCAGCAGAATTATCAACAAAAATAGGAGTGTTAGAAATATTCAAATCGTAGTCACGAAGCTGCTGTTGTATCCACACAACCTGAGATGCACAGCTTGCTGCAGCAATGTATTCAGCTTCACAAGTGGACAAGGCCACTGCTGTCTGCTTCTTGCACTGCCATGTAACTAGTCTGATTCCAAGGAATTGACAACCTCCTGATGTTGACTTAAAATCTTTCTTGCATCCACCATAGTCGGAATCACTACAAAATCATTATCACAGGGATACCATAGGCCCAAATTCGGAGTTTGCTTTAAATAACGCATAATCTTTTTCACCACAAGCAAATGATGTACATTCGGATTTGCTTGATAGCGAGCACATAAACAAACTGCGAACATGATATCAGGGCGAGACGCTGTTAGATACATCAATGAACCAATGATGGCTCTATATAAGGTTTGAACAACCTTGTCACCTTCCTTATCCGGTGTAATCCCGTGATTCACCGATAGCGGCGTCCTTGCAGGACGTTCATCTTCCATTTTGAATCTTTTCAGAATATCTGATACATATTTTGTCTGATGTAAAAAGATACCCTGATTTGTTTGTACAACCTGAATACCAAGGAAGAATTTGATAGTTCCCATTGAACTCATCTTGAACCGTTTCTGCATTACCTCCTCAAAATCATCCACCATCGTCTTATCTGTAGATCCAAAGATAATATCATCCACGTACACCTGTACTAGCATAATATGTTTGCCCTTTTCTTTGATGAAAAGTGTCTGATCGATGACACCTCTTCTGAAACCATTATCAATCATATAGTTGGACAACGTACCATACCACGCTCTTGGAGCTTGATGAAGCCTATACAGTGCCTTTTCTAGACGATATACCTTTTCTGGAGAGTGTGGATCTGTAAAACCCGGTGGTTGCTTAACAAACGCGGTCTCATTGAGAGTCCCGTACAAAAAGGCGCTTTTGACATCCATTTGATAGACCTTGAAGCCTTTAAAAGATGCGAATGCCAAAAATATTCGAATTGCCTCAAGTCTAGCCACTGGTGCAAATACTTCATCATAATCTATATCAGGGATCTGTTGATATCCCTTCACAACCAGTCTAGCTTTATTTCGAATTACAATACCGTGCTCGTCTTTTTTATTCTTCCATACCCATCGAAGCCCATAAGGTTTGCAACCATGAGGCGGAGTCACCAGTTTCCATACTCCTAAATTCTTGAATTGCAAAAGCTCTTCTTGCATGGCATTTACCAAATCATCATAAAGAAGAGCTTCCTCAACAGAATTTGGTTCAATTTGACACACAAAGCATGAATATGCATGTAAGAAGAGTTTGTCTGACCTATTTAGTGAAGAATAGAAAGCTTGCATAACATTCTCAGTTGAAGATTTCTGATTTTCAGACGTTGAGGCATCATTTGATGGTGCTCCAGAAACTCCTTTCGAATCAACAATAAAATCATCTAAGTGTCGAGGTAGGACCACTGTTCGTGATGATCTACGAACACCTTCAGGTTCTGGTTGTTCTTCCTGAACTTCTACAATTTGTGGCAGATTATGAACACTTTCGCCACTGTCTATAGGTTGTGACTCCTCTTCAGAATCAGATCCATCATAAGATGGACCATCTTGATAATCACCGGATTCTTCATCATCTTGAACAAGTTGTTGTTGCGGCACTGTGTGATGTTGTGGTGCGGTTTGTGATTGCGGAACCATTTGTGATGGAGACGTCTGCATTTCATTCAGCAATCTTGCAATAGCTTCATCATCAGTAGCAACAGATGGAAGACCAAAATAATCAAACAAATCTTCATAATCAAACTGCCATGAAAAACCTTTCCCAGCAGGAATAGCAGCATTTCTTTGAACATCTACTTCGAAATGTTCTTCAACACGTTTAGATACAGTGTTGAAAAATCTTTTGTTTGGATTCCCATAACCAAGAAATATACCAGGAACAGCCTTAGGATTAAATTTTTCTCCAGTATCTCGTATCATGATTGAACACGGTGCACCAAAGGGTTTGAAATGTTTAATGTTAGGCTTCCTTTTATGTAGCAATTCATAGCAAGTCTTTCCATGTCTCTTGACTACTAACAATCTGTTCATTGTATAACACGCTGTAGCCACAGCTTCACTCCAGAAGTTAACCGTTAAACTTGAATCGGCTAACATAGTTCTCGCAGTTTCAATTAACGCTCTGTTACGTCTTTCAGCAACACCATTTGATTGCGGAGTATAAGCTGGACTGAACTGTTGTTGAATGCCTTTCTCGTT
This sequence comes from Rutidosis leptorrhynchoides, assembly GCF_046630445.1. Lineage (NCBI taxonomy): Eukaryota > Viridiplantae > Streptophyta > Magnoliopsida > Asterales > Asteraceae > Rutidosis > Rutidosis leptorrhynchoides. The sequence continues at coordinate 652,087,137 of NC_092334.1, read as the reverse complement.
GCAGAAACTCTCCATCTGCTGATTCTTGAATTCAGTACCATTATCTGTTCGAGTCTTCCTAACCTTTAACTTGTACAAAGATTCCAGCTTCAAAAACAACAACTTTATATTTTCAAATGTGTCAGACTTCTTCTTTAACATCACTACCCAAGAGTATCGTGAGTATTCATCAGTCACTACTAAAAAATATGAATCTCCAGAGATGCTTGTTCGATTAATCGGACCAAAAAGATCCATATGTAACAACTCTAGAGGAACAACAATTGAATGATGTTTCTTTGTTGCATGTGACTTTTTAGTCTGTTTGCCTTTCTTACACGGAAGACATCCTTCAGGAATTTGAAAACTCTTAACATTTACTCCCCCAATCAGATTATTATGAACAAGATTGTTCATCTTTCTTAAGCTCAAATGACCCATACGCTTGTGCCATGAAATTGATTCTTGTTCTGTAGCTTTGGATATGAAAGTTTGATGACCTGTTGCAGCTTTAACATGGGCTGTTGACATATCCAAAATATACAAATCTTTATTTCTGAGAGCTGTCATAAGAATTATCTCTTCCGGTATTACATACTCTTTCTTTAAAATGTAGCATCTTTGATCATCAAAAGCAACCTTATGCTTTTTATCTGCTACTTGCGAAACTGACAGCAGATTATTTGACATCTGCTTCACAAAATTCACTTTATCAAAACTAACATTAGCATTAGAAATCACACCCTGAGCTGTAATAAAACCTCCTTCATCTCCTACAAAAGAAACAGATCCTCCATTTACTGATTTGACATTAGAAAGTAAGGACATGTTTCCTGTCATGTGCCGGGACGCCCCACTATCAACAATCCAGGTATTTCTACTCGGATCGTAGGCGACCTGCACAAAAAGAAAAGAAGTTAGTTTGAGATGGACACCCATGCCCGAATGGCAGTGGGTTTCCCATCGACACCAATAACTTTCACATCCATCCATTGACCCTTTGATCCTGATGGATCATTGGACTTGTCAACAACCTTTGTCTCGGTTTTAGGCTTCCAAACGGTACGTTTACCAATAGATTTCTCATAATAGTCATTCGTTTGAAAATTTTTATTCACACCTGACTGTACCCTTGTGGATGAATTAGCAATAGAATTTGACTTTGGTCTATAAAAACCTTTTGAACTATTACTTGAAGTACCTATGGAACTGGAACTAGAAGCATAGTGTGTAGTTTTCGTTTCAGTGTCAGATTTTCTGTTTGGTGTTTTCCAACGCTGTTGACAGTTAACAGCACAATGACCCTTTTTCCCACATTTATTACAGTTTTGAGTTTCTTTTGTACGTGTTTTTGAACTCAGATGCTTATTGGGAAAAGACTGTTTCATGGGTGACATAGGCTTCTCAACATGATGTTTCAAGCCTGGTCGACGGTTAGGATGCACATATTTAGGCACATTGTTAGTATTAGGGCTCCTTTTATTAAATAGTTCTTCAGGTGCTTGTGTAAGAATATATTCTTTATCTAGGTTGAGTCCCGGCTGATACTTGACAGGTGTCTGAAATATTTTCTTTCCATTAGAGTTCCTAGAGTTTACTTGTTTTCTAGGTGTGGGTTGTCCGCTTTCACTAGCCTTACTAGCATTCAATGGATTTTTCAGGATAGTGATTGGTTTGGATTTTGGTGTCACAAACTCTGAAACTTTTTCATACTCTGAATCAGATTTACTGTCCTCAGCTAAGCCTTCAACAACCGGCTTAGTGCTGTCTGATTTTTCATTCTCTATAGACTTAACACTTAGGATTTCACTAAGGCAAGAATCAGAAGGTTTATTAATGTACTCATTCCTAAGAGGAGGGGGACACTCTTTATAACCTAAACCCTTTTTACCATCATTCTTGTTATAGACGGTATAGTCAATGACATATGACATTCGCGGCCAAGTGTCATTTCTAGCCTTTTCTGACTCATACTTAATCTTAAACTCTTCCTTTTCTCTCTTAGCACATTCAAGTTGATTTAAGTACATCATTATGGCCTTTTGGTCACCTGAAATTGTAGCTCTTAAATCATGAACTTGATTTTCTAGAGTTTTGATTGTCTCCCTGAATTCCTTTTTATTGTTAAACTGAGTTAAATTAGTCTCGTATAAGCCTTTTACCTCAAGATAAGCTGCTTTAACAATCCTAAGTTCCTATTTTACTTCAGGACAGTAGATACATCCTAAGGGGATATCATTCAGTTTAGAAACTATGGATTCAAGTTTAGCAATTTCTAACTTATGATCAGCACAATCGTTACATACCAAAGAAAATTCAGTTTGTACCTTAGAGTCACTTGATGTGTTTGCCATGAACGCATATTCCTTTTCTTCAGTCTCTGATTCAGGTTCAGATTCTGAACTAGAACTAGAACAGTTAGAATTATTCAACTCAACTGAAGTCTTGACATCATCTACCACAATAGTTTCTCCATCTGATGAAGACGAACTACTGTAATCAGTCCATACATCGCCATCATTGTGCATTGCGTACTTGAACTTCTCATACACTCTCTTGTTAAGAACACCTCTTCTAACATATCTGATCATTGCATAAGTTTGCTCAATTCTTGCTTCCATCTTGCTGATGTAACACATGCATTCATTCGCAGTACCAACACAACCAGCTTTCTCTCTCTCTTGTTTCTCACTTTCAGTTTCTTCTTCGGTCTTAGGCATTCTAACAACGTTAGCATGATTTTCATCATCAGCAAATACTGTCCAATCACAACCTTCGTCTGAATATGTTGCAATTAAGCCTTTTGCTTTATCATTTCTGATAGTATCACTGCTCGTTGTTTCAACTGGCACATTAACCTTTGTCTTATTATACTGATTGTGAAATGGGTTGTGAAAACCAGTTTTCTGTGGCCTGGTACATGTTCTTTTGAAGTGTCCTAACTCATTGCAATTAAAACATCTCACTTTTGACATATCAAAACCTAACTTAGTATCTCTAGTAACACCTAAGCTCTGTTGACCTGTCCTTTTCAGAAATTTCTTCGCTCGTCTAATCACACTACCCATAGCCCAGAGGATATCCATCTTTTCAAGTTCATCCTCGTCAATCTGCTCATAATCTTCTGCTTCTAAATGAGCATTACCAATTTGACCACCAACCATTTCATTATAAGAATTAACTACCAAAGCAACTAAAGCCATATCTTCCTCTACAACTGAAAGGGGCCCAGTTCTTAAATTCTCAGTGTTGAGAACTACAGTTTTTGGCTCCTGTCTAATGGTGGACTGATTTGTACTAATAGTCTTATTTACTTGGGTTTGAAACATCACATTTTGAGCAGGTTGTGATCTATTTGCAGCACTATCACTAGAAACAAACGCTGTTTGTAAGGGAGCATGAACATTGCTCAATCCAGAAGTACCAGCTTTGTAAATTATAGGACTCTGCTGACCCTCAAGACGTTTCTTCTTGGTTTCCATGTCCAAGTCCTTTACCATCAATTTTGATGTGAATTTATCTAGGGTCAGTGATTCACCAGCAGACGAAGCTCTGTCTTCTATCTGTTCAATAAACGCATCCCACTTGTGTGGTAAACCATCTGTTAATTGTTTGATAGCTTTCTGTTCTGTAACTTCTACACCTAAGTTACCCAATTCAGAAACAAGATGACGATAACGAATGATTGTCTCCTCTAACGTTTCATGACTTAGAGCAGCAAACCTTTTCCATTCACTTTTGATTACTTTGGCTTTCTTTTCACGATACGCCTTATTTCCTTCTACACCTATCTTAATAGCATTCCAAAGAGAATATGATGTTAAGTGCATTTGATATTGATGATAAATATCACCATCTAAACCCTGAGTCAATTGAGCATAACATCTATATTCTAAGGCATATGTTTCTTTTTCTATCACGCTATAATCTTCATACTTTTTACTATTACCATCAGTACCTAAAGGCTCTTTATATTCATGTTGTATCAAATCCCACATTCTAGGATCAAGGCCTCTAATGTAATTCATAAACCTAGACCTCCATCTAATGTAATCATTTGTATTATCAAGTCTAGGAGCACGATTGGCACTGCCTGATTCACTATCAGATAGTAAAATGTTTTGAACGCCGGAAGTAATTGCTATTGCCTGATCAGACATCGTTAAAATTAATTAAGATTGAATATGATCCAAAGTCGGTCGACTGTTGGTGACAGTCGGTCGATGAACAGGTACAGTCGGTCGATTGTCAAAGGTTAATCGGTCGAAGTTCTGTTTACATTTAGTCAAATGGTAGTACTTTTCTCAATCGGTCGATGTTCCTTCAATCGGTCGGTTTAGAACTTAAGTCGGTCGGTTTAGCATTTAAGTCGGTCGGTTTAGCATATGTCGGTCGGTTTAAGGACAATCGGTCGAACTAATAACAATCGGTCAAAATACACGAAAATCGGTCGATTGGCTCCTAAGTCGGTCGACTGTACTTTCTTTCAGAGCTAGAATCCAAAAATCAGGTTTTTGACTTCTAAACGATTTCAAGCTCAATTTTCGAACTAAAACTACTGACCAACACCTTAAACAACTTAGAATGACTTCTGCAAACACTCTAAAGCAATTAAAACCAAAGGTTTAACATAAAAGTATACAAAATTCAATCCAAAACCAATTTTTGACCCAAAAATATATCAAGAACTCGTTTAAAACAATTGATTCAGCAAGCCGTAGCTCTGATACCACTTTGTAGATGCTGGGAGAGGATCTTAGAATCAACCTAACACGATCTAGAGGCGGAATAACACTAGAATGAGCTTAAACAAATATCTATGGGTTTTCGGGTTCGTACAAGCCAAACCAAGATTAGATCTTGATAAACACGAAGCCTAGACTGACATTCTGTGGTATTTGGACATGAAGATTGAGAGAGACTCGACCTAGAACTGTTTTCGTGTATGTGTAATGTGCAGAGTTGTTAACCAAGATAATGAAGATTAACTTGGCTTAAATACCTCAGTTCCTATGAAGGTCGACTGTGGATGACAGTCGGTCGACTGACTATGTCAGTCGGCCGACTATCGAGTAATATTACAAATTATATTTAAACATTTACAAATATAAAATAACACATCGACAATCAACGTTTAACAATATTACAGGTTACAACATGATCGAATAAAACGTTAAACTTCATGGAACTAGGGATTACAAAATATGCACTAACAATATTCTTATTATTTTATTGGGAGTCAATATCGTGAGTATGCCTAATTTTCTTGTATGCCTAATTGGCTAATTTTATGATTAGGGTGTAACTCAACATACATTAACCAACCAATAACTCTCTGTAATGCTAGCTAACATACACAACGTATAAGTGGGACAACAGGTTTCATTTCATATCTTGTTTAAACCATGGTGTTACGTAAATTATCTCGCAATTATGCTCAATGTCATTCATATAAGTCTTTTGTCCAGGATCATTTAGTTGAGACCTTATATGCAAAAAAAGCAGAATAGATATGAACTAAATTTACCTTTAATTGCAGACAACATATAATAAGCTTCTGCACATATTCAATACTGTAATATTTTTCCTCTTCTTCTCAGAATCCATAGTTGGATGTATACAATTCAACACTTCCCAGGCCTTGTCTGCAACTACGGCCCAAGCGTCAACCTGAATCAATTTCGGATCCGGATTATTCACGGAGAAGCAAGATGCGGCACCATATAATAATCAGACAAAAATTAAACGCATACAGAAACTAGCACAAAAACCATCATAAATGAACTGAAAGTAAAATTGCGCTTGTATAATGTAAGCTGGAGTTGGATCAGAAAAAGTAAAATTAGGAGAATTATTTGTTAGGGTTTCTGAAATTAGAATAAAGGGTTTTTGCTGCTACCGTGTGCATTCTTTTTCGTCGCAAAAACAGGAAGTTAATTAATAGAGTAAAAGCCAATTCATCAAACTTATGATAGGCAATTCATCTTTCTGTTTGGTGTTTAACTGTTGCCGAATTTGGCCGCCAAGGGTTTCTGTTTTTGTTCTCATCTAAATTCGTGAGATTGTTGGTTTGAATGGTTTGTTTCAAGGTTTGTGGTCCCATGTAAATTTGATTCACTTTTTTTTTAAAACGTTATTGGTTGGGCATCCATTCGTCAGTAGGTATTTCACTTTCGGTGAAAAAAATGACTTTTTTTATTCTATCATAGAGGAATGATTGTTTACATCTTACCTCCTTATACCCCACTTTTATGGGATTGAATTTTGTTGTTGTTGTTGTTTCAAGGTTTATGGGTTTTGCCTCAACCGGTGATATTTGGTGATTTATTTCAAGGATGTTAGTTAGTGTTTATGTTTGTACTTGGTGATTTGTTTTAAGGAGGTTGGTTAGTGTTGTTATAATATATAAATATATATATATATATATATATATATATATATATATATATATATATATATATATATATATATATATAAATGGATAGTCAATTATTGATACACAAAAGTAATATTATTGTATTACCTAAACTTGTGATATTTTTGCTATAAATAGCCATGAATGCAAGCATTAAACTTGCACTATTTCTCACACTTACAAAGTGTTTTCTTTCTTTCTCTCCATTATCATCTTTGTTCTTACACTTCATTATTAGTATTCTTAATCAAGAATCAAATCACTAAAGGTAGTTATAAGCATACTGAATTATAACATCAAGAATCAAACCACTAAAGGTAGTTATAAGCCTACTGAATTATAACACGTTATCAGCACGATAATCTTAATACTAGTTATGGTTGGCTCTGCCACCTAAATGATATATGGTCGGTTATACCACCTGAATAATATATGGTCGACACTGTCGTCTAATTATCATTTATGTTACTAACATTTATATTTCAATTATCTAACATTTATATGGCCGACACCGTCGCCTAATTATCATTTATGTTACTAACATTTATATTTCTATTATCTAACATTTATATGGCCGACACTGTCACCTAATTATCATTTATGTTTACTAATATTTATATTTATGTTATATAACATTTATTAATGATTGCTTACATATGGTCGACACTGTCACCTACTTATCATTTATGTTATATTAAATTTATGTTTAATGTTTATATACTTATGAATATAAAGTGACTATAATTTATCATGTTGTTTGTTTTAATAGAAAATGTCGAATCTGAGAAAGCTTAGATTTACTCCTTTAGAATCAACTGGAAACAACTACATGCCATGGGTTATAAAAGTAAAAATGCATCTTAAATCAATGGGCATTCTTGAAGCCATAAATGAAAACAACACTTGTTCTGAAAAAGAACAAGCAACGGCATGTTGCTTTATTCATCAACATATTGATGAATGCTTACAAAATAATTATGTGACTGTAGAAGATCCCCATGTTTTATGGGAAGGTCTCAAAAGCAGATTCAATAATCAAAGATAAATTTTACTTCCAGCTGCTATGGAACAATGGAGAACATTAAGGTTCCAAGACTTTAAGAAAGTAAATGAATATAGCTCAGCTCTGTATAATACATGTTCACAACTTAAATTCTGTGGACATGAAATAAGTGATGCAGACATGATGGAGAAAACTTTCTCCACAATGAATGCTGCAAACATCATAGTGTAAAGAAATTTGAGAATGCTAAAGTTCAAAACATATCCTGAACTTAATTCATATCTCTTAGTTGTAGAGCAAAATGATGAGCTATTAATGAAAAATCAGCAATCCCGTCCTACTGGTACACTTGCAATCCCTGAAGCAAATACTGCAAATAATTATAAACAGGGACAAGGACGCGGGCAAGGTCGTGGTTATAATAACCATCACCATCATCATGCCAAAAGCCATAACTATGGTAGAAACCATCCTTATGGTAATGGTAATGGGCGAGGACGTGGTCGTGGTCGTGGCCGTGGTGGTCAAAGAAATAATAATCCACGAAAATATAAATATCAACCACAAAACAAGCCCACTAAACAAGATGTTGAAGAAAATTCTTCTAAAAATTCTGAAGAATCTTGCTACAGATGTGGTAGAATGGGCCACTGGGCTAATACTTGCCGAACATCTAAACATCTTGTTAAGATGTATCAGGATTCGCTGAAAGATAAAGAAAAGGAAGTAAACTTTGTGGATAACGTCGATCCAACAGTCACTGAGAAACCATCTGATTTAAATGAAGATTTCTTGAATGTTTAAGTTGTGTGTCTTTCGAAAAATAAACGATTTAATATCGTCTGTCTTTGTCATTATGTTTGCTAAATGTTTCAGTACTATCTATTTGCATTTAAAATATTGTGTAATATTAATGTACTCACTATTTATTTCTTATATATGAAGTTCAATATGAATTTTGCTGGAATACAACATCAATCAAGTGGTGGAGATCTCTGTATAGCAGACAGTGGAACTACACACACTATACTTAAATCCGAGAAATATTTTATTGATCTAAAACCAACGGAAGGAACTATACATACAATATCAGGACCTGCTAACTTGATAAAAGGGATAGGAAAGGCAAATTTCATACTACCAAATGGTACAAAATTTTTAATAAATGATGCCTTATTTTCTCCCAAGTCAATCAGAAATTTATTGAGTTTCTCTGACATATACCTTAACGGGTATGATTATCAGTCAGTGACAACAGAAAATGAGAAATATTTAAGTATCACTGACAAGAGTCATGTGGTTGAAAAACTGCCAAGACTTAGTTCTGGATTACATTATACACATATAAATGTACCAGAAATACATATGGTAGTTAGCGAAAAATATATTGATTCTGGTGTATTCAGTTTATGGCATAACAGATTAGGCCATCCAGGATCAACAATGATGAAAAGGATTATTGAATGTACTCATGGACATCCACTAAAGGATAGAAAAATCCATCATGATACAATGGTTCCATGTACATCTTGCTCTCTTGAAAAATTGATAACTAGACCCTCACCACTTAAGGTTGAGAAAGAATCACCAATGTTTCTTGAAAGAATTCAAGGTGATATATGTAGACCAATTCATCCACCATGTGGACCATTTAGATATTTCATGGTTCTAATAGACGCATCTATCAGATGGTCTCATGTTTGTCTGTTATCAAGCCGTAATGTGACATTTGCAAAATTTCTTGTCCAAATTATTAAATTGAGAGCTCATTTTCCTGATTACACCATTAAAAGGGTAAGACTTGATAATGCTGGTGAATTTACATCTCAAGCATTTAATGACTATTGCATGTCTATAGGAATTGTTGTTGAACATTCTGTTGCTCATGTGCATACACAAAATGGTTTAGCCGAGTCATTGATTAAACGTTTACAGTTAATCGCTAGACCATTGATAATGAGAACAAAACTCCCTGTATCTATATGGGGTCATGCAATTTTACATGCTGCTGCATTGATTCGCATCAGACCAAGTGCAAGTCATAAATATTCCCCCCTACAACTTGCTTTTGGTCAAGAGCCAAATATTTTCCATCTTAGAACATTGATTGTGCAGTGTATGTTCCAATTGCAACACCACAACGTACAAAAATGGGTCCTCAAAGGAGGTTGTGAATATATGTTGGATATGAAACATCTTCAATATTAAGGTATATTGAACCTATGACAGGTGACGTTTTTACAGCACGTTTTGCTGATTGTCATTTTAATGAAACATTGTTCCCTGGATTAGGGGGAGAAATGAAAAATAAAGAAAATGATGTTTCATGGTGTGAACCTCAATTAAAGTATCTTGATCCTTGCACAAAAGAATGCGAGACAGAAGTTCAAAAGATAATGCATATACAAGAACTTGCAAATCAATTGCCTGATGCATTTACAGATACAAAAACGGTGACAAAATCATATATACCAGCAGTAAATACTCCAGCTCGAATTGAAATTCCAAAAGCTGGCAATAACGTCACTCATGAATCTTTGCCACGTCAGAAACGTGGAAGACCAATTGGTTCAAAGGATAAAAATCCTCGAAAAAGAAAATCAGCTGATAATGAAGTAAAAGAAAGTGTTCAAGAAGAACCACAAATCAGTACTCCTACTGCAGAGGAGATTGATGATGTCAATACAGAAATTGCAATCAATTATGCATATTCAAAAATATTATGGAACCGAAATGAAATGAAAAATCTTGATGAGAAATTTTCATTTAATGTTGCATATGACATCATGAATAATGATGATGATCCAGAACCAACATCTATGGTTGAATGTCAAAATAGACATGATTGGGCTCAATGGAAAGAAGCAATACAAGCTGAATTAGAATCACTCAATAAAAGAAAAGTTTTCGGATCCATCATTCTCACTCCTAAAGATGTGAAACCTGTAGGATACAGATGGATTTTTGTCCGAAAAAGAAATGAGAAAAATGAAGTTACAAGGTATAAAGCTAGACTTGTAGCTCAAGGTTTTTCTCAAAGACCGGGAATTGATTATGAAGAAACTTATTCCCCTATTATGGATGCAATTACTTTTAGGTACTTAATCAGCCTGGCAGTTTCTAAAAATTTAGAAATGCATCTCATGGATGTTGTGACTGCTTACCTATATGGATCACTTGATAGTGATATATATATGAAGATACCTGAAGGATTTAAGGTACCAGAAGCATCAAATGCAAAACCCAAAGAAATGTATTCGATTAAATTACAAAGATCTTTATATGGGTTAAAACAATCGGGACGTATGTGGTATAACCAATTAAGTGATTACTTGATAAGCAAAGGGTATACAAATAACCTTACTTGCCCTTGTATTTTCATTAAGAAAACAACATCCGGATATGTGATCATAGCTGTTTATGTTGATGATCTTAACATCATAGGTACAAATAAAGAGATCTATGAAGCCATTCAACTTCTAAAGAAAGAATTTGAAATGAAAGATCTCGGAAAAACCAAGTATTGCCTTGGTTTACAAATTGAGCATATGCCTAATGGTTTACTTGTACATCAAACAACATATACTGAAAAGATTTTGAAACGTTTCAATATGGACAAGGCAAAACCATTAAGTACTCCTATGGTTGTTAGATCACTCAATGTTGAAACTGATCCATTTCGTCCATGTGAAGATCATGAAGATATTCTTGGACCAGAAGTACCATATCTTAGTGCAATTGGAGCTCTTATGTATCTTACAAATTGTACAACACCTGACATTTCTTTTGCAGTTAATTTGTTGGCAAGGTTCAGCTCTGCTCCTACCAAAAGACACTGGAATGGGATCAAACACATATTTCGATACCTTCGAGGAACTACTGATTTAGGATTATTTTATTCTAACGAATCAAAACAAGATTTGGTTGGTTATGCTGATGCAGGTTATTTATCTGATCCACATAAAGCTAAATCTCAAACTGGATATGTATTCCTAAATGGAGGTACTGCAATATCATGGCGTTCTCAAAAACAAACACTTGTTGCTACATCATCAAATCATGCCGAAGTGATTGCATTACATGAAGCTACTCGGGAATGTTTTTGGTTGAGATCAATGACACAAATCATTACTGATTCTTGTGGACTAGAAAATGATAAAAGTCCAACAATTATCTATGAAGATAATGCAGCTTGCATAGCACAGATGAAAGAAGGGTATATCAAAAGTGACCGAACCAAACACATACCTCCTAGATTCTTCTCATACACCCAAAATCTCATTAAGGACAACGAGATTGAAATGAGATATGTTCAATCCAGCAAAAACTCTGCTGATCTTTTCACGAAAGCACTTCCAACTGCTATTTTCAGAACACATGTTCATAACATTCGCATGAGACATGTTCAAAAGATGTAACAACCGAAGCGATGTCTACTTGAGGGGGAGTCAACTCCATGCTGCACTCTTTTTCCCTTAGCTAAAGTTTTTCCCACTGGGTTTTCTTTAGCAAGGTTTTTAACGAGGCAGTAACTTACAGTTGATCTTCAACAAACAAAATTACTATCCAAGGGGGAGTGTTATAATATATAAATATATATATATATAAATGGATAGTCAATTATTGATACACAAAAGTAATATTATTGTATTACCTAAACTTGTGATATTTTTGCTATAAATAGCCATGAATGCAAGCATTAAACTTGCACCATTTCTCACACTTACAAAGTGTTTTCTTTCTTTCTCTCCATTATCATCTTTGTTCTTACACTTCATTATTAGTATTCTTAATCAAGAATCAAATCACTAAAGGTAGTTATAAGCATACTGAATTATAACATTAAGAATCAAACCACTAAAGGTAGTTATAAGCCTACTGAATTATAACAAGTGTTTCTTTTTTCTTTTTTTTCTTTTTTCTTTTTTTGTACTTGATGATTTGTTTCAAGGATGTTGGTTAGTGTTTTTGTTTCTACTTCTAAACTCATTCTCCGTTTTCTTCTTGTACGATGGTTTTTCACACTTGATTTCCCTCAGTTGGGATCACCCTTGTGGCGCTGCTCGTTCTTCTCGGCGCCATCTCTTTGTCAAGTTTGCTTTCGTGGTGTTGTGGGTATGTTTATGGATACAACTCTTGGGTTTCAATGATACTTTTGGGTATCCATTTGTTGGTTTCAGTCCCCGACACCGGTATTCAAGTTTGGGTCGGGTTCAATCACTAAGTTTGGTATATGAGGGTATTGTAAGACCCTAATTTTTTTTTTAAATACACAACGGAAGTACTTTATCGACATATTAAATATCAAACACACTTAATTAACTAGGATCTTAAAAAAACCTTCATCAAGTATTATTACGAAATATCAGAGTTAAGTCGATAATGTCAAACGTACGATAATGTCAAACATAACAAACGTAGCCCTGCTTCACCCATCCCAGTAGCATGCAACACTAAACTTGCAGGGGAGAAGATGTGGGGATTAGCACGAAGCTAAGTGAATGAAACAATCCTAACAGATATCAGCATATAGCATCGAGCTATAGTACAATTGCATAAACACAACAATTCACATAATCTCAAGGAGACCGGCGGCCTGGCCTGACCATTAACTACTAGCTGATCGGGCTAGAGTTTACCGAGAGTTCTTTGTTACTGAATACTTAGTATAAAGATCCAGACGTAACGAACGCGTCCTTTAAACTATACTACCCAGACAGTAACATTGAACCCAACCTAACAAATCAAGGTTGACTCCTTCAGCCTAACAAATCAAGGCCGATAATCACAATGTGCACATAATCCTACATATACAACATAGTATATTCAACAATAATATAAAAGCATAACCCGCTACTCTATACAAATATCCGAAAGGATAATTCCACTCACCGTTACCAGCAAAACTCAGTGGTCTAATATTACTGAGCCTTCATATCCACTTTGTCACCTGAGAATATCATATTCTTAGTTAGAATAGTCTCAATCAATAATATCATTATTCAGACAGTTAAACAATTTTAACACAATCATATTGATCACATGGGTCAAGTTTGCACTTGACCCATTATTGCCATTACTCACACATGCATGAGTCCGGTCATGCGCGCTTGTGATCATGACAAGTGCACAGATGAAACCAACCAAAATCCTAATACGTCAGAGTTCTCACTCACACGCGTGTAAGGGCCTACGTACGTGTGACTTTTGCCACACGCATGGGTAACACAATAGACACGTATGTTTAATATAACTTTTAATAATATTTGCGCTAAGTATATTAACGAATTTCGAGCCTCTATCCACTATTTCAAATAAATATTGTAATATTAGGTAACCGAAGTTCAACCCGTATGCCTTACGATAATTATTCCACTATACTCCGATCCATGGCTCGAAAGTCAATAATACAAACAATATATATATATATATATATATATATATATATATATATATATATATATATATATATATATATATATATATATATATATATATATATATATATATTCAAAACGCAAGCCTCATAATAAAAACACTTAACTCGTCTCTAACAAGTAGCAATTAAACATAATAATAGCACATATCTTAGTTTTATGAAATCATATAAGAACACTCACTCTATGATCTTTTCTAAAGATCATGACGCACTTATGATGCTCATAGCGCTAGCTCGCTTTCCTTGTACTATAATAACCCACTATATTTTTATTTTGTGCAATTTTGTAGGTGTACGTATCTATACTAAAGAAAAGAGATGTTTTGATTGAATGCATAGCAACAACCTATTTATACTAAGTTGTTAAGCTACTTGCCATTAGACCTAGTCCATAGCTAGTGTGTGGTGTCATTCAAATTGTAAGTTCTTAACTACTAAGGTATAGTACACGTATGTGTTTCACAAGACTAGTCATTCAGTAAAAGTGACTCGCCTTTCAGATATTTTAGTAAAGAAAATTATCCTTTCACTATATGATTAGTCATCAATACAATATTTAATTCATATGAATTTACGTCTCTTGCTAGTACACCAAAAGCACAACTTAATTACATAATATAAGTTTCATCTACGACTCTACGTAGTATCATGCATGCATATCTATATTTTGTAACAATTTTGTAACATCCTCACTATTAAAATAAGTATCATACTCGGTTTCTAAAACACAATGTTTACGTTAACTAGTCCTAACAAAGCTCAATTCAGTCAAACATATACAATTTGTGACCATCGTCACTGATAGTGCTCCAAATGAACATATATTTAGTCGCAATATCCTTCCAATATGTAAAGCTTTTAGTTGCAATTGTTCTATTTTCAAGTAATATTCATTTAAATAAATAAGTGCGAAGACAAAAGAAGAAAACGACGATTTGAAGACGCAAATGACCAAAAAGCTAAAACGTACAAGTTACAATCCAAGTGGTTCAATTTATTGATGAGAAACGTCTAAAAATTACAAGAGTACAAGTCGCGGAACGCAAAGTACAAGATATCTAAGCATACGAAAAGGCGTTCGAAAATCCGGAACCGATACATAAACCAAGCATCAACGCGCAAGTCAACGGAGCTAAAATTACAACTCAACATTGCACAAGAACATAATATAATATATATATATATATATATATATATATATATATATATATATATATATATATATATATATATATATATATATATATATATATTATATTATATATATTATATTATATATATTAAATAATCGAGCCGCCCACGTTTTGAAGCAAAAATATCTGCACCCAGCTGGCCATGCGATCGCATGGCCTGGAAGAACAAATTCCATGCGATCGCATGGAGTGAAATTCCTGGCCAAGTCTATAAATTGCAACATTTTTCGGACGCGTTTACACACACCTTCATATATTTTCTTTCTCTCTTATGTAATATATATTTATATTATAATTTTAATAATAAAGTTATGGTTTAGTTGGGTTATTGTAAGAAATATTTTACGGGATTTAAAGTCGGAGTTCTGTCCGTGTAACGCTACGCGATAAATAATCACTGTAAGCTATGTTCTTCCTTTTTAAATTAATGTCTCATAACTAAGTTATTATTATGCTTTTTTGAGCCGAAGTAATCGTGATGTTGGGCTAAATATTAAGACGGGGTTATTGGATTTTGTACCATAATTAGGGTTTGGACAAAAGACCGACACTTGTGGACATTGGACTATGAACTATTAATAGATGGAAGGTATTGTTTAATCGAATGACAACTCATTAGAATATGTCGAACCTATCTTCAAATTAGTTAATCTAATAATTATTAAATGATTATGAATGTCCTATTTAGTGACGTTTATACGACATCTTTTACGATCATTTAATTAATTATTCGGGTTGGGTAATTGATTATTCAAACTGATCAAGTGGGTAAACTAATGTTCATATCTTATTAAAACAGGGGTGGATTACATACAAGGGTAATTGGTGTAATTGTTAACAAAGTATTAAAACATTGGATTACACGCAGTCGATAACCTGGTGTAATTATTAACAAAGTATTAAAACCTTGTTACAGTTTAAATCCCTAATTAGTTGGAATATTTGACTTCGGGAATAAGGTTAATTTGTCGAGCATTTTATAATTATGACTGATGAACTATTATGGACAAAAATCAGATAGGTTTCAAATAAATCTAGGACAAAGGACAATTAACCCAGAGTAATGAATTAAAATCAAAACGTCAAACATCATGATTACGGAAGTTTAAATAAGCATAATACTTTTATTTCATATTTCATCGTACCTTTATTTACTGTCATTTTAATTACTTCAATTTACGTTATCGTAATTTAAATTCTGTCATTTATATTATCGTCATTTATCTTTACGCTTAAAATATAAAATCGACAAACCGATCATTAAACGGTAAAACCCCCCCTTTTATAATAATAATAATTGTAATATATATATTTATATTTTGTACAAATATAGTTAATAAAAGTATAGTGTAAGCTCAGCCAGCTCCCTGTGGAACGAACCGGACTTACTAAAAACTACACTACTCTACGATTAGGTACACTGTCTATAAGTGTTGTAGCAAGGTTTAGGTATATCCCATCTATATAAATAAATAAAACTTGTATCATATTTCACCGTATTTCATATTAAAAATAATACTATTTCGTACACCACCTCGCACACATCAAGTTTTTGGCGGCGCTGTCGGGGACTCGGTAAAAAAACGCTATATTTATTAAAACTATATTTTTGTAAAAATATTTTATTTCTTATTTCGTAAAAATATTTTGTTTAAGTGTTAAAAAAATATAAATATAAAAAAAATAAAAAAATTGAGCGTGCACGAATTTGAGCCTGCACTCAAGCTGAACCTCAAGCTCATGCGATCACAAGAGCACAGAGCTTTAAACCCATGCGACCGCATGGAATAATCTGACAAACCTGATCCTCGTACAACATTAAATACGGTTTAGGTTTTTAATTAATTATTATTATTAATATTTAACCTAATTAGGTTTTTAATAAATTAATTAGTTTTTAAGTTTAGTTTTAAATTATAATTAGTAATATTAAGTTTTAATATTATTATAAATTATAAAATTAATACTTTTATAAATAATAATATAAAAATAATATATTGATAAAAATAAGTAAGTTTATCATTTTTTTTGTTTCTTTTTATAAATTGTATATTTTAATCTTTTAATTTGTAATTTGTATATTTGTCGTTCGTAGTAATTAGTTTTAAGGATAGTTTTTGCCGTAGTTATTTTATATTTCTAGATTTGTTAGGCTTTGCCGTAAAATCCCTCAAGTGCTTTTTCTTTAGATTAAGATCTAGGCGCTTTAGAATTTTGCGACGCCGTTTTAATTTTATAGATTTTAGTGCTTTTTAAGTAATTGCCGTTTTCACGTTTAGAATTCCTTTTAAGCTTTAATTCCTTTAGGCGCAACTTTTTAGATTTAATTTTTAGACTTTTAAGTTTCAACGCTTTTCTTTCGACGCTTATTTTTCGACTTCTTATTTTTCGACGCGCTTTTTCTTTTTAATTTCTACGTTCTAGTTTTTAGGACTTAGACCTTTTATTTTCTTTAAATTTCGACGAAAAATTATTTTAAGCAGTTAAATTGATAGACATCCAAATTTTCTGGTTCGTAGTAATAGTTGAATTTGTTAGTGGCAAGTTGTGGGCTTCCGATTTAAAAGGTCCT
Organism: Rutidosis leptorrhynchoides; assembly: GCF_046630445.1. Taxonomy (NCBI): domain Eukaryota; kingdom Viridiplantae; phylum Streptophyta; class Magnoliopsida; order Asterales; family Asteraceae; genus Rutidosis; species Rutidosis leptorrhynchoides. The sequence goes on along the minus strand of NC_092334.1, from coordinate 652,069,536 downwards.
GACTACCTGCTGCATCTATTGGCTATTCGAAACGTGGGCAAAATCAGAAAAGTCTATTAATTTGATAACTTATATAATTTTTATTTTTTTTATAACTAATAGGATATTCAGTGAATGCACCGAGCAAAACGTTCACCACCTTTTAAACGTTCACCAACTGTAACTCGATCAAGACATCTAGCCAATATAATCGCTGTTGATTTTTCTTTAGAATCATCATCTAGTCAAACAAGAACTCCAATTCAAATTTCCGATAATCCATTTTTTGAACCGACTTCACGATTGAGCAACCCGAAGATATTCAAGGACAATTCCAAGGTCCTGAAGAACCAATCATTCAACCGGAGGTTGTCGAGAAAGAAACCATTAAATCAGAATCCTCTAGTGATTCAAATTCAATAAATTTAATCATGGAAAATCTAGAACCCCAAAGTATGGAAGACCGAATGAGAGCCACACGCACTGGCCAAGGTCACGCCATTATTCGGCCAGATGTTAATGCGTCAGATTATGAAATCAAAGGACAAATTCTACACATGGTAACTAATCAATGCCAATATAGTGGTACGCCAAAAGAAGATCCAAACGAACGTCTTCGAACCTTTAATAGGATCTGTACTTTATTTAAAATCAGAGAAGTTGATGATGAACAGATATATCTCATGTTGTTTTCCTGGACTTTAAAGGAAGAAGCCAAAGATTGGTTAGAATCGTTACCTGAAGGAGCGATTGATACATGGGATGTCTTAGTTGAGAAATTTCTTAAAAGATTCTTTCCAGCATTTAAAGCCGTGAGACTTCAAGGAGAAATTGTTACGTTCGCGCAAAAGCCAAATGAAACATTATATGAGGCGTGGACAAGATTCGGAGAGTTGTTGAGAGGATGTCCTCAACACGGTTTAGACACTTATCAAATAGTACAAATATTCTACCAAGGTGTCGACGTTGCTACATGAAAAGACATCAACACAGCAGCTGGTGGTTCCATTATGAAGAAAACCGCTACCGAAGCTCACAAAATCATTGATAACACAGCCTCCCACTCGCATGAGTGGCACTAGGAAAAAGATATTTTTCGTTCATCTAAAGCGGCTAGAGCCGATTATAGCCATGACTTTGATTCTATTTCCGCAAAAATAGATGCTTTCGAGAGGCGAATGGAAAAGATGACTAAAGATATTCACGCAATACGAATCAGTTGTGAGCAATTCGGTGGACCACACTTAACAAAAGATTGTCACATTGAACAAACCATGGAACAACGTGAGAATGTTTCCTACATGAACCAAAGGCCGGGAAATAATTATCAAAATAATTATCAACCGCCAAGGCCAAACTTTAATCGAAATCAAAACATTATTTACAATCTAAATGGACCCAACAACAACTCGTATAACCAACAAGGTCCGAATAACCAACCAACTCAAAACAACACTTTCAATCAACAAAGAACTGGCTTGTATAAACCATCACAACAAACCGAAGAGAAAATGCCAAATCTGGAAGAAATGATGGCAAAGCTAATGGAATCTCAAACACAATTTATTACATCTCAAACCCAAACAATGAGAGGTTTGATCAGTCATTAAAAACTCAACAAGCTTCCATTTTGAATCTAGAAAAACACGTAGGTACTCTTGCTAGCATGATGAGTAAGAGGGAACAAGGAAAGCTACCGAGTAATACTGGAGTAAATCCTCGAAATGAGAATGTTAATATGGTTTCAACGAATTTTGAAAAATCAGCACCAGAAGATGGGAAGGTTTTAGATGTAAGTAACAATGAAGAAGTTACACCACCACCACCACCCGAGTATGTAAAACCAGTGGTGGCACCATACAGACCACCCATCCCGTTTCCAAGAAAAGGAGTTGAGTATGAGAAAGTAATAGGTAATAAAGTTTGTGATACCTCTGGAAAGAAGAAGAAGAATAAGAAAGTGCAAGAAACAAAAACCGTAAAAGTAAACCTGGTGAAGATAGTTCCACCAAAACTTCCACCCAGGTTGGGTGATCCGGGTGAATTTATTGTTCCTTGTCTACTTAGTGATTATGTCATATATGATACACTAGCAGATTTAGGTGCGAGTGTAGTGACCCGTCCTAATCCATCTGGACGAAGTCTTTAACAGTTGGTCCCATTGCGAGGTTCTGACCTCTATATGCCATGAACGACTCCATGTAATATGAGCAAATGCACAACGGAAGATTTCTTTCATACCTGAGAATAAACATGCTTTAAAGTGTCAACCAAAAGGTTGGTGAGTTTATAGGTTTATCATAAAACAATAAAATTCATCATGTTGATAGACCACAAGATTTAAATGTTGCATGGTACAAATGGGCCCGAATCCTATACCCACATGTAATGTACATGCGATATCTTTTAATACAGTACACCTTTCTTGTGTACGAAATCATTTTTCATAAATCTTAGTAACCGTACACATATCTCGTGCACAAAATAATATACACATAACCTGTGTATAAAATCATTCTCTCGATACATAACATTCATATCAATTGGTGGCAATTATCATGTCCACATAATTCAATGGTGGCAATTTTCATGTCCACATAATTCAATGGTGGCAATTATCATGTCCACATAATTCAATGGTGGCAATTATCATGTCCACATAATTCAACAATAATCCGCAGAACTTCTGTCTGCATAATAATTCATTCAAGGAATGTTTTGCTTGTGTCTATCTCGTCAAACATTTATAAAAGCATTTCATGTATTCGCAGTTCAAAATATATTTCAAAAGCATTTAATAAAGCAGTTGTAAAAACAGCGCATGTATTCTCAGTCCCAAAAATATAAATAGTAAAAAGGGAGAAAATGAACTCACCATACTGTAATTCGTACTAAAAATACATATATCGTCATTGAATAAGTGCAAGGTTGGCCTTGGATTCATGAACCTATATTAAGTATATATATTAACAATTATACTTATAATCGAAGAACTAAAGTTTTAAGTTATGTTAATTATTGATTTGAATATATTTATTTTTATATATTATATACTACAATGTATAAATATTTTCATACATAATTATATTAATATCTTATAATATATATATTCTTAGAGATGTTTATTTGTTATGATAACATAAAATAATAATAATAAAAATGATAATATTTATAATAGTAAAAATAATGATACTATTAATAATGATAATAATAATAATAATTTTTAATAAAAGTACTAATTTTAAAAAGAATGATAATTTTTAATAATACAATACTTTTAATAAACATGATAATTTTAATGAGGCTTTTAATGATAATAATAATAATGTAAAAATAATATTAATGTTAAAATAATAATAATAATAATAATAAATAATAAATAACTACCTCAAATAAGTAGTCCTTAAAGATGCTCAAGTCTGGGTTTGAACCCGCGACGTCCCGCTAACCCAATAACAACCTAAACCTTTGATCCGTCAGTTACATCAATGTAATAGCTCGCGTTTTCAGTTATTTAACTCGTACTAATTTGTTTCTATTTTCTTCAAGTTTTCCATCATTATGCTTCATACCCTACCGTCAACGAATCCATCTATCATCATCATTATCTTTTCGTGATATCTCATCACCATCATTATTAAATTATCAACACCGTTATCTCTTAATCAAATCACTCGCCACTTGAATATTTTTGGTCCCAAGATTTTAATGATTCCAAAGTGTCAAGAATATAATATCAATTAAAAAAGCTAAATTATTTTTCCTTGGCTGTGGGTGTCGTGACCAAGCAAACCCCCAAGGGGTCCTCCACTCTTATTTAATTCTCGACATGGACTCCAAATATATTTTTAAATTCTCTAATAACCTTTTGCTAACATTCTCACAATTAAAATAAATGTCACGTGCTCCTACTACTTGGTTATGATCACCATACAGGCCGGTCCTTTTTGTTCAATTACAATGAGGAAATCTCATTAATTAAGTACTTCGCTTCTGAATCCCGAATAGGTTTAAGCTTTTCAAGACGTTGGCTCGATTTAAACAAAAAACAGTTGCAGAAGTAGGTATCCTTTATGGTGGTTCATAGTGGTTTCCAAGTGACGTTTGATCGAAATAGAAGTAGACTAGGTGACTGCAGTAGTAGTTTCTATGGCGTGGGGGTGATTTCATGATGGACAAAGGTGATGAAGCGAGCGTGGTTCAAGGTAATGGTTTTCAAAGAAAACAACTCGGTGGTGGTTGTGATGACTTCAAGGTGATGGTTTAATGGTTGTAAACAGCAACAATGAGGTGTCGATGTTGGGATTCGATTATAAACAAAATTATGGCAGCCCACTAAGCAAAGGAAAACACGTAACAACAACGTTCACTACACAACTTACAACAACTAAATTTTACAGCCAATAACTAAATCAAGTTCGTGGCCCACTAGAAAATCGGATATAGAATAATACAACCCACTACAATATATAAACCGATCTAATTCCCAATCAAGGGTTACGGTTGTTTAAACTTCATTATCACTTATCACCTTTATTGAATCAAGTGGAATTATATGTTGTCATTTTCTGCCAAAAAAATTCTATCATGTTCCACTTGTATGAATCTTCATCATGAGCTGTATAAAAAGATCCTATATATTCATGTTGACAATCTCTAAACTGAACCTGCTCTACACCCTTTAAATCTTTCATCATGATAAATCGATTGTCACAAGAAAAGAAGATAGATCAATCGTAGTAGATACATCAGTAATGATATATAACGATGCTTGGGTTTTTTTGGTTCGAACAAAATGGGATGGCAGTTTTAAAATAGGTATCGAGTAAATGGGTTTTCAAACAACGTAGCAGTGACGGTTTGAATAAGTTGCAAAAGGTTCTTCATTTGAGTTGGATTTGAAAAAGTAAGTAGTCGATACGTGCATTGTGGTTTTTGGATGGGTTTGAAAATGGTGGTGTTGATTTAATAAAGATGGTGGTTTTTGTGGTGGTCTTGATGGTTGATCTTAAACGAAATCAAAACAAAAACATATATGCAGCAGCAATACCGTGATAGAAGTGATGGTATTCGATGATTATATGCCCGAGGAAATAGAAGGGAAAAAGTTATAGAGGGATAGAGATGATGGTAATGATGGTGGTTCTATTGATAGTGAAAGAATGGTAATCGGTGGTGGTGGTGTTGGATAATGGTGGTTGATGTAAAACAGAAAAATGGTTGCAGCAGTCGATTTTTAAATGTTGATTTATTGGTGATTTTCGATGTAACGAAAGAGGAAAATAATAGCAGCTGTTGTATGCCGTAGTAGCAATCAATTGAAAGGTTGCAGGTGATGGTGATCTATAGTTCGGAGATGGGTATCGCCGATACAAGAAGGGAGAGAGTAAAAAAAAATAAAAAATCTTGTGACTCATTTAATCATATACGAAGATAGAATTTTATGTTAACTAGATATCAAAAGTCATCAAGTCTTGTGATAAATCCTATAATGGCCGACACCTTTCTTTTCTTTTTGAAATTCTATCCCAATATATCAATTATTAACTATTTGCTTGGAATTTAAAATGAACACCTAATTGCACATTTTTGACTCTTGTGATGGAAAAAGAATTAAAGAATTGAAGATGATTAATCATAGATGATTTGACGTATATTGTATATCCTAATTATTTAAACAAATTAAAAATGAAATGAAATACAGATAATAAGGCAACTCAATTGTCAAGCTCGTGATAATAATTATTAAATAAATGGATTATGTATTACGTATTATATATTCGGTTTCAAATTGAACTTCAAACTCCTAGCCTAAAAATATTCCTCATTTAATATTTATATTTAATATTTAATATACATTAAATATACATATAAATTCATTTTCAAAACAATTTAATTATATCGTATTTCATTTTACATATTTAGTTCTAACGATTAAATGTATATTAATATTTCTAGTTATTATATATACATATATTTATATATATATATACACATTTATTTACAATCGATCGTGAATCGTCGAGAACTGTCAACGTTAAATGTATTTATGTAATCTATTCTAAAATTTTTGAGACTCAGCTTTACCGACTTTTCTTATCGTGTCGAAATCATATAAAGATTAAGTTTAAATTTGGTCGGAATTTCCGGGTCGTCACAGTACCTACCCGTTAAAGAAATTTCGTCCCGAAATTTGAGTGTGGCTGTCATGGCTAACAATAAAAATGTTTTTATGACAAATATGAGTTGATAAATAGAGTTTTATCCTCATTGAGTAATATGGATAGAACAATTCGATTATTCAAAAAGTACGAATGAAGTTATCACAAAAGAGTGAAATGAATAAATGCAGATTCATCTTGTCTGGTGACGTAGTCACGGTTGATTTCCGAAAATCAAGGAATTTAGAGGAAATCTTCGTAATAAGGTTTGGTTCTTCGGTAATTAAGAAAATTAGGATCTCTTTAATTAAATGCGGTCACCTGTCTCGATTGTTCTATCTCATATTTCCATTATAAATTAAATCTTCCATTCCATTAGTTTTTCACCACTTCTATACTAAATTTCCAAATTCAAAAGATTGTAAAAATGCTTAATCCAGTTCTGATCCTTATCCTTATCCTAACTATCGCAATAATCATTCTCCGTTTCCAACTTCCACCGGAGGAATCTGTTTTCTTGTACTTCGCCCTTGGAGTGATACTATTCTTAATTATACCGTGCCTTTATATTGCTATTCGTATTAATATCCACGATTTATACTTTCAGTGTTGTTGTCGAGTTTTATATCTTCCTTTATGTTTCGGAGCTCTTTGCCTTTTTATTACCTTCTCGACCTATAGTGAAGCGAGTAATGGTCTAAAATTCATAAGTATGGAGTTTCAAATGATTATAATATATTAAGCAAAAAGGAACGGTAATAGCACGAATTGTTTTGTCAAATTACCAGAATCACTGAGAATAGAACTATCAAGAATATATATTCGTGATATGTTTAGAGGTTGAATAGAATGAAAGAGTTATGTAACATAACGCATGATGATGGCATGATCTACTGTGAACCATCATCACGTTTCTTTAGAAACTCAGCATGACTTACTGTAATATAATCACGTTGGCCAAGCGTCATTATATTATACTAACCCATGCTTCAATTCCCAACACTTCTCCATAATTCATTCATAATTTATACTTAGATTTTACTGAAGTTTTCAATATAATGGAATACCGAAAACACGAAGAGGTAGATAATTTCGGACAGGAATATTTATGAAAATATCCTCAAAAATATAAAAGATATTTATGATGATATTTTGGAATTTCTAAGTTCGAAGGTTGATGAAGAAAAATTTTCCGCAAGATTTTAACATGACCTTGGAGCAAGATATTCTCTTAGGATTTCATCGGATCAAGAATTACCTGGATCCTTTGAATAAAGGGTTTGGTCCTCGTATTTGTCCTTGGTCTCCTTCATGGTTAGCTCAATCTGTTTTTCAGTACCAAATTTTCTATCGAGCATTCATAACACTCCTTTCTTTATCATCAAACTTTTGGCCGTTTAGACCATCTACCATTTTCTGTTTCCTCTGCATTTAATGCTACGATATCTGAATCATAGGTTATCAATTCGAGGTGGTTTCAGGAGAATTGTGTTTTTAGATGATTAAACGCTAATGGTAATATGATGGAATATGAAAGGTTCTCCGGTAACAATAAAAGAGTACGCATATATATCAAAGTTATAATATGGTTGTTTCGAACGAAAAGTCGAAGTTGTCTTGCTGGAGCTGTGACAAAATTTTCTACTTTGAAAAAAATTATCAAGTTATTTTGGGTAATAATAACACTAAGGAATTAGCACAACTACGTGTTAAACGTTTACTCAGTTTTCGAGAGTTTTTCAAGTGCATAACTATATGCATAAATCTTTTCTTCCATAGATAAAGTGTGGTTGGTTCATCCTTTTGATTGAGGCGCTTTCAAGAATCGTGAAAGGTTTGAATGCAGATTGTAATCGTCAAGATACAATGAGGTTTAGGATGAAATCAAGTGACAAACTTGAAAAATTGTTTAGTTTCATATGTTATAATCAATATTTTAATTCATTTTAATTGTCCAATCTTGGTAGTCCACAGTTAGCAGTCCACAGTCACTAACTCAATAATTCATATATAGTTTAATATACAACATTCGAATTAATTAATACGTATCGTGACCCGTGTACATGTCTCAGACTCGATCACAACTCAAATTATATATATTATTATAGAATCAACCTCAACCTTGTATAGAGAACTCGATCATTACTGCATATAGAGTGTCTATGGTTATTCCAAATAATATATATAGATGCGTCAATATGATATGTCAAAACCTTGTATACGTGCCCCGATATTTAAGGTGCGTAAAATAAATAACAGAAATTAAATGACGATAAATAAAATTGCGAGAATTAAAATTGCGATAAATAAATTGCGATAATTAAAATATAATACGGAATTGACAGTTAGCTAGGATTTCGTTAGCGTGGATTCTTAACAAAATTTCTCATAGTTAATTTGTTTGTTTCTAACAAATTTTATTTTGTCCAACGTTTTCTTCATTATGCCACTTGTTGGATTTTGATAGATCAAAATCCAAATATGAAATTTGAATGAAAAAGGTTATTCTGTAGTGAACGAATACGTATGTCTGTGGATGTAAGTAGGATAGTAATGATCGTCGAATCAGATTCGAAGAATGTACAGTGTAACTTATTAATGTGGAATCTATATTTTTCTCGGGTATTACCTACCCGTTAAAATATTTTCACCATTAACGGTTTGTACAAAAGAATTTTAATTACAATCTTTATGAAAATATACTTACATATATATTTTATTCAGATGTAATCATGAATTTAATGAGTCAATATGATATTAGACTCATTTGATTTACCGTTAGAATAAGAATATATAATCTCTAAAACATTAAAGATTATATAGTCGCCATACCGAACGAAGGTAAATAATATAGAAGGATTCGTAGAACGATGTAACGACCCAGAAATTTCTGACCAAATTTAAACCTTAATCTTTATATGTCTCCGACACGATAAGCAAAATATGTACTGTTGAGTCTAGAAACGTTTGAAATCTATAATTTGAACAATCAGTTACCTTTTGACCAAGCCTGACGATTCACGAATGATTATGTGTATATGTGTTATATGATTATTTATAGTTAACGATAACAAAAGTATTAGATACGTAATAGGTTTTGAAATAAGATTATTATATTGGCAAGAGTAAAAGATAATATGTTTAATAAATATCTGAAACCATTTTTTTTGTCAAATTATTTAAGAGTCATTTTAATAAGATTAAACGTTTTAACGTTATTTTAAAAGTCATAACTTTTCTAGAAACCTTTTGTTAAACGATAAATGTAACGGTCCGTAATTTTTATAAAAATAAATATTTAAATAAAACGTGTTTATTAAATATATATTTATGTATTTTACAAAATGATTAAATATAGTCTTTAACTAAATATAAAACGTTTTGTATTTAAAAACACTTAGTTAAACAACGAACACATTTTTTTTTTCGATATAATATAATTTGATTATAAAATATTTTTATGGATTTTCAATAATATAAAAATAAAAATAAAGATAATATAAAGATTTTTAATGACACCAAAAGACTACAACATTTCATCACATGATTGTAAGTTAAAACATTGTAAATTACTAAACCTGCGCACTTGCACGAGAAAAATCATAACTAATTCATTCGGACTCGAAAAAGGGTGATCTTGGTGTCCAAACGACCGTAACTCAAAAATCTACAACTTTCGTGACTATACCTTACACGAATCGTGTACGCATCTACACGAAACGTGTAATGTTTTGCCGACATAAAAATAGTGAGCGTAGTTGGTGGCCAAAAACTCTTTAAAAACTGGACCCGCGTGTTACTTTATTTTTATTTTTTTTCTTTCTTCTTTCTTCTGTCTTTCTTTCTTCTTATTACAGAGTATTAATTAAAATTATTATTATAATTCATATTATTAAGATTAATAATCTTATTATTATTATCAAGATTATTATTAGTCTTAAGATCGATACCAAGAGTATTATTACTAGTATTAGTTATTGGGAACGATAATATTAGTAATATACTATGACGGGGTTCTGTCCAAGTGTTTCCAAAACTAGTTTCATGAGTGGGATAGACTTAAGGAGATTATGGGGTATAGCTATGGAGGTTGTGGGTAATGTTCGGGGGTTTTGTTTGTGAGACAAACTAGTGTTTATCATCTCCGTTGCGTCTATATTCTTTCCTGCAATATTGAATCTCAATATTGATACGTGAGCACTCAAAACTTGACTTTTATTTAGTAAGTAGTGTATCCCTGACTAGTGCTCGAGAAATTAGGATTATGCATGCTTTTATATTCATTTTGTCAAAATATATTTTTAGGATAGAATCTGAATTAGTTACTACTGTGGTTAATATAAGGTATATGATATATATGTTTTTGGAAAGGTGGCGAAAAACTATAAACTTTTCATTTAGATGTCGAATGGATTCGACGGATGAATTTGATGATATAGTCAATTGAATTTTGTGTAAATTATTAAAATGAATATTTTTACTACGACCTCATTAAAATCATTGTTAAAAAAAATATATTGATTGTTATAATTATTATTATCAAAATATTATTATCATGATTTTTATCAACAATTAAAATATATATTTTTTTATCAAAAACTATTAAAATATTATTTTTAAAACTATCAAAATATTATTTTGATCATTAAATTATTATTTTGATCATTATTATTAAAACTATCAATTTATTATTTTTAACATTAAAATTTTGATGTAAATATTATAAAACATCATTTTATATATATATAAAGTATTAGTAATGAATTATAGCATTAATTACTTTAATAAGTTTTATAAAAATATTTTAAACAACAATATTTAATTATATTTAATCGTGTATAAATTCTTTGAAAATATTATTATAAAGTATTAACTTATCATTTTAGTATATATTTTTATGTAAAGTTTTATTTATTAATAAGTGAATTATATTATAATTTACTCTAATAAATTTTGTAAAAATATTTAAGAATATAAAATGACAATATTTAACTAAAAATAATTATGTATAAAATTTGGAAATCTTTTTGAGTCAAATGAATTTCTGTTAACTTTTACATATTAGTCTCGAGCATTAGGATTGTGGTACACTATAAATTAACTTCAATTGTTAAATAGATATTAACCGATATAAATATATATAATTAGGTTCGTGAATCGAAGGCCAACCTTATAAGTTATCAATGGTGTTATATGTATTTTTACTACAAAATACATTAGGTGAGTATATAGTCCCTTTTAAACTCTAAATATTTTTGGGCTGAGAATACATGCGCTGTTTTATAAATGATTTACGTTATGGACACAAGTAACTGAAAAATATATTCTACGTTGAGTTGTACCACTGGCATACTTCCCTGTAGCTTGGTAACTACTATTTACAGCGGTATTGTAAACGCGAATCCTGTTGATAGATCTATCGGGCCTGACAACCCCAACCGGACTGGACGACCAGTATTCAACGGTTGCACAGTACTTCGTTTCGTGACTACACCTTGGTACGGTGTAGTAAGATTTCATATTAAAGGGAATATGCGACGTGATTAAATGTTAAGTATGGATACCAAGTGCTCAACCACTTAGAATATTTTTATTGAATGATTATATACGAAATCTTGTGGTCCATTGTTATAACGCTGCTAGCATCAAACCTATATATCTCACCAACTTTATGTTGACCTTTTAAAGCATGTTATTCTCAGGTACGAATTAAGTCTTCCGCTGTGCATTAGCTCATATAAAGGATACTAGTTGGGACCATTTAAGCCATGATACAAGAACGTTGCATTCGAGTCATTGGAGATCATTAAAGACTATTATTAAGTAAATGACAGATTAAGTCATCTGGATATTGTGAAATGTGAGACGAACATATCAATTTTGATGTAATGATAGATTGCCTTTTTAAGAATAAATGCAACGTTTGTAAAATGTATCATATAGAGGTCAAATACCTCGCGATGTTATCAACTATTATAATTCGTTTGTAATCGATATGGACGTTGTCCGGATGGATTAGGAACGAATCGTTATAGGTGGTATCAGAGCGTTGGTCTTAGCGAACCAGGCATTGCATTAGTGTGTCTAACTGGTAGTTGTTAGGATACATTAGTGAGTCTGGACTTTGACCGTGTCTGCCTGTCAAAAGTTTTGCTTATCATTCCTAGTCGGAAATCATCTGCTTATTATCCTTAGGAATTGCCTGCTTAGTATTCTTAAGTCTAGACACGTCTTACTGCATTTAGTGCATCGATAGTGTATAGACAAAATTTGTATCCTAGCGTATCTGTTGCTATAGACATTGCCTGACGAATTTCAAAGATTCTCCGCAAATCACGGGATTTTGAGTATTATAAATACATATGTAAGTTATGTATTGAAGAATATCAAACCCAACTCCTATAATTTATCCCAAACCAAAAATTCATTCCTCGACTATACAAGATGAACTCCGCGTCTAGTTCAAATTCCTCCGACTCCGACAGCTACGCTGATATGGATTTTCATTCGGGCTCCGAAGGCAGCGTCACTGGAATGGATCAACCAATTTCCCATCATCTATTCTGGATGAATTGAGGATGGGTTCGTAGTGTGCTAAATTATTGGAGACAAGAAGAAGGTGATCCCTTCCACCCACCGAATTGCCCTATTGACGACGAACCTGAAGCACTTACCGGCGAACCTGTTCGAGAAACCATTTTCTCTCTCATATCTCGAGTATCTCGTCACGATTATATCCTATCCCATATTTCGGATCTTGTTCATTCGCTCACCCCAACCGCCAATCATATTGGTGTACTAGCAGAAATTAACGAACTTCGCGCTCGTGTGACGACTTTGGAGAACACGGTGCGAAGGTTACAAACATCAGTAGCAGCACCAGCAGCATAATCTGTATCATCATCATCAACGCCGACAATACTCTTGTAAATCTCAACATCACGATCTGTATCTTGGATATCAACATCACGCGCCTCAATATCATCATCTGTACTTCAAGTATAATCTTCGTTCTATACATCGTTTTACATCGATTACCTTCGCTTTATGTAACGTTCTACCTCATATATTTTCGTTCGACTTGGTGATTATGAAATCTCTAATATTTTAGAGATCATGTAATCTAGTATTAACGATAAATCAAATGAGTTTAATATCTTATCGACTCATTAAATCCATGATTACATTCGATGAAAATATATATGCAAGTATATTTTCATAAAGATTGTAATTAAAAATTCTTTCGTACAAATTGTTAATGATGAAAATATTTTAACGGGTGGGTAGTACCCGAGAAATATTCAGGTTTCACATTAATAAGTTACACTGTACATTCTTCAAATCTGATTCAACGATCATTTACTATCCTACTTACAACTACCGATATACATATCCGTTCACCACAGAAAAACCATTTCTATTCAAATTTCATATTTGGATTTTGACCTATCAGAATCCAACAAGTGGCATAACGAAGAAAACATTGGACAAAAATAAAAAGTGTTAGAAACAAACGAATTAATTAATTGGAATTGTGATAGGATTTCACGCTAACTGTTCCGGCTAACTGTTCCCAGCTAACTGATTAACATTTAATTTATCGCAATTTACATTCTCGCAATTTTATTTATCGTCATTTAATTTCTGTTATTTACTTTTACGCACTTTAAATAACGGGACACGTATGCAAGGTTTTGACTTATCATATCGACCCATCTATATATATATTTCGGAACAACCATAGACACTCTATATGTGAAGGTGGGAGTTGGCTATACAGGGTCGGAGTTGATTCCAAAATATATATATACTTTGAGTTGTGATCGACACTGAGACCGGTACACGGGTCACGATACGTATTATTTAATTCGAATATTATATATTAAATTATATATGAATATATTGGATCATTGGACCATTGGACAATTAGACTGCTAACTTTGGACAATTAAAATGAATTAAAATATTGATTATAACATATGAAACTAAACTAATCTTCAAGTTTGCCACTTGATTCTATTCTAAACCTCATTCGTATCTTGACGATTACAATTCGCATTCACAACTTTTCATGATTCTTGAAAACACCTCGATCGAGAAGTTGAACTAGCCGCACCTCGTCTACGGAAGAAAGATTTATACAGTTATGTACCTGGAAAACTTTCGAAACCAAAGTTATAGTTAAAATGGATTCGTGTCGAATTCCTTATCATTCAATAGCAAAAACAACCACACGATTCCTTTTCAAAGTAGCCAATTTTGTTACAGCTCCACTTCGACTTCTCAGTGAGACTACTCCTATTATAATCTCGATATTTATACCTTGTCCTTTCGCCGTCGTTACCGGAGAACCTTTTATACTTCACAACATCATCAGCAGACGTACCAGCAACTCGTTATTTCTTTAGCGAAATCCGCAATCAGTATTTTAAAAATCTCGTAGAAATTCTTCCAGTTATACCGAAAACGTCTATCCCTAAGAGTTTCATACTTCGAATGTGAAGTTTCTGAAAAACACCCTGAACTATGAAGTAGTTCTTAAAATGTTGATGAAGCAGCAAAAACTGTAAACGACTTTAACAAGTTAAAGGTTGACGATAAAGAACAGTAGGTTGGTAAAGCTCAGAAAAAGAAAAGGGTTGGAACTGGAAAACGGATTGAGCAAAGTATGAAGGAGGCCGTGAACAAATCGTGAAAACAGAACCTGTCTTCAAAGGATCCAAATGATCCAGTGCCTGCTGAAACCGTTAGTAAGAACTCTACTCCTTATTCTAAACTTTTCAAGATGATATTCTTCATCATCATCTTATCTTAGATATTATAAGAAATTTACATATCCTTCGTTATACACATTCTCCATATTTCTGGAGATATTCTCACAACTATTCCTATCTGCGATCATTCAACTCTTCGTAACATCTGCGTTACAATATAAAAGAAACTGTGTTAGTTTCTAAGTTCTAAAACTATCGAGTTTAAAATAGGAATGTTCTGAAGCAGTGTTGGGAACTGATGCATGAATTAATATAATATAATGAAACTTGATCAACTTCATTATATTATAGTAAGCCATGTTAAGTTTCTAACGGAATGTGATGATTCACAGTACCGTCATCATGTGCCATGTTACACGGCTCTTATATTCTATCCAATTCCGAAATGTATTAAGAACAAATCATCTTGATAGTTCTATTTTCCTGGATATTCTAGTAATTTGATAAATCAAAATCGTGCCATTACCATTCCTTTCTGAAAACATTAGCCATGTTCATTCCAAATCTTATACCTATGAATTCCGAACCATTGCTCGTTTGGCTTGAGGACGGGAAGAGGAAATGAAAGAATGAAGCTCCAAAATAGAAACTAGAGTATAAATCGCAACAAATAGGAGAAAGAGCAGAAGATGTGAGATATGGAAATAAGAAAAACGAAGGAGGTAGATTTATAGTGAAATATCCGACAAAGAAATCAAAACAGATTTGCCACATTAAATCAAAGGAGATCCTGTTTCCTAAATCGTCGAAGAACCAAATCTTATTACATAAGATTTTCTTTAAATTCATTAAA
Source organism: Rutidosis leptorrhynchoides (assembly GCF_046630445.1). Lineage (NCBI taxonomy): Eukaryota > Viridiplantae > Streptophyta > Magnoliopsida > Asterales > Asteraceae > Rutidosis > Rutidosis leptorrhynchoides. The sequence continues at coordinate 652,053,829 of NC_092334.1, read as the reverse complement.
TTCTTGAAATCAATCCTGATCACGTCATCGGTTAAAACAATCCCATGTTCACTCATTTCATTCTTTTGTGATAGCTTCGCTCGTATGCTTCACATGATCGAAATGTTTTATCTATATCTATCAATAATGATAAAACTCCGTTATTACCTCATATTCGTCATGAAAACATTCCTATTGTTATTTATGACAACCTCTACCAAATTTCGGGGACGAAATTTCTTTAACGAGTGGGTACTGTAACGACCCAGAAATTTCCGACCAAATTTAAACCTTAATCTTTATATGTCTCCGACACGATAAGCAAAATATGTATTGTTGAGTCTAGAAAGGTTTGAAATCTATAATTTGAACAATCAGTTACCTTTTGACCAAGCCTGACGATTCACGAATGATTATGTGTATATGTGTTATATGATTATTTATAGTTAACGATAACAAAAGTATTAGATACGTAATAGGTTTTGAAATAAGATTATTATATTGGCAAGAGTAAAAGATAATATGTTTAATAAATATCTGAAACCATTTTTTTTGTCAAATTATTTAAGAGTCATTTTAATAAGATTAAACGTTTTAACGTTATTTTAAAAGTCATAACTTTTCTAGAAACCTTTTGTTAAACGATAAATGTAACGGTCTGTGATTTTTATAAAAATAAATATTTAAATAAAACGTGTTTATTAAATATATATTTATGTATTTTACAAAATGATTAAATATAGTCTTTAACTAAATATAAAACGTTTTGTATTTAAAAACACTTAGTTAAACAACGAACACATTTTTTTTTCGATATAATATAATTTGATTATAAAATATTTTTATGGATTTTCAATAATATAAAAATAAAAATAAAGATAATATAAATATTTTTAATGACACCAAAAGACTACAACATTTCATCACATGATTGTAAGTTAAAACATTGTAAATTACTAAACCTGCGCACTTGCACGAGAAAAATCATAACTAATTCATTCGGACTCGAAAAAGGGTGATCTTGGTGTCCAAACGACCGTAACTCAAAAATCTACAACTTTCGTGACTATACCTTACACGAATCGTGTACGCATCTACACGAAACGTGTAATGTTTTGCTGACATAAAAATAGTGAGCGTAGTTGGTGGCCAAAAACTCTTTAAAAACTGGACCCGCGTGTTACTTTATTTTTATTTTTTTTCTTTCTTCTTTCTTCTGTCTTTCTTTCTTCTTATTACAGAGTATTAATTAAAATTATTATTATAATTCATATTATTAAGATTAATAATCTTATTATTATTATCAAGATTATTATTAGTCTTAAGATCGATACCAAGAGTATTATTACTAGTATTAGTTATTGGGAACGATAATATTAGTAATATACTATGACGGGGTTCTGTCCAAGTGTTTCCAAAACTAGTTTCATGAGTGGGATAGACTTAAGGAGATTATGGGGTATAGCTATGGAGGTTGTGGGTAATGTTCGGGGGTTTTGTTTGTGAGACAAACTAGTGTTTATCATCTCCGTTGCGTCTATATTCTTTCCTGCAATATTGAATCTCAATATTGATACGTGAGCACTCAAAACTTGACTTTTATTTAGTAAGTAGTGTATCCCTGACTAGTGCTCGAGAAATTAGGATTATGCATGCTTTTATATTCATTTTGTCAAAATATATTTTTAGGATAGAATCTGAATTAGTTACTACTGTGGTTAATATAAGGTATATGATATATATGTTTTTGGAAAGGTGGCGAAAAACTATAAACTTTTCATTTAGATGTCGAATGGATTCGACGGATGAATTTGATGATATAGTCAATTGAATTTTGTGTAAATTATTAAAATTAATATTTTTACTACGACCTCATTAAAATCATTGTTAAAAAAAAAATATATTGATTGTTATAATTATTATTATCAAAATATTATTATCATGATTTTTATCAACAATTAAAATATATATTTTTTTATCAAAAACTATTAAAATATTATTTTTAAAACTATCAAAATATTATTTTGATCATTAAATTATTATTTTGATCATTATTATTAAAACTATCAATTTATTATTTTTAACATTAAAATTTTGATGTAAATATTATAAAACATCATTTTATATATATATAAAGTATTAGTAATGAATTATAGCATTAATTACTTTAATAAGTTTTATAAAAATATTTTAAACAACAATATTTAATTATATTTAATCGTGTATAAATTCTTTGAAAATATTATTATAAAGTATTAACTTATCATTTTAGTATATATTTTTATGTAAAGTTTTATTTATTAATAAGTGAATTATATTATAATTTACTCTAATAAATTTTGTAAAAATATTTAAGAATATAAAATGACAATATTTAACTAAAAATAATTATGTATAAAATTTGGAAATCTTTTTGAGTCAAATGAATTTCTGTTAACTTTTACATATTAGTCTCGAGCATTAGGATTGTGGTACACTATAAATTAACTTCAATTGTTAAATAGATATTAACCGATATAAATATATATAATTAGGTTCGTGAATCGAAGGCCAACCTTATAAGTTATCAATGGTGTTATATGTATTTTTACTACAAAATACATTAGGTGAGTATATAGTCCCTTTTAAACTCTAAATATTTTTGGGCTGAGAATACATGCGCTGTTTTATAAATGATTTACGTTATGGACATAAGTAACTGAAAAATATATTCTACGTTGAGTTGTACCACTGGCATACTTCCCTGTAGCTTGGTAACTACTATTTACAGCGGTATTGTAAACGCGAATCCTGTTGATAGATCTATCGGGCCTGACAACCCCAACCGGACTGGACGACCAGTATTCAACGGTTGCACAGTACTTCGTTTCGTGACTACACCTTGGTACGGTGTAGTAAGATTTCATATTAAAGGGAATATGCGACGTGATTAAATGTTAAGTATGGATACCAAGTGCTCAACCACTTAGAATATTTTTATTGAATGATTATATACGAAATCTTGTGGTCCATTGTTATAACGCTGCTAGCATCAAACCTATATATCTCACCAACTTTATGTTGACCTTTTAAAGCATGTTATTCTCAGGTACGAATTAAGTCTTCCGCTGTGCATTAGCTCATATAAAGGATACTAGTTGGGACCATTTAAGCCATGATACAAGAACGTTGCATTCGAGTCATTGGAGATCATTAAAGACTATTATTAAGTAAATGACAGATTAAGTCATCTGGATATTGTGAAATGTGAGACGAACATATCAATTTTGATGTAATGATAGATTGCCTTTTTAAGAATAAATGCAACGTTTGTAAAATGTATCATATAGAGGTCAAATACCTCGCGATGTTATCAACTATTATAATTCGTTTGTAATCGATATGGACGTTGTCCTGATGGATTAGGAACGGATCGTTATAAACGATGATTATGCTCGAGGTACAGAATGAAATATTGGGGCATGTGATGTTGAAACTTGTGTTGTTGGTGGTACTGTTGATGCCGGTGATGTTGCTGAAGCTGGTACGTTTTGCACCATATTCTCCAAATTAATTACTCGATCGCGAAGTTCATTGACTTCTTGTATTACTCCGGGATAATTGTCGGTCGGAACGAGTAGATGAATAAGGTTTCGAATTGCGGATAGAATATAATCATGTCGAGCTACTCTGGAGATGAGGGTGAAGATGGTGTTTCGGATTGATTCACCGATAAGTGCTTCGGGTTATTCGTCAAGAGGGCAATTTGGTTTGTGGAAAAGATCGCCTTCTTCGCGTCTCCATTGATTAAGTCGACTAGGAACCCATCTCTAATTTATCCAGAATAAATGATGGCTAATTGGTTGACTCATTCCGGTTACACTGCTTTCGGAGCTCGAGTAGAAATCCATATCGGAATAGCTGTCGGAATAACAATCGGAATAGCTATCGAAATCTGAGGGACTCGAACTGGTTGAGGGATTCATCTCGTACGATCAGATGAAGTATTTTCGATATGAAATAGATAATAGGATGTAGATTAGTACCCTGTAATACATAATTTACATATGCATATATAATACTAAAATCCCATAAGTTACGGAGGAATCTACGGAAGCTATCAGGCAAAGGTAACAATAACAGATACGCTAAGATATGAATTTATCTATACACAGTCTATGCAATAGAGGCAATAAGACGTGTCTAGACTAAGAGTGATAAGAAAGTGATTCCCTAAGAATGATAAGCAGGCAATTCTCGACACGAAATGATAAGCAAAACTTTTGACATGCAGACACGGTCGAAGTCCAGACCCACTAATGCATCTAAACAACTATCAGTTAGACACACTAATGAAAGACCTGGTTCGCTAAGACCACCGCTCTGATACCACCTGTAGTGACCCATCCTAATCCATCTGGACGAAGTCTTCAACAGTTGGTCCCATTGAGAGGTTCTGAGCTCTATATGCCATGAACGACTCCATGTAATATGAGCAAATGCACAACGGAAGATTTCTTTCATACCTGAGAATAAACATGCTTTAAAGTGTCAACCAAAAGGTTGGTGAGTTCATAGGTTTATCATAAAACAATAAAATTCATCATGTTGATAGACCACAAGATTTAAATGCTGCATGGTACAAATGGGCCCGAATCCTATACCCACATGTAATGTACATGCGATATCTTTTAATACAGTACACCTTTCTTGTGTACGAAATCATTTTTCATAAATCTTAGTAACCGTACACATATCTCGTGCACAAAATAATATACACATAACCTGTGTATAAAATCATTCTCTCAATACATAACATTCATATCAATTGGTGGCAATTATCATGTCCACATAATTCAATGGTGGCAATTTTCATGTCCACATAATTCAATGGTGGCAATTATCATGTCCACATAATTCAATGGTGGCAATTATCATGTCCACATAATTCAACAATAATCCGCAGAACTTCTGTCTGCATAATAATTCATTCAAGGAATGTTTTGCTTGTGTCTATCTCGTCAAACATTTATAAAAGCATTTCATGTATTCGCAGTTCAAAATATATTTCAAAAGCATTTAATAAAGAAGTTGTAAAAACAGCGCATGTATTCTCAGTCCCAAAAATATAAAGAGCAAAAAGGGAGAAAATGAACTCACCATACTGTAATTCGTACTAAAAATACATATATCGTCATTGAATAAGTGCAAGGTTGGCCTTGGATTCACGAACCTATATTAAGTATATATATTAACACTTATACTTATAATCGAAGAACTAAAGTTTTAAGTTATGTTAATTATTGATTTGAATATATTTATTTTTATATATTATATACTACAATGTATAAATATTTTCATACTTAATTATATTAATATCTTATAATATATATATTCTTAGAGATGTTTATTTGTTATGATAACATAAAATAATAATAATAAAAATGATAATATTTATAATAGTAAAAATAATGATACTATTAATAATGATAATAATAATAATAATTTTTAATAAAAGTACTAATTTTAAAAAGAATGATAATTTTTAATAATACAATACTTTTAATAAACATGATAATTTTAATGAGGCTTTTAATGATAATAATAATAATGTAAAAATAATATTAATGTTAAAATAATAATAATAATAATAATAATAATAATAAATAATAAATAACTACCTCAAATAAGTAGTCCTTAAAGATCCTCAAGTCTGGGTTTGAACCCGCGACGTCCCGCTAACCCAATAACAACCTAAACCTTTGATCCGTCAGTTACATCAATGTAATAGCTCGCGTTTTCAGTTATTTAACTCGTACTAATTTGTTTCTATTTTCTTCAAGTTTTCAATCATTATGCTTCATACCCTACCGTCAACGAATCCATCTATCATCATCATTATCTTTTCGTGATATCTCATCAACATCATTATTAAATTATCAACACCGTTATCTCTTAATCAAATCACTCGCCACTTGAATATTTTTGGTCCCAAGATTTTAATGATTCCAAAGTGTCAAGAATATAATATCAATTCAAAAAGCTAAATTATTTTTCCTTGGCTGTGGGTGTCGTGACCAAGCAAACCCCCAAGGGGTCCTCCACTCTTATTTAATTCTCGACATGGACTCCCAATATATTTTTAAATTCTCTAATAACCTTTTGCTAACATTCTCACAATTAAAATAAATGTCACGTGCTCCTACTACTTGGTTATGATCACCATACAGGCCGGTCCTTTTTGTTCAATTACAATGAGAAAATCTCATTAATTAAGTACTTCGCTTCTGAATCCCGGATAGGTTTAAGCTTTTCAAGACGTTGGCTCGATTTAAACAGAAAACAGTTGCAGAAGTAGGTATCCTTTATGGTGGTTCATAGTGGTTTCCAAGTGACGTTTGATTGAAATAGAAGTAGACTAGGTGACTGCAGTAGTAGTTTCTGTGGCGTGGGGGTGATTTCATGATGGACAAAGGTGATGAAGCGAGCGTGGTTCAAGGTAATGGTTTTCAAAGAAAACAACTCGGTGGTGGTTGTGATGACTTCAAGGTGATGGTTTAATGGTTGTAAACAGCAACAATGAGGTGTCGATGTTGGGATTCGATTATAAACAAAATTATGGCAGCCCACTAAGCAAAGGAAAACACGTAACAACAACGTTCACTACACAACTTACAACAACTAAATTTTACAGCCAATAACTAAATCAAGTTCGTGGCCCACTAGAAAATCGGATATAGAATAATACAACCCACTACAATATATAAACCGATCTAATTCCCAATCAAGGGTTACGGTTGTTTAAACTTCATTATCACTTATCACCTTTATTGAATCAAGTGGAATTATATGTTGTCATTTTCTGCCAAAAAAATTCTATCATGTTCCACTTGTATGAATCTTCATCATGAGCTGTATAAAAAGATCCTATATATTCATGTTGACAATCTCTAAACTGAACCTACTCTACACCCTTTAAATCTTTCATCATGATAAATCGATTGTCACAAGAAAAGAAGATAGATCAATCGTAGTAGATACATCAGTAATGATATATAACGATGCTTGGGTTTTTTTGGTTCGAACAAAATGGGATGGCAGTTTTAAAATAGGTATCGAGTAAATGGGTTTTCAAACAACGTAGTAGTGACGGTTTGAATAAGTTGCAAAAGGTTCTTCGTTTGAGTTGGATTTGAAAAAGTAAGTAGTCGATACGTGCATTGTGGTTTTGGATGGGTTTGAAAATGGTGGTGTTGATTTAATAAAGATGGTGGTTTTTGTGATGGTCTTGATGGTTGATCTTAAACGAAATCAAAACAGAAACATATATGCAGCAGTAATACCGTGATAGAAGTGATGGTATTCGATGATTATATGCCCGAGGAAATAGAAGGGAAAAAGTTATAGAGGGATAGAGATGATGGTAATGATGGCGGTTCTATTGATAGTGAAAGAATGGTAATCGGTGGTGGTGGTGTTGGATAATGGTGGTTGATGTAAAACAGAAAAATGGTTGCAGCAGTCGATTTTTAAATGTTGATTTATTGGCGATTTTCGATGTAAACCGAAAGAGGAAAATAATAGCAGCTGTTGTATGCCGTAGTAGCAATCAATTGAAAGGTTGCAGGTGATGGTGATCTATAGTTCGGAGATGGGTATCGGCGATACAAGAAGGGAGAGAGTAAAAAAAAATAAAAAATCTTGTGACTCTTTAATCATATACGAAGATAGAATTTTATGTTAACTAGATATCAAAAGTCATCAAGTCTTGTGATAAATCCCTATAATGGCCGACACCTTTCTTTTCTTTTTGAAATTCTATCCCAATATATCAATTATTAACTATTTGCTTGGAATTTAAAATGAACACCTAATTGCACATTTTTGACTCTTGTGATGGAAAAAGAATTAAAGAATTGAAGATGATTAATCATAGATGATTTGACATATATTGTATATCCTAATTATTTAAACAAATTAAAAATGAAATGAAGTACAGATAATAAGGCAACTCAATTGTCAAGCTCGTGATAATAATTATTAAATAAATGGATTATGTATTACGTATTATATATTCGGTTTCAAATTGAACTTCAAACTCCTAGCCTAAAAATATTCCTCATTTAATATTTATATTTAATATTTAATATACATATAAATTCATTTTCAAAACAATTTAATTATATCGTATTTCATTTTACATATTTAGTTCTAACGATTAAATGTATATTAATATTTCTAGTTATTATATATACATATATTTATATATATATACACATTTATTTACAATCGATCGTGAATCGTCGAGAACTGTCAAAGGTTAAATGTATTTATGTAATCTATTCTAAAATTTTTGAGACTCAGCTTTACCGACTTTGCTTATCGTGTCGAAATCATATAAAGATTAAGTTCAAATTTGGTCGGAATTTCCGGGTCTTCACAGAGAGTGTGAGTGTTATGCCTCTTTCATTATATAAGAGATTAGGTGTAGGTGAGTTAAGACCAACGGAAATGAGTGTTCAACTCTTTGATCAAACTATTAAGCACCCAGTTGGAATTGCTGACAACCTACCCGTTCAAGTGGGTAATTTAACATTTCTAGTCGAATTTATTGTCATTAACATAGAAGAGGACTCAAACATTCCTCTAATTTTAGGTCGACCATTCATAGCGTCCACCGGGGCGTTATTTGATGTAAGAGAAGGTAGAATGACACTTACTAATGGTGAAAAATCGGTAACCTTTGTGATTCGAAAGTCTAAATCTCCACCAATCAAAACCGCTGAACCAATAAGAACGATCAGTGAGAAGCATATTGTTTTACCAACTCCAACGGTAGTGCTTAGCAATAATAAAAAGCCTAAGTGTGGGGAAGATGAAGTAACACCTAATGATGACTTGATAACAAAGAACCCCGTTGTTGATACGAAATTAAATGACCCCGTTATTAACAGTTCAATGAAGAAACTTATTAAACGGATTCGCGATGTTAGAACCAAGGGGAATTCTAAGTTATGTAACCGGTTAGTATCTGTGATGACCCGAAAATTTCTGACCAAATTTAAACTTAATCTTTGTATGATTAACATTTCCGACACGATAAGCAAAGTCTGTAAAACTGAATCTCAAAATTTTTGAACTACTTTCATATATTCAAATACCTTTCGGTTATTCTTGACGATTCGCGAACAATTATATGTAGATACATATATATATACTATAACTTGAAAACGTAACAATGTATTAATTGTTTGATACCGTACATTAAACTTATTGGTTTAAATATTTATTTGAATATATATGATAAGTTGGAATATTAATTATATGAATAACTTGCGACGTATATTTAAAACGTGTTTATAAATGTTGAAAATATATATTAACTTGGTCATAAAACGATTTGTTATTATATATATATTAACAAATAGCGAGACGATGATTTATAAAAATAAATGACCAAAATACTCGAAAGTTTAAGATATACTTTGAGTGGTATAGTTTTGGGATAATTTAAGGCTATATTTTGACAAAGGTACGTGATACAAAACGTAAAATGCAAGTTTTCTCAGCGTACAAAAGGACATTTGAAAAACCAGAACCGGGACATAAGTCGAGTGATGACGTACGACTTATCAGAACAATAATTACAAGTCAACTATGCATGTGAATTTAATATAATATATAATTAATTATATAAATTAAATATATTATATATATAATATAAAATTATGTCGACAAACAAGAAGTTAAAAATTTGTGAGCTGTCCCAGGGTGCCATGCGATCGCATGGCCTTGAAGCACAAATCCCATGCGATCGCATGGGGTACTTTTTCAGAAAAGGTTCTATAAATTGCTCAGTTTTCACACTTCTTTCTCTAATATTACTCCGTATTTATTTTATTTATTTATTTATTATTATTATTATTATTATTATTATTATTATTATTATTATTATTATTATTAGTATTATTATTATTATTATTATTATTATTATTATTATTATTATTATTATTATTATTATTATTATTATTATTATTAAGATTAATATTATTATTAATCTTATTATTATTAATATTATTAATTAGTATTATACATAAAATACTACGACGAGGTTATGAGCGTGTCACTTTCAAAATGGTTTTCAAGCGGGATAGAGCTAAGGAAATTATGGGTTATTGCCAAGGAGGTTATGGGTAATGTTCGGGGGTATATATGTGAATCAAACCTAGTGTTTATCATCTCCGTTATGTCTACGTACTTTCCTACAATATTGAATCTCAATACTGATACGTAAGCACTCATATCTTATCTTTTATATATTAATTATGTATCCATGTCTAGTGCTCGAGTATATATATTTATATATGCTTGTATTATAAATTTCGTCGTTAAACAGTTTATAATGAATCACTAATTAAATACATATATTACTGGTAAAAGGTATATGATATACATGTTTTTGGAAAGCTGGCGAAAAATCAATAACTTTTAATTTAGATATCGAATAATTTCGATGAACAGATTAAAAGATATGATCAACTGAATTATGATTGACGTTAATTGAAATTGCTTTTGAATCTGCAATTAAGATTTAAACAACTTGTTTACGAGATTGATAAAGTGAACTTTTAAATATTACCAACCGAGTAAATGAATCCTTATATAAGGTACGTCTCGTTTGTTGAACTATTGTCAAAATTGACTTTTTGAAACAACATTGGATAACTTTTGTATGTCGATATCGAGCATTAGGATTGTGATACACTATGACCTGACCTAGCTTGATAGACATTTATTGACCAACATATGTTCTCTAGGTTGAGATCTACGATTATTTGATATTCCGAATTTCAGTCACATTACGATGAACAACTTTATGTGCTGCTAAGGTGAGTTTCATTTGCTCCCTTTTTAATTGCTTTTGCAATCTATATTTTTGGGCTGAGAATACATGCACTTTATTTTAAACGCAATGGATACAAGTACATACTTAATTCTACGCTGAGTTTAAACCGAAAATCCCTTAGCTTTGGTAACTAGTAACTGCCAGTACATAGGATATGGACTAGTGGGCGCGAATAATAGTATATGGATCCATAGGGCTTGACATCCCCGTCCGAGCTAGAGCGCTAGCCTTTTAACGGACGTGTGTTATTTGAGTTTAGGACACGTTGATTTGCGTGTATTAAAACGAATGGGGTATTTATCATTATAATGTTAAAGCTTAGTTACCAGGGTGCTCTTTTACGTAGAATCTATTGACAAACTTTTGATAAACGTTTCTGGATGAAACAACTGAAATCTTGTGATTCACTTTTATATACAGATTATGCGAAACACTAAAACTATGAACTCACTAACCTTTGTGTTGACACTTGTTAGCATGTTTATTCTCAGGTTTCCTAGAAGTCTTCCGCTGTTTGCTTATATGTTAGACAAGCTATGTGCATGGAGTCGTACATGGCATATTTTTCAAGGAAACGTTGCATTCACCAAATCATCACCATGTATCTTACTTTGACTGCATTGTCAACGGAAGTACTATTGTAAACTATTATTTACAGTGATTGTCTATATGTAGAAATCATCAGATGTCGAAAACCTTTGATTTAAATATTCATTTATGGTGTGCCTTTTCAAAAGAATGCAATGTTTACAAAACGTATCATATAGAGGTCAAATACCTCGCAATGAAATCGATGAATGACGTGTTTGTCCATATGGATTTGGAGCGATCGTCACAGTTGGTATCAGAGCGTTGGTCCTAGCGAACCAGGTCTTGCATGAGTGTGTCTAACTGATAGTTGTTAAGATGCATTAGTAAGTCTGGACTTCGACCGTGTCTGCATGTTAAAAGTTTTGCTTATCATTTCTTGTCGGAAATTACATGCTTATCATTCTTAAGTCTAGACACATTTTACTGCATTGATTGCATGAATAGTGTATAGACAAAATTCATATCTTAGTGTATCTGTTTCTGTAAACTTTTCCTAACATCTTCCAAAAATTTCTCCGTGATTTATAGAATTTGGTATTATATATACATATGTAAATTATGTATTAAAGAATACCAAACTAAATTCTATAATCTAATTCATATCAAAAATCATCTCCCTAATTATACAAGATGGATCCCGTATCTAGTTCAAATTCCTTAAACTCTGACAGCTATTCCGATATGGATATTCACCTGAATTCCGAAGACAGTGTAACCGGAATGGATCAACCAATTAGCCATCATCTATTCTGGATGAATTGGGGATGGGTTCGTAATCTACTTAATCATTGGAGACAAGAAGAAGGCGATCCCTTCCATCCACCACATTCACCTCTTGGTGAAGAACCTGAAGCACTTACCGGTGAACCCGTTCGTAACACCATTTTCACCCTCATTTCCAGAACAGCTCTCAACAACTACGTAATATCCAATATTCTAAATCTTATTCATCCGCTTGTCCGAACCACCAATCATCCCAGTATAATAGAAGAAGTCAACGAGCTTCGCGCTCGGGTAGTGGCTTTGGAGAATATGGTGCAAGGATTACAAACACCAGCAGCAGCACCAGCAGCATAACCAGTACCACCATCATCAACACCAACAGTATCATTACCACCACCAATAACAACATCCCCATCACACGCCTCAACATCACAATCTGTACCTCGGATATCAACATCATACTCACCATAGATACCAAGGGGTACCAACAACAATAAATAATGAAGTATTGATTTCATTAGTGAAATACTTCGCTAAGATTATGTAATCTTTAATGTTTTAGAGATTAATCATTTCTAAGTCAAGCCGAAAATCAAATGAGCTTAATATGATATTAACTCATTAAATATGTATTACATCTGAAGAAAATATACATACATATATTTTCATAAAGACGAGAATAAAAATTCTTTTGTACAAAGTATTAATTGTGAAATCTTTAACGGGTAGGTAATACCCGGGAAATATTTAAGTTCGCAATTAATATGTTACACTGTACATTCTTCAACTTTGATTCAAAAATCATTAACTATACTCACTATCTTCACAGTGATACACAATTATTTCATACAAATTCAATTACATATTCTGATATTGACGGATCAGAATCCAAGTCATAACTCTGAACCGGTGACGTCATTCTTAGATCTCTACATCTTTCAAAACTATACTTTGACTTCAAAACCGTGCAAGATCCTTTAGCGTTGTTTTTACCGAAAATAATCTTGCAATCTTTTTTCAAAGTATTCAGTTTTACTATACTTCCAACCAGTCAACCTCGACTTTTCAGATTAGCCTTATTATAACCTTGACATATACGTTTTTGTTACTGGGGAACCTTTCATGTTCCACCACATTAGCAGTAAATTTACCAACAACTTCATTTATCCTTGATCTTTCAAAAAATCCTTATACTCATTGAAACCCTATCATGTACTCATCCACATCTTGTAACGATAATTGCCATACCAACTACCGGGAATTAGCAATCAGTATTTCGAATTTCGCAGCAATTCTACTCCAACAGTTATATATAAACATATAATGTCTATCTCCTAGACTTACAGACTTCGAATGTGAAGTTTCTGAAAAACACCCTAAACTATGAACTAGTTCTCTGAAATTGGAACAATGCTGATGAAGCAGCAAAAAAAACTGTAAACGACCTTAACAGTTAAAAGTTTGATGATAAAGAATGGTAAGGTGGTAAAGCTGAGAAAAAGAGAAGATTTGGAACTGGAAAACGGATTGAACAGACCATGAAGGAGGCTGTGGACAAATCACAAGGACGAAATCTACCTTCAAAGGATCCAAATGATTCAGTGTCTGCTAAAATCGTTAGCAAACACCTTACTCCTCATTCTAAACCTTCACAGACAGATTTTCCGCATCATCCTCTGATATTAGAAATTCTAAGATATCATCGTATCTTTCATTATAAATATCCTCGATATTTCTGGAGATATCTTCATAACTATTCTTATCTGAAATCATTCATCTCTTCGCGCTATTTGTATTACATCATAAAAGAAACTATTTTAGTTTCTAAATTCTGAAACCTTCAAGTTTAAAATATGAATGTTTTGAAGTAGTGTTAGGAACTGAAGCATGAATTAGTATAATATAATGACACTTGATCAACGTGATTATATTACAGTAAGTCACGCTGAGTTTCTAATGGAACGTAATAAAGGTTCACTGATCCCACCCTCATCATGAACCATGTTACATAACTCTTTCATTCAATATAATCTCTAAATATATCAAGAAAATATATTTCTTGATGATTCGGTCTTTTCTAGATATTCTGGTAATTTGATAAATCAAGATCGTGCCATTACAATTCCCTTCTTAGAACATTAACTATGTTCATCCAAAACTCCATATCTATGAATTCTGGACCATTATTCGCTTGACTTGAAGTCGGGAAGGAAAAATAAAAGCATGAAGCTCCGAAATATAATGGAGAATAAAAAGCCCGATAAAAACCCCAAAATTACAAATCGTGTATATCAATGCGTATAGCAATATAAAGACACGGGAGAATGAAAAACACTATAACCCCAAGGTAATAGTAGAAGAAAATAACCTCCTCTGGTGGCAGATGAAAAAGAAGAATGAAGGATACGATAGCCAAGAAAATATCAAGAATCAGAACTGGATTAAGCATTTTCAAAATCTATTAGGAAGTATGAAATAAGGAAGAAGTTTATAGGAGTGGTGAAAATAAATGAAACGGAAGAGGTCAATTTATAGTAAAATATCAGACATAGCAATTGAGGCAGATTACGCATTTAATTAAAGAAGATCTTAATCTCCTTAATTTCAGAAGAATCAAATCTTATTTAGATTATGAAGATTTTCTATTCCTTAAATTACGAAAATCAATCGTTAATATGTCAAGAGTTAAGACGAATCTCTATTCTTCATTTCACTCTTTTACGATAACTTCTCTCATACGCTTCGAATAATCGGATTGTTTTATCCATATTATTCAACGGTGATAAAAATCTATTTATCAACACATATACGTCATGAAAACATTTTTATTGTTAGTCATGACGACCTCACTCAAATTTTGGGACGAAATTTCTTTAACGGGTAGGTACTGTGATGACCCGGAAATTTCTGACCAAATTTAAACTTAATCTTTGTATGATTAACATTTCCGACACGATAAGCAAAGTCTGTAAAACTGAATCTCAAAATTTTTGAACTACTTTCATATATTCAAATACCTTTCGGTTATTCTTGACGATTCGCGAACAATTATATGTAGATACATATATATATACTATAACTTGAAAACGTAACAATGTATTAATTGTTTGATACCGTACATTAAACTTATTGGTTTAAATATTTATTTGAATATATATGATAAGTTGGAATATTAATTATATGAATAACTTGCGACGTATATTTAAAACGTGTTTATAAATGTTGAAAATATATATTAACTTGGTCATAAAACGATTTGTTATTATATATATATATTAACAAATAGCGAGACGATGATTTATAAAAGTAAATGACCAAAATACTCGAAAGTTTAAGATATACTTTGAGTGGTATAGTTTAGGGATAATTTAAGGCTATATTTTGACAAAGGTACGTGACACGAAACGTAAAATGCAAGTTTTCTCAGCGTACGAAAGGACATTTGAAAAATCGGAACCGGGACATAAGTCGAGTGATGACGTACGACTTATCAGAACAAAAATTACAAGTCAACTATGCATGTGAATTTAATATAATATATAATTAATTATATAAATTAAATATATTATATATATAATATAAAATTATGTCGACAAACAAGAAGTTAAAAATTTGTGAGCTGTCCCAGGATGCCATGCGATCGCATGGCCTTGAAGCACAAATCCTATGCGATCGCATGGGGTACTTTTTCAGAAAAGGTTCTATAAATTGCCAAGTTTTCACACTTCTTTCTCTAATATTACTCCGTATTTATTTTATTTATTATTATTATTATTATTATTATTATTATTATTATTATTATTATTATTATTATCATTATTATTATTATTATTATTAAGATTAATATTATTATTAAACTTATTATTATTAATATTATTAATTAGTATTATACATAAAATACTACGACGAGGTTATGAGCGTGTCACTTTCAAAATGGTTTTCAAGCGGGATAGAGCTAAGGAAATTATGGGTTATTGCCAAGGAGGTTATGGGTAATGTTTGGAGGTATATTTGTGAATCAAACCTAGTGTTTATCATCTCCGTTACGTCTACGTACTTTCCTACAATATTGAATCTCAATACTGATACGTAAACACTCATATCTTATCTTTTACATATTAATTATGTATCCATGTCTAGTGCTCGAGTATATATATTTATATATGCTTGTATGCTAAATTTCATTGTTAAACAGTTTATAATGAATCACTAATTAAATACATATATTACTGGTAAAAGGTATATGATATACATGTTTTTGAAAAGCTGGCGAAAAATCAATAACTTTTAATTTAGATATCGAATAGTTTCGATGAATGGATTAAAAGATATGATCAACTGAATTATGATTGACGTTAATTGAAATTGCTTTTGAATATGCAATTAAGATTTAAACAACTTGTTTACGAGATTGATAAAGTGAACTTTTAAATATTACCAACCGTGTAAATAAATCCTTATATAAGGTACGTCTCGTTTGTTGAACTATTGTCAAAATTGACTTTTTGAAACAACATTGGATAACTTTTGTATGTCGATATCGAGCATTAGGATTGTGATACACTATGACCTGACCTAGCTTGATAGACATTTATTGACCAACATATGTTCTCTAGGTTGAGATCTACGATTATTTGATATTCTGAGTTTCGGTCACATTACGATGAACAACTTTATGTGCTGCTAAGGTGAGTTTCATTTGCTCCCTTTTTAATTGCTTTTGCAATCTATATTTTTGGGTTGAGAATACATGCACTTTATTTTAAACGCAATGGATACAAGTACATACTTAATTCTACGCTGAGTTTAAATCGAAAATCCCTTAGCTTTGGTAACTAGTAACTAGTAACTGCCAGTACATAGGATATGGACTGGTGGGCGCGAATAATAGTATATGGATCCATAGGGCTTGACATCCCCATCCGAGCTAGAGCGCTAGCCTTTTAACGGATGTGTGTTATTTGAGTTTAGGACACGTTGGTTTACGTGTATTAAAACGAATGGGGTATTTATCATTATAACGTTAAAGCTTAGTTACCAGGGTGCTCTGTTACGTAGAATCTATTGACAAACTTTTGATAAATGTTTCTGGATGAAACAACTGAAATCTTGTGATCCACTTTTATATACAGATTATGCGAAACACTAAAACTATGAACTCACCAACCTTTGTGTTGACACTTGTTAGCATGTTTATTCTCAGGTTTCCTAGAAGTCTTCCGCTGTTTGCTTATATGTTAGACAAGCTATGTGCATGGAGTCGTACATGGCATATTTTTCAAGGAAACGTTGCATTCACCAAATCATCACCATGTATCTTACTTTGACTACGTTGTCAACGGAAGTACTATTGTAAACTATTATTTACAGTGATTGTCTATATGTAGAAATCATCAGATGTCGAAAACCTTTGATTTAAATATTCATTTATGGTGTGCCTTTTCAAAAGAATGCAATGTTTACAAAACGTATCATATAGAGGTCAAATACCTCGCAATGAAATCGATGAATGACGTGTTCGTCCATATGGATTTGGAGCGATCGTCACAGTATCTAATCTATCGCCTAAAGAAAAGGCGAAACTAGTTGAATTTGTGGATATTACACAAGAATTCGACCAATGGCTTAAAGCAAAAGTCACAGATATGCAAGTTGATTATGGTCCAAAAGAAATTGACAATGCAGTTAATCACAATTTTGACACCACAACTACCTAAGTGTGGGGAGATTCAAATGTTCTAAAAAGAAAATGTTGTCTAGAGTTAGTTGTTCTGTTCTCGTGTAGTTACGAGAATGGAATCTGATAGGTCTTTCCACTAGCAGACACTAAAGAACTAGTTTCTCCCCCCTTTCTGATTTTTTTTTGTAGGTTTTGTATAAAATTAATACGCTTTTTAAATTTAAGTTTTGTGTGAATTTAATAACAAAATTTACTTTATTTCATTAAGTTTAAAAAATGATTTCTAAAATTCATCGTAAGTTAAAGACTAGGTCATGGAACCGAAATTTCTTTACCCGAGGGCGGGGCGAAAAATTTTATTATCATTATTTTAATATTATTGATCTAAAGTATGCCAAAAAAAATATTAAAAAACCCGAAAATCTTTGCTTATTAAAATTCTCTCGGGTTTACTGATTTCTTGCAAATGAGGGCATTGCAAGATCTCAAGTGTGGGGAAGGGTTATAAATTCTCTCGGGTTTACACTTGGTTTAATTGCCAAATTTTATGAAAATTTAAATTTTTTTTAACTAAATGAATTCAAAATCATGTTTATACATATTTATGAACGATAAAACTAGGTGATAATACCGAAATTATTGTTACCTCGGAGAGAACATAAATTGAGAAACAACCCAAAACGCTTGAATTCATTTAAAATGGAATAAAGGAGAATAAAAAGGCAAAGAAAAGAATAAATAAAAGCTAAGTGTGGGAAGAATATACCAAGTTCTTTAAAACATATATCACATATTTTGTACAAGATTATTGCAGGTAATTTTGCTTTGGACTAAACTAATCAGTTTTACCCGATTTACTGTAATATATATGAAAGAAAGATGGATCTACACGATGAATCAATTCCATCATTAAAAGGAAGTAAAGTCTTCCAAAAAAGACATACGCTTCTTAATTTAGGTCAAGAAGTTGTCGTCAAGACCAGCTGTAGGTTGACGAAAAATCTAGAAAAGTCATCTCTAAAATCAGCAGGAAATCCACGGACCTCAGCATCAAACAGGGTCGCCAAGTGGTCAGACTTATCCTAACCATTAGAGGATCTGTCTCGTAAAATGGGGAGGACGCCGTGCAAATTAGCTTGATAAGACTAATGAATCAGACCCCCAGAAAGAATAATCTCCTTAAAGATTAAAAATCTGCTTTTAAGCCTGATATTACTCAATTCTTGAGATTGACCTTAAAGATTGAGAATTACAAACTCATGAAATTCGATGATATCTAAACTCGAGCTTGAACGAGAAAATATTTTGATCAAATTAAAACCGATTTGTTTTCTGAAAACCTATTTTCAATACGTTCATTATCATTGAACGTAAAATCCTGAGAATTCATCAGGTCACCTGAACCAAATCGGGTGTAACACCCCGTCGAAAATCCCTGTAACGGAATGTTAACTCTGGTCCCAGTACTTGGTTTGACTTCTACGTAACAGCAATATTCTACAGCGGAAGCAATTAATACCTGAGAATAAAACACGCAAAACGGATCAACAACAATGTTGAGTGAATCTACAGGTTTTAGGTAAACAATACAGTATGTTTAAGAAATACATTTCGAAAACGGTTATTAGTGGAAGACCACCAAGGTTCAATGCTAAAAGTTTGTAGACAACTCCGTGTCCCATTTCAAAAGTTTGTTGACACTACCATGTCAAGTTTCAATCATTTGTAGACAATTCCATGTCAAGTTTCAAATATTCGTAGACAATACCATGTCAAGTTTTATCTCATTTGTTCGTAAACCACAGTTTTAAATAACGTTGTATAGTATCTGAAAAACAGTTATCAGAAAATAGTTTAAGTTCCTTTACCACGAGATTTTACAAGTACAACTCCAAGTTGCGAAACGTTTGCATAATCTATGAGCACCTGAATACTAGCAATGACCTGAGTATAGAAACCACTACACTCGCCTTTACCTCATAAAATGTTATACACTTGTTTGAGTGTATCTAATATTCAAAGTAAATGCACCACAGTTAATATTGTAGGGTGAGATTGTCAACCTAACGGATCCGTCCATCTAAATTGTGCTTACACCAATGGTATTAAAAGTATTCAAGCTAGAGGCTTTGTGAACAAACTCAATATGCATATATAGTACTCATGTCAATACAAAAAGCATTTGATAATATAAGTATAACAGCGTGTATTCTCATCCCTGAAAACATGTAAAAAGCGGGACTGTAGACTCACCTTGAGTGCACAATAAAGCTTAGTGAAATAGTACGGAAAAACTGACGATCGCAGTGTAAAACGCAACCTAATCATTTAGATTATCTTAAGTAAGTACATAAGTTTCAGTATGTCATCCCATAGTGTACGCATAGTCCTAGTGCTCACACTGACTCAACGAACAAGTAAAAGTCAACTAATTCAAGCAAGTCAACAAAAGTCAACCAAAGTCAAACCAAAGGTCAACTCGGTCAAAGTGTTCAACTAAAGTCAAACATCTCAGTAGGTCATGCAAACATGGTCAACATGTTAAACCTAGGTCAAGTATCACGTTACAGTTCATAGTTCAGCAAATTACACATTCGCAGTTTATCGTATGTCTTTGAAATATGCACGTCATAGAAAGACACAAGTATAAAGCTTAGCACATAACTCCTAAAATTATGGCCAAGTTCAGTTCACAATTAGACTCAAAATCGATTCCAGAAAGTTTAACCCGGCCCTCATGTGGTTCGTGTAAGTCAGGTTTCAGAAAGGGTCTAGTTAAGGTTTACTACATCAGTTTCAGTATGCGCATCAGTTTTAGAACATTTATCAAACAATATAGAAAATATATTTTAATGAAAGGCCAATTGGAGAATACTCCAGACATCCCAAAACTTCTGTGATAAAATAATCAAGGATATCCCTTTAGCCAATTTGTACAAACTAACCGATCTTTACTGATCTATCAGTTTTGGACAGCAACTAGACATGCCAAATTGTCAAACTTATAACTCATGGTAATTAAAATTTTAGATTTTAACATGCAAATGAAATATGTCAAAGAACATATGAAATAACATAATCCAGAAGATCAAAGCCTCAATCAATTTCTAGTTCACTATAGGTAATTATTTCTAGCATTAAAACAGTTTCGATACACTTTAACGTATGAATCTTCGTTTAAACATATCGGGAGCATTACAAAAGTTTTTGATGCAATTATTAAGTCTAACATGCATGATTTTTCACAAGGATTACAGTAGTACACTTTTCATTAGCTAATTCAATAAACACATATCTCAGAGAATTCGGATTTCAATTATAAACTAGTCAAAACTTCGATTTAGCATATCTTAAGCATACGGTAACGAAATCAAGTGAAATCAATGCCTAAAGTTAATAGTTTTTCGAAATCTAAACATCTAAACATGTTACATGATCAGATCAAAAGTCAACTCTCATCAAATCCTTGAGAATACAATTCATTTTTCATGTAAACAATATCAATTGATCAAATTAGCGACTAACAACGAGTAATAACACAATCAATTAAGCACTAGACTTGATTACACTATGTAATTGAATAAAATTAGATTTAGTTGAATTGGGGTTAGTGTAATTATACCTCAAAACACAAATTGTTTACACTAGTGTGTGGAGAACGACGATCGGAACAAGAATGATCAAACGAGCAAGAGCAATTGAGCAATTTTTGATGGTGATTCGGTGGTGGTGATATATGACGTGAAAGAGAGGGAGGAGAGGAAGGATGAGCTACATTTTTTTCATAGGTAGGATGGAATGAATGATTAAATATTGTATAGAGAATTATCTAACTAGTTATTTAGTGCCTAAAAACCAAAAGTCAACAAACATGAGCCTAAAAACCAAGAGTCAACAACCATGGACTAATCATGGGACCAAGGATTATGAGGTATGATGTCACGGCCATGTGGCCTTAGGCTCGAGTCTCGGGCTCATTTTGTGTAAAAGCTCGTTCGTGCGTGGTTCGTTTCGAGTGCCGTTAACCGTACCGAATCTCCGGAACGTTAACTAGTCGTTGAAACAAAATCACCGTGTTTAATTCATTAAGTAAATAATAAATTAAATTTCTTTCGTAAGTTCAATAATTATTAACAATAATTATTCTATCGTTTTTCTGAGTTCCGTTAACTGAAAAGTTTTCTAGGCGATTAACTTTAATCGTGTCGTTTCTAGTTTAATTTGTCAACCGAATTAAGTTCACTAATTAATATAACATATTAATTCAAGTAATCCACTAAGGATCAAGTACGCATTTAATAACTTTAAATACGAAAAAGTTTCACGTAGCCACTGGTAACTATTCTGGAAAAAAAAATTGGCGCATGAAAATCGTATGATTTAACTAACGATCGTCAAGTATTTAACGGAAGTTTTAATGGAAAAGCTCGGGTTGTTACATTACCCACCTGTTATTGAAAATTTCATCCCGAAATTTGGATGATGGCAGTTATTGATGAAAATAAAATATTTTCGTATTATTAGATATCCACGTTTCAACGTGAGCTTGAATTCTATAACGAAGTTTGCAAATAAAGTTTATACTTGGCTTGAATAGTTTGTCTTTCCAGACGTAAGCCTTCATAGATTCTTTTAATAAAAGAATTTGGTCATATACGAGTGTTTCGTCAAATAATATGATAAGATTAAATAATCTTTTGAGATATCTATACGGATGGACTTCTAAGGTCCGTTCGGTTTCGTAATGAATACGAGTTAAGTGTATAGAATTTCTTATCATCATGAATATGAATGAAATGATTCAGTTACGTGAAAAAATACGACTGAATATGTCACTAATGGATGTATTGAAGTAATAGTTGTCCGCCTTGACTTTTTGATGTAATCACTATTGATTCTCCTAAATTTAAGGGATTTGAATATAATCGTTTGAAATCTGTGAGATTTGGATCCCGATAATTAAGGAACTTAGAATCCTTTTTTTTATACGATTATCTTAATCGGTTGACGCGTTGCTATGGTAAAAAGTTTTGATATAAATTAATCATCTCTGCGTCCTTATTTTCTCAACCTCAATCTTCTTAATTTCAAAATTCTATTTTCAAAAATTATGTGAAGATGCTTCATCCGCTCTTGATTTTCGTTACTATTTTGACTGTGTATGCGGTCATTTTTCTTTTTAGTCTACCACCAGAAGAATCTCTGTTCTTCTATAATGCTCTAGGGGTGACAGTATTTTTAATTCTACCACTCCTATGTTTTTCAATACTTATTGATATAAATGGTTTATGATCTTCCATGTTTGTTGTCTTTTATATTCTGACATATTTTTCGAAGACTCATGTTTTTTATCCAAGAAGATCTTCAACTTGTTCTTCTATAAATAGTAAAATAATACGGATCAATAGCTGGTGATGATGCAGAAACATTCGCTGTTCATCGTCATAGTATCCGTTTTCACTAGTTTTATCTTCTCGACTTTAAATCGAGCAAGTAATGGTCCAGAATTCGTAGATATGAAGTTTCGAATGAACCTAATGTTCTAACCAGAAAGGAAAGGTAATGGCATGATTTGATTTGGTAAATTACCAGAATCACGGAGGATAGAACTATCAAGAATATATTTTCTTGATATGTTCAGAGGTTAAATAGAATGACAAAGTCATGTAATATGGGATATGGTGATGGTAAAGTCGATCAAGTCTTATCATTCTCAAGTTTCATTAGAACTTCCACATGACTTAGAATAAATAGGAGCAAAATTATTCGTTTAAAGGTTTCAGCAGATACTGAATCATCTGGATTCGTTAAGTACAGGTTTAGTCTTTGTGATTTGTGTAGTGACCCGAACTTTTCCATGTTTATATATATTAATTGAGATTGATATTTGCATGATTAAATGTTTCCAACATGTTAAGCAATCAAACTTGTTAAGACTTGATTAATTGAAATATGTTTCATATAGACAATTGACCACCCAAGTTGACCGGTGATTCACGAACGTTAAAACTTGTAAAAACTATACGATGACATATATATGGTTATATATATAGTTAACATGTTTTTATTATAAGTATGTATCTCATTAGGTATTTTAACAATGAGTTATATACATAAAAATGAGACTATTAATTTAAGAAACTCGAAAACGATATATATAACGATTATCGTTATAACAACGTCTTACTAGGTACATATGAATCATATTAAGATATTGATACACTTGGTTAATTATGTTAAATGATAAGTAAATATATTATTAAGTGTATTAACAATGAAATACATATGTAAAAAAATAAGACTACTAACTTAATGATTTCGAAACGAGACATATATGTAACGATTATCGTTGTAACGACATTTAACCGTATATACATCATACTGAGATATATTATATATCATAATATCATGATAATATAACAATTTAACATCTCATTTGTTATAATAAACAATGGGTTAACAACATTCAACAAGATCGTTAACCTAAAGGTTTCAAAACAACATTTACATGTAACGACTAACGATGACTTAACGACTCAGTTAAAATGTATATACATGTAGTGTTTTAATATGTATTTATACACTTTTGAAAGACTTCAATACACTTATCAAAATACTTCTACTTAACAAAAATGCTTACAATTACATCCTCGTTCAGTTTCATCAACAATTCTACTCGTATGCACCCGTATTCGTACTCGTACAATACACAGCTTTTAGATGTATGTACTATTGGTATATACACTCCAATAATCAGCTCTTAGCAGCCCATGTGAGTCACCTAACACATGTGGGAACCATCATTTGGAAACTAGCATGAAATATCTCATAAAATTACAAAAATATGAGTAATCATTCATGACTTATTTACATGAAAACAAAATTACATATCCTTTATATCTAATCCATACACCAACGACCAAAAACACCTACAAACACTTTAATTCTTCAATTTTCTTCATCTAATTGATCTCTCTCAAGTTCTATCTTCAAGTTCTAAGTGTTCTTCATAAATTCCAAAAGTTCTAGTTTCATAAAATCAAGAATACTTTCAAGTTTGCTAGCTCACTTCCAATATTGTAAGGTGATCATCCAACCTCAAGAAATCTTTGTTTCTTACAGTAGGTTATCATTCTAATACAAGGTAATAATCATATTCAAACTTTGGTTCAATTTCTATAACTATAACAATCTTATTTCAAGTGATGATCTTACTTGAACTTGTTTTCGTGTCATGATTCTGCTTCAAGAACTTCGAGCCATCCAAGGATCCATTGAAGCTAGATCCATTTTTCTCTTTTCCAGTAGGTTTATCCAAGGAACTTAAGGTAGTAATGATGTTCATAACATCATTCAATTCATACATATAAAGCTATCTTATTCGAAGGTTTAAACTTGTAATCACTAGAACATAGTTTAGTTAATTCTAAACTTGTTCGCAAACAAAAGTTAATCCTTCTAACTTGACTTTTAAAATCAACTAAACACATGTTCTATATCTATATGATATGCTAACTTAATGATTTAAAACCTGGAAACACGAAAAACACCGTAAAACCGGATTTACGCCGTCGTAGTAACACCGCGGGCTGTTTTGGGTTAGTTAATTAAAAACTATGATAAACTTTGATTTAAAAGTTGTTATTCTGAAAAAAATGATTTTTATTATGAACATGAAACTATATCCAAAAATTATGGTTAAACTCAAAGTGGAAGTATGTTTTCTAAAATGGTCATCTAGACGTCGTTCTTTCGACTGAAATGACTACCTTTACAAAAACGACTTGTAACTTATTTTTCAAACTATAAACCTATACTTTTTCTGTTTAGATTCATAAAATAGAGTTCAATATGAAACCATAGCAATTTGATTCACTCAAAACGGATTTAAAATGAAGAAGTTATGGGTAAAACAAGATTGGATAATTTTTCTCATTTTAGCTACGTGAAAATTGGTACCAAATCTATTCCAACCATAACTTAATCAACTTGTATTGTATATTATGTAATCTTGAGATACCATAGACACGTATACAATGTTTCGACCTATCATGTCGACACATCTATATATATTTCGGAACAACCATAGACACTCTATATGTGAATGTTGGAGTTAGCTATACAGGGTTGAGGTTGATTCCAAAATATATATAGTTTGAGTTGTGATCAATACTGAGATACGTATACACTGGGTCGTGGATTGATTCAAGATAATATTTATCGATTTATTTATGTACATCTAACTGTGGACAACTAGTTGTAGGTTACTAACGAGGACAGCTGACTTAATAAACTTAAAACATCAAAATATATTAAAAATGTTGTAAATATATTTTGAACATACTTTGATATATATGTATATATTGTTATAGGTTCGTGAATCAACCAGTGGCTAAGTCTTACTTCCCGACGAAGTAAAAATCTGTGAAAGTGAGTTATAGTCCCACTTTTAAAATCTAATATTTTTGGGATGAGAATACATGCAGGTTTTATAAATGATTTACAAAATAGACACAAGTACGTGAAACTACATTCTATGGTTGAATTATCGAAATCAAATATGCCCCTTTTTATTAAGTCTGGTAATCTAAGAATTAGGGAACAGACACCCTAATTGACGCGAATCCTAAAGATAGATCTATTGGGCCTAACAAACCCCATCCAAAGTACCGGATGCTTTAGTACTTCGAAATTTATATCATATCCGAAGGGTGTCCCGGAATGATGGGGATATTCTTATATATGCATCTTGTTAATGTCGGTTACCAGGTGTTCACCATATGAATGATTTTTATCTCTATGTATGGGATGTGTATTAAAATATGAAATCTTGTGGTCTATTATTATGATTTGATATATATAGGTTAAACCTATAACTCACCAACATTTTTGTTGACGTTTTAAGCATGTTTATTCTCAGGTGATTATTAAGAGCTTCCGCTGTCGCATACTTAAATAAGGACGAGATTTGGAGTCCATGCTTGTATGATATTGTGTAAAAACTGCATTCAAGAAACTTATTTTGTTGTAACATATTTGTATTGTAAACCATTATGTAATGGTCGTGTGTAAACAGGATATTTTAGATTATCATTATTTGATAATCTACGTAAAGCTTTTTAAAACCTTTATCTATGAAATAAAGGTTATGGTTTGTTTTAAAAATGAATGCAGTCTTTGAAAAACGTCTCATATAGAGGTCAAAACCTCGCAACGAAATCAATTAATATGGAACGTTTTTAATCAATAAGAACGGGACATTTCAGTTGGTATCCGAGCGTTGGTCTTAGAGAACCAGAATTTTGCATTAGTGTGTCTTATCGAGTTTGTTAGGATGCATTAGTGAGTCTGGACTTCGACCGTGTTTACTTGAAAAATGATTGCTTAACAAATTTTGTTGGAAACTATATATTTTTAACATGTGAATATTATGTGATATATTAATCTCTTAATGCGTTTGATATTATGTGATAGATGTCTACCTCTAGAACAAGTCACTTTGACTCACCTAATAATAATGAAGAGTCGAATGTAAATTGGAATGATTCGTGGACTGATTCACAAGTTCCCGAAGAGGAACCGGAAGAAGAGTCGGAAACAGAAGAAGAATCGGAACCGGAAGAAGAATCGGAACCGGATGAAGAAATAGAACCGGTGGGGGAAATAATAAAACGGTTAAGTAAAAGAAAATCCTCAACCAACCGACCAAGGTTAATTATGGTCAATGGTGTTTCCGCCAAGGAAGCAAAATATTGGGAGGATTACCAATTCTCCGATGAATCGGATTCCGACGAGAATTCCGATGATGTTATAGAAATTACCCCAACTGAATTTAAAAAGGCAAAAGAAAATAATAAGGGAAAGGGCATAAAAATAGAGAAATCTAATTCCAACCCCGATGAACTTTATATGTATCGTCAACCCCCGAAGTCCTTAAGTTGTAACAATGACCCGGGAACCTCTAAACCACCAGGTTTTTCTAAACCAATGTGGAAAACGACGGCTCGTATTAGGGGAACATCATATATCCCTAGAAACTTGGCAAAACGAAACAAAACCGAAGAAGAAGAAACAAGCGAGTCGGAATAAGATAGTTGTATTCGTGTGGTGTAATATATGTAATATAGTGTGCTTATGCTTTATGATATATGTAAAAAATTGCTTGTATTAATAAGTATTTTTTTTATGAATCTAACTCTTGTCTATTTTACAGTATAAAAACACAAAATGGATAGACAACCCAATATTTTAAGAGACCTACCCGGAGACATGATTGATGAAATCTTGTCTAGAGTCGGTCAGAGTTCTTCGGCACAACTATTTAAGGCGAGGTCAGTATGTAAGACATTCGAAGAACGTTCCAAGAATGTCTTGGTTTATAAAAGGCTTTCGTTCGAAAGATGGGGGATATCACATTGGGAAATCCATAAGTTACGATGTGTTTACTTTGACGCATATATTGCGGGGAACCCAAATGCTATTTTACGCAATGGGTTAAGAAATTATTTTGACTCAATATATCCGAATATTGGACTTCGTGATTTAGAAAAAGCGGCTAACATGCAACATAAAGAAGCATGTTATGCTTACGGATTAGTAATGTTCGCTTCTCACCAAAGTGAGAACAAGAACATCGGGCTACAACTATTAAACAAAACGTTCCCACAAGTGACGGAGTCGGTAATTGGGGGTAAGAAATGAGGTTTTTAGATTGTTACGGGACTGTTGGACATTACGTAACCCTCGTCCCTTTGACGACGTTACAACACGCTGTCTTATCAACGGCCATAACGGTTATGTTCCACAAGACCAAGGATGGGAAGTAATCCTAGTAAAACCAGAATGCATGACTTGTTTCTGGACGTATGAATTACGTGTCTTTATTGCCTTTGCTGAACGACTTGTGTACTAGCTAGAATTATCTTCACAACCATCTTGTATCAAATTTATTGTGTGCTATATTTCATGCTATATGTAAAATAAGCGGTATTGTAAGTTTGTAAAATATTGTGTAAAAGTTTGAACGTGAAATATTATTATAATCAGTTTTTCATATAGAATTGTAGTAGTTGAATTGTATATTAGCTACTAAGTATGAACTTAACGGGTAGGTACTACCCGAATTTAAACTTATAAAACGCTAATATGAAGAAAAAGCTTTTATAAATGAGTTCATATTATGCTACGAAATACTATTAACTACTCTTAATATTCGGTATGATTAACTTGTTCCATTTAACTATTTTGAAGGAAATGGCACCGACTACTCGACACACCGTGAATATGAATGAAGAGGAATTCCGTACTTTTCTAGCTTCAAACATAGCCGCAGTACAGGCTGCGCTACATACCAACAATAACCTTGGATCTAGCAGTACAGGAAATCGTGTAGGATGCACCTACAAAGAATTCACTGCCTGCAAACCTTTGGAATTTGATGGAACCGAAGGACCGATCGGATTGAAACGGTGGACCGAGAAGGTCGAATCGGTGTTTGCCATAAGTAAGTGTACTGAAGAGGACAAAGTAAAGTACGCTACGCATACCTTCACAGGTTCTGCGTTAACATGGTGGAATACCTATCTAGAGCAAGTGGGACAAGACGATGCGTACGCACTACCGTGGTCAGCATTCAAGCACTTGATGAACGAGAAGTACCGTCCCAGAACCGAGGTCAATAAGCTCAAGACAGAACTTAGAGGGTTACGAACCCAAGGATTTGATATTACCACGTACGAAAGACGATTCACAGAATTGTGCCTATTGTGTCCGGGAGCATTCGAAGATGAGGAAGAGAAGATCGACGCGTTTGTGAAAGGATTACCGGAAAGAATCCAAGAAGATATAAGTTCACACGAGCCCGCCTCCATACAACAGGCATGTAGAATGGCTCACAAACTCGTGAACCAGATTGAAGAAAGAATTAAAGAACAGACTGCTGAAGAGGCCAATGTGAAGCAAGTCAAAAGAAAGTGGGAGGAAAACGGTGATAAGAATCACCAATACAACAACAACAGCAATTACAACAATAATCGCAACAATTATCCCAACAATCGCAACATCAATCGCAACTACAACAAACGGCCCAACAACAACAACAACAACAACAACAACAACAACAGCAACTACAACAATCATCCCAACAACAATAATAACCGCAACAACAACAACAATCAGAAGCAGCTATGCCAAAGGTGTGAAAAGAATCACTCGGGGTTCTGCACCAAATTTTGCAACAAGTGTAAAAGAAATGGTCATAGCGCGGCGAAGTGTGAGGTCTACGGACCAGGGGTTAATAGAACGAAAGGAACAAATGGTGTCGGAACGAGTAATAGTGGAGCAAGTAGTGTCGGAGCAAGTTATGCTAATGTAGTTTGTTATAAATGTGGAAAACCGAGCCACATTATTAGAAATTGCCCGAACCAGGAGAACACGAATGGACAAGGCCGTGGAAGAGTTTTCAATATTAATGCGGCAGAGGCACAGGAAGACCCGGAGCTTGTTACGGGTACGTTTCTTATTGACAATAAATCTGCTTACGTTTTATTTGATTCGGGTGCGGATAGAAGCTATATGAGTAGAGATTTTTGTGCTAAATTAAGTTGTCCATTGACGCCTTTGGATAGTAAATTTTTACTCGAATTAGCAAATGGTAAATTAATTTCAGCAGATAATATATGTCGGAATCGAGAAATTAAACTGGTTAGCGAAACATTTAAGATTGATTTGATACCAGTAGAGTTAGGGAGTTTTGATGTGATAATCGGTATGGACTGGTTGAAAGAAGTGAAAGCGGAGATCGTTTGTTACAAAAATGCAATTCGCATTATACGAGAAAAAGGAAAACCCTTAATGGTGTACGGAGAAAAGGGCAACACGAAGCTACATCTTATTAGTAATTTGAAGGCACAAAAACTAATAAGAAAAGGTTGCTATGCTGTTCTAGCACACGTCGAGAAAGTACAAACTGAAGAAAAGAGCATCAATGATGTTCCCATTGCAAAAGAATTTCCCGATGTATTTCCGAAAGAATTACCGGGATTACCCCCACATCGATCCGTTGAATTTCAAATAGATCTTGTACCAGGAGCTGCACCAATAGCTCGTGCTCCTTACAGACTCGTACCCAGCGAGATGAAAGAACTACAAAGCCAATTACAAGAACTTTTAGAGCGTGGTTTCATTCGACCAAGCACATCACCGTGGGGAGCTCCTGTTTTGTTTGTTAAGAAGAAAGATGGTACATTCAGGTTGTGTATCGACTACCGAGAGTTGAACAAACTTACCATCAAGAACCGCTACCCACTACCGAGAATCGATGACTTATTTGATCAACTACAAGGCTCGTCTGTTTATTAAAAGATTGACTTACGTTCCGGGTATCATCAAATGCGGGTGAAAGAAGATGATATTCCAAAGACTGCTTTCAGAACACGTTACGGTCATTACGAGTTTATGGTCATGCCGTTTGGTTTAACTAATGCACCAGCTATGTTCATGGACCTTATGAACCGAGTGTGTGGACCATACCTTGACAAGTTTGTCATTGTTTTCATTGATGACATACTTATTTACTCAAAGAATGACCAAGAACACGGTGAACATTTGAGAAAGGTGTTAGAAGTATTGAGGAAGGAAGAATTGTACGCTAACTTTTCAAAGTGTGCATTTTGGTTGGAAGAAGTTCAATTCCTCGGTCACATAGTGAACAAAGAAGGTATTAAGGTGGATCCGGCAAAGATAGAAACTGTTGAAAAGTGGGAAACCCCGAAAACTCCGAAACACATACGCCAGTTTTTAGGACTTGCTGGTTACTACAGAAGGTTCATCCAAGACTTTTCCAGAATAGCAAAACCCTTGACTGCATTAACGCATAAAGGGAAGAAATTTGAATGGAATGATGAACAAGAGAAAGCGTTTCAGTTATTGAAGAAAAAGCTAACTACGGCACCTATATTGTCATTGCCTGAAGGGAATGATGATTTTGTGATTTATTGTGATGCATCAAAGCAAGGTCTCGGTTGTGTATTAATGCAACGAACGAAGGTGATTGCTTATGCGTCTAGACAATTGAAGATTCACGAACAAAATTATACGACGCATGATTTGGAATTAGGCGCGGTTGTTTTTGCATTAAAGACTTGGAGGCACTACTTATATGGGGTCAAAAGTATTATATATACCGACCACAAAAGTCTTCAACACATATTTAATCAGAAACAACTGAATATGAGGCAGCGTAGGTGGATTGAATTATTGAATGATTACGACTTTGAGATTCGTTACCACCCGGGGAAGGCAAATGTGGTAGCCGATGCCTTGAGCAGGAAGGACAGAGAACCCATTCGAGTAAAATCTATGAATATAATGATTCATAATAACATTACTACTCAAATAAAGGAGGCGCAACAAGGAGTTTTAAAAGAGGGAAATTTAAAGGATGAAATACCCAAAGGATCGGAGAAACATCTTAATATTCGGGAAGACGGAACCCGGTATAGGGCTGAAAGGATTTGGGTACCAAAATTTGGAGATATGAGAGAAATGGTACTTAGAGAAGCTCATAAAACCAGATACTCAATACATCCTGGAACGGGGAAGATGTACAAGGATCTCAAGAAACATTTTTGGTGGCCGGGTATGAAAGCCGATGTTGCTAAATACGTAGGAGAATGTTTGACGTGTTCTAAGGTCAAAGCTGAGCATCAGAAACCATCAGGTCTACTTCAACAACCCGAAATCCCAGAATGGAAATGGGAAAACATTACCATGGATTTCATCACTAAATTGCCAAGGACTGCAAGTGGTTTTGATACTATTTGGGTAATAGTTGATCGTCTCACCAAATCAGCACACTTCCTGCCAATAAGAGAAGATGACAAGATGGAGAAGTTAGCACGACTGTATTTGAAGGAAGTCGTCTCCAGACATGGAATACCAATCTCTATTATCTCTGATAGGGATGGCAGATTTATTTCAAGATTCTGGCAGACATTACAGCAAGCATTAGGAACTCGTCTAGACATGAGTACTGCCTATCATCCACAAACTGATGGGCAGAGCGAAAGGACGATACAAACGCTTGAAGACATGCTACGAGCATGTGTTATTGATTTCGGAAACAGTTGGGATCGACATCTACCGTTAGCAAAATTTTCCTACAACAACAGCTACCATTCAAGCATTGAGATGGCACCGTTTGAAGCACTTTATGGTAGAAAGTGCAGGTCTCCGATTTGTTGGAGTGAAGTGGGGGATAGACAGATTACGGGTCCGGAGATTATACAAGAAACTACCGAGAAGATCATCCAAATTCAACAACGGTTGAAAACCGCCCAAAGTCGACAAAAGAGCTACGCTGACATTAAAAGAAAAGATATAGAATTTGAAATTGGAGAGATGGTCATGCTTAAAGTTGCACCTTGGAAAGGCGTTGTTCGATT
This sequence comes from Rutidosis leptorrhynchoides, assembly GCF_046630445.1. Lineage (NCBI taxonomy): Eukaryota > Viridiplantae > Streptophyta > Magnoliopsida > Asterales > Asteraceae > Rutidosis > Rutidosis leptorrhynchoides. The sequence continues at coordinate 652,020,528 of NC_092334.1, read as the reverse complement.
TGGTAAACGAGGGAAATTAAATCCAAGGTATATTGGACCATTCAAGATTATTGATCGTGTCGGACCAGTAGCTTATCGACTTGAGTTACCTCAACAACTCGCGGCTGTACATAACACTTTCCACGTCTCGAATTTGAAGAAATGTTTTACTAAAGAAGATCTCACTATTCCGTTAGATGAAATCCAAATCAACGAAAAACTTCAATTCATCGAAGAACCCGTCGAAATAATGGATCGTGAGGTTAAAAGACTTAAGCAAAACAAGATACCAATTGTTAAGGTTCGATGGAATGCTCGTAGAGGACCCGAGTTCACCTGGGAGCATGAAGATCAGATGAAGAAGAAATACCCGCATCTATTTCCAGAAGATTCGTCAACACCTTCAACAGCTTAAAATTTCGGGACGAAATTTATTTAACGGGTAGGTACTGTAGTGACCCGAACTTTTCCATGTTTATATATATTAATTGAGATTGATATTTGCATGATTAAATGTTTCCAACATGTTAAGCAATCAAACTTGTTAAGACTTGATTAATTGAAATATGTTTCATATAGACAATTGACCACCCAAGTTGACCGGTGATTCACGAACGTTAAAACTTGTAAAAACTATACGATGACATATATATGGTTATATATATAGTTAACATGTTTTTATTATAAGTATGTATCTCATTAGGTATTTTAACAATGAGTTATATACATAAAAATGAGACTATTAATTTAAGAAACTCGAAAACGATATATATAACGATTATCGTTATAACAACGTCTTACTAGGTACATATGAATCATATTAAGATATTGATACACTTGGTTAATTATGTTAAATGATAAGTAAATATATTATTAAGTGTATTAACAATGAAATACATATGTAAAAAAATAAGACTACTAACTTAATGATTTCGAAACGAGACATATATGTAACGATTATCGTTGTAACGACATTTAACCGTATATACATCATACTGAGATATATTATATATCATAATATCATGATAATATAACAATTTAACATCTCATTTGTTATAATAAACAATGGGTTAACAACATTCAACAAGATCGTTAACCTAAAGGTTTCAAAACAACATTTACATGTAACGACTAACGATGACTTAACGACTCAGTTAAAATGTATATACATGTAGTGTTTTAATATGTATTTATACACTTTTTAAAGACTTCAATACACTTATCAAAATACTTCTACTTAACAAAAATGCTTACAATTACATCCTCGTTCAGTTTCATCAACAATTCTACTCGTATGCACCCGTATTCGTACTCGTACAATACACAGCTTTTAGATGTATGTACTATTGGTATATACACTCCAATGATCAGCTCTTAGCAGCCCATGTGAGTCACCTAACACATGTGGGAACCATCATTTGGCAACTAGCATGAAATATCTCATAAAATTACAAAAATATGAGTAATCATTCATGACTTATTTACATGAAAACAAAATTACATATCCTTTATATCTAATCCATACACCAACGACCAAAAACACCTACAAACACTTTAATTCTTCAATTTTCTTCATCTAATTGATCTCTCTCAAGTTCTATCTTCAAGTTCTAAGTGTTCTTCATAAATTCCAAAAGTTCTAGTTTCATAAAATCAAGAATACTTTCAAGTTTGCTAGCTCACTTCCAATCTTGTAAGGTGATCATCCAACCTCAAGAAATCTTTGTTTCTTACAGTAGGTTATCATTCTAATACAAGGTAATAATCATATTCAAACTTTGGTTCAATTTCTATAACTATAACAATCTTATTTCAAGTGATGATCTTACTTGAACTTGTTTTCGTGTCATGATTCTGCTTCAAGAACTTCGAGCCATCCAAGGATCCATTGAAGCTAGATCCATTTTTCTCTTTTCCAGTAGGTTTATCCAAGGAACTTAAGGTAGTAATGATGTTCATAACATCATTCAATTCATACATATAAAGCTATCTTATTCGAAGGTTTAAACTTGTAATCACTAGAACATAGTTTAGTTAATTCTAAACTTGTTCGCAAACAAAAGTTAATCCTTCTAACTTGACTTTTAAAATCAACTAAACACATGTTCTATATCTATATGATATGCTAACTTAATGATTTAAAACCTGGAAACACGAAAAACACCGTAAAACCGGATTTACGCCGTCGTAGTAACACCGCGGGCTGTTTTGGGTTAGTTAATTAAAAACTATGATAAACTTTGATTTAAAAGTTGTTATTCTGAAAAAAATGATTTTTATTATGAACATGAAACTATATCCAAAAATTATGGTTAAACTCAAAGTGGAAGTATGTTTTCTAAAATGGTCATCTAGACGTCGTTCTTTCGACTGAAATGACTACCTTTACAAAAACTACTTGTAACTTATTTTTCCGACTATAAACCTATACTTTTTCTGTTTAGATTCATAAAATAGAGTTCAATATGAAACCATAGCAATTTGATTCACTCAAAACGGATTTAAAATGAAGAAGTTATGGGTAAAACAAGATTGGATAATTTTTCTCATTTTAGCTACGTGAAAATTGGTAACAAATCTATTCCAACCATAACTTAATCAACTTGTATTGTATATTATGTAATCTTGAGATACCATAGACACGTATACAATATTTCGACCTATCATGTCGACACATCTATATATATTTCGGAACAACCATAGACACTCTATATGTGAATGTTGGAGTTAGCTATACAGGGTTGAGGTTGATTCCAAAATATATATAGTTTGAGTTGTGATCAATACTGAGATACGTATACACTGGGTCGTGGATTGATTCAAGATAATATTTATCGATTTATTTATGTACATCTAACTGTGGACAACTAGTTGTAGGTTACTAACGAGGACAGCTGACTTAATAAACTTAAAACATCAAAATATATTAAAAATGTTGTAAATATATTTTGAACATACTTTGATATATATGTATATATTGTTATAGGTTCGTGAATCAACCAGTGGCTAAGTCTTACTTCCCGACGAAGTAAAAATCTGTGAAAGTGAGTTATAGTCCCACTTTTAAAATCTAATATTTTTGGGATGAGAATACATGCAGGTTTTATAAATGATTTACAAAATAGACACAAGTACGTGAAACTACATTCTATGGTTGAATTATCGAAATCAAATATGCCCCTTTTTATTAAGTCTGGTAATCTAAGAATTAGGGAACAGACACCCTAATTGACGCGAATCCTAAAGATAGATCTATTGGGCCTAACAAACCCCATCCAAAGTACCGGATGCTTTAGTACTTCGAAATTTATATCATATCCGAAGGGTGTCCCGGAATGATGGGGATATTCTTATATATGCATCTTGTTAATGTCGGTTACCAGGTGTTCACCATATGAATGATTTTTATCTCTATGTATGGGATGTGTATTAAAATATGAAATCTTGTGGTCTATTATTATGATTTGATATATATAGGTTAAACCTATAACTCACCAACATTTTTGTTGACGTTTTAAGCATGTTTATTCTCAGGTGATTATTAAGAGCTTCCGCTGTCGCATACTTAAATAAGGACGAGATTTGGAGTCCATGCTTGTATGATATTGTGTAAAAACTGCATTCAAGAAACTTATTTTGTTGTAACATATTTGTATTGTAAACCATTATGTAATGGTCGTGTGTAAACAGGATATTTTAGATTATCATTATTTGATAATCTACGTAAAGCTTTTTAAAACCTTTATCTATGAAATAAAGGTTATGGTTTGTTTTAAAAATGAATGCAGTCTTTGAAAAACGTCTCATATAGAGGTCAAAACCTCGCAACGAAATCAATTAATATGGAACGTTTTTAATCAATAAGAACGGGACATTTCAATTTGTCCACAGTCTCTTTCATGGTTTGTTTAATCCATTTTCCAGTACCAATTTTCTATTGAGTGTTTCCAACACTCCATTCTTTATCATCAAACTTTTGGCCATTAAGACCATCTATAGTTTTGCTGCTTCATCAGCATCATAACTGAATCATTGGTTATCAATCCGAGGTGTTTCAAGAATTTCGAAAGATTTGAAAGCAGATTGTAATCGTCAAGATACAAAAGATTGTTTAAGATGAAATCAAGTGGCAAAATTTGAAGAAATATTTGTTCTTCGGTAAACGGATACATATATCGGTGGATGTAAGTAGGATAGTTAATGACTTGCTGAATCAGAATTGAAAAATGTACAGTGTAACATATTAATGTGAACTTAGATATTTCCCGGGTATCACCTACCCGTTATAAATTCACACGTCATAGCTAATATGAAAATGAGTTTTATTTTTATCCTCATATATATAATTATATATTTTCTTCGTATAGAAATAATGAATTACAATCTTCTTAATCTCGATTGATTTGTGGTCGGGATAGGGATGAATAATTTCTAAAATTTTCGAAATTACATAATCGCTGAAAAATGAAAATGGTGTCTGGGGTGCTGGCGCTCATGGTGTGGGTGCCTGATTGTTATGCGAGGTGTATATGAAATAGCTTTATTTTTACAACGAAAAACTATTAAATACGATAAAATTTTACACAAGATATTTATTTATTTATAGAATGGATATACTTAAACCTTGCTACAACACTTATAGGCAGTGTACCTAATCATACAGTAGTGTAGTTTTTAGTAAGTCCGGTTCGTTCCACAGGGAAAATCTTTTAAACAAAGCTTAACGCTATATTAGTTTTAATTTATAAAAATACAAAAATATATAAGTAATATTATTATTATAAAGGGGGGTTTTTACCGTTTAATGACCGGTTTGTCGATTTTTAAAACTTTAGTCGCAGTTAAAACCTAATGTAAAATATTAAATAAATAAAAGACTTAATTTAAAGCGTAAAGTAAATAACGATAATGAAACTGCGATAAATAAAAGTGCGATAAAATAAAATTGCAATCATTAAAAAGTACGATAATTAAAAGTGTAATTAAATACAATAACAATAAATAAAAGTGCGATAATTAAAAGTGCAATTAAATATAAAATAAAGGAAATTAAATATGAAATAAAAGAATTATGCTTATTTAAACTTCCGTAATCATGATATTTGACGTGTTGATTTTAGTTTTATGCCCATGGGTTAATTGTCCTTTGTCCTGGATTATTTAATATGTCCGTCTGGTTTTTGTCCATAACAGTCCATCGGTCATAAATTTAAGGTGCGAGTGTCCTCGTCAAATTATCCTTATACCCGAAGTCAAATATTCTAACTAATTGGGGACTTAAACTGTAACAAGGTTGTATTACTTTGTTTAATAATTACCCCAGGTTATCGACAGCGTGTAACCCAAGGTTTTAATACTTTGTTATCAATTATGCCAAGTGTCCTTGTACATAATTTCACCCCTGTTTTAATAATTCCATAGACTATTAATTCATTCTCGTGTCCCGTTAAATGAACGATTATTCGTACATATAAATACCCCGCCCATCGTGTCCGATCGAGTGTATATGGTTATTTATAGGGACGTCCAATTGTAAATCTTTATATTAAAATTAACAAACTATCATTTAGTTAAACAAATATAAAGCCCATTAATAACCCATAGTCTAATTTCCACAAGTGTCGTTCTTTTGTCCAAACCCCAATTATGGTACAAAGCCCAATTATCCAATTTTAATATTTTTAGCCCAACATCATGATTACTTCGGATTAAATAAGCATAATAATAATTTTGCTACGAGACATTAATGTAAAAAGGTTGAACATAACTTACAATGATTAAAAATAGCGTAGCGTTACACGGACAGAATTTCGACTTACACTCTTACAACATTCGCTAACATACCCTTATTATTAGAAATTAAAATTAAAATTAAAATTAAAATATAAATATATATATCGTATAATATAGATAGAGAGATTGATAAAAGGATATATAAAACGTTCAGAATGTGCGAGCTTTTATAGGCATTTTTGTCCAGGACAGCTCCGCGAGTCGCGGTATTTTTGTACTACAAACTCCGCAAGTCGCGGAGTTCGTAAATCCAGCTCACACAAGTTTGGATCCTAGTCTGCCGACGATTTTAATATATAAATATAATATATATATATAATTTATATAATTAATTATATGTTATATTATATTTATATACATAGTTAACTTGTAATTTTTAGTCCGTTGCATCGAGCGTTGAGAGTTGACTCTGGTCCCGGTTCCAGATTTTCGAACGTCCTTGCGTACTATTTTATATCATGTACTTTGCGTTTTGCGTCTTGTACTCTTGTCATTTTTAGACGTTTCTCATCAATAATTTGAACCTTTTTGATTGTATCTTGTACTTTTTAGTTTTTTGGACCTTTGCGTCTTCAATTCGTCGAATCTGCCTTTTGTCTTCACCTTTTAATATTTAAACGAATATCACTTGTAAATAGAACAATTGCAACTAAAAGCTTGTCTTTCTTGAGGGATGATGCTATGAAATATATGTTCGTTTTTAGCATTATCAAATATTCCCACACTTGAGTGTTGCTTATCCTCAAGCAATATAGTCTTGAAATACTAGAATCACTTCTTTATTCTTCACACTTTGTACATCAGTGATTTCTTTACGGCGGTATAAATAATGGTAGTAACGTTATGGTTACAGTCCCACATGACTATAAAAATTTAGATCCATTAAGGAAATTGGATCTTTATGAAAACATTTGATCTTTTGAAAATTAAATCTAGCTTTTACCCTAGATAAATTTTTCGGAATAACCCTTCACCGGTGTTTGCAAATTCTTTTTGTGGGTTTGGTGGGTTTCAGATTTGAAAATTTTAGCTCAAAACTTACGGTTTTGTGTTACCCACTTGCTAACCTTGTATTGGGAAAGCAACACGTCCAGTATACTTGCTCCGTATATTACCTTTCGGTAAACTACCGTCCGGTTGTAAAGGAAAGCGTTGAACAAGCAACTATTAAGGCAATATCCCCTGACATGCTTTTAATTATGGTCTATAACGTGTCGGACTCAATTACTATCCTTTATAGGAGCAATAGTAAAGCTCACCCTTATAATTTTCTGGTCTGGCACAAGGTCCTGTCTTTGACCATGCTATGCAACCACCGTTCTTACGGTTGACACCCGATTTGGTTCAGGTGACCTAATGAATTCCAGTTAAATTCCTAGGATTTTACGTTCAATGGTAATGAACGCATTGAAAATGGGTTTTTAGAAAACAAATCGGTTTGTAATTTTGATCAAAATATTTTCTCGTTCAAGCTCGAGTTTAGATATCATTGAATTCCATGAGTTTGTAATTCTCAATCTTTAAGATCAATCTCTAGGATTGAGTAATATCAGGCTTAAATGCTGATTTTTAATCTTTAAGGAGATTATCCTTTCTGGGAATCTGATTCATTAGTCTTATCATGCTAATTTGCACGGTGTCCTCCCCATTTTACAAGACAGATCCTCTCATGGTTAGGATAAGTCTGACCACTTCGCGACCCTGTTTTATGCTGAGGTCCGTGGATTTCCTGCTGATTTTAGTGATGACTTTTCTAGATTTTTCGTCAACCTACAGCTGGTCTGGACAACAACTTCATGACCTAAATCAAGAAGCGCGTTTCTCTTTCGGAAGACTTTACTCCCTTTTAATGATGGAATTGATTCATCATGTAGATCCATCTCTTCTTTTCTTTCATCGGGTAAAACAGTTAATTATCGTCCAAAACAAAAGTATTTTCAATTATTTGTACAAAAATATGTGATATATATTTTGAATAACTTGATAATTTTTTCCACACTTGGCTTTTATTTTCTTTTATTTGCCTTTTTATTGTCCTCTATTTTATTTTAAATGGATTCTAACATTTTGGTTTGTTTCTCAATTTATGTCCTTTCCAAGGTAACAATAATTTCGGTGTTAACATCTAGTTTTATCGTTCATAAATATGTATAAACATGATTTTGAATTCATTTAATTGAAAATTTTAAAAATTTTTACTAGAATTGGTTAGTCAGTATATAAGACTAGGGTTGTTCTTTATTATCAGAGAGCACTAGATTCTAATACAACTACTGCGTTACTAGTATTTTTAATGGTAACCAAGTGTTTAAGTCAAAAAAAATTTAAAATCCGAAAGAATTTAACCCCTTCCCACACTTAAGATCTTGCAATGCCCTCATTTGCAAGAAATCAGTAACAATTTAAATTATTGAGGGTGATTAGCGTAGAAAAATGATTAAATTTTACCAAAGTTTTCAAACATATTGGATTTTTTTTCTTTTTTATTTTTTCTTTTATCTTTAACTTATAAAACAAATAATTAATTAATTTTAAAATTTTGTTTCTTTTGTTATTTAGAACGAGGTCGTTTCGGAACGATGTCCTAGTCCGTCCCTCGATAAAATTTTAAAATTTGTCAATTTAAAGCGCGGTTTTAAAAGCAAAGATTTTTGAGTTTTTTTTAATGTTTTTGGCATACTTTAATTCAATAAGATTAAAAATAATGATAATAAAAGTTCTCGTCCCTCCCTCGAGTAAAGCAATTTCGGTTCAAAGACCTAGTCTTTAACTCACGACGAATTTTAAAAATCATATTTTTAACTTACCGAAATAAAGTAATTTTTTGTTTTTAAATTCACACCAAACTTAAATTTAAAATGCATAAAATTAAAAATTCATATTATTAAAATTCACACCAAACTTAAATTATATTTTTGTTTTTATACATACAAACTTATATTAATTTTTCAAATATTTACAATTTTAAATAAGTTTACAATATTAAATTAATATTTATATATTAATTTTAAAAAAAACATTGTAAAAATAAAATTAAAAATCTTTTTGGTCTTTTATCCCAATTTAATCAATCAAATATTAAAAAATATACGCCCCTCTTTTCGGTAAAGTAATTTCGGTTCCATGACCTAATTTAACTCATGACGAATTTTTGAAATATTTTGAGTTGATTGATTAAAGATATTTATACCTTAAGAATAAACGTTAAATTTCGCAGTGATGTAATAAATTTTTGTATGATATCAATAATTTCGATCGCAAGACCTAATTTTATTGAATACCAATTTAATACTTTATAGCGAACAAATTAGCGTTTATTATCAAAAGGTTAAAAATAAAAATAAAAATAAAAACTGTACAAACTTACCTGTGAAATATATTTCTTAGTGATATGCTCTAGCCCACTCATAAGATAGTCGGACTAATTGGTTTTCCATGGCTACATAGGCGTAACCTCGAGCATTCAGTGTTTTTTCTTCTAAACATATGAACGGTCCGTCTCTGCATAAAGTAACAAATTCGGTGTTTGAATAGGTTTGATTATTTGAACATTTACCTTCGTGTGACCATTTTCCGCATTTGTGACATCTTCAAGGTGTCGTGCTCTTCTTTTCGCTGCGGATTTTGATTTTCCTTTACCAAATTGTAACTTATTATTTTCGCATCTGGATTCTTTTCTTACTCCGTCCAATTTTTCTCTGATTACTGATACCAGTTCACTCGGAAGTGTGTCATTATTACGTTTAGTAATCAAAGCGTGTAGCATTAGACCATGGTTTAGTTCACAGGAAGTCTTCATTTTGTAAAAACCTAAAAAAAAATAAAAAAATCAGAATGGGGGGAGAAGACTAGTTCTTTAGGGTCTGCTAGGGAAAGACCATTCGGGTTCCATTTTCGAGAACTACACGAAAACAGAAAATCTAACTCTAACAGAAATACATATTATCCTTTAAAGACTTGATTCTCCCCACACTTAGTTAGCTGTGGTATCGAAATTGTGATTAACTTCGTTGTCAATTTCCATCGGACTATCTATGTAATGTTTAACTCTGTGACCATTAACTTTAAATTCAATCCCATTTGAATTTATTAATTCTATCGTTCCGTATGGGAAAACTCTTTTGACTATAAATGGTCCAGACCATCTTGATTTCAATTTTCCAGGAAATAGCTTGAATCGTGAATTAAAAAGAAGAACTCTATCTCCTTCTTTAAATTCTTTTGAACTTCTGATTCTTTTATCATGCCATTTCTTCATTCTTTCCTTATAAATTAACGAATTTTCTTATGCTTCTTGTCTTAATTCTTCTAATTTGTTTAGTTGACTTAACCGTAGACGTCCGGCTTCATGTAAATCAAGATTACATGTCTTCAAAGCCCAAAATGCTTTGTGTTCAATTTCTACTGGAAGATGACATGCTTTTCCGTAAACGAGTTTGAAAGGTGTGGTTCCAATTGGAGTTTTGTAGGCTGTTCTAAAAGCCCAGAGTGCATCCTCCAATTTAATGGACCATTCCTTCGGATTTGATCCTACGGTTTTCTCTAGAATACATTTTAAAGCTCGGTTGGTATTTTCAACTTGTCCACTTGTTTGTGGATGATAAGCAGTGGAGATTTTATGAGTTACTCCATATCTTTTAAAAACTTTCTCAAGTTGATTATTACAGAAATGAGTACCCCGATCACTTATTAAAGCTTTCGGTGTTCCAAACCTTGCAAAAAGACGTTTTAAAAAGTTGACTACAACTCGTGCATCGTTAGTTGGGAGAGCTTGTGCTTCCGCCCATTTAGATACATAATCAATGGCTACGAGAATATAGAGATTATTATGAGATTTTGGAAATGGACCCATAAAGTCAATACCCCAAATGTCAAATACTTCACATACTTGAATGACATTTTGTGGCATTTCATCACGTTGACTTATTTTTCCGGCCCTTTGACAAGCATCACAGGATTTGCAAAGAAGGTGTGCGTCTTTGTAAATTGTACGCCAATAGAATCCAGCATTGTAAACTTTTCTTGCTGTTAGTTGAGGCCCATAATGCCCTCCTGTTGGTCCTGTGTGACAATGGTTTAAAATTTTACTAGCTTCATCTCCGAATACACATCGGCGTATTATTCCATCGGGACAACTTTTAAACAGATGTGGATCTTCCCAGAAATAGTGTTTTATATCACTAAAGAATTTCTTTCGTTTTTGGTACGACAATCCTTTTTCAAGGAATCCACATACTAAGTAGTTTGCATAGTCTGCAAACCATGGAATTTCATTATGATCTATCTTCAATAGATATTCATCAGGAAAGTTGTTTTGTATGGCCGATTCATTTAGAACTTCTAATTCGGGATTTTCAAGACGAGAAAGATGATCAGCGGCGAGATTTTCTGCTCCTCTTTTATCTCGGATTTCAATATCGAACTCTTGTAAGAGTAAGATCCAACGGATTAATCTTGATTTGGCATCTTGTTTCGAAAATAAGTATCTAAGAGCAGAATGGTCGGTATAGACCACCGTTTTAGCTAGAACGAGATATGATCGAAATTTGTCAAAAGCAAAGAAAATAGCAAGGAGTTCTTTTTCAGTGGTTGTGTAATTCGTTTGTGCTCCTTGTAACGTCTTACTAGCATAATAAATAGGTTGAAATCGTTTTTCAATCCTTTGTTCTAAAACGGCTCCCATTGCAAAATCACTTGCATCGCACATTAGTTCAAACGGTAGATTCCAATTTGGTGTTATCATGATCGGCGCATTAGTGAGTTTCTCTTTAAGAATATTAAAAGATTTGATACATTCATCTGAAAAGATGAATGGAGCATCCTTTTCTAGGAGTTTATTCATAGGAGTGGCAATTTTAGAAAAATCTTTTATGAAACGTCGGTAAAAACCGGCATGCCCTAGAAAACTCCTAACTCCTATAACATTGGTGGGATGTGGAAGTTTAGTAATTACATCTACTTTAGCTCTATCCAATTCAATTCCTTCCTTTGAGATTTTATGACCAAGAACGATGCCTTCTTTAACCATGAAATGGCATTTCTCCTAATTAAGTACTAGATTTGATTGTTCGCATCTAATAAGCATTCATTCAAGATTAACTAGACATGTTTCAAATGTATCACCGAAGACTGAAAAGTCATCCATGAAAACTTCCATGCATTCTTCTATCATGTCGTAAAAAATCGCCATCATGCACCTTTGAAAGGTTGCAGGGGCGTTGCAAAGTCCAAATGGCATGCCTTTGTAAGCAAAAGTACCATAAGGGCACGTGAAAGTGGTTTTCTCTTGGTCCTCGGGTGCTATTGGAATTTGAAAATATCCGGAAAAACCATCTAGAAAACAATAGTAACTGTTTCCGGCTAACCTTTTCAACAATTGACCAATGAAAGGTAAGGGAAAGTGATCTTTTCTGGTGGCGTCATTTAATTTTCTATAATCAATACATACACGCCATCCTGTTACAGTCCTAGTAGGAATAAGCTCATTTTTTTCATTTGTAATGATAGTCATGCCACCCTTCTTAGGCACGCATTGAACTGGGCTTACCCATACACTATCAGAAATTAGATAAATTAAACCTGCATCTAGCAGTTTAATAATTTCTTTCTTAACAACATCTTGCATATTCGGATTTAGTCTTCGTTGGCGTTGCACATACGTTTTATGACCTTCTTCCATAAGGATTTTATGTGTGCAATACGAAGGACTTATTCCTTTAATATCATGAATTTTCCATGCAATGGCTGGTTTATGAGCTTTTAACACAGAAATGAGTTGTGATTTCTCATTTTCAGTAAGAGAAGACGATATTATTACAGGTAATTCAGATTCACCATGTAAATAAGCATATTCCAAATGATTTGGAAGTGACTTTAACTCTAATGTCGGAGGTTCTTCTATCGATGATTTGTATCGATATCTGGCTTCTTCTTTTAGAATTTGAATTTCTTCTGTTGTTGGTTCATATTCATTAGCTATTAGTGTAGCTAACATTTCAGTTTCATCAATTGGTTTAGTTCCTTCTCCTAAAGAACATTCTCCTGTTCCTTGTAATTCTGGAAATTCTTCTAACAATTCTGCATGTGAATCTATAGTTTGAATATAATAACATGTATCATCTGCAGATTGTGGTTGTTGCATTGCTTTATCAACTGAAAAGGTAACACTCTCGTCCTCTATACTTAGGGTCAGTTTCTTACCAAACACGTCTATCATTGCTTTAGCCGTGTTTAAGAATGGTCTTCCTAATATGAGAGGAACTTGTGAATCTTCTTCCATGTCCAGAACAACAAAATCTACTGGAAATACTAAAGTACCAACTTTAACTAGTATGTTCTCCATTATCCCTCTAGGATATTTTATTGATCTATCGGCTAGTTGTATGCTTATTCTTGTTGGTTTCAATTCTCCAAGGTCTAGTTTAGCGTATAGTGAAAACGGCATTAAATTTATACTAGCACCTAAGTCTGCCAATGCTTCTATTGAACTAAGGCTACCCAGAAAACATGGAATTGTGAAACTTCCTGGATCTGATAATTTTTTTGGTATCTTATTCAACAGCACTGATGAACAATTAGCATTCATAGTAACGGCCGAGAGTTCTTCCATTTTCTTTCTATTTGAGATTAGATCTTTCAAAAATTTAGCATATCTAGGCATTCCTGAAATTACATCAATGAAAGAAAGATTTACATTTATCTGTTTAAACATATCCAAGAATTTGGATTGCTCGGCTTCAAGTTTCTCTTTTTTCATTTTACTCGGGTAAGGAAGTGGTGGTTGGTATGGTTTAACATAAGGTTTAGCCTTAACTGTGTTATCTTCATTAACCTTTTCAACTACCGGTTCTGTTTCCTTATCTTGTTCAGATTGTGGTTCTTGTGGAGTAGGAATAGCTTCCTCAGAAATTACAGGTATTTCAGGTGGTTTAAGTGTTGTACCACTTCTTGTGGTAATGGCTTTAGCTGTTTCATTCCGGGGGTTAGCATTTGTATCACTAGGTAAACTTCCCGGTTTTCTTTCACCTATTAACCTTGCTAGGTTACTTACTTCTTGTTCCAAATTTTGAATAGAAGCTTGTTGATTTCTAAATGCTTGAGCATTTTGTTCATTGGTTTGTTTCTGAGATGTGAAAAACTGCGTTTGAGTTTCAACTAGCTTCGTCATCATATCTTCTAAATTCGGCTTTTTATCATCGGTTTGTGGTGGTTTGTTTTGAAAATTAGGTCTTTGCTGATTGTAAGTATTATTGGATACTTGTTGATTGCTAGGACCTTGTTGGTTGTTGTATGGAACATTTCGGTTATAATTCTGGTTTTGATTGTAGATTGGTCTTGGCGGTTGATAATTATTCTGATAATTATTTCCAGGCCTTTGGTTTAGATATGAAATATTCTCTCTTTGTTCCATTGTTAGCTCAATACTAAGACAATCTTTTGTCAAATGTGGTCCTCCACACTGCTCACAACTAATTCGTATCGACTGAATATCCTTAGTCATCTTTTCCATTCGTCTCTCGACAGCATCTATCTTTGCAGAAATGGAATCTAAGTCATGGCTAGAATCGGCTCTAGCTGCTTTAGATGATCTAATGATATCTTTTTCTTGGTGCCACTCATGTGAGTGGGAAGCAGTGTTATCAATAATTTTGTAAGCATCAGTTTCTGTTTTCTTCATAATAGAACCACCAGCTGCTATATCTATGTCTTTTCTTGTAGTGATGTCGCATCCTTGGTAGAATATTTGTACTATTTGACAGGTGTCTAAACCATGTTGCGGACATCCTCTTAATAACTTTCCAAATCTGGTCCATGCCTCATATAGAGTTTCATTCGGTTTCTGTGTGAACGTAACAATTTTTCCTTGAAGTCTTACGGCTTTAGATGCCAGAAAGAATTGTTTAAGAAAATTTTCAACTAAAACGTCCCATGTATCAATCGCCCCTTCAGGTAACGATTCCAACCAATCTTTGGCTTCTCCCTTTAAAGTCCAGGGAAATAACATGAGATATATCTGTTCATCCTCCACTTCTCGGATTTTAAATAGTGTGCAGATCCTATTAAAGGTACGAAGATGTTCATTTGGATCTTCCTTCGGCGCACCACTAAATTGGCATTGATTAGTCACCATATGTAGAATTTGTCCTTTGATTTCATAATCTGGCGCATTAATGTTTGGATGAGTAATTGCGTGACCTTGGCCAGTGCGTTTAGCTCTCATTCGGTCTTCCATACTTAAAGGTTCCAGATTCTCCATGATTGAATTTGTTGAATCTGAATCACTAGAGGATTCTGATTTAATGGTTCGTTCCTCAACAATCTCTGTTTGAATGATTGGTGGTTCCGGAGGAAAAATTAATGGTTCAGGATCTATGAATCGTCCCTGAATATTCTCCGGATTCTCAATTGTGAGGTCGGGTTCAAAGAATGGATTATCGGAAATTTGAATTGGAGTACTTGGTCAACTGGATGACGATTCTAAAGAAAAATCAACGGCGACAATATTAGCTAGATGTCTTGATCGAGTTACTGGTGGTGAACGTACAAAAGGTGGTGAACGTCTTGCTCGGTGCATTCAATGAATATCCTATTAGTTTTTAAAAAGGAAGAAAAATTATATAAGTTATCCAATTACTAGACTTTTCTGATTTTGCCCACGTTTCGAATAGCCAAAAGATGCAGCAGAGGGGCAGGATTCGTTTGGTCTCAATATAATTGAGTACTGTTTGGCTCCAATAACCCGGTCCACGTACAAATCCAACTATTACTACGAACCAGAAAATTTTGATGTCTATCAATTTAACCGCTTAAAATAAATTTTCGTAATTTTAAGAAATTTAGAGAAGAAATAGAATAAAAATCTATGTCCTAAAACTAGAATGTCGAGAAATAAGAAAGAAAAAGAGCGCGTCGGTATTAAATTTGGAGAAATAAGAAAGAAAAAAAAAAGTGACTTATAAAACTTTAAAACACTCGACTAACCCAACCTTATTATTATCACTAACTTAAAATTAAAATTGCAAATTGAGATTACTAATTGGAGTGATAATTGATACATAGGTAAAAGGCGTCGAAAAATAAAAATAAGAAAGTAGCGCGTTAAAACTTAAAAAGGAACTAAAAACTAAAAAATTAAAAATTGCGTCTAAAAATATTAAAGCTTAAAAGAAAAACTATATCCCAAATGGCAATAACTTAAAAAGGTACTAAAACTTAAAAAGGCGTCGCAAAATTCTAAAGCACCTAGATCTTAGTCTAAGGAATAATCACTTAAGGGATTTTACGGCAAAGCCTAAAAATCTAGAAATAAAAATAAGCTACGGCAAAAACTAAATTTAACACTAACTACGAACAATAAAAATACAAATATTACGATTAAATAATTAAAAAGAAACAATTATAAAAAGAAGCTAAAAATGATAAGATTACAATTTTTATAGAAATATTATTTTTATATTTATTTTATAAAAGCCTTAATTTTTATATATATTAAAACTAATTATAATTAATTATACTAATTAAATTATAACTTAAACTAATTAATATTAATTAAAAACTTAAACTAAATTATAATAATAATAAAACTAATTAGGGTTTAAATAATAATAATAATTAATTACTCCGTATTAAATGCGAAATTAGGTTTCTGGTTTGGCCTGCCAGGGCGGCTCCGGAAGTCGCGGTTGGCCCGGTTCAATATCTCCGCAAGTCGCGAAGATTACAGGTTCAAAAGAGAAAGGTCAAGTTTCGACAGGTTCAACGTAATTATTTTTTTTATTTTTCTGTTTTTAATTTAATTAATATATTTATATAAATTTAATAAAACTTATATTTTAAAAACTAAAATAAAAATAAAGATACTTATAATTTTATAAATAAAAATCTTAAAAATAAATTTATAAATATTTTTTTTTTCGGTTTTTGATTTTTTATATATTTTTTTTTATATTTAAAAAGTATATATTTTACAAAAACTAATTAAAACTTAATATGAAATTTTTTTTTTATGTGGCATTTCGCTTCGGCGTTCCCCGGCAGCGGCGCCAAAAATACTTGATTGTTATGCGAGGTGTATATGAAATAGCTTTATTTTTACAACGAAAAACTAATAAATACGATACAATTTTACACAAGATATTTATTTATTTATAGAATGGATATACTTAAACCTTGCTACAATACTTATTGGCAGTGTACCTAATCGTACAGTAGTGTAGTTTTTAGTAAGTCCGGTTCGTTCCACAGGGAAAATCTTTAAACAAAGCTTAACGCTATATTAGTTTTAATTTATAAAAATACAAAAATATATAAGTAATATTATTATTATAAAGGGGGTTTTTAACGTTTAATGACCGGTTTGTCGATTTTTAAAACTTTAGTCGCAGTTAAAACCTAATGTAAAATATTAAATAAATAAAAGACTTAATTTAAAGCGTAAAGTAAATAACGATAATGAAATTGCGATAAATAAAAGTGCGATAAAATAAAATTGCAATAATTAAAAAGTACGATAATTAAAAGTGTAATTAAATACAATAACAATAAATAAAAGTGCGATAATTAAAAGTGCAATTAAATATAAAATAAAGGAAATTAAATATGAAATAAAAGAATTATGCTTATTTAAACTTCCGTAATCATGATGTTTGATGTGTTGATTTTAGTTTTATGCCCATGGGTTAATTGTCCTTTGTCCTGGATTATTTAATATGTCCGTCAGGTTTTTGTCCATAACAGTCCATCGGTCATAAATTTAAGGTGCGAGTGTCCTCGTCAAATTATCCTTATACTCGAAGTCAAATATTCCAACTAATTGGGGACTTAAACTGTAACAAGGTTTTATTACTTTGTTTAATAATTACACCAGGTTATCGACTGCGTGTAACCCAACGTTTTAATACTTTGTTATCAATTATGCCAAGTGTCCTTGTACATAATTTCACCCCTGTTTTAATAATTCCATAGACTATTAATTCATTCCCGTGTCCGGTTAAATGAACGATTATTCGTACATATAAATACCCCGCCCATCGTGTCTGTGATGACCCGGAAATTTCCGATCAAATTTAAACTTTAATCTTTATATGTATCTGACACGATAAGCAAATTCTGTAATGCTGAGTCTAGAAAGTTTTGAAACTGTATTCATTTAATCAAATACCCTTTGACCATGTCTAACGATTCACGAACAATCATGTGTAAATAAATATATATACATATACATGTGTGATTATTAAATTGAAATATATTAATGAAACATTTAACGGATTAGTTAATATGAATATAAGCTATGAGATCTATTTAATGAGGTTGGAAATGTTATCAAGGTATTGAATGAATAATACTTTATACGAACGTATTTGTTCGATGTAAGTTTATCGACAAGAGTAAAAGATAATATCAAATGATTGAATTATCAGATACATTGAATTAAGATTACGAGTCTCTGTTATGAGGTCCACTTTGAATTAAAAATTCTTACTTTTAACGGTATTCGGAATATTTGGTAAAGTAATCACGGGTAAGAACAAAAGTGTTATTATTAAGGGTTAGACAAAAGCTAGTGGAGAAATGAATTCTATAATAATAGTTTGAATTATTTTCAAACGTGCGAAAACGTTTTTCGATATAATAGAACCTGGTTATTTGATTCGATCGATATTAAAATATTTTATTTAGAAAGTTTAAGGAAAACGTTGGCGCATAAATGAATTATATCGACATAGGTTTTAAAGTGTAAACTTTACGTGTTATAAGCTTTTCTAAACGAATTTAAAATAAACTTTTAAACTATTATTAGTTTTGGAAAAATCTAATTATTGTATCATTAAATAAATATAACAAACCTACATATTAGGTATATATTTTGATATCTTAATTAATCATTGAAACGTTTTGATTTACACTAATATTAATAAATATGCTTTGATAAATAACGAGACTACGATTTATAAAAGGAAATGATCAAAACACTCAAAAGATTAAGTTACACTTTGAGTGGGTTAGTTTTTAATTAATTTAAGTCTAGTTATTAATAAAGGTACATGTCACAAAACGTTTAATTTAAAATAAAATATTTTGACAAACAACGAGACTTTGATTTATAGAAGGAAATGACCACAATGCTCAACTTTACAAGTTATATTTTTATAAAGGTAATTTATTGTTATGTAAGTCTAATTTTTGTAAAAGGTACACGTCACGTAACATAAAAGGCTAGTTTCCTAAACGTACGAAAGTGCGCCCGAAAAACCGAAAGTGGTACATGAGTCGAGTGACAACGTACGAGTCATTTTTGTAAAAATTATATTTTTACCACGCACGTAAATATAATATAATATTTAATTAATTCTAAAGATTAAATATATTAAATATTAAATATTATAAAAACAAACTACTTCCACGTTTTTTTTTCATATGAGATATAAACATTAAACCATAAATCACGGACACTACTTTTACGTAGTTGGTGAGATTAGATTTTTATAAATATCGAACGTACCCAATTTTATTATCATTCATCTATCTCGATCTCACTCTCTCTAAATATACATATACATACTTATTTAGTATTTATTTTATTATTATTATTATTAAACTTATTATTATTATTAGTAGGAGCGATATTATTAGTAATATACATAAAATATTACGACGAGATTCTGCTCGTGTGTTTTCAAAATGGGTTTTATGAGCGGGATAGAGCCAAGGAAATTATGGGTTATAGCTATGGAGGTTATGGGTAATGTTCGGGGGTATGCTCGTGAAGTCAAACTAGTGTTTATCATCTCCGTTGCGTCTACGTACCTTTCCTACAATATTGAACCTCAATATTGATACGTGAGCACTCATAACTTAACTTTTAATTACTAATAGTGTATCCCTGACTAGTGCTCGAGATTATAGGGTTATGCATGCTTGTATATTTGATATTTCCCTTAGATAGGTTATGTTAAATCTTAAAGGTTGTTATACTAGGGATGAAATAAGGTATAAGATATGCATGTCATTGGAAAGCTAGTGAAAAATTAATAACTTTTCCTTTAGATACCAAAGGGATCTGATGGACGGATTAGAAGTTCTAGCCAATTGAAATTTCGTAAAAATGATTATTATTATCGTTGTTAATATCGTTGTTCTAATTTTTTTTCTAATTGCTAATAATAATTATTATCATTATAATTATTATCATTATTATTATTATTATTATTATCAATAAAAGTATTATCATTGAGAATTGTTATTTTATAGTTATTATCAATAAAGTTATATTTAGTATTATTATTATTATCACATAAAATAGTTATTAGTATATTCATTATCATAATTAGAATTATCATTTTACCATAATATCATTTGTAGTAAAAAAAAAATATTGATTGTTATTAATAAAATAATAATAATTATTATTACAAAATAATACGACTTTTACTTATTATTATCATCAATGCTATTTTATCAAATAAAAATGTAATACAAATTATATAATTTCCTCAATAGAATCTATCACAATATTTTTATGATATTAAATGAACTTTATAAATTTTATTACTTAAGATGTATAAAAGTATACTTTAATATAAAATTGTATTTATTAATAAATGAATTATATTATTTACTCTATTAAATCTTTTAAAAAATATAAAACGACGATATTTAAATTATATAATAATCATTTTTGAATCTTGAAATCATTTTAAGTCAAACTAATTTTTGTTGACCTTTGCATATTAGACTCGAGCATTAGGATTGTGGTACACTATGACTTGACCTTAATTGTTAGACAGATATTAACCAGCATATGAATATATATAATAAATATAGGTTCGTGAATCCGAGGCCAATCTTACATTTGTCCAATGATGTTATATGTATTTTTACTACAAAATACAGTATGGTGAGTTTCATTTACCTTTTTACCCTTTATATTTTTGGGACTGAGAATACATGCGCTTTTATAAATGTTTGACGAAATAGACACAAGTAATTGAAACTACATTCTATGGTTGAATTATCGAAATCGAATATGCCCCTTTTTATTAAAGTCTGGTAATCTAAGAATTAGGGAACAGACACCCTAATTGACGCGAATCCTAAAGATAGATCTATTGGGCCTAACAAACCCCATCCAAAGTACCGGATGCTTTAGTACTTCGAAATTATATCATGTCCGAAGGAGGATCCCGGAATGATAGGGGATATTCTTATATGTATCTAGTTAATGTCGGTTACCAGGTGTTCACCATATGAATGATTATTTTTTTGTCTCTATGCATGGGACGTATATTTATGAGAACTGGAAATGAAATTCTTGTGGTCTATTAAAATGATGGAAATAAATGATTATGATAAACTAATGAACTCACCAACCTTTTGGTTGACACTTTAAAGCATGTTTATTCTCAGGTGTTAAAGAAATCTTTCGCCATGCATTTGCTCATTTTAAAGATATTACTTGGAGTCTTTCATAGCATATTTCGAAGAACGTTGCATTCGAGTCATTGAGTTCATCAAAGATTATTATTAAATCAATTTATAGTTGGATAGTGGATATTATGAAATGGTATGCATGCCTGTCAATTTTTGATGTAAAGAAAGATTGTCATTTAAAAACGAATGCAATGTTTGTAAAATGTATCATATAGAGGTCAAATACCTCGCAATGTAATCAACTATTGTGAATCGTTTATAATGTATATGAACGGGTCCTTTCAGTTGGTATCAGAGCGGTGGTCTTAGCGAACCAGGTCTGCATTAGTGTGTCTAACTGATAAGTCGTTAGGATGCATTAGTGAGTCTGGACTTCGACCGTGTCTGCATGTCAAAAGTTTTGCTTATCATTTCTAGTCGGAAATCATCTGCTTATCATCCATAGGAAATTACCTGCTTATCATTATTAGTCTAGACACGTCTTGCTACATTAATTGCATGATTAGTGTATAGACAAACTTCATATCTTAGCGTATCTGCTAAATCATATCTTATCGTATCTGTTACTTTAAACTTTACCTGACATACCCCGCAAATTCCTCCGTAATCTATGAAATCTTTTGATCTCTATATATAGTTATCCTATGTAAATAGAATACCACCCGATAGCCGAAAAATCATTTTTATATCAAAAATCCTTTATCCAATCGTACGAAATGGAATTTGTCATCAGTTCAAGTCACTCGGATTCTGAAATGGAATCTCACTCAAGCTCCGAAAGCAGTGTGACCGGAATGGATCAACCAATCAGTCATCACCTATTCTGGATGAATTGGGGATGGGTTCGTAGCCTCCTCAATCATTGGAAACAAGAAGAAGGCGATCCTTTCCATCCACCACATTACCCTCTTGCCGAAGAACCTGAAGCACTTACCGGCGAACCTGTTCGAGACACCATTTTCTCTCTCATTTCTAGGGTATCTCGTCACGATTATATACTACATCAAATTCTAGATTTTATTTATCCGCTCGTTCCGACCGACAATCATCCTGGAATAATAGAAGAAGTCAACGAACTTCGCGCTCGGGTAGTGGCTTTGGAGAATATGGTGCAGAGATTACAAACACCAGCAGCAGCACCAGCAGCATAATCAGTACCACCATCATCAACGCCAACAGTACCATTACCACCTCCAACCACAACCGCGTTGTAAACCTCAACTTCACAATCTGTCCCACGAGCATCAACGTCATACGCACCATAGATACCAAGGAGTACCAACAACAATAACTGACGAAGTATTAATTCATAACTTCATTGGAGAAACATTCCGCGACGATTATATAATCTCTAAAGTCTTAGAGATTATCTAATCTAGCCCTAACCATAAATCAGTTAAGCGAACCAAAATGATAGAAGGAAGAGTAGAAACCCTGACAAAAATGGTGTGTAATTAACAAGTTAAACTTGTTTTACCAACAGCATCAAAAGTACCGTCAACGTCACCAGCATCGTCAGTACAGTCAACATCAGAATCAACAACACCTATAACATCACAAACTCCGTCAGTTCAAGAATCACTATGGACATTATTACGAATCAATAACGTGTATATTGTATCAACAAGTTATGAAGAATTAACTCATTCCCTCTGAAGAAATTATATATATATATTTTATATATATATATATATTTTTTGAAATAAAAAATAAATCTTTCCGTGCTAAGCTATTGTGTGTGAATCTTAACTACTCAGTTAATTCATATTACAAATATGCAATAATGTACGTCCCTCACCCGCGACTTAACCATCGTTAACTACAATCTCTTTCTCAATTCAACAAATTCCAATTCCTAATAAATCAAGTATATATTTAATTTTACACTTCATCATTGATGTAACCGAAACTTTTCAGATAACATCATTCGTACTTTGCGAAGTTCACAAGAATTTAACGAAAACCAACATCACATCTCAATAAATAACGAAGTATTGATTCATAATTTCAATATTATTGAAGAAATACTTATGTAACCTCTAAACCTTCAAGGAATTATTCAATTCTAGTTCCAACCGTAAATCGAATGAGTTTAATTTAGTATTAACTCATTAAAATCTATGTTACATCTGAGGAGAATATATACATATATATTTTCATAAAGACTGTAATAAAATTCTTATGTACAAAATATTAATTGTGGAAATTTTTTAACGGGTAGGTAATACTCGAGAGATATATATAAATTCACAATTAATATGTTACATTCTTCGAATCAGATTAAGCAAATTATCAATTATACTTCCTACTTTCACAATAATATACATTCTTCTATAGAAATCAAAACAACCATACTCATTCGAATCTAATTACATAATCTGATTTTGGGAATTTTGGAATTCAACTCGAGATACAACCAAAATCATCACTCTTAGATCTTTACATTTTTCAAAGCTATACATTGACTTCAAAACTGTGATAGAACATCACTTTTAATCGTAACACACAAGATGGATATGAAAAATCATTCGGGATTAAGGACGATTTCATCATTTGGATATTGACTATGACAATCTGCAATTAAAACCCTTCGAAATTCTAGAAGACACTTCAAATAATAAACAATTTAGATGATGATCCAACCACACGTTACCCAAAGTTTTGTACCTGAAAAACTCTCGAAACCAAAGTCATAACCTAACATGTACCTGCGTCAAATTCTTCTAGAAAAAAAAAAAACAACATTTCGATTCCTTTTCAAAGTAGCCAATTTTGTCACAGCTCCAGCAAGTCAACTTCGATTTTTCAGTCGGACCAGTCTTATTATAACCCTGATAGATACGTTGCCCTTTCGTCATTATTACTGGGGAACCTTTCATATTCCACCATGTTACCACCAGCGTTTAATCATCTAAAACATGATTCTTCTGAACCCACCTCGGATTGATAACCAGAGATTCAGATATTATAGCATTAAATGCAGAGGAAACATAAAAATGGTAGATGGTTTAAACGGTCAAAAGTTTGATGATAAAAGATAGTGAGTTGGTAAAGCTCAGAAAAAGAAAGGATTTGGTACTGAAAAACGGATTGAGCAAAGTATAAAGGAAGCGGTGGACAAATCATAGAGACTGAATCTGCCTTCAAAGGATCCAAATGATTCAGTACCTGCTGAACTCGTTAGCAAACACCTTACTTCTTATTCTAAACCTTCACAGACAGATATTCTTCATCATCATCATATCTTAAATATTATAATATATCTTCGTATCTTCCATTATACATATTCTCCATATCTTTGGAGATATTTTCACAACTATTCTTACCAAGTATCATTTATCTCTCCGTAATATCTGCAACATAAAAGAAACTGTGATTAGTTTCTAAATTCTGAAAAATTCGAATATGAATGTTTTTGAAGTAGTGTTGGGAACTGATGCATGAGTTAGTATAATATAATGACACTTGATCAACGTCATTATATTACAGTAATTCATGCTAAGTTTCTAATGGATGTGATGATTCACAGGACATACCGTCATCATGTACCATTTACACGACTCTTACATTCTATCTAATCTCTAAATACATCAAGAAAATATTTCTTGATGATTCGATCTTTTCCAGGGTATTCTGGAAATTTAACAAATCAGGATTTACCATTACCCTTTCCTTCTTAGAACAATTACTATGTTCATTCTGAAATCCATACCTACGAATTCCGAACCATTACGAGAAATGTTAAATCGCAAGAAGAAGAAACGAAAGGACAAAGCTCCGAAACAGAAATTGGGGTATAAACCGCAGCAAACAGGAGAGAACATTAAGTGTGGATGACAATGATTATAGAAGACAGAAGCAGAGACATCGAGATATAAGGGAAGGTATAAAACCTAACAACCACCCGTAAATTATAAACCGTATATATCGATGCATATAGCAACATAAAGACACGGGAGAACTAGAAACACTATAAACCCAAGAATATAGTAAAAGTAAATAGATTCTTCCGGTGGCAGATTAAAAAGAAGAATGACAGATATGAAAGTTAAGAGTATATCAAGGATCAGAATGGGATGGAGCATATTGATGAATACTTTAAAGTATGAATTGAGGGAGAAAGAATGGAAGGTGTGAGTTGTAAGGAAACGAAGGGGTAGATTTATAGACAGAGCGATCAAAGCAAATTATCGCGTATAACCGAAGAGGATCCTAATCTCCTTAATTACCGACGAATCAAATCTTATTATGGAGATTTTCTTCTAAATTCCTTAAATTTCGGAAATCAATCTTGACTACGCCGCTGGGTTAAGTCAAACCTGCATTTATTCATTTTCACTCCTTTGTGATAGCTTCACTTATACTCTTCGCATAATCAAATTGGGTTATCTATATTACTCGATGATGATAAAACTCTATGTATCAGTTTACATTCGTCATAATAACATTCTTACTGTTAGCTATGACGACCTCTATCAAATTTCGGGACGAAATTTCTTTTAACGGGTAGGTACTGTGATGACCCGGAAATTTCCGATCAAATTTAAACTTTAATCTTTATATGTATCTGACACGATAAGCAAATTCTGTAATGCTGAGTCTAGAAAGTTTTGAAACTGTATTCATTTAATCAAATACCCTTTGACCATGTCTAACGATTCACGAACAATCATGTGTAAATAAATATATATACATATACATGTGTGATTATTAAATTGAAATATATTAATGAAACATTGAACGGATTAGTTAATATGAATATAAGCTATGAGATCTATTTAATGAGGTTGGAAATGTTATCAAGGTATTGAATGAATAATACTTTATACGAACGTATTTGTTCGATGTAAGTTTATCGACAAGAGCAAAAGATAATATCAAATGATTGAATTATTAGATACATTGAATTAAGATTACGAGTCTCTGTTATGAGGTCCACTTTGAATTGAAAATTCTTACTTTTAACGGTATTCGGAATATTTGGTAAAGTAATCACGGGTAAGAACAAAAGTGTTATTATTAAGGGTTAGACAAAAGCTAGTGGAGAAATGAATTCTATAATAATAGTTTGAATTATTTTCAAACGTGCGAAAACGTTTTTCGATATAATAGAACCTGGTTATTTGATTCGATCGATATTAAAATATTTTATTTAGAAAGTTTAAGGAAAACGTTGGCGCATAAATGAATTATATCGACATAGGTTTTAAAGTGTAAACTTTACGTGTTATAAGCTTTTCTAAACGAATTTAAAATAAACTTTTAAACTATTATTAGTTTTGGAAAAATCTAATTATTGTATCATTAAATAAATATAACAAACCTACATATTAGGTATATATTTTGATATCTTAATTAATCATTGAAACGTTTTGATTTACACTAATATTAATAAATATGCTTTGATAAATAACGAGACTACGATTTATAAAAGGAAATGATCAAAACACTCAAAAGATTAAGTTACACTTTGAGTGGGTTAGTTTTTAATTAATTTAAGTCTAGTTATTAATAAAGGTACATGTCACAAAACGTTTAATTTAAAATAAAATATTTTGACAAACAACGAGACTTTAATTTATAGAAGGAAATGACCACAATGCTCAACTTTACAAGTTATATTTTTATAAAGGTAATTTATTGTTATGTAAGTCTAATTTTTGTAAAAGGTACACGTCACGTAACATAAAAGGCTAGTTTCCTAAACGTACGAAAGTGCGCCCGAAAAACCGAAAGTGGTACATGAGTCGAGTGACAACGTACGAGTCATTTTTGTAAAAATTATATTTTTACCACGCACGTAAATATAATATAATATTTAATTAATTCTAAAGATTAAATATATTAAATATTAAATATTATAAAAACAAACTACTTCCACGTTTTTTTTTTCATATGAGATATAAACATTAAACCATAAATCACGGACACTACTTTTACGTAGTTGGTGAGATTAGATTTTTATAAATATCGAACGTACCCAATTTTATTATCATTCATCTATCTCGATCTCACTCTCTCTAAATATACATATACATACTTATTTAGTATTTATTTTATTATTATTATTATTAAACTTATTATTATTATTAGTAGGAGCGATATTATTAGTAATATACATAAAATATTACGACGAGATTCTGCTCGTGTGTTTTCAAAATGGGTTTTATGAGCGGGATAGAGCCAAGGAAATTATGGGTTATAGCTATGGAGGTTATGGGTAATGTTCGGGGGTATGCTCGTGAAGTCAAACTAGTGTTTATCATCTCCGTTGCGTCTACGTACCTTTCCTACAATAATGAACCTCAATATTGATACGTGAGCACTCATAACTTAACTTTTAATTACTAATAGTGTATCCCTGACTAGTGCTCGAGATTATAGGGTTATGCATGCTTGTATATTTGATATTTCCCTTAGATAGGTTATGTTAAATCTTAAAGGTTGTTATACTAGGGATGAAATAAGGTATAAGATATGCATGTCATTGGAAAGCTAGTGAAAAATTAATAACTTTTCCTTTAGATACCAAAGGGATCTGATGGACGGATTAGAAGTTCTAGCCAATTGAAATTTCGTAAAAATGATTATTATTATCGTTGTTAATATCGTTGTTCTAATTTTTTTTCTAATTGCTAATAATAATTATTATCATTATAATTATTATCATTATTATTATTATTATTATTATCAATAAAAGTATTATCATTGAGAATTGTTATTTTATAGTTATTATCAATAAAGTTATATTTAGTATTATTATTATTATCACATAAAATAGTTATTAGTATATTCATTATCATAATTAGAATTATCATTTTACCATAATATCATTTGTAGTAAAAAAAAAATATTGATTGTTATTAATAAAATAATAATAATTATTATTACAAAATAATACGACTTTTACTTATTATTATCATCAATGCTATTTTATCAAATAAAAATGTAATACAAATTATATAATTTCCTCAATAGAATCTATCACAATATTTTTATGATATTAAATGAACTTTATAAATTTTATTACTTAAGATGTATAAAAGTATACTTTAATATAAAATTGTATTTATTAATAAATGAATTATATTATTTACTCTATTAAATCTTTTAAAAAATATAAAACGACGATATTTAAATTATATAATAATCATTTTTGAATCTTGAAATCATTTTAAGTCAAACTAATTTTTGTTGACCTTTGCATATTAGACTCGAGCATTAGGATTGTGGTACACTATGACTTGACCTTAATTGTTAGATAGATATTAACCAGCATATGAATATATATAATAAATATAGGTTCGTGAATCCGAGGCCAATCTTACATTTGTCCAATGATGTTATATGTATTTTTACTACAAAATACAGTATGGTGAGTTTCATTTGCCTTTTTACCCTTTATATTTTTGGGACTGAGAATACATGCGTTTTTATAAATGTTTGACGAAATAGACACAAGTAATTGAAACTACATTCTATGGTTGAATTATCGAAATCGAATATGCCCCTTTTTATTAAAGTCTGGTAATCTAAGAATTAGGGAATAGACACCCTAATTGACGCGAATCCTAAAGATAGATCTATTGGGCCTAACAAACCCCATCCAAAGTACCGGATGCTTTAGTACTTCGAAATTATATCATGTCCGAAGGAGGATCCCGGAATGATAGGGGATATTCTTATATGTATCTAGTTAATGTCGGTTACCAGGTGTTCACCATATGAATGATTATTTTTTTGTCTCTATGCATGGGACGTATATTTATGAGAACTGGAAATGAAATTCTTGTGGTCTATTAAAATGATGGAAATAAATGATTATGATAAACTAATGAACTCACCAACCTTTTGGTTGACACTTTAAAGCATGTTTATTCTCAGGTGTTAAAGAAATCTTCCGCCATGCATTTGCTCATTTTAAAGATATTACTTGGAGTCTTTCATAGCATATTTCGAAGAACGTTGCATTCGAGTCATTGAGTTCATCAAAGATTATTATTAAATCAATTTATAGTTGGATAGTGGATATTATGAAATGGTATGCATGCCTGTCAATTTTTGATGTAAAGAAAGATTGTCTTTTAAAAACGAATGCAATGTTTGTAAAATGTATCATATAGAGGTCAAATACCTCGCAATGTAATCAACTATTGTGAATCGTTTATAATGTATATGAACGGGTCCTTTCAGTGTCCGATCGAGTGTATATGGTTATTTATAGGGACGTCCAATTGTAAATCTTTATATTAAAATTAACAAACTATCATTTAGTTAAACAAATATAAAGCCCATTAATAACCCATAGTCTAATTTCCACAAGTGTCGTTCTTTTGTCCAAACCCCAATTATGGTACAAAGCCCAATTACCCAATTTTAATATTTTTAGCCCAACATCATGATTACTTCGGATTAAATAAGCATAATAATAATTTAGCTACGAGACATTAATGTAAAAAGGTTGAACATAACTTACAATGATTAAAAATAGCGTAGCGTTACACGGATAGAATTTCGACTTACACCCTTACAACATTCGCTAACATACCCTTATTATTAGAAATTAAAATTAAAATTAAAATTAAAATATAAATATATATATATATAAATATATATATATGTATATGTATATATATATATATATATATATATATATATATATATATATATATATATATATATCGTATAATATAGATAGAGAGATTGATAAAAGGATATATAAAACGTTCAGAATGCGCGAGCTTTTATAGGCATTTTTGTCCAGGACAGCTCCGCGAGTCGCGGTATTTTTGCACTACAAACCCCGTAAGTCGCGGAGTTCATAAATCCAGCTCACACAAGTTTGGATCCTAGTCTGCCGACGGTTTTAATATATAAATATAATATATATATAATTTATATAATTAATTATATATTATATTATATTTATATACATAGTTAACTTGTAATTTTTAGTCCGTTGCGTCGAGCGTTGAGAGTTGACTCTGGTCCCGGTTCCGGATTTTCAAACGTCCTTGCGTACTATTTTATATCGTGTACTTTGCGTTTTGCGTCTTATACTCTTGTCATTTTTAGACGTTTCTCATCAATAATTTAAACCTTTTTGATTGTATCTTGTACTTTTTAGCTTTTTGGACCTTTGCGTCTTCAATTTGTCGAATCTGCCTTTTTTCTTCACCTTTTAATATTTAAACGAATATCACTTGTAAATAGAACAATTGCAACTAAAAGCTTGTCTTTCTTGAGGGATAATGCTATGAAATATATGTTCGTTTTTAGCATTATCAGTGCCTGTGCGTATGATGTTGATGCCGCTGGTGCTGGTGGTGCTGCTGGTGCCTGCAAAGTGCGCACCGTGTTCTCCAAGGCCACCACTCTAGTACGGAGCGAGTTAATAAGGGTATGTTAGCGAATGTTGTAAGGGTGTAAGTCGAAATTCTGTCCGTGTAACGCTACGCTATTTTTAATCATTGTAAGTTATGTTCAACCTTTTTATATTAATGTCTCGTAGCTAAGTTATTATTATGCTTATTTAATCCGAAGTAATCATGATGTTGGGCTAATTACTAAAATTGGGTAATTGGGCTTTGTACCATAATTGGGGTTTGGACAAAAGAACGACACTTGTGGAAATTAGACTATGGGCTATTAATGGGTTTTATATTAACTAAACAATATCTTGTTAATTTAATATACAAACTTATAATTCGACGTATTTATATATAACCACATACGCTTGACTGGGTACGGTGGGCTGGATATCTATAAATACCAATAATTATTCATTTTACCAGATACGGAACTGGATTAATAGTTAATAGACTTGTTGAAACAGGGGTGAATTACATTCAAGGGTAATTGGTGTAATTGTTAACAAAGTAGTAAAACCTTGGTTTACACGCAGTCGATAACCTGGTGTATTCATTAAACAAAGTATTAAAACCTTGTTACAATTAGAATCCCCAATTAGTTGGAATATTTGACTTCGGGAATAAGAATAATTTGACGAAGGCTTTCGCTCTTTATATTTATGACTGATGGACTGTTATGGACAAAATCCGTATGGACATATTAAATAATCCAGGACAAAGGACAATTGACCCATGGGCATAAAACTAAAATCAACACGTCAAACATCATGATTACGGAAGTTTAAATAAGCATAATTCTTTTATTTCATATTTAATTTCCTTTATTTTATATTTAATTGCACTTCTAATTATCGCATTTTTTTTATTGTTATTGTATTTAAGTACACTTTTAATTATCGTACTTTTTAATTATCGCAAGTTTATTTTATCGCACTTTTATTATTAGCAATTTCATTATCGTTATTTACTTTACGTTTTAATTTAAGTCTTGTATTTATTTTTAATATTTTACATTTAGTTTTAACTGCGACTAAAGTTTTAAAATCGACAAACGGTCATTAAACGGTAAAAACCCCCCCTTTATAATAATAATATTACTTATATATATATTTGTATTTTTATAAAAGTAAACTAATATAGCGTTAAGCTTTGTTTAAAAAGATTCCCTGTGGAACGAACCGGACTTACTAAAAACTACACTACTGTACGATTAGGTACACTGCCTATAAGTGTTGTAGCAAGGTTTAAGTATATCCATTCTCTAAATAAATAAATATCTTGTGTAAAATTGTATCGTATTTAATAGTATTTCCTGGTAAAATTTAATAGTATTTTATACCCCTTAGCTTTAACATCAAGTATTTTTGGCGCCGCTGCCGGGGACTCTCTTAAAAGCCGGAAGCGCAACGCTAATATAATATATAAAAAAAAAAAATTTTAGTTTACTTTTATTAAATTTCGTTTTTATAAAAATAAGTTTTAAATATTCGAAAATATAAAAAGAAAAACAAAAATATAAATATTTTTAGGAGTTTGATAAATATTTAAGTTTTATAAAGTTTCTTTAGTTTGTAAAAATATAAGTTTTATTTAAATATCTTTTATTTATATAAAAACAGAAAATTAGAAAACATAAAAAAAAAAGTCGAATAAAAAACGTACCTAAGTTGATTTTTGGAACCCCGCGACTCGCGGAGTTTGCTGCATTGAATACCGCAACTCGCGGAGCTTTTTCTGACACGCCTGCCAGAAACCCTAACTGCAATTAATACGGAGTAATAATTATTATTATTAATTAATTAAGATTTAGGTTTTAATTAAATTAATATTTAATTTTAATCATTTAGTTATATTAAGTTTTAATTAGATTTATTTATATATTTAAATTAATACTTTTATAAAATAATATAAAAATAATATTTTTATAAAAATTGTACTTTTTACAACTTTTTGTAAATTTTTATATTTTGTCCCTTTTTAATCGTTTTAGCGTAATATTTGTATTTTTAGCTTGTATTTAGTTTTAAACTTAGGCTTTGCCGTAAAATCCCTTAAGTGCTTTTTCTTTAGACTAAGATTTAGTTGCTTTAGAATTTTGCGACGCCTTTTTAAGTTTTAGTTCCTTTTTAAGTTATTTCCATTTGAAATTTAGTTTTTCCTATAAGCTTTAATATTTTTAGACGACTTTTACCTATGTATCAATTATCATTCCAATTAGTAATCTCAATTTGCGATTATAATTTTAAGTTAGTTGTAGTAATAAGGTTAGGTTAGTCAAGTATTTTTAAGTTTTATAAGTTTCTTTTATTTTTTCGTCACCTTTTATTTTTCAACCATTTTTTTTTTCCCGACGAACTCTTTTTCTTTCTTATTTCTCGCTTTTCTAGTTTTAGGACATAGATTTTTATTCTACTTCTTATCTAAATTTCTTA
Organism: Rutidosis leptorrhynchoides; assembly: GCF_046630445.1. Taxonomy (NCBI): domain Eukaryota; kingdom Viridiplantae; phylum Streptophyta; class Magnoliopsida; order Asterales; family Asteraceae; genus Rutidosis; species Rutidosis leptorrhynchoides. The sequence goes on along the minus strand of NC_092334.1, from coordinate 651,987,524 downwards.
AAATTACGAAAATTTATTTTAAGTGGTTAAGTTGATAGACATCAAAATTTTATGGTTCGTAGTAATAGTTGGATTTGTACGTGGACCGGGTTATTGGAGCCAAACAGTCCTCAATTATATTGAGACCAAACGAATCCTGCCCCTCTGCTGCATCTTTTGGCTATTCGAAACGTGGGCAAAATCAGAAAAGTCTATTGATTGGATAACTTATTATAATTTTTCTTTCCTTTTAAAAACTAATAGGATATTCAGTGAATGCACCGAGCAAGACGTTCACCACCTTTTGTACGTTCACCACCTGTAACTAGATCAAGACATTTAGCAAATATTACCACCGTTGATTTTTCTTTAGAATCGTCATCCAGTCGACCAAGTACTCCAGTTCAAATTTCCGATAATCCATTTTTTGAACCCGACCTCACAATTGAGAATCCGGAGAATATTCAGGAACGATTCGTAGATCCTGAACCACTAAACTTTCCTTCGGAACCACCAATCATTCAAACAGAGATTGTTGAGGAACGAACCATTAAATCAGAATCCTCTAGTGATTCCGATTCAACAAATTCAATTATGGAGAATCTGGAACCTTTAAGTATGGAAGACCGAATGAGAGCTAAACGCACTGGCCAAGGTCACGCAATTACTCATCCAGACATTAATGCGCCAGATTATGAAATCAAAGGACAAATTCTACACATGGTGACTAATCAATGCCAATTTAGTGGTGCGCCGAAGGAAGATCCAAATGAACATCTACGTACCTTTAATAGGATCTGCACACTATTTAAAATCCGAGAAGTGGAGGATGAACAGATATATCTCATGTTATTTCCCTGGACTTTAAAGGGAGAAGCCAAAGATTGGTTGGAATCGTTACTTGAAGGGGCGATTGATACATGGGATGTTTTAGTTGAAAAATTTCTTAAACAATTCTTTCCTGCATCTAAAGCCGTAAGACTTCAAGCAGAAATTGTTACGTTTACACAGAAGCCGAATGAAACTCTATATGAGGCGTGGACTAGATATGGAAAGTTGTTAAGAGGATGTCCGCAACATGGTTTAGACACATGTCAAATAGTACAAATATTCTACCAAGGATGCGACATCACTACAAGGAAAGACATAGATATAGCAGCTGGTGGTACTATTATGAAGAAAACCGAAACTAATGCTTACAAAATTATTGATAACACTGCTTCCCACTCACATGAGTGGCACCAAGAAAAAGATATCGTTAGATCATCTAAAGCAGCTAGAGCCGATTCTAGCCATGACTTAGATTCCATTTCTGCAAAGATAGATGCTGTCGAGAGACGAATGGAAAAGATGACTAAAGATATTCACTCAATACGAATTAGTTGTGAGCAGTGTGGAGGACCACATTTGACAAAAGATTGTCTCAGTATTGAATTAACAATGGAACAAAGAGAGAATATTTCATACATAAACCAAAGGCCTGGAAATAATTATCAGAATAATTATCAACCGCCAAGACCGATTTACAATCAAAACCAGAATTATAACAGAAATATTCCATACAACAACCAACAAGGTCCTAGCAATCAACAAGTATCTAGTAATACTTACAATCAGCAAAGACCTAATTTTCAAAACAAACCACCACAACAAACCGATGATAAAAAGCCGAATTTAGAAGATATGATGACGAAGCTAGTTGAAACTCAAACGCAATTTTTCACATCTCATAAACAAATCAATGAACAAAATGCTCAAGCATTTAGAAATCAACAAGCTTCTATTCAAAATTTGGAACAAGAAGTAAGTAACCTAACTAGGTTAATAGGTGAAAGAAAACCGGGAAGTCTACCTAGTGATACAAATGCTAACCCCCGGAATGAAACAGCTAAAGCCATTACCACAAGAAGTGGTACAACACTTAAACCACCTGAAATACCTGTAACTTCTGATGAAGCTATTCCTACTCCACAAGAACCACAACCTGATCAAGATAAGGAAAAAGAATCGGTAGTTGAAAAGGTTAATGAAGATAACACAGTTAAGGATAAACCTTATGTTAAACCATACCAACCACCACTTCCTTATCCGAGTAAAATGAAGAAAGAGAAACTTGAAGCCGAGCAATCCAAATTCTTGGATATGTTTAAACAGATAAATGTAAATCTTCCTTTCATTGATGTGATTTCAGGAATGCCTAGATATGCTAAATTCTTGAAAGATCTAATCTCAAATAGAAAGAAAATGGAAGAACTCTCGGCTGTTACTATGAATGCTAATTGTTCGGCAGTGCTGTTGAATAAGATACCAGAAAAACTATCTGATCCAGGAAGTTTCACAATTCCATGTTTTCTGGGTAGTCTTAGTTCAATAGAAGCATTAGCAGATTTAGGTGCTAGTATAAATCTAATGCCGTATTCACTATACGCTAAACTTGACCTTGGAGAATTGAAACCAACCAGAATAAGCATACAACTAGCCGATAGATCAATAAAATATCCTAGAGGGATAATGGAGAACATGCTAGTTAAAGTTGGTACTTTAGTATTTCCAGTAGATTTTGTTGTTTTGGACATGGAAGAAGATTCTCAAGTTCCTCTCATATTAGGAAGACCATTCTTAAACACGGCTAAAGCAATGATAGACGTGTTCGGTAAGAAATTGACCCTAAGTATAGAGGATGAGAGTGTTACCTTTTCAGTTGATAGAGCAATGCAACAACCATAATCTGCAGATGATACATGTTATTATATTCAAACTATAGATGCACATGCAGAATTGTTAGAAGAATTTCCAGAATTACAAGGAACAGGAGAATGTTCTTTAGGAGAAGGTAATGAACCAATTGATGAAGCTGAAATGTTAGCTACACTTATAGCTAATGAATATGAACCAACAACAGAAGAAATTCAAATGCTAAAAGAAGAAGACAGATATCGATATAAATCATCGATAGAAGAACCTCCGAAATTAGAGTTAAAGCCACTTCCAAACCATTTGGAATACGCTTATTTACATGGTGAATCTGAATTACCTGTAATAATATCGTCTTCTCTTACTGAAAATGAGAAATCACAACTCATTTCTGTGTTGAAAGCTCATAAACCAGCCATTGCATGGAAGATTCATGATATTAAAGGAATAAGTCCTTCGTATTGCACACATAAAATCCTTATGGAAGAAGGTCATAAAACGTATGTGCAACGCCAATGAAGACTAAATCCTAATATGCAAGATGTAGTTAAAAAAGAGATTATTAAACTGCTAGATGCAGGTTTAATTTATCCAATCTCTGATAGTCCATGGGTAAGCCCAGTTCAATGCGTGCCTAAGAAGGGTGGCATGACTGTCATTACAAATGAGAAAAATGAGCTTATTCCTACTAGGACTGTAACAGGATGGCGTGTGTGTATTGATTATAGAAAATTAAATGACGCCACCAGAAAAGATCACTTTCCCTTACCTTTCATAGATCAAATGTTGGAAAGATTAGCCGGAAATAGTTACTATTGTTTTCTAGATGGATTTTCTGGATATTTTCAAATTCCAATAGCACCCGAAGATCAAGAGAAAACCACATTCACGTGCCCTTATGGTACTTTTGCTTACAAACGCATGCCATTTGGACTTTGCAACGCCCCTGCAACCTTTCAAAGGTGTATGATGGCGATTTTTCATGACATGATAGAAGAATGCATGGAAGTATTCATGGATGACTTTTCAGTCTTCGGTGATACATTTGAATCATGTCTAGTTAATCTTGAACGAATGCTTATTAGATGCGAACAATCAAATCTAGTACTTAATTGGGAGAAATGCCATTTCATGGTTAAAGAAGGCATCGTTCTTGGTCATAAAATTTCAAAAGAAGGAATTGAAGTGGATAGAGCTAAAATAGATGTAATTGCTAAACTTCCACATCCCACCAATGTTAGAGGAGTTAGGAGTTTTCTAGGGCATGCCGGTTTTTACCGACGTTTCATAAAAGATTTTTTTAAAATTGCCACTCCTATGAATAAACTCCTAGAAAAGGATGCTCCATTCATCTTTTCAGATGAGTGTATCAAATCTTTTAATATTCTTAAAGAGAAACTCACTAATGCGCCGATCATGATAACACCAAATTGGAATCTACCATTTGAACTAATGTGCGATGCAAGTGATTTTGCAATGGGAGCCGTTTTAGGACAAAGGATTGAAAAACGATTTCAACCTATATATTATGCTAGTAAGACGTTACAAGGAGCACAAACGAACTATACAACTACTGAAAAAGAACTCCTTGCTATTGTCTTTGCTTTTGACAAATTTCGTTCATATCTCGTTCTAGCAAAAACGGTGGTCTATACCGACCATTCTGCTCTTAGATACCTATTTTCGAAACAAGATGCTAAACCAAGATTAATCCGTTGGATCTTACTCTTACAAGAGTTTGATATTGAAATCCGAGATAAAAGAGGAGTAGAAAATCTCGCCGCTGATCATCTTTCTCGTCTTGAAAATCCCGAATTAGAAGTTCTAAATGAATCGGCCATACAAGACAACTTTCCCGATGAATATCTATTGAAGATAGATTATAAAGAAATTCCATGGTTTGCAGACTATGCAAACTACTTAGTTTGTAGATTCCTTGAAAAAGGATTATCGTACCAAAGACGAAAGAAATTCTTCAGTGATATAAAACACTATTTTTGGGAAGATCCACATCTGTTTAAAAGTTGTCCCGATGGAATAATACGCCGATGTGTATTTGGAGATGAAGCTAGTAAAATATTAAACCATTGTCACACAGGACCAACAGGAGGGCATTATGGGCCTCAACTAACAGCAAGAAAAGTTTATGATGCTGGATTCTATTGGCCTACAATTTACAAAGACGCACACCTTCTTTGCAAATCCTGTGATGCTTGTCAAAGGGCTGGAAAAATAAGTCAACGTGATGAAATGCCACAAAATGTCATCCAAGTATGTGAAGTATTTGACATTTGGGGTATTGACTTTATGGGTCCATTTCCAAAATCTCATAATAATCTATATATACTCGTAGCCATTGATTATGTATCTAAATGGGCGGAAGCACAAGCTCTCCCAACTAACGATGCACGAGTTGTAGTCAATTTTTTAAAACGTCTTTTTGCAAGGTTTGGAACACCGAAAGCCTTAATAAGTGATCGGGGTACTCATTTCTGTAATAATCAACTTGAGAAAGTTCTTAAAAGATATGGAGTAACTCATAAAATCTCCACCGCATATCATCCACAAACAAGTGGACAAGTTGAAAATACCAACCGAGCTTTAAAACGTATTCTAGAGAAAACCGTAGGATCAAATCCGAAGGAATGGTCCATTAAATTAGAGGATGCACTCTGGGCTTTTAGAACAGCCTACAAAACTCCAATTGGAACCACACCTTTTAGACTTGTATATGGAAAAGCATGTCATCTTCCAGTAGAAATTGAACACAAAGCATTTTGGGCTTTGAAGACATGTAATCTTGATTTACATGAAGCTGGACGTCTACGATTAAGTCAACTAAACGAATTAGAAGAATTAAGGCATGAAGCATACGAAAATTCGTTAATCTATAAAGAAAGAACGAAGAAATGGCATGATAAAAGAATCAGAAGTTCAAAAGAATTTAAAGAAGGAGACAAAGTTCTTCTTTTCAATTCACGATTCAAGCTATTTCCTGGAAAATTGAAATCAAGATGGTCTGGACCATTCATAGTCAAAAGAGTTTTCCCATACGGAACGATAGAATTAATAAATTCAAATGGGATTGAATTTAAAGTTAATGGTCACAGAGTTAAACATTACATACATGGTCCGATGGAAGTTGACAACGAAGTTAACCACAATTTCAACACCACAACTAACTAAGTGTGGGGAGAATCAAGTCTTTAAAGGTTTATGTATTTCTGTTAGAGTTAGATTGTCTGTTTTCGTGTAGTTCTCGAAAATGGAACCCGAATGGTCTTTCCCTAGCAGACCCTAAAGAACTAGTCTTCTCCCCCCATTCTGAATTTTTATTTTTTTTTAGGAAATGAAGACTGCCTGTGAACTAAACCATGGTCTAATGCTACACGCTTTGATCACTAAATGTAATAATGACATACTACCGAGTGAAATAGTATCAGTAATCAGAGAAAGAATGGACGGAGTTAGAAAAGAATCCAGATGCGAAGATAATAAGTTACAATTTGGTAAAGGAAAATCAAAATCCGCAGTGAAAAGAAGAGCACGACACCTAGAAAGATGTCACAAATGCGGAAAATGGTCACATGGAGGTAACTGTTCAAATAATCAAACCTATTCAAACACCGAATTTGTTACTTTATGCAGAGATGGACCGTTCAAATGTTTAGAAGAAAAGACACTGAATGCTCGAGGTTACGCCTATGTAACTATGGAAAACCAATTAAACCGACTATCTTATGAATGGGATAGATCATATAACTAAGAAATCTATTTCATAGGTATGTCTGTACAGTTTTTTATTTATTTATTTTTATTTTTAACCTTTTGATAATAAACGCTAATTTGTTCGCTAAAAAGTATTAAATTGGTATTGAATAAAATTAGGTTTGGCGACCGAAATTATTGATATCATTCAAAAATTTATTACATCACTGCGAAATTTAACGTTTATTCTTAAGGTATAAATATCTTTAAACAATCAACCCAAAATATTTCAAAAATTCGTCATGAGTTAAATTAGGTCTTGGAACCGAAATTACTTTACCGAAAAGAGGGGCGCATATTTTTGATAATATTTGATTGATTAAAGTGGGATAAAAAGCCAAAAAGATTTTTAATTTTATTTTTACCATGTTTTTAAAATTAATATTTAAATCTTAAATTAATATTGTAAACTTTGTAAAAACAATATATTTAAAATTGTAAATATTTGAAAAATTAATATAAGTTTGGTGTGAATTTATAATATGAATTTTTAAATTAAGATTGGTGTGAATTTTTTATTTTTAAAATATGAATTTTTAATTTTATGCATTTCAACTTTTAAGTTTGGTGTGAATTTTTAATATTAATTTTGAATTTTATATTTAAATTGTGTGAATTTAAAAACAAAAATTTACTTTATCTCATTAAGTTAAAAATATGATTTTTAAAATTCGTCGTAAGTTGAAGACTAGGTCGTTGAACCGAAATTGCTTTACCCGAGGGAGGGACGAGAACTTTTATTATCATTATTTTTAATCTTATTGAATTAAAGTATGCCAAAAACATTAAAAAACCCAAAAATCTTAGCTTTTAAAACAATCACTACAAAAAGACAAATTTTAAAATTCTGTCAAAGGACGGACTAGGACATCGATCCGAAACGACCTCGTCCTAAATAACAAGGGAAACAAAATTTTAAAAATAATTAATTGTTTTAATTAGTATAAGTTAAAGATTAAAAAAAAAAAAAAAAAGCAAACTCCGCGACTCGCGGAGTTTGAAGTGTCCAAACACCTCGAGTCGCGGGAGGACCGAAAATCAGAAAAAAAATAAAGAGCTGGAACAGCTCAAACCAACCCACAAAAACAGAAAACACTGCAAAATAACAGCGAAAAACCCCGAAAAATACACCCCAAGTTCACAATTTTTGACCGTTAATCACCAAATCTTTTACTAAAATCATGTTGAGAAGGATGCTATCAAGGAATTACTCAAGAAAAACGGTAAATTTCTACACCTAAACACCATTTAATCCGAAATTTGTGTTCTTGAGCAATTTTTTCCCCAATTTAATTTTGATGCTTTTTAGTGTAATTAGGCTTAAATTGTTTATGTATTATGCTTGTATAACCTAGATTGATGCTATTTAACATGATTAGAAGCCTTAAACTTCAAATTTTGAGTAATCTAGGGTTTGTGTTCTTGAGCAAATTTGGGGCTTTTTGATATAAACAGGGTATGGCCGATTTTTGTCATGAATTGTTGCTAAATTAAGTAGTGTAACATGTTTAGGTAGTTAAATGATCCAAACTTTGAGCCTAAACATGATTTTGAGAATTAAAGTGGACTTTTTCAAGTCTAAAATTCATGAACTTGATTTTTGAGAGATAATGCCAACTGAAACTTGTTTAATTACTAGTAATGATTATTTTGACATGTTATTTGAGTTAAATGCTTATGAACTTGGCGAACATTTTCGTATATGCTTATTTGAAAAAGTGTAGATTTGATAAAAATGTGAAAATGAGCTTAAGTTTGATATAAATTGATCATGTCATTGTAATTATTTTGATTGATGATTTTGCTGACACTAATGCATATTTGGATGCACAAAAATTGTGTTTGATGTGTTTTGCAGACTGAAAGGGGTGAATCTTCATCCCAAGCCCGCAATGCTCCTGCTGAGAATGCGGAACAACAGGAGGTGGATAACTACTACAAGCAGGATATACCTCATCCAGTCATGACCTTTTCTGATATGCACTTGGAAGAGTTGCACCCGAACCTGAGATTTGACAGACTTTGGATAGATTATCTAAAATACCAAAGGGGTTTGCATACTCTTCATTCTAAGGTTGTTGAGGTACCGATGGTCATAGAATGGGGACCCTTAGAAGCTGTAGAATTGGCCGGGCAAATTAGGGAATTACTTGTACAGAGGTATGGTAATTCTACTTTTAATGACTGGGTACGTTTATTCACCATGCGTAGACCTGTATATAAAGTATGGTGTGAAGAATTGTTGTGTAGTATAGAGTTGAATGATCGGGTAGCTAGTTTAACCGATCGATCTTTTATTATATTTTTATTAGGAGGTTCGATGCGCCACATGTCTTTAATAGACATGGCTCAGGCTTTACGTATATATACGCCTGAGGAGTTAGCATCTGCTGATTGTAGAGGGTTGATACTAAACGGTAGAAAGATAGATGAAAATTTTGATACACACGGTGTATGGAGTCAAATGACAAGCCATCACTGATTCAAAGGGGGAAATTACTCTTATTTGGATATAGATAGAGCCGAATTAAGAGTGATTCATAGGTTTTTAGCTAATTCGATTACACAAAGAGGTAAGAACAAGGAAAAGGTAAATGAACAGGATTTGTTTTACCATATGTGTATTCGAGACCCACAAAGCGCTGTAAGTATACCGTATTGTGTGGGTTATTATTTATCAGCTATGGTTAGGGGGATGAGACCGCATAGCATAATAGGAGGTGGTATTTTTATTACTTTGATTGCTGAATATCTCGGTGTGGATATAAGTCGGGGGGGATTATTAGTAGAAGAACCAGAACCCCGCGATACTATAGGTTTAAATGTATACCATGGTGCGAAAGTTTTGAAGAGGCGAAATAACGCCGCAGTACAATACCATGGTAGACATCCACAGGTTGAGAGAAACCAACAGCAAGGTAATGTAGGAGGGGGAAATGAGATGCAAGAAATGCAAAGGTTTATAGCTTTACAGGAGTACGAAAATGCTAGACAGAGAGCATTTGAAGATTGGGAAGTTCATCAGAACCAAATCATAGCTCATTGCCAACATATAGGTAGAAACTATATTCCTACACCAAAACCCATCTTCCCTCCCTGGTCTATAGAGATGCAACCACCGTATCCTACGTATGACCCTGCCGAAGCATTCTATAGCACCTATGGTTATGCCTGGAACCCCTATTGGTACCAGTATCATCCCTAGTCTACTTAGTTTTATTTATTTTGTAATATTGATACATTTAATACTTATGTTAATATTGTAATAGTTTTTATAATTTTCTAACTTTTATTCCTAGATTTTAATAATTTTTGAATGTGGGGTAATATACCAAACTTCAAAAATATGTATATATGTTTGCAGTTTATCTTATGTACACAACAGGGTAAAACAACGCATTTTCAAAGACTGGCATTAAGTTCAGCAAAAGCAACTAATTTTGACGACAAGATGCAAAATATATGTGAAATAACAACAAGACGGAATGAACAAATGATGTGCACCATTTATCATTCAGCAAACAAACGCCAATATGTTTGGAAACTTTGGTAAAATTTAATCAATTTCACGCAAATCACCCTCAATAATTTAAATTGTTACTGATTTCTTGCAAATGAGGGCATTGCAAGATCTTAAGTGTGGGAAGGGGTTAAATTCTTTCGGATTTTAAAATTTTTTATCTTATACACTTGGTTATCATTAGAAATACTAGTAAAGTAGTAGTTGTATTAGAATCTAGTGCTCTCTGATAATAAAGAACAGCCCTAGTCTTATATACTGACTACCCAATTCTAGTAAAATTTTACAAAATTTCCAATTAAATGAACTCAAAATCATGTTTATACATATTTATGAACGATAAAACTAGGTTATAACACCGAAATTATTGTTACCTCGAAAAGGACATAAATTGAGAAACAAACCAAAATGTTAAAATTCATTTAAAATGGAATAGAGGACGATAAAAAAGGAAAATAAAAGCCAAGTGTGGGAAAAATTACCAAGTTATCTTAAACATATGCCACATATTTTTGTACAAATAACTGAAAATATTTTTGCTTTGGACTAAACTAAAAAGTTTTACCTGATTTACTGTAAGAAAGATGGATCTACACGATGAATCAATTCCATCATCAAAAGGAAGTAAAGTCTTCCGAAAAAAAGAAACGCGCTTCTTGATTTAGGTCAAGAAGTTGTCGTCCAGACCAGCTGTAGGTTGACGAAAAATCTAGAAAAGTCATCACTAAAATCAGCAGGAAATCCACGGACCTCAGCATTAAACAGGGTCGCCAAGTGGTCAGATTTATCCTAACCATGAGAAGGATTTATCTCGTACAATGGGGGGGGCACCATGCAAATTAGCTGGATAAGACTAATGAATCAGATCCCCAGAAAGGATAATCTCCTTAAAAGATCAAAAATCAGCTTTTAAGACTGATATTACTCAATCCTTGAGATTGACCTTAAAGATTGAGAATTACAAACTCATGGAATTCAATGATATCTAAACTCGAGCTTGAACGAGAAAATATTTTGATCAAAATTACAAACCGATTTGTTTTCTAAAAACCCTATTTTCAATGCGTTCATTACCATTGAACGTAAAATCCTAGGAATTCACCTGGAATTCATTAGGTCACCTGAACCAAATCGGGTGTCAACCGTAAGAACGGTGGTTGCATAGCATGGTCAAAGACAAGACCTTGTGCCAGACCGAAAAATTATAAGGGTGAGCTTTACTATTGCTCCTACCAAGGATAGTAATTGCGTCCGACACTTTATAGACCATAATCAAATACATGTCATTAGACATTCCCTTAACAGTTGCTTGTTCAACGCTTTCCTTTACAACCGGACGGTAGTTTACCGAAAAGTAATATACGGGACAAGTAAACTGGACGTGTTGCTTTCCAAATACAAGGTTAGCAAGTGGGTGACACAAAACCGCAAGTTTTGAGCTAAAATTTTCAAATCTGAAACCCACCAAACCCACAAAAATATTTTTGCAAACATCGGTAAAGGGTTATTCCGGAAAACTTATCTAGGGTAAAAACTAGATTTAATTTTCAAAAGATCAAATGTTTTCATAAAGATCCAATTTCCTTAATGGATCTAAATTTTTATAGTCATGAGGGACTATAAACCATATCGTTACTGCAATTGTTTATACCGCCATATAGAAATCACTGATGTACAAAGTGTGAAGAATAAAGAAGTGATTCTTGTATTTCAAGACGATATTGCTTGAGGACAAGCAACGCTCAAGTGTGGGAATATTTGATAATGCTAAAAACGAACATATATTTCATAGCATTATTCCTCAAGAAAGACAAGCTTTTAGTTGCAATTGTTCTATTTACAAGTGATATTCGTTTAAATAATAAAAGGTGAAGACAAAAGACAGATTCGACGAATTGAAGACGCAAACGACCAAAAAGCTCAAAAGTACAAAAGACAATCAAAGAGGTTCCAATTATTGATAAGAAACGTCTCGAAATTACAAGAGTACAAGATTCAAAACGCAAAGTACAAGATATTAAATTGTACGCAAGGACGTTCGAAAATCCAGAACCGGGACCAGAGTCAACTCTCAACGCTCGACTCAACGGACTAAAAATTACAAGTCAACTATGCACATAAATATAATATAATATTTAAATAATTCTTATAATTATTTAATATATTATATTTATTTAAAACCGTCGGCAAGAAAGACTCCAAAAGGGACTGAGCTGTAATTTCAATCTCCGCGACTCGCGGAGTTTGAAGGCCAAAAATGCCGCGAGTCGCGGAGCCCCAAAAGTTGAAAATCCCTATAAAAGCAAACGAATTCTGATCGGAAAAAAATCACCAAAAATCCATCCATCTCTCTATCTATATCGTAATATTTATATTTATTTATATTTTAATTTTAATTTTAATTATAATTCTAATAATAATGGTATGTTAGCGAATGTTGTAAGGGTGTAAGTCGAAATTCTGTCCGTGTAACGCTACGCTATTTTTAATCATTGTAAGTTATGTTCAACCTTTTTATATTAATGTCTCGTAGCTAAGTTATTATTATGCTTATTTAATCCGAAGTAATCATGATGTTGGGCTAATTACTAAAATTGGGTAATTGGGCTTTGTACCATAATTGGGGTTTGGACAAAAGAACGACACTTGTGGAAATTAGACTATGGGCTATTAATGGGTTTTATATTAACTAAACAATATCTTGTTAATTTAATATACAAACTTATAATTCGACGTATTTATATATAACCACATACGCTTGACTGGGTACGGTGGGCGGGATATCTGTAAATACCAATAATTATTCATTTTACCGGATACGGAACTGGATTAATAGTTAATAGACTTGTTGAAACAGGGGTGAATTACATTCAAGGGTAATTGGTGTAATTGTTAACAAAGTAGTAAAACCTTGGTTTACACGCAGTCGATAACCTGGTGTATTCATTAAACAAAGTATTAAAACCTTGTTACAATTCGAATCCCCAATTAGTTGGAATATTTGACTTCGGGAATAAGAATAATTTGACGAAGGCTTTCGCTCTTTATATTTATGACTGATGGACTGTTATGGACAAAATCCGTATGGACATATTAAATAATCCAGGACAAAGGACAATTGACCCATGGGCATAAAACTAAAATCAACACGTCAAACATCATGATTACGGAAGTTTAAATAAGCATAATTCTTTTATTTCATATTTAATTTCCTTTATTTTATATTTAATTGCACTTCTAATTATCGCATTTTTTTTATTGTTATTGTATTTAAGTGCACTTTTAATTATCGTACTTTTTAATTATCGCAAGTTTATTTTATCGCACTTTTATTATTCGCAATTTCATTATCGTTATTTACTTTACGTTTTAATTTAAGTCTTGTATTTATTTTTAATATTTTACATTTAGTTTTAACTGCGACTAAAGTTTTAAAATCGACAAACCGGTCATTAAACGGTAAAAACCCCCCCTTTATAATAATAATATTACTTATATATATATTTGTATTTGTATAAAAGTAAACTAATATAGCGTTAAGCTTTGTTTAAAAAGATTCCATGTGGAACGAACCTGACTTACTAAAAACTACACTACTGTACGATTAGGTACACTGCCTATAAGTGTTGTAGCAAGGTTTAAGTATATCCATTCTCTAAATAAATAAATATCTTGTGTAAAATTGTATCGTATTTAATAGTATTTCCTGGTAAAATTTAATAGTATTTTATACCCCTTAGCTTTAACATCAGTGGTATAAGATGATGAGTATGTCCAGGCAGTGTCTTCGTAGTGCCAAGTAGAAATCAGGGGTGACGGACAGTGTCGGGTAGTGACGAATTGTGACATGATTACACGCTCCTTATAGGTTATAATAATAATTAAATCGTACGGTGTAAATTTCTACTCATATTTGAAATTAAACGGTTTATGTTCTAAACGGTATTTATCCAAGTAACCTACTTGACTCGCTCCCAATTCCTTATTTTGCGATGTCGGAACTTCTATATGAGTTACCGTAATGTAATCCTGGTCATTACATTACGCTATCTCTCATTTCCATTCGACATCACTCCACAAGTTCAAGATGGCGTAGTCAACTTAATTTAGTTAAACCTCGCGTTGCGGGCACGTATGTGATTCGTAGTATAGCGTCTAGTTCAAGTCCATATCATATGGGTATAAGGTGTATATGTACGGGATGTAATGTGTAGCCCTAAATGTCGTATTGTGAAGCAAATGGTGCAGGTATGGTGTATAAAAGTCATCCAAGACACACGGCTATAAACTAGACTTCACTAATACGCCCTACGGTTAGACACACTAATGTATCCTAGTTCCCTATAGCCAAAGATCTGATACCATATGTAACACCCCGTCAAAAATCCCTTTAAAGGAATGTTAACTCTGGTCCCAGTGCTTGATTTGACTTCTACGTAACAGCAATATTCTACAGCGGAAGCAATTAATACATGAGAATAAAACACGCAAAATGGATCAACAACAATGTTGAGTGAATCTACAGGTTTTAGAACAATACAGTATGTTTAAGAAATACAATTCGAAAACGGTTATTAGTGGAAGACCACCAAGGTTCAATGTTAAAAGTTTGTAGACAACTCCGTGTCCCATTTCAAAAGTTTGTTGACACTACCATGTCAAGTTTCAATCATTTGTAGATAATACCATGTCAAGTTTCAAATATTCGTAGACAATACCATGTTAAGTTTTATCTCATTTGTTCATAAACAACAGTTTTAAATAACGTTGTTTAGTATCTGAAAAATAGTTATCAGAAAATAGTTTAAGTTCCTTGACCACGAGATTTTACAAGTACAACTCCAAGTTGCGAAACGTTTGCATAATCTATGAGCACCTGAATACTAGCAATGACCCGAGTATAGAAACCACTACACTCACCTTTACCTCATAAAATGTTATACACTTGTTTGAGTGTATCTAATGTTCAAAGTAAATGCACCACGGTTAATATTGTAGGGTGAGGTTGTCAACCTAACGGATCCTTCCATCTAAATTGTGCTTACACCGATGGTATTAAAAGTATTCAAGTTAGAGGCTTTGTGAACAAACTCAATATGCATATATAGTACTCGTGTCAATACAAAAAGCATTTGATAATATAAGTATAACAGCATGTATTCTCATCCCTGAAAACATGTAAAAAGCGAGACTGTAGACTCACCTTGAGTGCACAATAAAGCTTAGTGAAATAGTACGGAAAAACTGACGATCGCAACATAAAACGCAACCTAATCATTTAGATTATCTTAAGTAAGTACATAAGTTATACTATGTCATCCCATAGTGTACAGTGCTCAGACTGACTCAACGAACAAGTAAAAGTCAACTATTTCAAGCAAGTCAACAAAAGTCAACCAAAGTCAAACCAAAGGTCAACTCGGTCAAAGTGGTCAACTAAAGTCAAACATCTCAGTAGGTCATGCAAACATGGTCAACATGTCAAACCTAGGTCAAGTATCACGTTACAGTTCAAAGTTCAGCAAATTACACATTCGCAGTTTATCGTATGTCTTTGAAATATGCACGTCATAGAAAGACACAAGTATAAAGCTTAGCACATAACTCCTAAAATTATGGCCAAGTGCAGTTCACAATTAGACTCAAAATTGATTCCAGAAAGTTTAACCCAACCCTCATAAGGTTCCTGTAAGTCGGGTTTCAGAAAGGGTCTAGTTAAGGTTTACTACATCAGTTTCAGCATGCGCATCAGAATTAGAACATTTATCAGAAAAATATATAAAATAGATTTTAACAAAAGGCCAATTGGAGAATACTCCAGACATCCCGAATCTTCTGTGATAAAATAATCAAGGACATCCCTTTAGCCAATTTGTACAGACTAACCGATCTTTACTGATCTATCAGTTTTGGACAGCAACTAGACATGTCAACTTGTCAAGCTTATAACTCATGGCAATTAACGTGTTCAGATGTTAAAATACAAATGAAATATGTCAAGGAACATATGAAATAACATAATCCAGAAAATCAAAGCCTCAATCAATTTATAGTTCACTCTAGGTAATTATTTCTAGCATTAAAACAGTTTCGGTACACTTTAACGTATGAATCTTCGTTTAAACATATCGGGAGCATCACAAAAGCTTTTGATGCAATTCTTAAGTCTAACATGCATGATTTTTCACAAGGATTACATTAGTATACTTTTCATTATCTAATTCAATAAACACAAATCTCAGAGAATTTGGATTTCAATTATAAACTAGTCAAAACTTCGATTTAGCATATCTTAAGCATACGGTAACGAAATCAAGTGAAATCGAAGCCTAAAGTTAATAGTTTTTTGAAAGCTAAACATCTAAACATGTTACATGATCAGATCAAAAGTCAACTCTCATCAGATCCTTGAGAATACAATTCGTTTCTCATGTAAACAATATCAATTGATCAAATTAGCGACTAACAACGAGTAATAACACAATCAATTAAGCACTAGACTTGATTACACTATGTAATTGAATAAAATTAGATTTAATTGAATTAGGGTTAGTGTAATTATACCTCAAAACACAAATTGTTTATACTAGTGCGTAGAGAACGACGATCGGAACAAGAATGATCAAACGAGCAAGAGCAATTGAGCAATTTTTGATGGTGATTTGGTGGTGGTGATATATGACTTGAAAGAGAGGGAGGAGAGGAAGGATGAGCTGTATATTTTTCATAGGTAGGATGGAATGAATGATTAAAGATTGTATAGAGAATTATCTAACTAGTTATTTAGTGCCAAAAAATCAAAAGTCAACAAACATGGGCCTAAAAACCAAGAGTTAACAACCATGGACTAATCATGGGACCAAGGATTATGAGGTATGAGGTCATGGCCATGTGGCCTCGGGCTCGAGTCTCGGGCTCATTTTGTGTAAAAGCTCGTTCGCGCGTGGTTCGTTTCGAGTGCCGTTAACCGTACCGAATCTCCGGAACGTTAACTAGTCGTTGAAACAAAATCACCGTGTTTAATTCATTAAGTAAATAATAAATTAAATTTCTTTCTTAAGTTCAATAATTATTAACAATAATTATTCTATCGTTTTTCTGAGTTCCGTTAACTGAAAAGTTTTCTAGGCGATTAACTTTAATCGTGTCGTTTCTAGTTTAATTCGTTAACCAAATTAAGTTCACTAATTAATATAACATATTAATTCAAGTAATCCACTAAGGATCAAGTACGCATTTAATTACTTTAAATACGAAAAAGTTTCACGTAGCCACTGTAACGACCCGACTTTTTCGACTTGCTTTTGTGCTTTGTATTTTCACGAAACTGCGTATTTGTGCGTACTATGCTACTTTATACTCTGGAACCTTTATATACATGGTTTACTTTCATTTATATGTTAAAACGTGCCTTAGAGTACGTAGGATACTTAACTTGATCATCGGAAGCCTTATTGACCGTTAGTGTCACTTGATGTTATGAACAAACTGCAAACCGCGCACACGTTTAAATTTTGTCGTAATCGGAATATTATGACTACGAAATATTAATTATTATTTTATAATAATAATTACTTGGGTTTTTGGATGCTTAATTACGCGTAGTAATTTAATTATGCTTACTAGTTAGTCTTGTTGGACTTTCTACCTTGTTGGACTTAAGCCCACCCTACTCTAGCTAGTAGCCCATTTATTTAGCCCACTTATTAATTACTAGTGACCCAATAATAAGTAAGACAAATGCCCATTTATTAGAGGGAACATACTAGCATTTGTGTCAAATATTATCCTTAATGTTGCATGGGATCCTAACATAAGCACCAACTTTAGACAACCATTAACCAAAAAACAAACTTTTGTCCCCCTTGTCCCCCCCCCCCCTCCAAATTTCGGCCAACTCACCACCACCCTCACCCCTCATTCACCTATAAATACTAGCCTCATTCCATCCATTTTACACTTGCTCTCATTTGTATTTTCACACACACTTACTATCTTATTTCTTTTCTAGTCTTTCTCACTCTAAAACTTGTAAGTTTTTGATTTTTCTTCTTCTTCTTCTCCTTTACTTTTCGTGATCATCATCATTCTTTAAAAGATCAAGCTTTTTAGCTTTGATCTTGATTACATCCTGTAGATTCAAGCATGAATCCTTCAAGAACATGGAAGATTCAAGCTTTCTAGCTTTGAATCTTCACCTACTTTATAGATCTACATCTTTTTAGCTTTAATCTTGTTATTTTGTTGTAAAGATTCAAACTTTTGTTTGTAATCTTCATGTAACATAAAGATCCAAGCTTTATGCTTCAAGATCTTCAAGAACAACCAAGATGCAAGCTTTCTAGCTTGGATCTTCATATCTTTTATTGGATCTAAGTTTTCTAACTTATGATCTCATTATTTTGTTATAAAGATCAAAACTTGTGTTTATGGTCTTCATATAACTTAAAGATCTAAGCTTTATGCTTCAAGTTCTTCAAGAACATTAAAGGTTCAAGCTTTCTAGCTTTGTGACCTTATAACTTGTGTGAAAGGGATCTAAGCTCTCTAGCTTAGGGTTCCATCACTTCATTTGATTTAGATTGTGTTAATACTTGTTTGATTGAAGTAAAGTTTGTAACTTTGTTTGTAAATATGACTTGTATTTGTGTTAAGACTAAGGATATGATGTAACCTTGGTTCATCATCCATCTAAGACTCTTAAATGAGTTGTGTTCGTACTTGGTCTTAACATATTATGTGTTGATGGTAGAATCTTGGTCAAGGTGATGCTAACCCATCAATGAGTTGTACACTTGAAGCTACAAGCATCAAGGATGAGAACCGTGATGAGCATCAAGAACCAAGAACCCCACCGGAGCTTTTTTTACTGTTTTCGGGATATGATCAGTAACCTGGGCTACTGTAAAGTTGATTTTCCGTTAGTTCGGTTCGATTAGATGATTTTCCGTTTAGGCCTCGTCTTAATCCGAGTTACGGTTAGGATTTATGGCCCTCCGAAAGTCACTACGCCCTTGTAACGTTGTGCTGAAATTTCTGACCTATTCGCACTTAAACCATCGCCACGGTCAAACGAAGATGAGTTAGGCTCTGAAAATTGGTCAGCGGTTAGAGGACTCACATACGGAGCCATATCCACTGACTACGCATCTATTCGATTTACGTAGAGGTCATAGCAGCTGATCCAAGTCAGCCTATTATTTTGACCTCTATACTTGATTAACTTACTTAGCTTTTATGATGATGAATGATGATGATGATGACACTTAAACTTATTTTATGCACTAATAGAACTTATAAAGACAACCTACTGACCTAGTAACCTTTGATTTAGGTTGACGACCCTTCGGACCAACTTACTACTTGCATACTTTCATTACCGACTTTACCGCTTTTATCACTGTGAGTTATAGCTTCCCTTTTTTACTTATACTATTTTTGGGACTGAGAATACATGCGCTTTTTATGTTTTACTTACTTGACACGAGTACTTAAACTTTACATATGTGTGGGTTATATAACGGCATAAAGATTCCCCTTAGCACGGTAACGTTTAATCATTGGTTTTTGAACCGGTGAACGCGAATATTAGATATGGATCCATAGGGTTTGACATCCCCACTCGGGCTAGTCGCGCTAGCATTTAACGGGTGTTTAATACTTCGAGGACATACGCAATCTCTAGGTGTACTTTTAGGGGGTGATATTTATATTTACGTTAAGTCTAGTTACCATGTGCCCACGGCTAAACATATACTTTTCTTACTACTTTGAAACATTGAAATCTCGTGGTCAATCTTACATTACTGTTACAACTTAAACTATAGCTCACCAACATTATTGTTGATGTTTTTAAGCATGTTTTCTCAGGTGCTTAGAGGTTTGTTGCTTCCGCTGTTAGACTTGCTATCTTGGTGTTATTGATTTGCTGTTAAGTACCTGCTGTGTTAGATTTCCGCTGCATTACTTAGAGATGTCTCAATCATGAAACTTTTATATTGCATTCGCAACTTATGTTATTTGAATAATGGCTTTGTAATGATCTCTGTGTCACATTATCTTTTGTAAAACGCTATCTTTTATGAATGCAAACTGATTTTCAAACAGCATATAGTATTTGACCGTGTAAAGATCCTGTTGTTGATGAATCATACACGATGGTTTTGTACGGGGCGTCACATTTGGTATCAGAGCCAGGTTTGTAGGGAATTAGGTTGCATTAGTGAGTCTAGACCGGACCAAGTAGGATTCACTAATAGGACTAATCTACAACTAGCTAGTTTACTTGTTTATGCGGAACTTACTGCATGCTACTGATTACTTTTACTGCTATGTGATATTACTGCATGCTATTGCTTATCTTTACTGCCATGCGAACTTGCTGTATGCTTATTTCCGCTATTGCATGATTACTATATGCTTTCCCATGTTATTTCTGTTTAACGTTGTTATTATTACCATGCTGTATACTGTTTTAGACAACCTAGGTTGCTGTAGTGCCTAATACGTGCTTGCTTTATGACTTACTGACACGGAAAAAGTTATTTTTCCATGTTCAGATGTCGGATATCCCGCCTGTTGTCATTTTGGAGAGCGACTCAGACACATCCGCCACCTCGCCTGCCATTGTTGCAGATTCTCAGATCCCGTCGTCGAATTTCTTGTTCGGTCGCCCAAACGAATTTCTTTCCCTTGTGAGTTAACGCGGTTAGAGGACGAGCAACCAAAGAGAAATCCTTAATGAATCTACGATAGTATCCGGCGAGACCCAAGAATTGACGTATGTGAGTAGGAGTAGTAGGAGTCTCCCATTTACTAACGGCTTCGATTTTTGATGGATCGACTTTAATACCTTGATCACTTACAACATGACCAAGAAATTGAACTTCCTTCAACCAAAATTCACACTTGGAGAATTTGGCATAGAGTCGTTCTTGTCTTAAAAGTTCAAGCATAAGTCGGGGATGTTGTTCGTGTTCTTCTTCGCTTTTAGAATAGACCAAGATGTCATCGATGAACACGATAATGAATTTGTCAAGATACGGTTTGCACACGCGGTTCATAAGATCCATGAACACCGCCGGTGCATTAGTGAGACCAAATGGCATGACAAGGAATTCATAACTACCATAACGAGTTCGGAAAACGGTTTTGGAGACATCTTCCCCCTTAACCCTTAATTGATGATAACCCGAGCAGAGATCGATTTTCGAATATATACAAGACCCTTGTAGTTGATCAAAGAGGTCATCGATGCGAGGAAGAGGATATCGGTTCTTAACCGTTAATTTGTTTAGTTCACGATAATCAATGCACATTCGTAGGGATCAGTCTTTCTTTTTAACAAACAAAATCGGAGCGCCCCAAGGTGAATGGCTAGGTTGGATAAAACCACGATCAAGTAGTTCTTGGATTTGACTTTGCAATTCTTGCATTTCGGATGGAGCGAGTCTATATGGTGCACGTGCTACGGGTGCAACTCCCGGAATAAGATCGATTTGGAATTCAATCGGTCGATGAGGTGGAAGACCCGGCAATTCGTCGGGAAATACATCGAAAAAGTCACTAACAATTGGCACATCATCGATATGCTTCTCATCGAACTCGACTTTCTTAACGTGAGCAAGGATCGCAAAACAACCCTTACGGAGTAGTTTTCTAACTTTAATGCATGAAACGAGGTTGAGTCCGGTGCAACTCTTATCACCATAGACGATCAAAGGTTCGCCATTCTCGATAGGAATTCGGATTGCGTTAAGATCACAAAGGATGTGAGATTTCATTTTGGCTAGCCAATTCATACCCGATTATTACATCAAAGCTTCCTAGTTCCATGGGTATCAAGTCAATTTCAAACTCATTACCCAAAATGTTTAATGTACACCCCCGGCAATATGTGTCGGCACTCAATAGTCTCCCGTTGGCCACTTCAATGGTATAAGTGGTATCTAGTGGAAGTGGTGAAGTGCTAAAAGAATGAGTCAAAGTCTTGGATACAAAGCATTTATCGGCACCCGAATCGAATAAACAAGTAACATAAGTGTTGTTGAGAAGAAACGTACCCGTGACTAGTTCATTGTCATCCCGGGCTTCCTCGGTGTTAATGTTGAAGGCTCGGCCGCGTGTGTTGGGGTTGGCCTTCTTCTTCGGGCATTCATTCCTATAATGGCCCGTTTGGCCACATTCATAACAAATGGCCGTTTTTGGAGGATTGGGCCCCTTTCGAGCGACGGGGGCAACACTTGTGCAATTGTTGGCCTTATGACCAACTCCTTAGCACCGGTGGCAAATTAGCTTGCCGCATTCACCCGAGTGGTGCTTGTGACATTTGTTGCAAAAAGGTTGAGTTCCGGCATAACCTTTCTTGTCGTCGTTGGTGAAAGGCTTTTTGGTGAAGGTGTTGTTGTTGTAGTTGCTTGATGGAGTGGCTTCCCATTTCCTTTTGTTACCCCCCGATTTGTCCTCGGCCTTAGGAGCCGGCACTATGATTTCATCAACCGTTTCAATCAATTGGCGGGCCATGTTCAAAGCAGCTTGGTGATTAGCGGGTTTGGAGGACATCACACCTTGTTTGATGCTCTTTGGAAGACCATCCATATAGAGTTCAACCCTTTGAGATTCGGGGTTCACGAGGTTGGGACACATTAAGGATAGCTCGACGAATCGTTAATTGTAGGCCTTGAGATCGTTTCCGACCATCTTCAAAGTTCTTAGCTCTTGTTCGAGCTTTCGGGTTTCTTCGCGAGGGAAATATTCAACAATCATCTTTTCCCTTAAATCGGCCCAAGAGAGGGCATGAGCTTCATCGGTACCCACCGATTGTACATAGGTGTTCCATCATGTAAGAGCGACGCCGGCGAGAGTGTGGGTGGAGTATTTGACCTTATCTTGGTCCCGACAACCGCTTATGCTAAAGACGGCCTCCGTTTGTTCGAACCATCGAGTGAGTGTAACCGATCCCCCGGTTCCATCATAAGTGTGAGGTTTGCACCCCATAAAAGCTTTGTAGGAGCACCCTTCGCTTGAGTTACCGGCCCCTTGATTGTTGTTGTTGTTATTGTTATTGTTGTTGTTGGAGGAGTGACCGGCCATGGCCGCCTCTACGGCGGTGGCCACCATTCGTTGTAGTGCTTGTTCGAGAGTTTCACGGCGTGGCACATGGCAAGGAGGCATTGTTCCTTCAAAACAAAAGAATACCGTTGGTTAGTATTCTAAATAATACTAATCGTGATATGGAATAAAGATAGAGAGAAAATTTTCCTTGACTCGCCTTAAATTCTTTATGTCATAATGTCGGAACGTTCATATGAGTCACCGTAATATAATCTCGGAAATTATATTACCCTAATTCATATGTGCATTCGACATTACTTCATATAGTCAAGGTGGCGTGTCAATCAAATTAGTCAACGTGAGATTAAGGTAGAATAAGAATAGATATGAGTAGGAGAGTTCGAGTATAAATGCACAAGTAGTCAAGTAATTCCTACGTCAAGTCTATATTCCGGTTGTAGTCTAGACTCACCAATGTACCTATGACTCGGGGTCGACACCAATGAACTCTAAATCCCTACAACCAAGGCTCTGATACCATCTGTAGTGACCCGACCAAATCATGTTTGACGGTGCCGTCTACGTAGGTCCCATTACATGGTCATAAGTCTTTAAGACAAAGTTTGACCGAAAATATGTCGCATTCATTTCATAAGTGTGGATGTTTCAAAGTTTACAAAAGTAGTTTCCATAACTAGTACATAATGATGTTTAAAGTACAAATGAAACACGTGCGACACAGTTTAAAGTAGTCAAAAGACGCTCCACATATGCAAGTATACTCGACATCCAAAGTAAGTATCAAAAAGAAAGTGCGGAAGCATGTATCACCTAATGATCAAGGACCTGAGAAAAACATAGGGAAATCTGTCAACAAAAACGTTGGTGAAACCATAGTTTTAAATAGGTAAGTGAGTAAATGTAAGTCGAACCACAAGATTTGGACATTGATAAAATAGTAATACATTCTAAAAGTTAATATTCATGAGCACCTAATTATCAAGGCTTAACATTGCGTTCGTTGAACCCCATTAATAGTGCTAGAACAACACTGTTTCTCGAAAATATATTTCATCCGTAGACGGTAGCGAACCGTCCGAGATGAGGGTTTGTCAAACCCATATGGCCATACAACATAAGTTCACGCCTACACTTACACACTGCAAGAGTAACTAATGATAATCGAATTGAGGATTTTGTTCTAAACTCGTATGCAGAATGTTTGTTTTCCTCTACTTGTGTTCACTTCGTTAAAAAGAAATGTTTATGTTTTCTTATCCCAAATGTAAGTTCAAAAGAGTAAAAGTAGGACTATGATCTCACCTTAAGCGCAAGAGCAAATAAGTACTTCGACAAGTAACGTGTGCAAAGAACAATGCTAGTCTTGACCTAAACAAATAGGTCGTATCAATAACGGTAAACACGATAGGTCAAAGATGTCCAATTAGTCATATGGCTCAATACGACTCGATTATGTAGCATGTGAATCAAATTGTCAAGTTTCATGCAAGATACAAGTATAGGATCATGTTAGAAAGATTGCATAATCATTTGGTTAAGTTTGACAAAAAGTCAAACTTTGGTCGGTCAAAGTCAACGAAAAAGTCAACACGTTCGGGTCGGGTCCCGAACTATTTTTCTGAAGTTTTTATTCATATATAAGCATGTTAGAACAAGTCTCATGTGAATCGGAGGTCCATAGCGTGCCAAACATTTTTCGTATTTTGACCAAGGAGGTCAGAACCTGGACGAGGCAAATGCCGCGCCGCGATTAAGGGATGTCGCGCCGCGACACTTAACATGTGTTGGTGCATGGTTAGTTTCAATTGTTCAAGTCTTTTTCCGAACTTCGATCAAACACAAATCACAAACCGTAGACACTTATGACACGCATCTTATATCGTTGGAAAGGTAATTTGACAAGGAACCCAACTAAACACATTTCACCAACCGAAAACATTAATTGCAATAATCGACTTTTCAAATCAAATGATCAATCAATGCACACATTTAATGCTTCAAATTTTACAAGTGCACATTTATGATTCGGGCATTTAATGCATACATAAAACACGCCGTTTTGTAGATAATCAAGCATACAATACAACTAACTACTTACTAATAATAATTCATGGCTTTCAATGCATTAAATGTTCACATTCAATTCTATCAACCCTAACCAACAACATCAAAATCACTAATCATGTTTATGAAGTTTTCTAAAACAACCTACACGTCAAATTGAAGCTAGTGATGTTAGGAACACATTTAATACATGCATTTATAACATTTAACATCATTCAAACAACCAAATCACCAAATCAAACGCACCAAAGTTTATGTTCATGCTAGTTACTTCAAATAACAAAATCGAACATATAAATCATATATTCATGTTAGACTTGAGCCATAGACACTAATTAACAACTTTATAAGTTAAAAACATCAAGAACACAAAATCTAGTGATTTTAGAAAGTTACTCAAACTTGATGAAATCGGTATGGAATCGAAGAGGAAGTTGCAAGGATTCCAAATACGTAATTTGTTTTGTGAGACACCCGCTAGCTTGGATTTAGATGATGATTCTTTTGTTTGGAGAATTGAAAGAAAAATGGAAAGTATGAAGAGAAAAGGAAAAAAATGAAAATGAAAAAGATGAATGGATGGGAGTGGTTTGACCACTTTGACCTAATCAAAAGTTTGGTTACATGGCAAGATTGGTCCCTCAAGTTTTAATCGGGTGCGTGAATTACCTAAACGAGATAATTTAAAATGCGTATTAACGGGAGGTGTTATAAACATATAACGGACTTTAAATAATTAAACGGAAAAGTAAACGGAAAAAAGGCGGGATGTTACATTACCTACTCCTTAAAAGAAATTTCGTCCCGAAATTTAAGTAGGCGTAGTAGTCGTTGTTTCTTCCTCGGAATCTTGCGTTTCCTGAACCGGGAATAGATGAGGGTATTTCCTTTGCATTTGATCTTTCCTTTCCCAAGTAAACTCGGGTCCTCTTTTGGCGTTCCAACAGACTTTAACAATCGAAATTCGGCTTTGTTTCAATGTCTTGACGGAGGTGTCCACAATTTCAACCGGTTCCTCCACAAAATGAAGTTTGTCATCAATAGTAAGTTCCTCGAGAGGGATGATGATATCGGGTTCGGCAAGACACTTTTTCAAGTTAGATACATGGAAGGTAGGATGAACGGAGTTCAATTGAGGCGGAAGATCTAAACGATAAGCAACGGTTCCAATACGCTCCAAGATTTCGAAAGGACCAATATACCGCGGATTTAGCTTCCCGTGTTTCCCAAAACGGATTACACCTTTCCAAGGTGCGACTTTTAACATTACTCGGTCACCGACTTGAAATTCGAGGTCGTTGCGTCTTTTGTCGGTGTAGCACTTTTGACGACTCCGGGCCGTCCGAAGCCTATCTCGGATTTGTACGATCTTCTTGGTGGTTTCGTGAATGAGTTCGGGTCCGGTGATTTGCACGTCGCCTACCTCGGCCCAACAAAGAGGTGAACGACATTTTCGACCATATAACGCTTCAAAAGGTGCGGCTTTTATACTCGTGTGATAACTATTATTGTAAGAGAACTCGGCGAGAGGTAAGTGCTTGTCCCAAGATTTTCCAAAATCGACAACACAAGCTCGTAACATGTCCTCCAAGGTTTGAATTGTGCGTTCGCTTTATCCATCGGTTTGAGGGTGATATGCGTTGCTCATGTCTAAACGCGTTCCCAACGCTTCTTGCAAGGTACGCCAAAATCTAGAAACAAAACGGCCATCTCGGTCAGAGATAATCGATAAAGGTATACCGTGTCGGGCTACGATCTCCTTGATGTAAAGTTGGGCAAGTTTCTCCATTTTGTCGGTCTCCTTCATGGCAAGAAAGTGTGCGGATTTGGTGAGACGGTCAACAATAACCCAAATGGTATCATAACCGCCCGTTGTCTTTGGTAACTTGGTGATGAAGTCCATCGTTATTCTTTCACACTTCCATTGCGGGATTTTAGGTTGTTGAAGTAACCCGGACGGTCTTTGGTGTTTGGCTTTGACTTTAGAACATGTCAAACACTTGGCAACATAAGTAGCTACGTCCCTTTTGATGTTCGGCCACCAATATTGTTCTTTAAGGTCATGGTACATCTTATTGGCACCGGGGTGAATCGAGTATCGTGACTTATGGGCTTCATCTAAAATAAGGTTTCATAGGTCCCCATATCTAGGCACCCAAATCCTTCCGGCGAAATATCGGAGTCCGGTCTCCCTAATTTCAAATCGAGAGACGAGAATGTTCAAGAGCTCGTGTGAAACATTTTCATTCTTGAGAGCCTCATCTTGGGCTACCCGAATTTGGCTATTAAGGTTGGTGTGGATGATGATGTTTAAAGCTCGGACACGAAGAGGCATCGCTCTTTCTTTTCAACTTAAGGCATCGGCTACTATGTTTTCCTTCCCGGGATGGTAACGAAGCTCGCAATCGTAATCGTTTAAGGTTTCAATCCACCTTCGTTGTCTCATGTTTAGTTGCTTTTGATCAAAGATGTGTTGGAGGCTTTTGTGATCGGTGAAGATAGTACTCTTGGTTCCATAAAGATAGTGTCTCCACATTTTAAGTGCGAAGACAACGGCTCCGAGTTCGAGATCATGTGTCGTGTAGTTTCGTTCATGAATTTTGAGTTGTCGAGAAGCATAAGAAATGACTTTCGTTCGTTGCATCAACACACAACCAAAACCATGTTTCGAGGCATCGCAATACACAACAAAATCATCGTTGCCTTCGGGAAGTGACAAGATAGGAGCGGTGGTTAGCTTTGTTTTCAAGATTTGAAATGCGGATTCTTGTTCGGTTGCCCAAACGAATTTCTTTCCCTTGTGAGTTAACGCGGTTAGAGGACGAGCAACCAAAGAGAAATCCTTGATGAATCTACGATAGTATCCGGCGAGACCCAAGAATTGACGTATGTGAGTAGGAGTAGTAGGAGTCTCCCATTTACTAATGGCTTCGATTTTTGATGGATCGACTTTAATACCTTGATCACTTACAACATGACCAAGAAATTGAACTTCCTTCAACCAAAGTCGTTCTTGTCTTAAAAGTTCAAGCATAAGTCGGGGATGTTGTTCGTGTTCTTCTTCGCTTTTAGAATAGACCAAGATGTCATCGATGAACGCGATAACGAATTTGTCAAGATATGGTTTGCACACGCGGTTCATAAGATCCATGAACACCGCCGGTGCGTTAGTGAGACCAAATGGCATGACAAGGAATTCATAACTACCATACCGAGTTCGGAAAGCGGTTTTGGAGACATCTTCCCCCTTAACCCTTAATTGATGATAACCCGAGCGGAGATCAATTTTCGAATATACACAAGACCCTTGTAGTTGATCAAAGAGGTCATCGATGTGAGGAAGAGGATATCGGTTCTTAACCGTTAATTTGTTTAGTTCACGATAATCAATGCATATTCGTAGGGATCCGTCTTTCTTTTTAACAAACAAAATCAGAGCGCCCCCAAGGTGAATGGCTAGGTTGGATAAAACCACGATCAAGTATTTTTTGGATTTGACTTTGCAATTCTTGCATTTCGGATGGAACGAGTCTATATGGTGCACGTGCTACGAGTACAGCTCCCGGAATAAGATCGATTTGGAATTCAACCGGTCAATGAGGTGGAAGACCCGGAAATTCGTCGGGAAATACATCGGAAAAGTCACTAATAATTGGCACATCATCGATATGCTTCTCATCAGACTCGACTTTCTTAACGTGAGCAAGGATCGCAAAACAACCCTTACAGAGTAGTTTTCTAACTTTAATGCATGAAACGAGGTTGAGTCCGGTGCAACTCTTATCGCCATAGACGATCAAAGGTTCGCCGTTCTCGATAGGAATTCGGATTGCGTTAAGATCACAAAGGAAGTGAGATTTCATTTTGGCTAGCCAATTCATACCGATTATTACATCGAAGCTTCCTAGTTCCATGGGTATCAAGTCAATTTCAAACTCATTACCCAAAATGTGTAACGTACACCCCCGGTAATATGTGTCGGCACTCAATAGTCTCCCGTTGGCCACTTCAATGGTATAAGTGGTATCTAGTGGAAGTGGTGTAGTGCTAAAAGAATGAGTCAAAGTCTTGGATACAAAGCATTTATCAGCACCCGAATCGAATAAACAAGTAACATAAGTGTTGTTGAGAATAAACGTACCCGTGACTAGTTCATTGTCATCCCGGGCATGTTGAAGGCTCGGCCGCGTGTGTTGGGGTTGGCCTTCTTCTTCGGGCATTCGTTCCTATAATGGCCCGTTTGGCCACATTCATAACAAGTGACCGTTTTTGGAGGATTGGGCCCCTTTCGAGAGACGGGGGCAACACTTGTGCAATTGTTGGCCTTATGACCAACTCCTTGGCACCGGTGGCAAATTAGCTTGCCGCTTTCACCCGAGTGGTGCTTGTGACATTTGTTGTAAATAGGTTGAGTTCCGGCATAACCTTTCTTGCCGTCGTTGGTGAAAGGCTTTTTGGTGAAGGTGTTGTTGTTGTTGTTGCTTGATGGAGTGGCTTCCCATTTCCTTTTGTTGCCACCCGATTTGTCCTCGGCCTTAGGAGCCGGCACTACGATTTCATCAACCGTTTCAATTAATTGGCGGGCCATGTTCAAAGCGACTTGGTGATTAGCGGGTTTGGAGGACATCACACCTTGTTTGATGCTCTTTGGAAGACCATCCATATAGAGTTCAACCCTTTGAGATTTGGGGTTCACGAGGTTGGGACACATCAAGGATAGCTCGACGAATCGTTGATTGTAGGCCTTGAGATCGTTTCCGACCGCCTTCAAAGTTCTTAGCTCTTGTTCGAGCTTTCAGGTTTCTTCACGAGGGAAATATTCAACAATCATCTTTTCCCTTAAATCGGCCCAAGAGAGGGCATAAGCTTCATCGGTACCCACCGATTGTACATAGGTGTTCCACCATGTAAGAGCAACTCCGACGAGAGTGTGGGTGGAGTACTTGACTTTATCTTGGTCCTGACAACCGCTTATGCTAAATACGGCCTCCGTTTGTTCGAACCATCGAGTGAGTGTAACTGGTCCCCCGATTCCATCATAAGTGTGAGGTTTGCACCCCATAAAAGCTTTGTAGGAGCACCCTTCGCTTGAGTTACCGGCCCCTTGATTGTTGTTGTTGTTGTTATTGTTATTGTTGTTGTTGGAGGAGTGACCGGCCATGGCCGCCTCTACGGCGGTGGCCACCATTTGTTGTAGTGCTTGTTCGGGAGTTTCACGGCGTGGCACAAGGCGAGGAGGCATTGTTCCTTCAAAACAAAAGAATACCGTTGGTTAGTATTCTAAATAATACTAACCGTGATATGGAATAAAGATAGAGAGAAAATTTTCTTTGACTCGCCTTAAATTCTTTATGTCATAATGTCGGAACGTTCATATGAGTCACCGTAATATAATCCCGAAAATTATATTACCCTAATTCATATGTGCATTCGACATTACTTCATATAGTCAAGGTGGCATGTCAATCAAATTAGTCAACGTGAGATTAAGGTAGAATAAGAATAGATATGAGTATGAGAGTTCGAGTATAAATGCACAAGTAGTCAAGTAATTCCTACGTCAAGTCTATATGCCGGTTGTAGTCTAGACTCACCAATGTACCCTATGACTCGGGGTCGACACCAATGAACTCTAAATCCCTACAACCAAGGCTCAGATACCATCTGTAGCGACCCGACCAAATCATGTTTGACGGCACTGTCTACGTAGGTCCCAATACATGGTCATAAGTCTTTAAGACAAAGTTTGACCGAAAATATGTCGCATTCATTTCATAAGTGTGGATGTTTCAAAGTTTACAAAAGTAGTTTCCATAACTAGTACATAACGATGTTTAAAGTACAAATGAAACACGTGCGACACAGTTTAAAGTAGTCAAAAGACGCTCCACATATGCAAGTATACTCGACATCCAAAGCAAGTATCAAAAAGAAAGTGCGGAAGCATGTATCACCTAATGATCAAGGACCTGAGAAAAACATAGGGAAATCTGTCAACGAAAACGTTGGTGAAACCATAAGTTTAAATAGGCAAGTGAGTAAATGTAAGTCGAACCACAAGATTTTCACATTGATAAAATAGTAATACATTCTAAAAGTTAATATTCACGAGCACCCAATTATCAAGGCTTAACATTCCGTCCGTTGAACCCCATTAATAGTGCTAGAACAACACTGTTTCTCGAAAATATATTTCATCCGTAGACGGTAGCGAACCGTCCGAGATGAGGGTTTGTCAAACCCATATGGCCATACAACATAAGTTCACGCCTACACTTACACACTGCAAGAGTAACTAATGATAATCGAATTGAGGATTTTGTTCTAAACTTGTATGTAGAATGTTTGTTTTCCTCTACTTGTGTTCACTTAGTTAAAAAGAAATGTTTATGTTTTCTCATCCCAAATGTAAGTTCAAAAGAGTAAAAGTGGGACTATGATCTCACCTTGAGCGCAAGAGCAAATAAGTACTTCGACAAGTAACGTGTGCAAAGAATAATGCTAGTCTTGACCTAAACAAATAGGTCATATCAATAACAGTAAACACGATAGGTCAAAGATGTCCAATTAGTCCTATGGCTCAATACGACTCAATTATGTAGCATGTGAATCAAATTGTCAAGTTTCATGCAAGATACAAGTATAGGATCATGTTAGAAAGATTGCATAATCATTTGGTTAAGTTTGACAAAAAGTCAAACTTTGGTCGGTCAAAGTCAACGAAAAAGTCAACACGTTCGGGTCGGGTCCCGAACTATTTTTTTGAGGTTTTTATTCATATATAAGCATGTTAGAACAAGTCTCATGTGAATCGGAGGTCCATAGCATGCCAAACATTTTTCGTATTTTGACCAAGGAGGTCAGAACCTGGACGCGGCAAATGCCGCGCCGCGACCAAGGGATGTCGCGCCGCGACACTTAACGTGTGCTGGTGCCTGGTTAGTTTCAATTGTTCAAGTCTTTTTTCGAACTTCGATCAAACACAAATCACAAACCGTAGACACTTATGACACGCATCTTATATCGTTGGAAAGGTAATTTGACAAGGAACCCAACTAAACACATTTCACCAACCGAAAACATTAATTGCAATAATCGACTTTTCAAATCAAATGATCAATCTATGCACACATTTAATGCTTCAAATTTTACAAGTGCATATTTATGATTCGGGCATTTAATGCATACATAAAACACGCCGTTTTGTAGATAATCAAGCATACAATACAACTAACTACTTACTAACAATAATTCATGGCTTTCAATGCATTAAATGTTCACATTCAATTCTATCAACCCTAACCAACAACATCAAAATCACTAATCATGTTTATAAAGTTTTCTAAAACAACCTACACATCAAATTGAAGCTAGTGATGTTAGGAACACATTTAATACATGCATTTATAACATTTAACATCATTCAAACAACCAAATCACCAAATCAAACACACTAAAGTTTATGTTCATGCTAGTTACTTCAAATAACAAAATCGAACATATAAATCATATATTCATGTTAGACTTGAGCCATAGACACTAATTAACAACTTTATAAGTTAAAAACATCAAGAACACAAAATCTAGTGATTTTAGAAAGTTACCCAAACTTGATGAAATCGGTATGGAATCGAAGAGGAAGTTGCAAGGATTCCAAATACGTAATTTTTTTTGTGAGACACCCGCTAGCTTGGATTTAGATGATGATTCTTTTGTTTGGAGAATTGAAAGAAAAATGGAAAGTATGAAGAGAAAAGGAAAAAAATGAAAATGAAAAAGATGAATGGATGGGAGTGGTTTGACCACTTTGACCTAGTCAAAAGTTTGGTCACATGGCAAGATTGGTCCCTCAAGTTTTAATCGGGTGCGTGAATTAACTAAACAAGATAATTTAAAACGCGTATTAACGGGAGGTGTTATAAACATATAACGGACTTTAAATAATTAAACGGAAAAGTAAACGGAAAAAAGGCGGGATGTTACACACAGCAGCCCAAATCGAGGAAATGATTGCTGAAAGGGTAGCCGCAGCTATTGCGGAAATTAACCCCTAGCTCCACCAGTTAACCAGCCCATTCATAATGGGTGCACATACAAAGAGTTTCAAATCTGCAAGCCCCACAACTTTAGCGGTACTGAGGGGCCAGTTGGTCTGACTAGGTAGTTTGAGAAATTAGAAGCTGTGTTCCGTGTAAGCAACTGCTCAGATGCGAACAAAACCAAGTATGCTTCATGTACGCTGTCAGACGGCGCCCTAACCTGGTGGAACACACTGGCTCTAGCTAAGGGTATTGACGAGGCTTATGCCACTCCGTGGGAAGAATTTAAGGGAGCCCTGATCGAAGAGTACTGCCCCAGAGCAGAGATACAGAAAATGGAGGCTGAGTTCTGGGAGTTGAAGGTTGTGGGAAACGATCTTGATGGTTACAACCGTAGGTATCTGGAATTAGCGCTGATGTGTCCCACGATGGTTACCCCGGAATTTAAGAGAATGGAGCGATACTTGTGGGGACTTCCCAAGTCCATTCAAGGAAATGTCACCTCTTCTAATCCACCCAACGTCCCGGTAGCTATGCGCATGGCACAAACCCTTATGAACCAAATTATCAGCAAGGAATCGGAAAAGGCAAAATCCGAATCGGGAGCCAGTGGTGAGAAGCGTAAGTGGGACAACAACAAGGGGAGAGTCTATGATCAAACCCCCACTAAGAGGCATAACAACGGAAGGAACCCCAACCCGAACACCAGCTCAAACCGCAACTACAAGGGTAGTCTACCGCAGTGCAAGAGGTGCTACAAGCATCATACCGGGTACTGTAATGTGGTCTGTAATAAGTGAAAAAGGACCGGGCATATTGGCAAGGACTGCAAGATTCCCATCTCAGCTGTGAGGACCAACCCCAATAGACCAAGAAAGTGTTATGAGTGTGGACAACAGGGCCACTTCAGGAATGAGTGTCCCAACAAGCGAAAGGACGGCGGACCCCCGCGTGGAAGAGCTTTCAATGTAAATGCAAGGGATGCCCGTGAGAACCCCGACTTGGTTACAGGTATATTCACTATCAACAATCTATTAGCTTCTGTCCTATTTGATACTGGTGCCGATAGGAGCTATGTTTGTAGACACTTTTGCTCTAAGATAGATTGGTCGTTAGTGCCTTTAAAGGAGAGTATGCTAGTTGAGGTAGCCAATGGGAAACTTGAGAAAGTCAACCAAATTGGCCGAGGAGCTATTATCAACATAGCTGGTGTGGATTTCTCAATTGACTTGATACTTTAACGCCTTGATTCGAGTAAAATTTTTTTTTTTTTTTTTTTTTTTTTTTTTTGAAAAGTTAAGTTACTGGCCGGACAAGGCATTTGCCGCGGCGCGGCCTGCCTTGTCGCGGCGCGACACAACACATAAAATTTTTATCTCCTTAACCCAACTTCTGTTTTGAACCTTAGTTCATTGCCGCGGCGCGGAGCCCTTGGCCGCGGCGCGACATAACACTGGTCCGGGTGCCTGACCTGCAACATTTTACTTAAACCAACTTTTGCACATTTCATCATTCTCAAACACATTTAAAACGGCATAATTCATCCACCAACATAAAGATTCAGTTTCTAATATCTTAGACCATCCATAAACAACATTTAGACTTCAAAACATGTTTTCATACTCCAACCATCATTAGGTCCCAAGTTTGACAACAACAAACATGACTCATACCAAAACACTAGGCGTTGATAAGCGGTAACCATGGAGCGTGTTTACAATAAGGGACTTGCAATACCACTTACTCTAATGCCAATGCTCCTCAAGTGCTTCACACGGGTTCCTTACCTTCACGATGGACTTTAGTACCTAAAACATAAAACATCATGGGGGTAAGTTTTTACACTTAGTGAGTTATAGGAAAGTAATAAAACACAAAACACAAAACATTTGGGCACAAATCATAACACTTATCCTTCAACCCATTGGTTGCTTGCATACATTCGGATCCAATTCATTCATACCATAGACATGACTTACTAGGCCGAACCTAGTAATCATGCCTAAGCTAACCATAGACATACTAAATATGCCTAAGCTATCATCATCTCATACATAGACACTTAATGTGTCTAAGCTAACACAAACCATAGGCAAGATTACTAGCAATGTAATAACCTTGCCTAAGCTAAACATCAACCATAGATACAACTATTAGGTTAACCCAATAGTTCTATCTAAGCTACATAACTAGTGCACTTAGTCGTTTCTCTCTTGCACGGATGCAATCCGAGAACACTAAGCCACTCTTGACCCGCCCATATTACCCCCTATGAACTCACCTTGCTTAATTGAATTTCCTTGATCACTTGAAATCTCTTTTCCTTGATTAGCACCTATACATGAGCTAATCCCATTAATCACATAACTCAATCAAAAACACAACTTTCTTGAATCATTACATCTTTTCATACTTACACACACATTTAACCCCCTAATCACAACAAGCATACAAGTAGCCTTAAAATCTCATTTTTCCTAAGATGACAATGTTACCAATTCAACATCACATTTTAATCATGTACATTACTAACTCATCCCTTTTAGCTCTATCATGCAACTTTTTCTTTAATCCTTTCATTAATCATCAAATGTGCATAGTAATCCAATTTCATTAC
This sequence comes from Rutidosis leptorrhynchoides, assembly GCF_046630445.1. Classification (NCBI taxonomy): domain Eukaryota; kingdom Viridiplantae; phylum Streptophyta; class Magnoliopsida; order Asterales; family Asteraceae; genus Rutidosis; species Rutidosis leptorrhynchoides. The sequence continues at coordinate 651,951,769 of NC_092334.1, read as the reverse complement.
TAACACCATTAAATTATCAAATTATCAATTTCTATAACTTACAACTATAACAAAAGTTCATACATGAACATCCTTCATCACAATTTCTAGCTAGAACACATAATCATCTCTTTGAGACATTTTAACAAACACTTGGTGTGCATGACTAGAAACTTAACTAGAACATCACCAAATTCACCATATTCATAACAAAAAATCCATCATGCAAGTCTATACATAATTCCTCTTCCAAAATCAATAACAATTACATTCTAACTCAAACAATTGTGCACAATTCAACAACTAGCAACTATTTAAGCATAAAACTCATCATAAACACACCATATAAGCAATACTTGGACACAAAATTCATACCTTGACTTTTAGAGTTTAAGAATCCTAATTGTGCACAAAGAGAGTGAAATTGGAAGATTAGAGCTTGCTAAAGTGATTAGGGTGTCTTAGATTTCACTAATTCAAGATTGCATGAGTTTAATTTTAACAATTGATGGATCCTCCTCTTCCTTTGCAAATGTCGACACTCACAAGAACTCCAGGAAGGTTTTCTGTATTTTGCACTTAATAATTTATTTTTCCAGCATTTTAATCCCTTTTATATAAAATAACTTTGGCTTATTAGCAATTTCTACCCTCCCCACCACAACTATGGTTAGAGAAGTCCTTATTCTTAACTTTTCACCCTTAGTCCTTCCTAACTTAACCAATAAACTTAACTTTTATCCATTTAACATAAAATAACCTTTACCATTTAATTTCTTAGCAATAAAAAATTTACATAAAATAATACCTTAAATATTTGGGATGTTACAACTCTCCCCCTCTTGGATCGTTCGCGTCCTCGCGAACCATTCTTGATGCAACGACGGATAATACTTCAAGAGCCATTCTTCGGGTTCCCATGTACACTCGGAACCTTTTCTAAATTGCCATAATACCTTCAATAATATTACCGACTTATTCCTCAAGTGCTTAACCTTTTGATCCATAATTTTTATCGGCTTTTCCGCATACCTTAACTTATTATCGACCTCAATTTCATTCAAAGGAACATAGGTTGATTCATCCGCCAAACATTTCCTCAATTGTGACACGTGAAACGTGTCATGTATATTACTCAATTCATCGGGTAGAGCCAAACGGTAGGCTACCTTCCCAACTTTCGCCACTATCTCAAATGGTCCCACGAACCTTGGACCCAATTTTCCCCTCTTTCTAAAACGAATGATGCCTTTCCATGGAGAAACTTTTAGCATCACTTTATCACCTACTTGAAATTCTATCGGTTTTCTCCTTTTATCTACATAAGACTTTTGTCGATCTTGTGCCGCCTTTATTCTTTCACGAATTTGGTCAATCATCTCGGTGGTTTGTTGTACTATTTCCGTGCTTCCTAATTCCCGTTGACCTACTTCGCCCCAACAAATCGGGGTTCTACACCTCCTTCCATACAACATCTCATATGGTGCCATTCCAATTGTAAAGTGATAACTATTGTTGTATGAAAATTCAACTAATGGTAAATGAGCATCCCAACTACCACCAAAATCGATAACACATGCTCTTAACATATCCTCGAGAGTTTGTATAGTCCGCTCACTTTGACCATCCGTTTGCGGGTGAAACGCGGTACTTACATGTAACTTAGTACCCATTTCCTCTTGAAACTTTCTCCAATATCGCGATGTAAATCGGGTGTCTCGATCCGAAACAATAGAAACCGGCACTCCATGCCTTGCAACAACTTCTTTCATATATAACTTTGACATTGCTTCCGACGACGAAGCTTCTCTTATTGCCAAAAATAATGCACTCTTAGTCAATCTATCAACAATAACCCAAATTGCATCGTGTTGTCTAGGGGTCTTAGGCAACTTAGTCACTAAATCCATCGTAATATGCTCCCATTTCCACACCGGTACCTCTAAAGGTTGCATTTTACCGTAGGGCATTTGATGATCGGCTTTCACTTGAAGACAAGTAAGACACTTGTGCACATACTTAACTATATCCCTCTTCATTCCCGGCCACCAATAGTCTTTCCTTAAATCTCTATACATTTTCGTAGCACCGGGGTGAATCGAATACTTAGACTTGTGAGCTAAGTCAAGGAGCTCACTTCTAACATCACTTTGCAAAGGTACCCAAATTCTCCCATATCTAAGCCTTAAACCACGAGAATCTACCACAAAATCGTCAACTTGCCCCTTGATTCTTTCTTTTCTCACGTTTTCGGGCGATAATGCTTCACCTTGTGCAACACGAATATCATCAAATATTTGAGGTGATATTACCATAGCCAAGCTTGTTATCTTAATCGGTTGATGACTTGACTTCCTACTAAGAGCATCCGCTACTACATTCGCTTTTCCGGGGTGATATAAGATCTCACAATCATAATCTTTCACCAAATCGAGACCTCTCCTTTGCCTATCGTTCAAATCCCTTTGATCAAACAAATACTTTAAGTTCTTATGATCGGTATAAATGGAAAACTTAACACCATAAAGATAATGACGCCAAATCTTTAGAGCAAAAACCACGGCCGTCAATTCTAAATCATGCGTAGGATAGCGTTTCTCGTGTTCCTTCAATTATCGGGAAGCATAAGCTATGACCTTCCCATTTTGCATCAATACACACCCTAAGCCTTTCTTAGAAGCATCACAATAAACCGTCATGTTCTCATTCCCTTCCGGTAAAACCAATATGGGAGCTTGAACGAGCTTCTCCTTAAGGAGTTGAAACGCTTGTTCTTGCTTTTCTTCCCATCTCCATGGCACACTTTTACGAGTCAACTTGGTGAGTGGGGTGGCTATTCTAGAAAAATCTTGTATAAATCGCCGATAATACCCCGCTAAACCTAGAAAACTCCTAACCTCGGTAGGATTCGTAGGTGGTTCCCATCTCATAATTGCCTCTATCTTCACCGGATCAACACAAATACCCTTCTTGTTAATGACATGGCCCAAAAATTGAACTTCACGAAGCCAAAACTCGCACTTAGAGAACTTAGCAAACAATCTTTCTCTTCTTAAAGTCTCTAATACTTGTCTTAAATGTACCGTATGTTCCTCTTCACTCTTAGAATATACCAAAATGTCGTCAATGAACACAATTACAAACCTATCAAGCATCGGTCGACAAACTCTATTCATCAAATCCATAAACGCGGCCGGAGCATTTGTTAATCCAAACGGCATAACCACAAACTCATAATGACCATACCTTGTTCGAAAAGCCGTTTTAGGGACATCTTCTTCCCTCACCTTCAATTGATGGTAACCCGACCTTAAATCTATCTTTGAAAAGAAACTAGCACCTTGTAGTTGATCAAACAAATCGTCTATCCTTGGCAACGGGTACTTGTTCTTAATAGTGACTTTATTCAATTCTCGATAATCAATACACATTCTCATAGTTCCATCCTTCTTTTTCACAAATAAAACCGGAGCTCCCCAAGGTGAACTACTAGGACGTATAAAACCTTTATCTATCAAATCTTGTAATTGAGTCATCATTTCTCTCATTTCCGACGGGGCTAATCGATAGGGAGCTTTGGCAATTGGCGTGGCCCCGGGTATCAAATCTATTCTAAACTCTACCTCTCGCTCGGGAGGTACACCGGGCAATTCACTTGGAAACACATCCGGAAACTCGTTAACTATTGGTACATCATCTAATTCAACAACCTTTTTCGAATCATCAACAACATGTGCCAAAAACGCACAACACCCATGAGACAAAAATCTTTTAGCCTTAGCATATGTGCATATAGGAATTGCACGCCTAGCTCGTTCCCCATAAATCCATATAACTTTTCCACTTGGTGATTGAACTAACACTATTTTCTTACGACACAAAATTATCCCCTCATTGTCATCTAGCCAATCCATGCCCACAATTACTTGAAATTCCCCCATTTGCATGGGTATTAAATCAATGACAAACTTTTCATCATCCAAAATAATTTCACACCCCTTAATGATACTATACACCATCACGGTCTTATTATCCGCTATTTCAACCTCTAATGGGTGTTCTAACATACTTGGGGTCATATTAAAATGCTTACAAAAAGAATATGATACAAACGACCGCGTAGCACCGGAATCAAACAAAACATGCGCAGGTAAAGAGTTTACAATAAAGGTACCTGACACCACATTTTGGGACTCCTTCGCTTCGAGTGCGGTAATCTGATGAGCTCGGGCCCTTGGTCGGCTATCACTAGTCTTCGGTTCCGTCTTAACCTCTTTCTTAACACTACCACTAGCTAAATCCTTCTTGTATTCCGGACATTCGGCTTGAAAGTGACCTTTCTCAAAACAATAATAACATTGCTTACCTTTCTTAGGACATTCGGCGGCCCTATGTCCCGGCTTTCCACAAGAGTAACAATCGGAGGTACCCGCTTTACATTCACCCGTATGATTTTTACCACATCTAGTACACAACTTGGCTTCTTTCCCACCGCTCTTACCCGACACAAAACCCCCTTTTGACTTGTGCGGGGATTCGGAACCAAACTTACCCTTCTTCGGACTAACATTATGCATCGCCTTAGAGTCTTGATCTAACTTCCATTTAAACGCCGCCTTCTTCCTAAGTTCATGCTCTCTAACAAGTGCTCTATTCATCATCTCGGCTAAGGTCTTATAAGTGCTCTTGTCGATAAATTCACTTATCTCGGGATTTAACTTTTCATGATAATGATCCATCATCAACTTGGGACTTGACACGAAGTCCGGACAAAAACGAGACTTGTCATTGAACTCAGCATTAAACTCGGTCACCGACTTACTTCCATGCTCTATATTCATAAACTCGGATTTCAACCTACTAACCTCGGCGGGCGGAGCAAATTGAGTCATAAACATTTCACGGAATTTGTCCCATGAGAAACTTGTAGCCACGTCTCGCCCATGAGACTTAACTATAAAATTCCACCACTCATAACCACTACCCTTCATTTGATGTGCCGCGTAAATTACCTTTAAATGCTCGGGGCATTCACATAACATAAAAGTTTCTTCAATTTCGTCTATCCACCTTTGACTAACGATTGGGTCAACCTTACCATGAAACTCGGGGGGATGGCAATTTGCAAAGTTCTTGTATTCAAAACGATCATCCTTCTTCTTTGGGGCTTCTACCTCTTCTTGTCTTACCCCACTACCGCCTTCACCTCTTAAGGTAGGGTTATTAGCAATAAGAGTCTTTAACTTCTCATCTAATTGATCATTGATCAATGTCTTGATCTTTTCTAACAAGGTTGGGGTATAACGTATCAAGGCTTGCCCTATTTGCCCCGAAATGTCATTTGGCATGTTAACTTCTTCCGATTCGTTTTGAGAGTCTTCTATAGACTCCGTGGATGGGGTGCGGACGTACTCATCATCCTCATCTTGACCTCGGTTTGGTGATACAATAGCCATTCTGAAAATTACATTCAACCCATTAGTTCAAATACCGGTAACACCATTATTCATCAAAACCAAACAATCTGAAAGAATTCCTAACTCGATTCACCATGACCATAGTAGACGTCCATGTGTACTAGAATGAAGTAATAGCAATGGCCTGTTGTTATTACACCATTTCATTACACATCTAGTCTACCACGACATCATGGCTAGCGAGTATCAAACTCCTTACATAAACCAATTCGTAATCTTATTCATTATTCTATGGGTCTTGTCAATGACTCTACCCTATGGAGCATGGCACAACTATACGACTTAAACACTTATGCAAGTCCTAAACCGCTTATCCTTTCACAACAATGGTTTAAGCCTAGATAATCCCTATCGTGGGTTATCCAAGTCCCTTAAACCTCAGCTCTGATACCAACTTTTAACGCCTTGATTCGAGTAAATTTTTTTTTTTTTTTTTTTTTTTTTGAAAAGTTAAGTTACTGGCCGGACAAGGAATTTGCCGCGGCGCGGCCTGCCTTGTCGCGGCGCGACACAACACATAAAATTTTTATCTCCTTAACCCAACTTCTGTTTTGAACCTTAGTTCATTGCCGCGGCGCGGAGCCCTTGGCCGCGGCGCGACATAACACTGGTCCGGGTGCCTGACCTGCAACATTTTACTTAAACCAACTTTTGCACATTTCATCATTCTCAAACACATTTAAAACAGCATAATTCATCCACCAACATAAAGATTCAGTTTCTAATATCTTAGACCATCCATAAACAACATTTAGACTTCAAAACATGTTTTCATACTCCAACCATCATTAGGTCCCAAGTTTGACAACAACAAACATGACTCATACCAAAACACTAGGCGTTGATAAGCGGTAACCATGGAGCGTGTTTACAATAAGGGACTTGCAATACCACTTACTCTAATGCCAATGCTCCTCAAGTGCTTCACACGGGTTCCTTACCTTCACGATGGACTTTAGTACCTAAAACATAAAACATCATGGGGGTAAGTTTTTACACTTAGTGAGTTATAGGAAAGTAATAAAACACAAAACACAAAACATTTGGGCACAAATCATAACACTTATCCTTCAACCCATTGGTTGCTTGCATACATTCGGATCCAATTCATTCATACCATAGACATGACTTACTAGGCCGAACCTAGTAATCATGCCTAAGCTAACCATAGACATACTAAATATGCCTAAGCTATCATCATCTCATACATAGACACTTAATGTGTCTAAGCTAACACAAACCATAGGCAAGATTACTAGCAATGTAATAACCTTGCCTAAGCTAAACATCAACCATAGATACAACTATTAGGTTAACCCAATAGTTCTATCTAAGCTACATAACTAGTGCACTTAGTCGTTTCTCTCTTGCACGGATGCAATCCGAGAACACTAAGCCACTCTTGACCCGCCCATATTACCCCCTATGAACTCACCTTGCTTAATTGAATTTCCTTGATCACTTGAAATCTCTTTTCCTTGATTAGCACCTATACATGAGCTAATCCCATTAATCACATAACTCAATCAAAAACACAACTTTCTTGAATTATTACATCTTTTCATACTTACACACACATTTAACCCCCTAATCACAACAAGCATACAAGTAGCCTTAAAATCTCATTTTTCCTAAGATGACAATGTTACCAATTCAACATCACATTTTAATCATGTACATTACTAACTCATCCCTTTTAGCTCTATCATGCAACTTTTTCTTTAATCCTTTCATTAATCATCAAATGTGCATAGTAATCCAATTTCATTACTAACACCATTAAATTATCAAATTATCAATTTCTATAACTTACAACTATAACAAAAGTTCATACATGAACATCCTTCATCACAATTTCTAGCTAGAACACATAATCATCTCTTTGAGACATTTTAACAAACACTTGGTGTGCATGACTAGAAACTTAACTAGAACATCACCAAATTCACCATATTCATAACAAAAAATCCATCATGCAAGTCTATACATAATTCCTCTTCCAAAATCAATAACAATTACATTCTAACTCAAACAATTGTGCACAATTCAACAACTAGCAACTATTTAAGCATAAAACTCATCATAAACACACCATATAAGCAATACTTGGACACAAAATCCATACCTTGACTTTTAGAGTTTAAGAATCCTAATTGTGCACAAAGAGAGTGAAATTGGAAGATTAGAGCTTGCTAAAGTGATTAGGGTGTCTTAGATTTCACTAATTCAAGATTGCATGAGTTTAATTTTAACAATTGATGGATCCTCCTCTTCCTTTGCAAATGTCGACACTCACAAGAACTCCAGGAAGGTTTTCTGTATTTTGCACTTAATAATTTATTTTTCCAGCATTTTAATCCCTTTTATATAAAATAACTTTGGCTTATTAGCAATTTCTACCCTCCCCACCACAACTATGGTTAGAGAAGTCCTTATTCTTAACTTTTCACCCTTAGTCCTTCCTAACTTAACCAATAAACTTAACTTTTATCCATTTAACATAAAATAACCTTTACCATTTAATTTCTTAGCAATAAAAAATTTACATAAAATAATACCTTAAATATTTGGGATGTTACAGATACCCATCAAATTGGGAAGCTTTGATGTGATTGTCGGCATGGACTGGTTGACCAAAGTGAGGGCCGATATTATCTGTGGAGATAAAGCTCTTCGTATACCACAAGGATATGGTGAGCCACTGGTTATATACGGAGAGAGATATAACTCGGAGCTGAACCTCATTAGTTGTATGAAAGCATAGAAGATCATGAAGAAAGGACGTCTTGCTGTTTTAGCACACGTGAAGGCTTTAGAAACAGAAGAGAAGAGCGTGAATGATGTGCGAATCGTGAATGAATTCCCCGACATCTTTTCGGAAGAACTGCCTAGATTACCGCCACCGAGAGCCGTGGAGTTCCAGATCGATCTAGTGCCGGGAGCTACACCCGTAGCTCACGCACCTTATCGACTAGCACCTTCCGAACTGCAAGAGTTGCAGAGTCAACTGCAGGAATTGCTCGACCGAGGGTTTATCCAACCGAGCTCGTCGCCTTGGGGCGTACCTATTTTATTCGTGAAGAAGAAGGAAGGATCCTTCCGCATGTGTATCGACTACCGCGAACTCAATAAATTGACAATCAAGAACCGATATCCTCTTCTTCGAATTGATGATCTTTTTGATCAGGTGCAAGGATCAACCGATATCCTCTAAGATCGATTTGTGATCCGGTTATCACCAGTTGAGGGTGAAGGAGAGTGATGTGATGAAGACTGCATTCATAACCCGCTATGGTCATTATGAGTTTCTCATGATACCGTTCGGTTTAACCAACGCACCCGCTGTATTCATGGACCTCATGAATCGTGTATGCAAGCCATACCTGGATAAGTTCATTATCGTCTTCATAGATGATATCCTCATCTACTCCAAGAGCGAAGAAGAACATGAGCAACATCTCCGACTAGTGCTTGAACTCTTGAGACAAGAGCAACTTTATGCCAAATTCTCCAAGTGTGAATTTTGGTTGAAGAAAGTCCAATTTCTGGGTCATATTGTGAGTGATCAAGGTATCAAAGTTGATCCCGCAAAGATCAAGGCTATCAGCAAGTGGGAGACACCCACTACTCTAACTCACATCCGCCAATTTCTAGGCCTTGCCGGTTATTACCGAAGATTTATTGAAGGTTTTTCGTTGATTGCGTGTCCTTTGACCGCACTGACTCACAAAGGGAAGAAGTTCGTTTGGGAGAATGAACAAGAATCGGCATTTTAAACCCTGAAGCAGAAGTTAACCACCGCACCTATCTTGTCGCTTCCTGAAGGCAGTGACGACTTCGTTGTGTACTGCGATGCTTCAAAAAATGGTTTTGGTTACGTATTGATGCAAAGAATGAAGGTCATTGCTTATGCTTCTCGTCAACTGAAGATACACGAGCAAAACTACACTACCCATGATCTCGAACTTGGAGCCGTTGTCTTCACTTTGAAGTTGTGGAGACACTATCTTTATGGGACAAAGAGTACCATATTCACCGATCACAAAAGCCTCCAGCACATCTTTGATCAGAATCAGCTGAATATGAGACAACGTCGATGGATCGAGACGTTGAACGACTATGATTGTGAACTCCATTACCATCCTGGCAAGGCAAATTTTGTAGCCGATACCTTGAGCCGAAAGGAGAGAACGGTACCGCTTCGCGTCCGTGCCTTGAATATCACCATTCAGACGAATCTCAATAACCAGATCTGCGTAGCTCAAGAGGAAGCTCTCAAGGAGGAGAATATTTCTCAAGAGCATTTGAACATTCTCGTTTCTCGATTTGAGGTCAAGGAGACTGGACTTCGATACTTTGCAAGGAGAATTTGGGTACCTAAATATGGAGATCTATGGAGCCTTATATTGGATGAAGCCCATAATTCGAGATATTCGATTCATCCAGGAGCTGGTAAGATGTACCACGATCTCAAGGTTCAGTATTGGTGGCCAAACCTGAAGAGGGATGTTGCAACTTATGTTGGTAAGTGTTTAACTTGTTCAAAGGTTAAGGCCGAACATCAAAGGCCATCTGGATTACTTCAACAATCGTAAATCCCGCAATGGAAGTGGGAAAGAATAACGATGGACTTCATTACGAAGCTACCGAGGACGGTAGGTGGTTATGATACCATCTGGGTTATCATTGACTGACTTACCAAATCTGCTCATTTTCTAGCTATGAAGGAAACTGATACGATGGAGAGGCTTGCTCAACTGTACATAAAAGAGGTTGTATCTCGTCATGGTGTGCCTCTATCAATTATATCAGATTGCGATCCCCGTTTTGCTTCCAGATTCTGGCATTCTTTGCAAGAAGCCTTGGGAACCCGTCTCGACATGAGCACCGCGTACCACCCACAGACCGACGGTCAGAGCGAATGAACGATTCAAACTTTGGAGGACATGTTGCGTGCCTGTGTTATTGACTTCGGAAAGGCTTGGGAGAGGCATTTGCCGCTAGCCGAATTCTCTTACAACAACAGTTATCATTCGAGTATTAAAGCCGCACCTTTCGAAGCCTTGTATGGCCATAGATGTCGTTCTCTTATTTGTTGGGCCGAAGTAGGCGAAAAGTAAATCACCAGACCCGAGGTAGTCCATGAAACAATCGAGAAGATTGCCCAAATTCAAGTGAGATTTAAGACGGCCCGTGATCGCCAAAAGAGTTATGCTGATCTTAAACGTAAGGACTTTGAATTTAACGTGGGTGACCGTGTGATGTTGAAAGTCGCACCTTGGAAAGGTGTAATCCGCTTTGAAAAGCGTGGAAAGTTAAACCCGCGATACATTGGTCCGTTTGAAATCTTGGAGCGTGTCGGACCAGTTGCTTACCGTTTGGATCTTCCGACTCAGTTGAGTGCTATTCATCCTACCTTTCACGTGTCGAATTTGAAGAAATGTCTTGCTGCACCAGAACTTGTCATACCACTGGAAGAACTCACGATTGATGACAAACTCCACTTCGTGGAAGAACCTGTCAAAATTATGGACCGTGAGGTCAAAACTTTGAAACGCAACAAGATTCCGATCGTCCGAGTCCGATGGAATGCCAAACGTGGACCCGAGTTTACCTGGGAACGAAAGGATCAAATGATGCAGAAATATCCTCACCTTTTCCCGACACAAACACCTGCCTCAGCTTAAATTTCGGGATGAAATTTCCATTAACAGGTGGGTAATGTAACGACCCGACTTTTTCGACTTGCTTTTGTGCTTTGTGTTTTCACGAAACTGCGTATTTGTGCGTACTATGCTACTTTATACTCTGAAACCTTTATATACATGGTTTACTTTCATTTATATGTTAAAACGTGTCTTAGAGTACGTAGGATACTTAACTTGATCACCGGAAGCCTTATTGACCGTTAGTGTCACTCGACGTTACGAACAAACTGCGAACCACGCACACGTTTAACTTTTGTCGTAATCGGAATATTATGACTACGAAATATTAATTATTATTTTATAATAATAATTACTTGGATTTTTGGATGCTTAATTACGCGTAGTAATTTAATTATGCTTACTAGTTAGTCTTGTTGGACTTTCTACCTTGTTGGACTTAAGCCCACCATACTCTAGCTAGTAGCCCATTTATTTAGCCCACTTATTAATTACTAGTAACCCAATAATAAGTAAGACAAATGCCCATTTATTAGAGGAAACATACTAGCATTTGTGTCAAATATTATCCTTAATGTTGCATGAGATCCTAACATAAGCACCAACTTTAGACAACCATTAACCAAAAAGCAAACTTTTGTCCCCCTTGTCCCCCCCTCCTAATTTCGGCCAACTCACCACCACCCTCACCCCTCATTCACCTATAAATACTAGCCTCATTCCATCCATTTTACACTTGCTCTCATTTGTATTTTCACACACACTTACTCTCTTATTTCCTTTCTAGTCTTTCTCACTCTAAAACTTGTAAGTTTTTTATTTTTCTTCTTCTTCTTCTCCTTTCCTTTTCGTGATCATCATTCTTTAAAAGATCAAGCTTTTTAGCTTTGATCTTGATTACATCTTGTAGATTCAAGCATGAATCCTTCAAGAACATGGAAGATTCAAGCTTTCTAGCTTTGAATCTTCACCTACTTTATAGATCTACATCTTTTTAGCTTTAATCTTGTTATTTTGTTGTAATGATTCAAACTTTTGTTTGTAATCTTCATGTAACTTAAAGATCCAAGCTTTATTTTTCAAGATCTTCAAGAACAACCAAGATGCAAGCTTTATAGCTTGGATCTTCATATCTTTTGTTAGATCTAAGTTTTCTAACTTATGATCTCATTATTTTGTTATAAAGATCAAAACTTGTGTTTATGGTCTTCATATAACTTAAAGATCTAAGCTTTATGCTTCAAGTTCTTCAAGAAGACTAAAGGTTCAAGCTTTCTAGCTTTGTGACCTTATAACTTGTGTGAAAGGGATCCAAGATCTCTAGCTTAGGGTTCCATCACTTCATTTGATTTAGATTGTGTTAATACTTGTTTGATTGAAGTAAAGTTTGTAACTTTGTTTGTAAATAGGACTTGTATTTGTGTTAAGACTAAGGATATGATGTAACCTTGGTTCATCATCCATCTAAGACTCTTAAATGAGTTGTGTTCTTACTTGGTCTTAATATATTGTGTGTTGATGGTAGAATCTTGGTCAAGGTGATGCTAACCCATCAATGAGTTGTACACTTGAAGCTACAAGCATCAAGGATGAGAACCGTGATGAGCATCAAGCACCAAGAACCCCACCGGAGCACTTGTTTACTGTTTTCAGGATTTGATCAATAACCTGGGCTACTGTAAAGATAATTTTCAGTTAGTTCGGTTCGATTAGATGATTTTCCGTTTAGGCCTCGTCTTAATCCGAGTTACGGTTTAGGATTTATGGCCCTCCGAAAGTCACTACGCCCTTGTAACGTTGTGCTGAAATTTCTGACCTACTCGCACTTAAACCGTCTCCACAGTCAAACTAAGACGAGTTAAGTTCTGAAAATTGGTCAGCTGTTAGAGGACTCACATACGGAGCCATAGCCACTGACTACGCATCTTTTCGATTTACGTAGAGATCGTAGCAGCTGATCCAAATCAGCCTATTATTTTGACCTCTATACTTGATTAACTTACTTAGCTTTTATGATGATGAATGATGATGATGATGACACTTAAACTTATTTTATGCACTAATAGAACTTATAAATACAACCTACTGACCTAGTAACCTTTGATTTAGGTTGACGACCTTTCGAACAAACTTACTACTTGCATACTTTCATTACCGACTTTACCGCTTTTATCACTGTGAGTTATAGCTTCCCTTTTTTTACTTATACTATTTTTGGGACTGAGAATACATGCGCTTTTTATGTTTTTTACTTACTTGACACGAGTACTTAAACTTTACATATGTGTGGGTTATATAACGGCATAAAGATTCTCTTTAGCACGGTAACGTTTAATCATTGGTTTTTGAACCGGTGAACGCGAATATTAGATATGGATCCATAGGATTTGACATCCCCACTCGGGCTAGTCGCGCTAGCATTTAACGGGTGTTTAATACTTCGAGGGACATACGCACTCGCCAGGTGTACTTTTAGGGGGTGATATTTATATTTACGTTAAGTCTAGTTACCATGTGCCCACGGTTAAACATATACTTTTCTTACTACTCTGAAACATTGAAATCTCGTGGTCAATCTTACATTACTGCTACAACTTAAACAATAGCTCACCAACATTATTGTTGACGTTTTTAAGCATGTTTTCTCAGGTGCTTAGAGGTTTGTTGCTTCCACTGTTAGACTTGCTGTCTTTGTGTTATTGATTTGCTGTTAAGGACCTGCTGTGTTAGATTTCCACTACATTACTTAGAGATGTCTCAATCATGAAACTTTTATTTTGCATTAGCAACTTATGTTATTTGAATAATGGCTTTGTAATGACCTCTGTGTCACGTTATCTTTTGTAAAACGCTATCTTTTATGAATGCAAACTGGTTTTCAAACAGCATATAGTATTTGACCGTGGAAAGATCCTGTTGTTGACGAATCGTACACGATGGTTTTGTACGGGGCGTCACAGCCACTGTTAACTATTCTGAAGAAAAAAAATTCGGCGTATGAAAATCGTATGATTTAACTAACGATCGTCAAGTATTTAACGGAAGTTTTAACGAAAAAGCTCGGGTTGTTACATCGGGTGTCAACCGTAAGAACGGTGGTGGCATAGCATGGTCGAAGACAGGACCTTGTTCCAGACCGAAAAATTATAGGGTGATCTTTACTATTGCTCCTACAAAGGATAGTAATTGCATCCGACACGTTTTTGACCATAATTATCTGCATGTCATGGGACATTGCCTTAACAGTTGCTTGTTCATCGCTTTCATTTACAACCGGACGGTAGTTTACCGAAAGGTAATATACTGAGCAAGTATACTTGACGTGTGCTTTCCTAATACAAGGTTAGCAAGTGGGTAACACAAAACCGTAAGTTTTGAGCTAAAATTTTAAAATCTGAAACCCACAAAAATATTTTGCAAACACCGGTGAAGGGTTATTCCGGAAAACTTATCTAGGGTAAAATCTAGCTTAAATTTTCAAAAGATCAAATGTTTTCATAAAGATCCAATTTCCTTAAGGATCTAAATTTTCATAGTCACGTGGGACTTTAAACCGCCTTTCAAATGTGCACTTTGCTTTGGAAACCGAAAGTAAATCGGCTATTTGATTGCAAGTGTCGTTGACCTGAACCCGAGGTAACTGTGGATGGCACACCCACCTTTAACCATGGTTCTATCGTTACTATCATTATTTATACCGCCTTATCAAAATCACTGATGTATAAAGTGTGAGAATAAAAAAGTGATTCGAGTGAAGTGTGATTTTATTTCAAGTTCTGTATTGCTTGAGGACAAGCAACGTTCAAGTGTGGGGATATTTGATAGTGCTCCAAATGTACATATATTTAGTCGCAATATCCTTCCAATATGTAAAGCTTTTAGTTGCAATTGTTCTATTTTCAAGTAATATTCGTTTAAATAAATAAGTGCGAAGACAAAAGAAGAAAACGACGATTTGAAGATGCAAATGACCAACAAGCTAAAACGTACAAGTTACAATCCAAGTGGTTCAATTTATTGATGAGAAACGTCTAAAAATTACAAGAGTACAAGTCGCGGAACGTAAAGTACAAGATATCTAAGCATACGAAAAGGTGTTCGAAAATCCGAAACCGATACATAAACCAAGCATCAACGCGCAAGTCAACGGAGCTAAAATTACAAGTCAACATTGCACAAGAATATAATATAATATAATATAATATATATATATATATAGATATATATATATATATATATATATATGTATATATATATATATATATATATATATATATATATATATATATAAAATTATATATATTATATTATATATATTAAATAATCGAGCCGCCCACGTTTTGAAGCAAAAATATCTGCACCAAGCTGGCCATGCGATCGCATGTCCTGGAAGAACAAATTCCATGCGATCGCATGGAGTGAAATTCCTGGCCAAGTCCATAAATTGCAACATTTTTCGGACGAGTTTACACACACCTTCATATATTTTCTTTCTCTCTTATGTAATATATATTTATATTATAATTTTAATTTAAGTTAATTTTAATAATAAAGTTATGGTTTAGTTGGGTTATTGTAAGAAATGTTTTACGGGTTTTAAAGTCGGCGTTATGTCCTTGTAACGCTACGCGATAAATAATCACTGTAAGCTATGTTCTTCCTTTTTAAATTAATGTCTCGTAACTAAGTTATTATTATGCTTATTTGAGCCGAAGTAATCGTGATGTTGGGCTAAATATTAAGACGGGGTTATTGGATTTTGTACCATAATTAGGGTTTGGACAAAAGACCGACACTTGTGGACATTGGACTATGGACTATTAATAGATGGGGCGTATTATCTAATCGAATGACAACTCATTAGAATCAGTCGAACCTATCTTCAAATTATTTAATCTAATAATTATTAAATGATTATGCATGTCCTATTTAGTGACGTTTATACGACATCTTTTACTATCATATAATTAATTATTCGGGTTGGGTAATTGATTATTCAAACTGATCAAGTGGGTAAATTAATGTTCATATCTTATTAAAACAGGGGTGGATTACATACAAGGGTAATTGGTGTAATTGTTAACAAAGTATTAAAACCTTGGATTACACGCAGTCGATAACCTGGTGTAATTATTAACAAAGTATTAAAACCTTGTTACAGTTTAAATCCCTAATTAGTTGGAATATTTGACTTCGGGAATAAGGTTAATTTGTCGAGCATTTTATAATTATGACCGATGAACTATTATGGACAAAAACCAGATAGGTTTTAAATAAATCCAGGACAAAGGACAATTAACCCAGAGTAATGAATTAAAATCAAAACGTTAAACATCATGATTACGGAAGTTTAAATAAGCATAATACTTTTATTTCATATTTCATCGTACATTTATTTACTGTCATTTTAATTACTGCAATTTACTTTATCGCAATTTAAATTCTGTCATTTATATTATCATCATTTATCTTTACGCTTAAAATATAAAATCGACAAACCGGTCATTAAACGGTAAAACCCTCCTTTTATAATAATAATAATAATTGTAATATATATATATATTTATATTTTGTACAAATATAGTGTAACCTCAACCAGCTCCCTATGGAACGAACCGGTCTTACTAAAAACTACACTACTCTACGATTAAGTACACTGCCTATAAGTGTTGTAGCAAGGTTTAGGTATATCCCATCTATATAAATAAATAAAACTTGTATCATATTTCGCCGTATTTCATATTAAAAATAATACTATTTTGTACACCACCTCGCATACATCAGTCACAAAAATATTCATACGACCACATAATAAATTATCAACTCATAATTTATTATTTCACTTTTTTCTAATTAATTCATATTAATTACCCATAATTTAAATATCGCATTTACATTATGAAATAAAATAATACAAAGTTACCTATTCTGTCTAGGCCAATAACCAAAGTGTTATAAATCTACCTTCCTTAAGAAGATTCGATCCTCGGAATCTGATTGTTCTCGAACAATTACGTTTATCTAACTCTCATCAGAGTCACTGCTTTCAAAATAAAGTTTGAACCCAACTAAGTTATATGTTCACTAAAATCATTAATATCAGTTTAATCAAAGTCGTGAGACTTTTCAGTCCAACAGTGTAGTCGATTCGTCTAGTAAAGTCAATAGCTTAAAGAAGAACTGCCAAACACAAATTCACTAGGCTTTCAAAATTTTCTCATAAATCCTTCAAAGAGTCAACAAAAGACAAATCTCTACCACACACAATGGATAACGGGTCTCAATCTAAATCAATTTACTCACAAAATCCTTTCACTGTTTGTACGAAAATACACACTTACAGTGAGTCTGTCAACTATCATACGCATCATGTCATTTCCTTTCTGGGTTCAGAATAGTTTGGTTCTAAAATCCATCTTTATACCCCTTCACTCTCAATTAAACATCACTATCATCACAACCTAATAGTCACGGATTCTAATAATCCACCATCATCGAAGCATAAATCGTCAAGTCTCCACTAAATGTGCTTCATATATTTCATGATAAATCATCAATACTAGATTTTTGTAACTCATTGCCCACTTTTATAATGTTAAAGTGAACGAATCGTCATTATTATTAACTTCCCTAGTGTTCAATCGACACAACCATATGCAATAACTTCATCTTTGTCACGTCAACACTCGAATTTGACACCAATTGTGTCTACTTCTAAAAAGTTATTACTTGTTCAGGATTCCATAGAGAATCACAACTCTCTTTGTCCATTCATCCATAGACCAATAAATTTGTAAAATCTAATATACCAGTATCAATCGTATCCCATAAGATTTCATTAAGAAATTATTACAGCATTATAAATATCCTTAATCACATATACATCAAGAAATTCAACGAACCAATTAATTAAATCTCTCATATTGTAATCACGCTCATAAATTCAATCGGCACCATCAAGAATCATTCATGATCCTTTTGTTTAAAACTATATATCAATATTAGATCCATCAAGTCTAACCTAATAATGTCTCCAACATTACTCAACAATTTCAATGAAATTACTCAATCTCGTTGCAACAATATATAACTTAATCTCACCAATGAGGCTTCGCTATAACTAATAAAATCCTCAGCATTTATGTCACACACTAAAACACAATGTAATCATCCACAAAAAGCCTTTGGCTAATTGGTTTTTTAAACAAAACACTTTCACATCTTAAACCTTTTCCGTTTACCAGGAATTTCTGTATGATTTAGTACAATATAATTGTGTTGGTCAGGCGCAAGTATATTATCTTAAATCATATTGTCGTTCCGAGTAACTTAGTTTGGATTAGTCACATCCATGTTCAAAATTCCTTCGAAAGTCATACCTTTCTTCAATAAGCTAACAATGTTAACAATATCCAACCGATTCCTGAAACTCTCAGTTTCTAATTCGTACGCCAATAATAAATTTTTTTGGGGGTTTTTTTTAAACTAGTCTAATACTCGTCACGAACAAAGCTTATAATCAAATTGTAATTCCGAGTCGATTAATTCATCATCCGCAAACACGCTTGCTAGTTTAGCGCACTAGTCAACAGACTCAGTTCTTCATATTCATAAAATTCACAAAGGAATTTGTTAATCTAATAACCAAAATTCATAATGATCACAACACATCCGGGCAGTCGTCTTGGGAGTATCAAACTTTGCAAACCTGACATAATAGTGCCTTGCACGCACATCAATCATATGAAGAAGTGAAGCTTCCTAAGAACAATCAAATAAATACTCATTTCGAGGAAAACTATATATTCTTCACGATATTTCTATATTTACTTTGTGATGGTCTACACACATTGGAGATGTTAACAATATCAGAGCATTTATTGCGAGAGTCTTAGACGGATACATTCACCATCCAACAATTTCAATTCTAATATATCGTTTCACCAATTCTTAAGGAACCAATCAATATGTTATATCATAGTAAAGCTAGCGAGACCCATTAACGAATAGTTCATGAAAAATAAACTCTTCAAAGATCACCATAGTTGTCACAACAAAGCACCTTCAGTAATTCAAACCTGATGGCACCCTAATCGCAATTAATCTGTCACTCAACTCTTTCTATGTCTTAACAGTCACAATGCAAATCAGAAATGATCACATCTTGGGTTTAGGGATTTCCTAGCTTTCATCAAAGTATAAGGGAATCACCACCCAACCCTAATTCATATGGCTCACTACATGTGTCCCGTCAGTAAATGGGAAGAATTACATTTCTTAAAGCACTTAATACAAGTTATACATATCATATCATGTTCATGCTCAGTATTGCATCAAAACTAGCAATAGACATAACAGACAAGTCACAGAGAACATGGTAACATGTCACATGCATCATAGAAGACAAGACACGTGCAATAACGCAAACAAATAACTAGGAACATGTTCCCAAAAATACCGATGGTAGCTTTAGACACAAATGTTGTTAATGGAACCGTCAGACCATCGGTTACTAATACCTTAGAGGAAGAAGTAATCATATCACAATTAATGTTATCCAATCACAACAGACTAAAAACACATATTAGTGTTTGCCCACAATCACATAGTACACTAATAATTATAATAATTTATCAACAACGTACCTTGATAAGTAAGAAGACATCTTCTTATCTATCAACACATCGATCACACCTGCACCCCTGACCCCACCCCACGACTGGATACTCATCACTGGATCAATTGTAACCGGAACTTGTGGTGTCTATTGTTATTCTGTTTCTTTTATCTTTTCCTTCGTATCAGACATAGCTCTGTAGAAACTAGGGGGTTGAGGCATCAGTAGGGCTTGATCAATCGTCATACCTGTCTTATCACAACATCTCAGACAAAAGCTTAGTGAGTAATCCGTTAGTACTTAACGACTAACAAGCATAAACCTCTACATTCACTTAACTTCATCCCCACTCGTATGTTTGACACGACTCATGGTTTGGGAACATGACACTTACGTGTACATGCTGCTAAACCTACGCTCTGATACCAACTTGTAAGACCTTAATTTTTTTTAAATACACAACGGAAGTACTTTATCGACATATTAAATATTAAACACCCTTAATTAACTAGGATCTTATTAAAAAACCTAAATTAAGTATTATTACGAAATATCAGAGTTAAGTAAATAGTGTCAAACATAACAAACGTATCCCTGCTTCACCGATCCCAGTAACATGCAACACTAAACCTGCAGGGGAGAAGATGTTAGGATTAGCACGAAGTTAAGTGAATGAAACAATCCTAACGGATATCAGCATATAGCATCGAGCTATAGTACAATTGCATAAACACAGCAATTCACATCATCTCGAGGAGACTGGTGGCCTGGCCTGACCATTAACTACTAGCTGATCGGGCTAGAGTTTACCGATAGTTCATTGTTACTGAATACTTAGTATAGAGATCCAGACATAACGAACGCGTCCTTTAAACTATACTACCCAGACAGTAACATTGAACCCAACCTAACAAATCAAGGTTGACTCCTTCAGCATAACAAATCAAGGCCGATAATCACATTGTGCACATAATCCTACATATACAACATAGTATATTCAACAATAATATAATCGGGTCGGGCCGAACATGGAAATAGTAGCATAACCCGCTACTCTATACAAATATCCGAAAGGATAATTCCACTCACCGTTACTAGCAAAACTTAGTGGCCTAATATTACTGAGCCTTCACATCCACTTTCTCACCTTAGAATATCATATTCTCAGTTAGAATAGTCTCAATCAATAATATCATTATTCAGACAGTTAAACAATTTTAACACAATCATATTCATCACATGGGTCAAGGTTGCACCTGACCCATTATTGCCATTACTCACACATGCATGAGTCCGGTCATGCGCGCTTGTGATCATGACAAGTGCATAGATGAAACCAACCAAAATCCTAATACGTCAGAGTTCTCACTCACATGCGTGTAAGGACCTACGTACGTGTGAGTTTTGCCACACCTATGGGTAATATAATAAACACGTATGTTTAATATAACTTTTAATAATAATTGAGCTAAGTACATTAACGAATTTCGAGCCTCTATCCACTATTTCAAATAAATATTGTAATATTAGGTAATCGAAGTTCAACCCGTGTGCCTTACAATAATTATTCCACTATACTCAAGATCCATGGCTCGAAAGTCGATAATACAAAATATATATATATATATATATATATATATATATATATATATATATATATATATATATATATATATATATATATATATATTCAAAACGCAAGCCTCATAATAAAAACACTTAGCTCGTCTCTAACAAGTAGCAATTAAACATAATAATAGCACATATCTTAGTTTTATGAAATAATATAAGAACACTCACTCTGTGATCTTTTTTAAAGATCATGACTCACTTATGATGCTCATAGCGCTAGCTCGCTTTCTTTGTACTATAATAACCCACTATATTTTCATTTTGTGCAATTTTGTAGGTGTACATATCTATACTAAAGAAAAGAGATGTTTTGATTGAATGCATAACAACAACATATTTATACTAAGTTGTTAAGCTACTTGTCATTAGACCTAGTCCATAGCTAGCGTGTGATGTCATTCAAATTGTAAGTTCTTAACGACTAAGGTATAGTACACGTATGTGTTTCACAAGACTAGTCATTCAGTAAAAGTGACTCGCCTTTCAGATATTTTAGTAAAGGAAATTATCCTTTCATTATATGGCTAGTCATCAATACAATATTTAATTCAAGTGAATTTACGTCTCTTGCTAGTACACCAAAAGCACAACTTAATTACATAATATAAGTTTCATCTACGTAGTATCATGCATGCATATCTATATTTTATAACATCCTCACTATTAAAATAGGTATCATACTCGGTATCTAAAACACAATGTTTACGTTAACTAGTCCTAACAAAGCTCAATTCAGTCAAACATATACTTTCTATGACCATCGTCACAAAAATATTCATACGATCACATAATAAATTATCAACTCATAATTTATTATTTCACTTTTTTCTAATTATTTCATATTAATTACCCATAATTTAAATATCGCATTTAAATTATGAAATAAAATAATACAAAGTTACCTATTCCGTCTAGGCCAATAACCAGGGTGTTATAGGTATTTCACGGGCCTTGATTGCGACTTCATAGTTTGTTAAATGTAGTTTGGGTGATTCCATGTCGATGTGAATACGGTTTGTGGTGGTTCATGTTGATTGGTTGCAATTATTCTTGGTTGTTTTCGGGTTTTCAAAGACGTTGTGGTGTCATTTTAGGTTGGGACAAGTTGTTCGGGGATGTAGTTTCACGTCTTAATTTTAATTGGTTTGTATTTGTGCAATGGGATATAAATAGAGTTTAGATTCAATACATGGAGGTCAAATAGATCGTGAGATCTATCAATCAGAATGTCAAGTCTGACTCAATAGGGTAACAATATTAGATCATTTTAATTTAGTTTGATTTGAATTCATGCCCTTTCACAAAAATAAATAAATAATAAAACTAATGAAAGGCTAATGCTAACGTGTGTACATATCACATGTTTATTTGTATTTATTGGATGAAAAAGAATTGAATTTTGCTAAACGTAGTCGTGGAGATCCACCACAAACAGGGTGATGAACCACTGCGGCACCGCCACAAACAACCATAAATATGGTGGTCGCCAACAAAAGAATGGTGAACCACCTCAGAAGCCTGAACACCTAATGACAACAAGAGAAAGATGAACACCTTTGTAGGACAACAGCTACTGGCTGCCACCACTAACAAGGTGGAAGAGCCACCATCCGCCGCCATTCTAGGCTACTCCAGCGAGTTCGAACAAGCCGAGAATGGAGATTTACACTGGAGATAAATAGATCTGGCATACCATAGCCAAGACCACCATGAGAAGTGTTAGAAATCGGGTATAAATTGACTGCCGGATTCGTTCTTGAATCGTGTAATCACTGTCTCTATAAAGTATTTCGACCCTACGATTGCCTTGGTTGCACGAAATCTTTACAAAGATAAGACAAGAACGCAATCAGTGTTTTTGGCAATGAAATCACTGATCAAATTGTTAGAGAATATGTGTGTGTTTTCTATTTGTTGATGAATGCAGAATAGATGAACAAAACGTCCATCAAACTGTTATAGGAAAACAGTTAAAATCGAAAGGGTGTAACCCTTCAACTTTGGCGGGAAAATCGGTTATACCAAAAGGTATACCTGTTCGCTGCCCCTTGGACCCCGCCAGGGGCGCTGCCCCTTGGACCCCGCAAGGGGGCGCAGCCCCCTTGACCCCCGCATCTTGCGCGACAGTTAGTAGCTAACTCTTACGGGCGTGTATTCCACACTCTCCGAACCCGTTGGTAAGTATAGCTAGCTAACACCTGCATTCAAGTAAATCGTAACCAACTACAATGTACGTTGGATGACACTAATATCACCAACAAGATGGGTGGGATTCGAGACTATGGAGGCCGAAACACCATATCACAACCGAAAAAAGTAATGACGAACGGAGTACATAAACGGGAACCATATATCAAGGACCTCAACAACAGGAACAGAGTACTATTTGTGATGAAAGAAATAGAAAAAACGAAGAAGAAAAGAAATTTTTCTAAGGAATAATTAATCTATATATCAATAAGCCAGGAAACATTGTTCAAAAACTTAAAAATCAAACCAAAACAACTTGGAATTCGGTCTTTCCAGAAAAAAAATCCGATTTTTCTCTCTAAAATAGAACATTAGGTCAATTTGAATTCAGATTGTAATTAAAACAACTAACGATTGTCGGGGCAAAGTACATTATGAAGAAAAAAAAAGTACATTATACAATTTGTAATCATTGTTTTCTTGTTTTCTCCCCAAAAATAATGAATACTATATAAACAAGGGCAATTCATCGAAAGATGAAAATCTGAACAATAATACAACTAGATAACGACAAAGCTCGAAACTAGAAAACGAATAAAATCTAATTTCAATCTACATGTGAGCCATACCGGATCAAAGAAAAAAGCAACAAAAGCCATGACCATAACTGAAAACCAAACCGAAACGCAAGCACAACTAAAACCTAAGGAAAAACAAGGCTTACCGGAAACAACAATAAAAACTATATCGGTAAGTACTTTATTACACGGGATTTTTCAAGTGGGTAGATGTGCGTCGGCGAAAAGGCTTTTTAATGAGATGCAAACCAATGGTCTAAGTCCAGATGTTTATACTTAGAGAATACTACTAGAATGGAATGCACAAAAACAAACAAGTTTCAAAAGACATATATATTTTTCGATGGATGGAGAAAAGTGACTTTGCTGATGATGTACTCTTTACAATATCCTTATTGATGGATGTTTCAAGGACAAGAAACGTGATTTAGCACAAAGTTTTTATGAAGAACTTTCATTTAAAGGGTTGCAGCCCGATGTGAGAACATATAACATGATGATTCACGGGACTTGCAACGAAGGATTGTTGGATGAAGGAAAAGTGTTGTTTATGAAAATGAAAGATAGTGGTCAAGATCGTCCTATTAATTTTAAGTGTCGTGTTCAGTAATCAAAAAGAGACCCTTTTGTATATGAAAGTTTTTCATATATATAAAAATAAGTTTAATAATATTATAAAAGTGCAAAAAGATTATAAATAAGTGGATCATATAATATATTGTTGGGTTATATTTTTAGGCCCTTTATACCGTGGGCCCCTGCGATTGCATACTTTGCACGCCCCATTTTGGGGCTGTGATAGTGGTTTTGTTCCGGATAAGGTTGCATACAATATTATTCTGTAAGGGTTTTTGAGGTCAAAGAGAGAATTCATGAATCAAATATATTGTTAGAAGAAATGGTGGGGAGAGGTTTGATTTTAGATTCTAAAACTTTTTCGTTGTTACTAGATTTGGTCCCGGATGATGGACAAAAATGTGATTTGATTACAATCATTCATAAATTAGCACCTATAGGCAAGGTTGCAAAATTCGCTATTCGAGGATTAATTGGTGGGGATTTTGGAAGGATTAATCGGCAATTCGGAGATTAATCGGATTGTACTTTATATATTTAAATATTAAATTTTAAAAATTATATGTGTAAATATAGAAGAAACCCGTAAACGTAAACATAAACATAAACTTTAACATAGTTGTCTAAAATTGTTCTATTTTATTCAAAAGCTCTAAACTTGTTAGTTTAAATTAAGGTTGAAATGTTGACCAATTTTGAAGTTGACCGACTTTGATTACAAAATTTGATTTCGACCCATCAATCGACGTTGACCTACTAATTAAACGGATTTTGGAAAATCGAAACGGATTGCACTTAAAAATGAGTAATCGGAGATTAATCAGCGGGTAATCGGGTTTTTTACAACATTGCCTATAGGGATGGACGAAAAGACCATGTCCTATATCGAGTATTGTGACTTCTTAATTGTAGATTTTTGTAATCTGTTGAACCAAATTGCTGTCTTTATGATATTTCATTTGCAAACTGAGCGTAATAGTATGCTAAAATTTGGCAAGCTGTGAGCAAGATCTTTGAGCTTCAGTGTAATCCTGGATAGCTTTCTTATTGGATCTGACGACAAAAAGGTACAGATGTAAATTTTACTTTAACCGAACGCATATATGAAGAGAGGAATCTAGTTATCTAGCTCAATCTTCCAGTAACTAAAAGAGTGGTAAGTCATAAATAGAGAATACACTATTATCAAATGCCATTGAAGTATTTATAATGCTATTATCAAGCTAATGACCAATTTACTATACTCAATAGTTCTAACTAGTTAAAATAAAACCCGCGCGTTGCGGCGGGACACTAAAACATTCGAGCAAAATAAAAACGAATATCATTAGCAAACATAACTTTAACAATGTGCCTTCACGGTTAAGGTGGTTAGAGGGCTCGGGTGACGAACATAAGCCATCGTCTATGTTGTTAACACACACGTCATCACTATTTTTTATCGTAAAACAAAAATCAGTTAAGAGGTAACCCAAAGATACAACAAAAACCTGCACAGCTGCACACAACAATTCAAATCAAACCATTAGCCTATCTATCAGAGGCAATAACAAAAAAAAAAAATAACACAATACAAATAAACTGATTCATAAGCAACCAATTAACACATAAGAACTCAAATGCATTATTTACAACATATAATTTTACCTCAAGTCAAAAAACATCATATAAACAGGTTTCAACACAACTCAGTTCAAGTCAAACCATTCAATACATATAAATAAATTCACAAATAACCAATTAACATATAACAACTCAATAGCATTATTAAGAACTTAGGTTCACAAAAAACCAAATAACACATGCGAAACCAATGTCATTACTCATTAGCAATAGCTTCTTATATGAAGTAAAGTCCAAAAACACTTTACAGTTGAAAATTCATCATTAAGGGAATAAAATCCAACTCAATTTCAATCAGATTCATAAGTTTTTTCATACTTGATAATACTATGCAACTATTGAAAAGAATAGTATTTATCAAAGAAATTCGTCACAAAAACCTTCTACAAACGCACACAGCATTGCAAACTTCACAATCAAATAACAAAGGAAAGAAAGCATACAAAAGGAAAACAAATTTAGTACTTCGAACAATATAAGTTTGATAAATTGTAGAACAGGAAATAAAACGTCGTAACTATCGAACCAAAATATTACTACCTGTTACTCCATCATCAGGCCATCAGCGATGTTGGATGGAATGTCTGCACATTAACGAAACGATGTGATGTATCTATTCATATCAGTTTCCATATACTGAAACACCAAGTATCTATTAGCATATCATCAGCATGTTTCATATCATCAATTCCTCATCATCATTGACATTAACACTATTTTCAATATCCATTAAATAAATTGAATATCAATAACAAAAATACAGTTTACGATAAGCCAGATATAATCCATCAGACCCCTAGAAGTCATTTTAAAAAACATTAAGAAAATAGTTTGAGTGAATTAAAAATCTAATTAAACATAATATAATAATTTAAGCCAAAAATTGAGATTAACATACCACCAAAAAAATTCAACATATTACAGAGTATATGAAGCCGCAGAATAGCATCATATGTTCCAAGTATTTTATTAAATTTATATGAATTAAAAAAATTAAAGACGTTATAAACCCTAATAAACAATTAATTATAGATTTATTAATCAAGCGCTAAAAAATATTGTAAAATAAAATCAAAAACATAAAGACATGAGGATCGCGTAATGATGGGGTTAATGAATTTCAGTCAAAATATTAAACGGTCAGAGATCGCACGTCGGAAACCGACAGGAAAAAATTGTACACTCGCCGCGAAAAAATCCGGTAGTGACTCCAGAGCGTGGTAGACCAGAATCCGGCAACACCAGTTAGGTTTTGGGTTTTGTTCGTAGCATATTTTCGTGTCCTCTACTGCTCCAAAAGTACAAATTTATACACAGAAGAAGAATTTTGTAGTGTTGGGTAAATAAGAAAATGTAAATGGAATCATCTAGAAATGGAAAAAAAAAAAAGAGATGTAGTATAATAGTAATGAATGACACTCAGGACAAATGAAATAGTAACCAACTCAATAGTTCTAACTACTAAAAGACACCCGCGCGTTGTAGCGAGATAGTAGGTTTTCTTTTTTATTTACGAAATTATTTGTCATAAATTAATTACAAAATATTTGTTAAATTTAACAATATAAATAGTTATAGGAAAAAAAGACACCAACGTTGATACGACCAGTGTTATAAATCTCCCGAGATCTCGTTTTTAGAAGGCAACCGAGACGAGATGTTCATCTCCCGAGATTTCTCGGTCAACGGGGTCAAACTTAGTCAAAGCCACGATTTATCAAATTTTCTTGCTAATTTGTAAGGTTTTTTTGTAAAATTCGTAATTTCTAAGATTTTTAGCTTATTTCTCGGATATTTTTGTAAAATCTCGTAAAACGTACATAAATATACATTTATTTATGTTTTATGTATATTTTTATTAAAAAAAACTATAAAGTCAACGTAAGTCAACGTCCGAGATCTCCCGGAGATGCCGAAATCTCCTTAAAAGTCCAAACAAGATCTCCCCGAGATCCGAATTCTTCAACCTTGGATACGACATATGCTCAATGATCCGTTATAAAATATCAATATAAAATTTTAGTTAAATAATTAGGAATTTAGCAAAATGGGAGAAAAAAAATGTGAAGTTTTATATACTTCATGTATAGTACTTGTGACATCGCTGATTTTTTTTTTTTTTTTTAAATACGTGGCGGAAGCATAATATTAATTTAATACGATATCCACATTAACTATTGTTAATGCAACCTGTGTCACGTGTCATTACAAAATACTTGTTTATTCAGAGAAGACATATTTACAAAAAGATTATTGTTTTCATAAAGCAAGACAACATCAGAGTTGACTCCTGTCAAACATAACATCTTCATGCCCGTCTTCTCCCCAAAAGCATAATCTACAAAAGCTAATAACCTGCAGGGAGGAGATGGAGGGGAATTAGCACGAAGCTAAGTGAGTACGACTAACTACAGGCCATAGCATACATAAGTGTTATACTAATCATGTCACTTATTCTAACACACAAACATCACCCAAGTGCCGTCTACAGAGACTCTGGCGGCTCGGCCAAACCATTAACCACCAGCTGATCGGACTGGGGCTTACCAGAAGTTCCTCCACCACCGTATGTATATACATAATCCACACGCGACGGACGCGTCATTCACATATATATACACCACGGCTGTCTAGGCCACCACATGAGGAACCCAACCCGCAGGTTGATCTCTCCTACCGAGGCCACCACACAATAGGGACGCACTGGGCTCCAGCAGACAAGCATCAACCAACATGCAGTCATCACAATAACTAACTAACCACAACAATAAGTATATCTAACAAGCATGGCAATCATAATATAACATGCTTCTATATACTATATTCTCCAGTTAGTCCCACTCACCGATTACCGGCAAACGAGAAGGTGTTCAGTTATCTAATCACTGAACCTTCTCTTTCTCCTTTTCTCCTGAGAAATACATATACACGAGTTAGTTTATGTCCATAAACACCAAATAACACAATACAGAAAATTTTGTCAGAAAACTGTCCGCTAAAAATTTTCTCCTTAACACTTATGCACTTTCAAAATTTACATCAAAATCATCAAAATACAAACGGGCAGCATAACGGCTAAAACTCAACACTTTGGTAAAATATTCTGCCCTGGACCCTCAGTCGGTCGACTGACACTGACAGTCGGTCGACTGTCTACACAATCGGTCGACTGACCTTCTCAGTCGGTCGACTCACTTGGTATTACCTCAATCGGCCGAATGTAAATCTCAGTCGGTCGGTTGTCTTCGTTAATCGGCCGGTTCAACCCTCAGTCGGTCGACTGTCGACCGACAGTCGGCCGACTGTGTTCATCTTCTTCAGAAGCTGAACACAAGTTACGGACTTCAAGCTAAAATCGCCAAAACTCGATCTAGAGCTCATTTTCGACACCAAAACTTACCACAACTCAATCACTACATGTTATAGACTATAAACCCACAAAGTTTGGACTATAACGACATCAAATTCATGGGTTTTGACACAAAATCAAGCTTTTTACAAAACTTACACAAAACTATGAATTTAACCACGAATTGAACACAAAAACACATGTTTCTTACCTTGTTAGAATCAGTAGACAACAAAGAACACGATTCCAAGAACAATTTGAGCTCAAGAACTAGTTTTAGCAATTAGGGTTTCAAAGGGGAAGAATTTAGGTACGGGATAATATTTGGGAAGGGTCTGGAAAGTGCAAGAAATGCACTGCATAAGGCATCAAAAGTGGGTTAAAATCCCACACTGTGTGGCACACGGGTATTTATCAGTTATCTGATATCTTTCGTACATCATTTGGCAACCCAAAAGAAGTCCAAATTAAATAAACAAACCTGTTCTGTGACCCTTGTCACAAACTGGTCCTAACCTCATCATTAAATAATACCAAACATTAAATAAAAATAAAAGCATATAATAACACTACACTAACTTAAGGGCACATTAGTAATCTTACATCTAGGCCCGAATGAGGATGTTACAAATCTACCCCCCTTAAGAAGATTCCGACCTCGGAATCTGGTCAAGGTCAAACAAATGGGGATAGCGCGTTCTCATTAACTCCTCGGTTTCCCACGTCAGGTTGGAACCTAAACTATGTCGCCACTCTACTAACACCATTGGAATCAGCTTCCTTCTTAACTTGGTGACTTTCTTATCTACTATCTTAATCAGCTCTTCCACTAATTTCTTAGTCAAATTAACTTTCAAGTCTTTCAATGGAAGAATCTGACTTTCATCGTCTACTTTGCACTTTCTCAGATAGCACACATTGAATGTGTTGTGAATTCCTGCTAACTCTGATGGAAGATCTAAAACAACAGTCTGATCATTCAAAATTTCTTTGATTGGAAATGGCCCAATAAACCTCGGAGCTAGTTTACCACGTTTACCAAATCTGATCACTCCCTTCCACGGTGAAACTTTCAGATAAACACGATCACCTACATTAAATGTCACCGGACGTCTGCGCGGGTCAGCATATACCTTTTGTAAATCTCTAGCTGCCTTTAATTTCTCACGTGCAATTTCAACTTTTTCTGCAGTTATCTGAACAATCTCGGGACCTGCAAATTGTTTCTCACCTGCTTCTAACCAACACGTAGGAGTTCTGCATTTTCAACCATACAACATTTCATATGGTGGCATTCTGATACTCGAATGATATGAATTGTTGTAAGCAAACTCTATCAATGGAAGATGTGAATCCCAAGAACCACCATATTCTAAGACACATGCTCTTAACATATCTTCTAATGTCTGAATTGTTCGTTCACTCTGACCGTCTGTCTGTGGATGATATGCTGTACTCAGATTTACACGTGTACCCAAATTTTGTTGTAAATTGTTCCAGAAGTTCGATACAAACCTAGTATCTCTGTCGGAAACTATAGACAACGGTACACCATGTCGACTAACGATCTCTTTCAAGTACAATTCTGCCAAATCACTCAACGAGGCTGTTTCACGAGTAGCTAAAAAGTGAGCACTCTTTGTTAAACGATCCACAATCACCCAGATCATGTCGTGTCCTTTCTGGGTTCGGGGTAACTTGGTTACAAAATCCATCGTTATATGATCCCATTTCCACTGAGGAATTTCTAACTGTCTTAGAGATCCATACGGTTTCTGATGTTCTGCCTTAACCTGCGCACAAATATGACATTTTTCGACAAAATTTGCAACATCTGTCTTCATTGTCGGCCACCAATACAATGTTTTCAAATCTCTATACATCTTTGTACTACCTGGATGCACTGATAATCTCGATTTATGCGCTTCAGTAAGGATTAAATCTCTCAAATCTCCAAGCATAGGCACCCAAATTCGGTCTTTATAGGTCTTTAATCCTCTAGAGTCATTGCATAGGTCAAATTTTCTTTTAGTCACTTGTTCAGTCTTTAGATTTTTGTCATTCAAAGCTACTAACTGTACGGTTTTCAATCGATCAATCAAGTCTGAAACTATCTCAATTCTCATAAATCTAACATTTTCGACTATTTTCTTGCGACTCAAAGCATCTGCGACCACATTTGCTTTACCCGGATGATATTTAATCTCACAGTCATAGTCTTTAATCAATTCTAAACATCGACGTTGACGCATATTTAATTCTTTCTGCGAAAAGATATATTGAAGACTCTTATGATCTGTATAGATTTCACAATGTGTACCATACAAATAATGTCTCCAAAGCTTCAAAGCAAACACAACTGCAGTTAACTCTAAATCGTGAGTAGGGTAGTTTCGTTCATGATTCTTCAACTGTCGTGAAGCATACGCTATAACTTTATTTCTCTGCATCAAAACACAACCCAGACCTGCACATGACGCATCGCAGTAGACCACAAAATCTTCTGTTCCCTCTGGTAAAGCTAAAACCGGCGCTTGACATAACAACTGCTTAAGGGTCTGAAAAGCCTTTTCTTGTTCATCAGTCCATCGAAAAGCTACATCTTTTCTGGTTAACTTATTTAATGGACCTGCTATTTTAGAAAAGTCTTTGATAAACCGGCGGTAATAACCTGCTAAACCCAGAAAACTTTTAATTTCTGTTGGCGTTTTCGGCGAGTTCCAGTTCATTACAGCTTCTATCTTAGACTGATCTACTTTAATACCCTGTTCACAAATCACATGACCCAGAAACTGTACTTCCCGTAACCAAAATTCACACTTAGAAAACTTACCGTACAACTGTTCCTGTTTCAAAAGTTCTAACACCAATCTCAGATGTGTAGCATGATCTTTCTCGGTTTTTGAATATATCAAGATATCATCTATGAAGACAATCACAAACTTGTCAAGATATTGACGACACACCCTGTTCATGAGATCCATAAACACTGCTGGCGCGTTGGTTAACCCGAATGGCATAACTAAAAATTCATAATGACCATATCTAGTTCTAAACGCTGTTTTCGGTATGTCGGTCTCTGCAACACGTACCTGATGATACCCTGAACGTAAATCAATTTTTGAAAAGTAGGAAGCACCCTGTAACTGATCAAATAAGTCATCTATTCTTGGTAACGGATACTTATTCTTGATTGTTCTCTTATTTAAGTCGCGGTAATCTATACACATACGAAGCGACCCATCTTTCTTTTTCACAAACAAAACAGGAGCACCCCACGGTGAAGAACTTGGCCGGATAAACCCCTTATCTAACAGTTCCTGAATCTGAGACATCATTTCTCGGATTTCTGACGGAGCTAATCTGTAAGGAGATTTTGCAACTGGCGTAGCACCTGGAACCAAATCAATTTTATACTCTACTTCACGTACTGGAGGTAATCCTGGTAAATCATCTGGAAATACTTCTAGAAATTCTGACACAACGGGAATATCGGTCACCTGCTTCTTCTCTTTCTTAACATCAATCACGTAGGCTAAGAATGAATCACACCCTTTCGTTATTGCCTTCTGAGCTTTCATTAGGGAAACCATAGGGAAGTTAAATCCACTGCGCTCTCCCCTAGCTATCACTCGGGATCCGTCGGCCAAACGGAAAGAAATCATCTTCTTATAACACTTAATATTAGCCCTATTAGCTCTTAACCAATTCATACCTATGACTACATCAAAGCTAGGTATAGGCATCAACAAACAGGTTAAAGCAAAGGAATGGCCGTCAATTTCGTTGGTAATTCCAGACACAGATGATGTGCATGGAACCATTTTACCATCAGCTACTTCTATTCCCAAAGGCACATCTAACATTCTAACAGGCAACTTCAACTTATCACAGAAGCCTAAGGACATAAAAGATCAATTCGCTCCTGAATCAAATAACACACGAGCTGGCAAGGAATTAACCAAGAACATACCGGTAATGACGTCATCGGTAGTGGTTGCAGTGTCTACCGTCATATGAAATGCCCTTGCCTCTGCTGTTGAAGGATTCTTTCTCTTCTGCCCGGTGGTAGAAGCAGAAGATCCCCCAGAAGTTGCTGACCTCGCCCCTGACCCTGCCCCAGAACCAGCTCTCGACGCGGATGGACAATTCGCTGATCTATGACCTACCTGATGACAAGTCCAACACACATCGGACTTAAAGGAACAAGTTGTTATTTCATGACCTAGTACTCCACATCTCAAGCATCTTCGGGTCATTGGAGAACATGGACCGGCATGAGTCGACTTACAAACATTACACCAACCAGACTGACTAGAACCCGATCCACTCATACCAGACTTACTTCTCTGTTTAATCCCACCTGACTTCTTACCACGAAAAACAGATTGCTTACTCGACTGCTGAGTCGACTGTCCACCTGATTGACCTTCTGATTTACCCCCAAAAGGTCCACCTTTTGAATTTTCTCTTTTCGCTGCCATTATATCACCTTCTGTAACTTT
Organism: Rutidosis leptorrhynchoides; assembly: GCF_046630445.1. Lineage (NCBI taxonomy): Eukaryota > Viridiplantae > Streptophyta > Magnoliopsida > Asterales > Asteraceae > Rutidosis > Rutidosis leptorrhynchoides. The sequence continues at coordinate 651,917,577 of NC_092334.1, read as the reverse complement.
AGCCATCTCATGAGCCTGTGCCAATGAGGTTGCAAATCTTGCAACTGTCCTATATTCTGGCCTAATCACCCGTATAAAATGCTGAATCTTATCTTTCTCAGTTGGTACCCACTGTTGAACAAACCTTAACTTCGATGTAAAATCTCTGAAAACCTCATCAATCGTCATGTTTTCGGTCATTTTCATACTCAGAAACTCAGTTTTCAATCTTTCCATCTCATACTCAGAACAATACTGCTCCCGAACCTTAGCAGCGAACTGTTCCCAAGTTATCTGACTGATCTGTTCTTTGGGTAAATATGCAGTGATAGAGTCCCACCATTCCATTGCTTCACCCTTGAGAAGCCTACTAGCAAACAGTACCATAGATTCAGGCTCACAAAAACATGCTTCTAATGCTCGTTCCACTTCTCTTAACCAATTGAGCGTCGCTGTAGGGTTTGTGTGACCACTGTACTCAGGGGGTTTGCAGTCCATAAACTGTTTATATGTACACTTCCTTCTTGTCTTAGGGACTTGAAATGGGTACATCATTTGATTAGGAAAAGTCTGGTTAAACGGAAATGGCATTTGATAGTTTTGATAGGTATTTTGTGGAAATTGTGACTGAGAACTGCCACCGGCTTGATTATAAAAATTAGGAGGAAAGGTTGTGTTCAACGCAGTGGTATTTGGGTTCCATTGCGCCCGTTCTTGTTCTAATTCCTTAATTTTCTCCTGAGCTTCTAGTAACCGACTTTGAAGTTCTATTACTTCTTGAGAAGTTTCTTCTTCTGAAGACACATGTCCATCTTCGTCAGGGGCTCTAAAAGTACCAGTTCTAGGGACAGTGGGGCCAGTAGCGTTAGCTTCGTTATTTGCCATTACTGCACTACCACAACACTCACACCAAAGCTTAGTATAAACTCTGTTAGTACTAACAACTAACACATAACCTGTCCTAATACTCACTTAACCCATCCCCAGCATGTTATGTTTGACATGACTCTTCTAAGTTTGGGAACATGACATGTAGATCACAATGCACATGCTGCCAAACTCAGCTCTGATACCAACTTGTGACACCGCTGATTTTTTTTTTTTTTTTTAAATACGTGGCGGAAGCATAATATTAATTTAATACGATATCCACATTAACTATTGTTAATGCAACCTGTGTCACGTGTCATTACAAAATACTTGTTTATTCAGAGAAGACATATTTACAAAAAGATTATTGTTTTCATAAAGCAAGACAACATCAGAGTTGACTCCTGTCAAACATAACATCTTCATGCCCGTCTTCTCCCCAAAAGCATAATCTACAAAAGCTAATAACCTGCAGGGAGGAGATGGAGGGGAATTAGCACGAAGCTAAGTGAGTACGACTAACTACAGGCCATAGCATACATAAGTGTTATACTAATCATGTCACTTATTCTAACACACAAACATCACCCAAGTGCCGTCTACAGAGACTCTGGCGGCTCGGCCAAACCATTAACCACCAGCTGATCGGACTGGGGCTTACCAGAAGTTCCTCCACCACCGTATGTATATACATAATCCACACGCGACGGACGCGTCATTCACATATATATACACCACGGCTGTCTAGGCCACCACATGAGGAACCCAACCCGCAGGTTGATCTCTCCTACCGAGGCCACCACACAATAGGGACGCACTGGGCTCCAGCAGACAAGCATCAACCAACATGCAGTCATCACAATAACTAACTAACCACAACAATAAGTATATCTAACAAGCATGGCAATCATAATATAACATGCTTCTATATACTATATTCTCCAGTTAGTCCCACTCACCGATTACCGGCAAACGAGAAGGTGTTCAGTTATCTAATCACTGAACCTTCTCTTTCTCCTTTTCTCCTGAGAAATACATATACACGAGTTAGTTTATGTCCATAAACACCAAATAACACAATACAGAAAATTTTGTCAGAAAACTGTCCGCTAAAAATTTTCTCCTTAACACTTATGCACTTTCAAAATTTACATCAAAATCATCAAAATACAAACGGGCAGCATAACGGCTAAAACTCAACACTTTGGTAAAATATTCTGCCCTGGACCCTCAGTCGGTCGACTGACACTGACAGTCGGTCGACTGTCTACACAATCGGTCGACTGACCTTCTCAGTCGGTCGACTCACTTGGTATTACCTCAATCGGCCGAATGTAAATCTCAGTCGGTCGGTTGTCTTCGTTAATCGGCCGGTTCAACCCTCAGTCGGTCGACTGTCGACCGACAGTCGGCCGACTGTGTTCATCTTCTTCAGAAGCTGAACACAAGTTACGGACTTCAAGCTAAAATCGCCAAAACTCGATCTAGAGCTCATTTTCGACACCAAAACTTACCACAACTCAATCACTACATGTTATAGACTATAAACCCACAAAGTTTGGACTATAACGACATCAAATTCATGGGTTTTGACACAAAATCAAGCTTTTTACAAAACTTACACAAAACTATGAATTTAACCACGAATTGAACACAAAAACACATGTTTCTTACCTTGTTAGAATCAGTAGACAACAAAGAACACGATTCCAAGAACAATTTGAGCTCAAGAACTAGTTTTAGCAATTAGGGTTTCAAAGGGGAAGAATTTAGGTACGGGATAATATTTGGGAAGGGTCTGGAAAGTGCAAGAAATGCACTGCATAAGGCATCAAAAGTGGGTTAAAATCCCACACTGTGTGGCACACGGGTATTTATCAGTTATCTGATATCTTTCGTACATCATTTGGCAACCCAAAAGAAGTCCAAATTAAATAAACAAACCTGTTCTGTGACCCTTGTCACAAACTGGTCCTAACCTCATCATTAAATAATACCAAACATTAAATAAAAATAAAAGCATATAATAACACTACACTAACTTAAGGGCACATTAGTAATCTTACATCTAGGCCCGAATGAGGATGTTACAGTACACAAAACAAATTTGAGTAATTTTTTATATTTGTTATAATTCAGTAGGCTTATAACTACCTTTAATGGTTATAAGAACAAAGAGAGAAAAAGAGAGAAGAAGGAGAGAAGAAATATTGATATTGATATTTCAAAAGAAATGGTGCACCTTAAATGGCTACCATACATGTCTATTTATAGCATAAAATATTACTATGCAAGAAATATAATAATAATAAAATTAACATCCAATCTAGATATTTTATAACACTCCCCCTTGGATGACAATTTTATTAGAGAATAACTAGTACTGCCTCGTTAAAAACCTTGCTAAAGAAAACCCATTGGGATAAAACTTTAGCTAAGGGAAAAAGAGTGCAGCATAGAGTTGACTCCCCCTCAAGTAGGCAACGTCTGAGTTGTTACATCTTCTGAACATGCCTCATGTCAATATTATGAACGTGTGTTCTGAAAATAGCAGTTGGCAGTGCTTTGGTATAAAGATCGGCAGAGTTGTTGATTGGACGTATCTCATTTTAATCTGGTTGTCTTTTACGAGATCTTGAGTATATGAGAAGAATCTGAGGTTTTCATCTGAAACTGTATCATCTAAATCTTTTATGTACAAGTTTAGCCCTCGTGATTTGTCTACAGTCTCCTTCATGGTTTGTTCAAACCGTTGTTTCAGTTCTTATTCCCTTTCAGTCTTTTTCTGAGCCTTACCAACATACCATTCTTTTCCATCAAACTTATGACCGTTAAGATAGTCTATGGTTTTGGCGCCTCATCAACATTTATATTTTGTTCTGTCACTTTTGATACTCTTCTTTCATTTGTATTATGCAAGCTGCATTATCTTCATATATAGTTATTGGTGAAGATAGTTGTTGGTCTTTTATAGCGTTCTAGTCCACAAGAATCATTAATGATTTGTGTCATTGATCTCAACCAAACACATTTTCGAGTAGTTTCATATAATACAATCACTTCGTCATGATTTGATGATGTTGCAACAAGTGTTTATTTTAAGAACGCCATGATTTTGTGGTACCTCCATTTAGGAATACATATCGAGTTTGAGATTTATCTTTATGAGGATTTGATGAATGACCTGCATATACATAATCAACCAAATCTTGTTTTGAAGCATTAGAATAAAATAATTTTAAATAAGCAGTTCCTCAAGGGTATCAAAATATGTGTTTGATCCCGCTCCATTGTCATTTGAGCTGAATCTTGCCAACAAATTAACTGCAAGAGAAATGTCAGGTCTTGTACAATCTATAAGATACATAAGAACCTCAATTGCACTAAAAAAATGGAACTTCCGATCTGTTAAGATTTTCATGATCTTCGCAGGGATGGAATAGATCAGTGTCAATATTGAGTGATCTAACAACAATGAGTTTGTCTTTAAAAAAAAATGTTTTAAAATCTTTTCGGTATAAGTTGTTTGATGTACAAGTAAACCATTAGGCATATGCTGAATTTGCAATCCAAGGTAATACTTGGTTTTTTTTTTAAGATCTTTCATTTCAAAATAATTCTTTAGAAGTTGAATGATTTCATAGATTTCTTTATTTGTTCATATGATGTTAAGAACATTGACAACTACGATCACATATCCGAACATTGTTTTTATAAAACATACGTGCAAAATAAGTTTATATGTATACCCTTTTTTTTTATCAAGTAGTCATTTAATCGGTTATACCACATACGTCCCATTTGTATAAACCCATTTAGAAATCTTTGTGATTTAATGGAATATATTCCCTTGGGTTTTACATTAGATGCTTATGATACCTTAACCCTTTAGGTATATTCATATATATCACTATTAAGTGATCCATACAGATAAGTAGTAACAACATTCATGAGATGCATTTAAATAACTACCAGGTTGATTAAGTATCTAATAAGTAATTGTATCCATTACAGGAGGATAAGTTTTCCTCCTAATTCATTTCTGGTCTTTGTGGGAAATATTGAGTTACAAGTCTAGTTTTGCCTTGTAACTTCATTTGCACATTTCTTTTTGGATAAAAATTCATTTGTATCCCATACGTTTCACATCTTTAAAAGTGATAACGATTGATCCGAAAACTTTTCTTTTATCGAGCGATTCTAATTCAGCTCGTATTGCTCCTTTCCATTGAGCTCAATCATGTCCATTTTGTATATTCAATGACAGATTTTAGTTCCAGATCATCATCTTTATTCATGATGTCATTGTAACATTATATGAAAATATCTCATAGAGATTTTAATTTCATTTCAGTTCCATAATATTGCATAATTTATCGCAATTTTAGTATTTACATTTATCAATATCATCTGCAGAAGGAATATTGATTTGTGGTTCTTCTTGAACACTTTCTCTTACCTCATTATCAGCTGATTTTCTTTTTCGAGGATTTTTATCTTCGGAACCAATTGATCTTCCACGTTTGATGCGTGGCAAAGACTCAACAGTGACATTATTGCCAGCTTTTGGAATTTCAGTTCGAGCTGGAGCATTTATCGCTGGTATATATGATTTAGTCACTTTCTTTTATATCTGTAAATGCATAAAGTATTTAATTTGCAAGTTTTTGCATATGCATTATTTTTGAACTTTCGTTTCACATTCTTTTGTGCGAGTTCAATATACCTTAATTGATGTTCACATCATGAAGCATCATTTTATTTTTTTATTTTTTTTAATTTTTTTTTTCTCCCCCTAATTTAGGGAACAATGTTTTATTAAAATGACAATCAGCAAAACGTGCTGTAAAAACATCACCCATCATGGGTTCAATATATCTTATGATTGAAGATGTTTTATATCCAAAATATATTACCATCTTTCTTTGAAGAACCATTTTATTGTATTGTGGTGATACAATTGGAACATACACTGCACAACCAATGTTCTAAGGTGAAAAATATTTGGCTCTTGGCCAAAATCAAGTATTAAGTGAAAATATTTATGACTTCCACATGGTATAATGCGAATTAATGTCGCAGCATGTAAATTTACATGTCCACATATAAATATTGAGAGATTTGTACTCATTATCAATTGTCTAGTTATTAGCTGCAAGCGTTTATCTATTGATTCAGCTAAACCAATTTTGTGTATGCACATGAGCAACTGGATGTTCAACAACAATCCCTGTAGATATATAATGATCATTAAATGCTTGAGATGTTAACTCACCAGCATTATCAAGTCTCATCCTTTTAATGGTGTAATCAGAATAATGTGTTCTCAATTTAATAATTTGTGCAAGAAACTTTGCAAATGCCATATTACGGCTTGATAACATACAAATATGAGACCATCCGCTAGATGCGTCTATTAGAACCATGAAATATCAAAATGGTTCACATGATGGATGAATTTGTTCATATATCTTACCTTGAATTCTTTCAAGAAACATTTGTGATTCTTTTTCACAATATACTTTTCATTAATCACCATATGTGCCTTTTTTATCATATATCCTTTTCACCATATACGCCTTTAATCATATGCGCTGTGTTTTTCACCATATGCGCTTTTAATCATATGCGCTTTTCATCATATGCGCTGTGCTTTTCATCATATTCGCTTTTTATCATATGCGCTTATCATATGCGATGCGCTTTTCATCATATGCGCTTTTTTATGTGAATAGTAAATTAATTAATTTCGTTTTACTATTCATATGAATTAATTTCGATTTACTATTTTGTTAATTGAGTAATATATATACATCATATACTTGTGACTCCGAAGGTTCAAATGAATTTGACCATATAGTTATATGTTGTACCTTGCACATTAATTTTCAGTAGAAGCTTTAGATGCATATTATTTTCAGTAGAAGCTTTAGATGCACTTTTTTTTTAATCACCAAATACCACAAACACTTTGTTTGCGTTTGTTCATAGTCATCAATGAAAACCATTTTCTTTAATTTTATTTTATACAATAAAATTAACGCATCATTATTCTTTTCAAAAACAATAATCTATTGTTATTGTTCACTTGTGCCATGTTTAACAATAAAAGTCAACAACCTCTGTCTTGTTTGTTGTGGCAACCAAAAACAACCTTTGCTTTTGTTACCGAGAATCCAAGACCAAAAAACAATTAATTTTTAATTAATCTTTTATCAAAATCATAAATGATTTTATTGATCTACGTTGATATGGCCATAAAGAATTGACGGCTGACCTACTTTTGTAAGTGTATTTCGGCTATCTTCCCGAAAACGCACAACGACCTTTTTTTTTTTTATGAACTATTTGTTTCATATCTAGCTTAGGCAATTATTGTGAACATTTGGTCCCTATAAGAGCATTTATTTTTTAGACTTTTAGTTGATTTGTACTTGTCACAATTAGGGATAGCACCCGCGGGTCGTGGATGCGGATCCATTGGATCCATCACCCGTACCCGCGGATTTTTTTTAAGAGACATCCAATTGAACCCTTGTTCGTTGAAACAATTTGACTATATTTTTACTCCCCATTATTAAACGGGCCATTTTGATGCACACTCTTAAAAAAATAATTTGTTTTTTAAGTTTTATTATTCAACCTCCTTTTTTCAACGGTCACGTTTTTAACAAAACATTTGACAAGTTTGAAAAAAAGTTTTTTATTGATTATCATCAAAAGTTTTCTATTGTCACTCTACTGGATGGAATTATGGCATACAACCAAAATTGCAACCCAACACTACATAAGAACAAAAAGGTTGTTTTTAATTAACATATGTATATGTGTTAAACTCGGAATAATAATAACTTATTTTAGAAAATTAACATAAGACATGTTGAAACATTTTTGTCACATTTAGCTCATCAAGTCTAATACTTATCATTGATAGATTTTATCACGTCTAGGAGATGTTTACTTTTTTCTTGTATTAAGTCCTACTTTCATTTACCTTTGTTTGGAAAAAAGTTTTTTTTTTTTACTTTGCTTTCCCCCTTTCTGTAAAACTCATTTAAACACTTTTTTTTTTTTTTTTTTAAAAAAAACTTCCTTTTTTTTACGTTACCCGTAAATTATAAATATATAAAAAAAACTTTTTGTTTAAATTTTTTTTCTAGTTTTTAAAAGGCCACTTGACCAATTTTTTAATTCTTTCACAACACCTGATATCGTGATCGTGACCTTTCACCAAAGCAAGAGATATTCTTGATAAACTAAACACGGACTCGTGTTTGAAATTGTCGGCCACAAAAAAAATTCATTTGATAAAAGTATATATTTTTTTTAGTTATAGAAGGAGACCACTTCATTTCCAATACTTCATTTTTGACAAAAAACTATTCCATTTTACCATCCCTTTTTTTTCTTACTTTAACTTTTAAGATATACTTTTAATAAAAATACAAACTACTTTTTCTTATTTTAACTTTTAAGATTTACTTTTAATAAAAATACAAACTACTTTTTGTATTTTAACTTTTAAGATTTACTTTTAATAAAAGTACAAACTACTTTTTCTTATTTTAACTTTTAAGATTTACTTTTAATAAAAATACAAACTATTTTTTTTATTTTAACTTTTAAAATTATAAATTTAAGAATAAACATTAGTATGCATGAAATAAATAATGATTAATTGCATAAGTAATCATAAATGTTAGATAACATATAAAGATCCCATTGTATTCGTATTGATCGGAATTAATCTCGACCCATGGTACCGTGTTGTCAAATGACATATTGCGTACATAAAGTACCGTGTTGTCAAATGACGTGTTGCGTACAATTATGAGGTCTTATTAACATAAATATAAATGTTAGTGAAGTTAATAAGAGTTAGATTACATAAAATATAATTCAGGCGGTATAACCGGCCATATATAACTTAAATAACATAAATATAAATGTTAGTGAAGTTAATAAAAGTTAGTAAACATAAATGATAGTTAGGAGACAGTGTCGACCATATATAATTTAGGTGGCAGAGCCAACCATATAATAAGAACAATACAAATGCACTAAGAACTTAATAAAAATTAGTAGTTCAAAATGTTAGTAGAAGTTTGATATATTCGAGTCTGAAAATTATTAATAATTTCATACCTTGATCACTGACTTGTGATCGTTTGAGATATCCTTTGATTACACTAAGCTCTTCGTGCTGATAACGTGTTATAATTCAGTAGGCTTATAACTACCTTTAATGGTTATAAGAAAAAAGAGAGAAAAAGAGAGAAGAAGGAGAGAAGAAATATTGATATTGATATTTCAAGAGAAATGGTGCACCTTAAATGGCTACCATATAAATGTCTATTTATAGCATAAAATATTACTATGCAAGAAATATAATAATAATAAAATTAACATCCAATCTAGATATTTTATAACAATATTGTGAAATTTGCCTTTGATATTTTAATTATTATACCTATATATTAAAACACACCCGAATTTTTGCCGTTTCAGTTGTTTCGGATATACTAAAACACACCCGAATTTTTGTCGTTTCAGTTGTTTCCGATTGTCGTTTTGAGTTTGCGTTCACACTAGGAATCGGTCCCTCAACTTCGACCCAATTTACACAACGGCCCCTCAAGTTTATACTTTTTCAGGGGTAGAAAGTGTAAATATATAACTTTATTAAAATAAAAGAAACTAATTCCGCCCGAATTTATAACGGGCCCTATCTTCTCGCTCGGTGCGAGTTAAATTTTTCCGAGACCACCGTTCAACTCGAAAAAATCTGACGAACCCAACGGGACTAACTATACGCGAAACGGACACTTCTCAAAAAACGCTAAACACCTCGGGCTATCTTCAATACATATACACACACTTATAGAAAACAACCCAAACTACCTACATCATATCGATTATGTTTCCATTTTTTACACAATCTTCTTGACGTTAAAAATGGATATATCATTAGGTATACTAGGTACTAACGACGTGTATCAAAAAACACCAGTAGCAAAGCGTTTTTATTTCCGTAAATACATAACGCTACGTTAACTATGATTATGTAACCCGAAAGGCATCGCGCGGGTCACTTTTCTAGTTGTTACTAACTGGGCTAGTGGGTAGTCAAGCTATCTAAGCCCAATATTAAATTTGTGATTGAAATACATAAAATGAAAAACCCAGATTAAGTTTATCGTATTTCCTGTAGTTTTTTTTGTTTTTTTTTTTTTTTTTTTTTTTTTTTTTAAATCGCATCTCATCTAGTGTTCTCCACCTTCTGCCATAAATGAAAAAACACAAATTAATTTCATCTTCAAAAAAACGAATTCGAATCAACTGCAATCGAAGCTTGGTGACGGAAATAACATCGAAGCATGGTGACGGAATCAAATCGAAGCATGGTGACCGAAAATCAAATTGGAGATTTACTGAAATCAGTGAATAATTTCGTCAGATCTCAGGTGGGTTTTTTTTCTGTGTTATTAAAATGATATAATTGATGTTTAGGTAGAAATTGTGTTTTGATTATTAATTTTCATGAATTTTTACTTTAGGATTATATGAATTTAAACTTCAATTTGTAATTTTAAATTCAAATGGGTAATATAATGATAGATTGAAGTTGATTTTAGGGTTTGATAATTACTGCCGGAAACATATCGCGACGGTGCCGGAAAATTGGATTCCGACGATTGGGTTTATCCACGCGTCAGACTACGGATTACAGCGAGAAAAGCAGGTTTTGTAGATTTGGGAGGTGTTTTGGATTTGAGAAGAGAAATAAGTATACTATTCTTGTTGAGGCAGTATTACAAAATTACCCTCAAAAATATATGAAAGGACAATTCAATCCAATCGAAACAGTAACCCATCAGGAGCAATAGGCAGTTTTTCAATTAGTATATAGGGATAATGTAGCTGCAACGACATACGTGGTTCATGGTTGTAGGAATCATAAGTCAAAAACCAAAGTGAAGGGAACAAATAAACTTAAATCCAAATTTGGTGCATATAAGATTGTCCACCCATGTATAGATACATCGTGGATCTAAACTATGGGTCTCCTGATCAAATGCATCAACATCGCTGAATTTTAAATCCAAATTTTCGAAAGTACCGTTGAAAGCTTCTAGTCCTCAAAATCAATAACTCGTAGTCAAATTTGTGCAGGATGTAATGTATGAAATTGCATATGGTGCTCTTAAACGACGATGGGAGCCCGGGACCAGTTGAGCTCACTACTCGCCTTTAGCCTTCCCCATTCCCATGCTTCTAACTCGTGAAGTTCTTTCTGCTAAGAGATAAACAACTCCCATGTGCTTAATGCTTACACCCAAAATTAAACTAAAAAATTGTTAATTGTGCTATCATGTATGCACCTACATATCCCCAGACCCCAGCATACAACATCCAGAATGACTTATGAAAGAAAAGTTAAAGACATTGAAATAAAGTACACCTTTATTAACGTACATTACACAATTACACAATAAAAATAATAATCACATTAATAAGAATACAACGCATTTCAAGAGAACATATATCCACTTTCAATATTCAATATTTGTAAGTAAACATAATACGATAAATGAAATATAATAAAGGCAGATGAAAAGAGAGCAAGGAACTTGCATAGGACTTGTTAATACCACTCAAGAGGTAGGCACAAGTTAAATATTTTGGAAATTTATGCAATCAAATAAGTTTGAAGTGCAAAGTCATATTCTGGAGTTCCAAGTCTTTTTTTATCCATTAGACCAGCAACATTGAGCACAAATTTTTTGATCGGCAAGCTTATTGTTCATACTTGAAGCAATATGAAGCGATGTGTCTTGAAATTTGACTCATCTTTTAGATTTTTCGCTGGTTCTTCTGGTTTAATTGAAAGAGATTTCCCCAAACAGCTTTCTCGATAGCTTTTCCTTTATTAAATTGTTCCTTAGTGCACCTGTAACTAAACAAAATATGAGTACCGAGGAACTCCTAGCTTTTCTTATCACAACTGTGACCGCATCAGTAGCTGCAATTAATAACAATAACAATTCCGGGACATCCAGTGGTGTCTCGATGGGATTATCAATGGGATCCATACGGTAGGGGTGGTTTGGTGGTAAAAGACCTCGGTTTTCGAGTCCTACTACAATGGGAAGTTTAACACCGGGTCTCCTGGTTGTACGTCAGCATCTGATGGATGCTTCATATAGAGGAACGCAAATATTTTAGGTACCCCTCCATCTCCTGAAACACATAAATAAAAATTCAATTCCCGATTCCACCTCTTCTATACACAGCTGTTCAATATCCGAAACAAATCATAAACAATAAACATCGAAAGAATTCATACCATAGATGCACGTTTGAACAAATACCGAGACACCCAAAGTTTAACGCATTTCAAGAGAACCCAAACTTGATTCTGACTGATCCAAGAATCACCAATCATCGTACAGAAAGCATCATATGGATACTTCACTATATCATTTTCTTCAAATAAAACACCCATGTACAGATTCATTTTTATAACCTTAAAATGTTTTGTATTCTCATCTGTAGCTGATAAACATAACACAGTATTAGGTACTTAGGTATTGCACAAAAATATAGGAATATCTTGTTTGAAACATGAATGAATTACCTGATCTGGATCCAAAGGTCAACCTCATATATCTGCCTTAAAAAGATGAACGGCGGACTGAAGATATGTATGTGATTAGGTCGTAGGGTTAGACACATTTATATGGATTTTTAAAGAGAAAATTACATACCCTTTGCCACGGTAGTAAAAAACCCGATTTCTCATCCACTAATCCTTCGTTTACACATTTTAAGAGTAGTATTAATCGGTAAACGTCGATTGATAGGTCAAAATCGAATTGTCTGAATGGTTTTCAAGCCTTAGTAGGGGAGACCCACGATTAGTTGTCAAGCAAACCGGGTTCAATTCCGTAAGGGGGAGGTTTTCTCCAGGATTTTTCCGCTATTAGTTGTCAAGCAACCCGGAACCCGCGATTAGTTGCAAAGCAACCCGGGTCAATCCTTAGAGTTTCCTACCTAGCGTGGAGTATTCGATGCGAAAAATTTGCCGTTAAAAAAAATCGAATTTGGTAATCAAAGTCGATTAAAGTAAAAAAATGGTCATCGTTTCAAAATGAAATTAAACTAGAACTTTAAGGTTTTGAATAAAATATATAATTCTAGACAATTATGTTAAAGTTTATGTTATTGGTTTTCTTCTATATTACACATAATTTTTTGAAATTTAATATTTAAATGTATAAAGTACAATTTGATTAATTCCCAAATTGTCGATTAATATTTTCAAAGTCCCGACCGATTAATCCCCGTATATCAAATTTTGCAACCTTGCCCTTTGCTTTGGATATTATTGCTAAATGCTAAATGCCTAAATCCTTTACGAATTTTAACTCCACGTATTTTAACCCCACGTATACTTGTTACGAATTTTAACTCGCGGTATCAATGTTAGGTGCCGTCTGTTTTTAAAAATATTTTTATCTAAAGATTTGCATACTATGTCTATAAAGAAAATGTGCCAAAAGGTCTGTGTATGCAGAATAGTGAAAACTGATTGTTTTATGTCTGCAAAATAACTTAACCATGTCTATAACTTAGAAGCATATCATAAATTTGCTAGTTTGCAGATGCAATAAGAAATTACTTTATTTTATGTCTTCGGAACAATAAACAACATGCAATAAAAACATCGGCGAGAGGCCCCGTGCAGCCATAAGACATAATAAGAAATTGCATATGAAAAACAAACAACACCACTTTACATATTTTAATGTGTCATTACTTCGTATCTTAGCACATTTTCACTGAATTTCTTATTCTCCACTTCAGCATTAACCCATATAACTTATTTTTCAGTTTCCTTTCACTAAATCACTTCTTTTCTCTATCTTACATATTCACTTCCAACTTTAAACTATTAAAATACACAAAATAGACAAAATGATCAATAAAAAATAATACATTGCTATAATTAAAGCATTACATTAATAAGATTACTTTTTTAATAAAATAATATAATAATTTATACAATCTATTACTAAAAATAAAAAACAATAAATCAAACATTTCGACTACGAAAATTGTTAGAAGGTTCCATATACATTCGATTAAATTATTGCGAAATTAATGGTGTACACTTCGATCTCGCAACTCCTCCGACATGCGTTCTTTTAGAATAAAATATTATAAAGTATATAGTTTGTGTGAAAAAGATGATTTAAGTTGTATGTGTATTTATATGGTGAATATGGTTTATATATATATATATATATATATATATATATATATATATATATATATATATATATATATATATATATATATATATATATATATATATATGTCATAATCAAGAGGGAAACATTTTTTTTGGGAAAAGTGAGGGGAAGTAAATTTTTTTAAAAATTTTGGTTTTTTCGAATTTTTTTCAAACATCAAAATTAGGTAAAAATATGAACATTTAAAAAAGACACTTTTTGACGAATATTATTATTTTGGCGGTAAAACGCTAGAAGAAAAAAATGAAAACATTCAATGCATTGAATGTTTTGATTCTGCGTTTATTTGCATCGTTTTGTTTTCATCTTGTGTGAATTGTTTTTTTTTTCCGAAATTTAGCCCGATTTAGAGTTTAGGGTTTAGGGTTTAGTCCCTAAACCCAAAACCATAAACCCTAAACCCTAAACTTTAAACTGTTCGTGTTAAAATATTCAATCTAAACCTTAATTTCTAAACCCTAAACCCTAATTTCTAAACCTAAAATCCTAATTTCTAAACCCAAAACCCTAATTTCTAAACCCTAATAGCTAAACCTTAATTTTGTAACCCCTAATTTCCAAACCCTAAAAAAAACTCAGAATCAAAACATTCAATGCACTGAATGTTTTCATTTTTTTCTTCAAGTGTTTTACCGCCAAAATAATAACATTCATCACAAAAGTGTCTTTTTTAAATGTTCATATTTTCATGTGATCTTGAAAAAAATTACTTTCCTCCACTTCCCCCCAAAAAAGTGCTTCCCAATATATATATATATATATATATATATATATATATATATATATATATATATATATATATATATATATATATATATATGTATATATATATATATATATATATAAAATGAACAAAAAAAATAAAACTGAATATTTGAAAAAAAAATTATATAATTTATACATCTTTTCAACGTTTAGAAAAAAATAGTAAGTGGACCCCACCAATTTTACGAATCTCACACGAGACAATGGTTGGCGTTGTTATAATTCAGTAGGCTTATAACTACCTTTAGTGACGTGTTATATTTCAGTAGGCTTATAACTAACTTTAGTGACGTGTTATAATTCAGTAGGCTTATAACTACCTTTAGTGACGTGGTTTTTGACTGTGGACTATTGATAATTATTAGAAGATATAAAGAGAGAGAGAGTATATATGAAAAATATATATCAGAAGTGCAAGTTTACAAGTTTACATCGTTCCATATTTATACTATAATAATTTACTGTACAAATAGTAATAATATTGAAATATTCGTCATCCATTATTGACTTTGATATCATAACACTCCCCCTTGGATGACATTTTATTAGAGAGTAACTAGTACTGCCTCGTTAAAAACCTTACTAAAGAAAACCCAGTGGGAAAAAAACTTTAGCTAAGGGAAAAAGAGTGCAGCATTGAGTTGACTCCCCCTCAAGTAGACATCATTTGAGTTGTTACATCTTTCGAACATGTCTCATGCCAATATTATGAACGTGTGTTTTAAAAGTAGCAGTTGAGAGTGCTTTGGTAAAAAGATCAGCAGAGTTTTTACTGGATTGAACATATCTCATTTCAATCTGGTTGTCCTTAATGAGATATTGAGTGTATGAGAAAAATTTAGGAGGTATGTGTTTTGTCCGGTCACTTTTGATATACCCTTCTTTCATCTGTGTTATGCAAGCTGCATTATATTCATAGATAGTTGTTGGGCTTTTATCGTGTTCTAGTCTACAAGAATCAGTAATGAGTTGTGTCATTGATCTCAACCAAAAACATTCCCGAGTGGCTTCATGTAATGCAATCACTTCGGCATGATTTGATGATGTTGCAACAAGTGTTTGTTTTTTAGAACGCCATGATATTGCGGTACTTCCATTTAGGAATACATATCCAGTTTGAGATTTAGCTTTATGTGGATCAGATAAATAACCTGCATCTGCATAACCAAATAAATCTTGTTTTGAATCGTTAGAATAAAATAATCCCAAATCAGCAGTTCCTCGAAGGTAGCAAAAATGTGTTTGATACCATTCCAGTGTCTTTTGGTAGGAGCTGAGTTGAACCTTGCTAACAAATTCACTGCAAAAGAAATGTCAGGTCTTGTACAATTTGTAAGATACATAAGAGCTCCAATTGCACTAAGATATGGTACTTCTGGTCCCAGGATATCTTCATGATCTTCACAAGGACGAAATGGATCAGTGTCAACATTAAGTGATCTAACAACCATAGGAGTACTTAATAGTTTTGCCTTGTCCATATTGAAACGTTTTAAAATCTTTTCTGTATAAGTTGTTTGATGTACAAGTAAACCATTAGGCATATGCTCAATCTGCAAACCAAGGCAATACTTGGTTTTTCCGAGATCTTTCATTTCAAATTCTTTCTTTAGAAGTTGAATGCCTTCATCATGGATCTCTTTATTTGTACATATGATATTAAGATCATCGACATAAACGGCTATGATCACATATTCGGATGTTGTTTTCTTAATGAATATACATGGGCAAATAAGATTATTTGTATACCATTTGCTTATCAAGTAATCACTTAATCGTTTATACCACATGCGATCCGATTGTTTCAACCCATATAAAGACCTTTGTAACTTGATTGAGTACATTTCTTTGGGTTTCGCATTGGTTGCTTCTGATACCTTAAATCCTACAGGTATCTTCATATATATATATCACTATTAAGTGATCCATATAGATAAGCAGTCACAACATTCATGAGATGCATTTCTAAATTTTTAGAAACTGCCAGGCTGATTAAATATCTAAAAGTAATTGCATCCATAACAGGAGAATAAGTTTCTTCATAATCAATTCCCGGTCTTTGAGAAAAACCTTGACCTACAAGTCTAGCTTTATACCTTGTAACTTCATTTTTCTCATTTATTTTTCGCACAAAAACCCATCTATATCCCACAGGTTTTACATCTTTAGGTGTGAGAATGATAGATCCGAAAACTTTTCTTTTATTGAGCGATTCAAATTCAGCTCGTATTGCTCCTTTTTAATGATCCCAATCATGTCTATTTTGACATTCCATGATAGATTTTGGTTCTGGATCATCATCATCATTCATGATGTCATATACAACATTATATGAAAATATCTCATCAAGATTTTTCATTTCATTTCGGTTCCATAATATTTTTGAATGTGCATAATTAATTGAAAATTTCCTATTGACATCATCAATCTCTTCTACAGAATGAGTATTGATTTGTAGTTCTTCTTGAACACTTTCTTTTACCTCATTATCAGCTGATTTTCTTTTTCGAGGATTTTTATCTTTGGAACCAATTGGTTTCCCACGTTTCTGGCGTGGCAAAGACTCAAGAGTGACATTATTTCCAGCTTTTGAAATTTCAATTCGAGCTGGAACATTTGCTGCTGGTATATATGATTTAGTCACTCTTTTTGTATTTGTAAATGCATCAGGCAATTTATTCGCAAGTTTTTGCATATGCATTATTTTTTGAACTTCGATCTCACATTCTTTTGTGCGAGGATCAAGATACATTAATTGAAGTTCACACCATGAAACATCATTTTCTTTATTTTTTATTTCTACCCCTAATCTAGGGAACAATGTTTCATTAAAGTGACAATCAACAAAACGTGCTGTAAAAACATCACCCGTCATAGGTTCAATATATCTTATGATTGAAGATGTTTCATATCCAACATATATTCCCATCCTTCTTTGAGGACCCATTTTAGTGCGTTGTGGTGGTGCGATAGGAATATAAACCGCACAACCAAATGTTCTAAGGTGGGAAATATTTGGCTGATGGCCAAAAGCAAGTTGCAAGGGAGAATATGTATGACTTGCATTTGGTCTAATGCGAATTAATGATGCAGCATGTAAAATTGCATGACCCTATACAGATACTGGGAGTTTTGTTCTCATTATCAATGGTCTAGCTATTAATTGCAATCGTTTGATTAGTGATTCGGCTAAACCATTTTGTGTATGCACATGGGCAACAGGATGTTCAACAACAATCCCAGTAGACATGCAAAAATCATTAAATGCTTGAGATGTAAACTCACCAGCATTATCCAATCTCACCCTTTTAATAGTGTAATTAGGGAAATGTGCTCTCAATTTAATAATTTGAGCAAGAAATTTTGCAAATGCCACATTTAGACTTGATAATAGACAAGCATGAGACCATCTACTATATGCGTCTATTAGGACCATGAAATATCTAAATGGTCCACATGGTGGATGAATTGGTCCACATATATCACCTTGAATTCTTTCAAGAAACATTGGTGATTCTTTTTCAACCTTAAGAGGTGATGGTCTTATTATCAATTTTCCAAGTGAGCATAATGTACATGGGATAAGTGCATCATGAAGGATCTTTTGATCCGTCAATGGATGTCCATGTGTATTTTGAATTATTCTTTTCATCATTGTTGATCCTGAGTGGCCTAATCTTTCATGCCATAGATTGATCATTACAGGATCACATGCCTTTTCATTAACTACCATGTGTGCTTCTGGTACATTTATATATGTATAATGTAAACCAGAACTAATTCTTGGTAGTTTTTCAATCAAATGCTTCTTGTCAGTGATACTTAAGTATTTATCATTTTCTGTAGTCACTGACTGATAATCATATCCATTTTGGTATATGTCAGAGAAGCTTAACAAATTTCTCTTTGACATGGGAGAAAATAAGGCATTTTTTTATCAGAAAATTTGTACCATTTGGTAACATGAATTTTGCCTTTCCCATTCCTTTTATTAAATCCGCAGGACCTGATATAGTATGTACCGTTCCTTCTGTTGCTTTAAAATTAGTGAAATATTTTTTAGATTTGAGTATAGTGTGTGTGGTACCACTGTCTGCAATACAAAGATCCCCACCATTTGACTGATTTTTCACTCCAGTAGTGTACATCATGAACTTCAAAATATGAGAAACAAATAATGAGTACATATTTTATCAATATATTACATTCAAAAATATGTTGTAAACGAAAGTACATAATAAGGAAAGATATAGTAAAGTAGATATGGTATAGATCGTAAATCTATATCCATTTATTTGATATGGACATATAATAGAAAATTTATTCATTAAAGTAGTCACTTGTTGGCTCAGTGATTTTTGTATCAAGGTCATCCACAAAGTTTGCCTCTTTTCCTTTTCCCTTTAGGGAATCTTGATATTGATTAACAGAATATTGATTTGTTCGACAGTTCTTAGACCAATGTCCAATTTTACTACATCGATAACAAGAATCTTCAATATTCTTTGAAGAGCTTCCTTCAACATTATGATTTGTGAGATTGTATGGTAGTTGAAATTTATAAGTTTGTGGATTATTATTTCTTTGTCCACGACCACGACCACCGTAAACATTACGACCACGACCACCACCACGACCATTACCATAAGGATGATTTCGAACATAGTTATGATTTTTATTATTGTTATGGTAATTTCCATGATGATGGTTTTGGCCAACATGACCACGACCTCGCCCACGTCCTCGCCCAGGTGTATTTCTTTTTTTATTATTATTATTATTATTGTTAATAGCATTAGCTTCAGGGAATGCTAGGGCACCCGTAGGAAGAGATTCTTGATTCTTCATCAGTAATTCTTTATTCACTTCTGCAACTAAGAGATAAGTTTGAAGTTTGGAAAAAGTTTTGTAATTCTGCAATCTTAAATTTTCTTGTATAGTTATGTTTGCAGAATGCATTGTGAAGAAAGTTTTCTCCATCATATCAGCATCACTTATTTCTTAACCACAGAATTGATGCTTTGAACGGATCTTGAACATGGTCGAGCTGTATTCACTTACCTTTTTAAAATCTTGGAACCTTAGATTTCTCCATTCTTCCCTCGCAGCTGGGAGTAATATTTCCTTTTGATTATCGAATCTACTCTTGATACTTTCCCATAAAACATGCGGATCTTTGATAGTGAGATACATATGTTTTAAGGTGATATCAATATGTTTGCGAATAAAAGCAATTGATTTTAATTTATCTTGATCAGAACAAGTATTGTTTTCTTTTAAAGTTTCTAGAATACCCAATGATCCAAGATTTATTTCTACATCCATGACCCATGATGTGTAGTTTGTTCCCGATACGTCTAGGGCATCAAACTCAAGTTTTGATAAGTTTGACATTTTCTATTTTCAGAACGATGAACAACATAAATTATAATCATAATCAATAAATTAGAATCATTTTAAATTCATAAGTAGCAAACAACAGAATTTTGGTATGATTACAAATAATAAAACCACAAGGGCATGATAGAATATAGGTTCACCCGGTGGTATATTAGCAACAATGATGATAGTTAATATGACCAATACAATAGGAAAAATCATCGTTGTGTGAATCATCTTTACAAAAACTTTTGAGAGTGGTAATCTGAGAAAATGAAGATTGATTTATGAAAATGTGAAAAATGGAGATGTTTATTTTATATTTGAAAAATATAGTCGTTGTAACGTCGTCAGTTGACGTTAACGACTGTTATGTACTCGTTATATTAATAATAATAATTTTAAAAAAAGAATTTTATTAGTATAAATATGATTACTATAAAATACATTTAGTATAAATACGTTTAGTATAAATACGAAGATTAAGAGAATAAACATATTATGCATAAATAATAAATTTAAGAATAAACGTTAGTATGCATGAAATAAATAATGATTAATTGCATAAGTAATCATAAATGTTAGATAATATAAATATAAATTTTAGTGAAGTTTGTGACAACCCGGAAATTTCTGACCAAATTTAAACTTTATCTTTATATTATTCCGACACGATAAGCAAAGTTTGTTAAGTTGAATCTCAAGAATTTTAAACTGTGTTCATACATTCATTTAACCTCGACCAAATTCCGACGATTCACGAACCATTATATAAATGGATAGTATTATATATATATATATATATATATATATATATATATATATATATATATATATATATATATATATATATATATATATATATATATATATATATATATATATATATATATATATATATATATATATATATATATATATATATATGTATATATATTATAACTTGAGAATGTTAACAAAGTATTAAACGTATAATACCTTACATAAACGTATTTGCTTCAATATATTATCGATGGAATTAGAGGATAATATCAAATGATTGAATTATCAGATACGTTGTGATATGATTAGGGGTCTCGGATGTGAGGTCCACATTGATTTGATAAATCTTTTCCTTTCAACTGTATTCAAAATAATTGGTAAAGTGATATGCAAGTAGGAACAAGGTGTTAAATAACGAAAGCTAGATAAAAGTTAGTGGAGAACTAAATTTCATAATATTTGATAGATTTATTTTCAAACGTACGAAAAACGTTTTTCAATTCAATAGAATTTGATTATTAAAATGTTTTTGTTCAAGTAACATAATTTGAATATATACAATATGATATTAATTATTAGAATTAAATATATAAATAACTTACAATATGTATTTAAAACGTGTTTATGAATATTGAATATATATATGATTTTTATATATAATTAATATTATATGTATATTGTAATATATATAAAATATATAAATGTTAAATATTCAAATATGTTATTATATAAAATAAATATTACATAATTAATGAAAGGTAAGGTTAATATATCGTACGTTAAAATATAAATGTTATATTAATATTATGATCATTACTATCATTATTATTATCAATAATAATATTAATATTAATATATGTATTATTAATATCATTATTTCTAATATATATATATATATATATATATATATATATATATATATATATATATATATATATATATGAAAATGGATATATATAAGTTGTTATATCATTATTATAATTAATATTATTATTATCATTAATAATATTAAAATTATTATAAGTAGTGTTATTATTAGCATTATTAATAATTTTATTGTTATCATTTAATTATGATTATTTATTATTACTATTTTTACTTAAAAATTATCATTATTACTTTTATCATTATTATTATTAGTATTATTATGATTAGAAATATTATTATTAGTTCTATTATTATTAGTGTTTTGAATATTTCTAATATTATTAATTGTATTATTATTAACATATTTATTATTAATATTAAATATAAATTATATATATAAAAATAAAAAATAAAAATAAAAATAAAAACAAATTATACGCGTATTATATCTGATATATATATCACACTATATCTGATTGAAATCAAATCAGATTTTTTGTATTTTCTTCTTCTTCCTGGTTACTCGTGAATATATGTCGATTCATGTCTTCTCTTATTAAATCGATTGGTTCATGTTTAGGAGATGAATTATTCGACTTTTATCATCAATCATTCAATTACACATCTTAATTCATCTACTGCAATTTCAAAAGAAAACCAAACAGTTCAATACCCTGTTCGTGTCATTTTCTTTGTCAAAACTCAAAAACGATTCAATCTTCAAAAACTATAAATGCAAGATTATTATGCATCATCTTGTCAAACTACCTGTAAATTTTGAGTCACCAATTCCTTCTATTGATCTTGAATTTTGAAGTCAAAATCTCGATTTAAAAAGTCAAACGGGTTGTTTTCTTGAGAAATTCAAATTCCAGTTGAGGTATTAGGATCAACTGATGATTAAGAAAGTTTATAAGAGTGATTTAATGTAACATCCTCAATCGGGCCTAGATGTAAGATTACTAAAGTGCCCTTAAGTTAGTATTGTGTTATTATATGCTTTTTTATTTATTTAATATTTAATATTAAATAATGGTGTGGTTAGGACCAGTTTGTGACAAGGGTCACAGAACAGGTTTGTTTATTTAATTTGGACTTCGTTTGGGTTGCCAAATGATGTACGAAAGATATCAGATAACTGGTAAATACTCGTGTGCTGCACAGTGTGGGATTTTAACCCACTATAGGTGACTAGTGCAGTCCATTTCTCTCACTTTCCAGATTCTTCCCAAAATCACCCCGTTCTTCATCTTCTCCAACTACCAAAACTCTAATCTTGAATCCTTGATCTTGAGCTCGAATCAATTACCTCTTTGTGTTCCTTGTGATTCACTGATTCTTTTAAGGTAAGAATTATAACATTTCGTGATTTAATCTTTGAGAAATTAGAGATTTTGTGTTAGTTTTTTATAAAATTGTAAATTGGGCCAAAATAGGTTGATTTGGTGTTGTTAGTGTCAAAACCTTGTGGGTTTATGTTTTAAAATGATCAGTGTATCAGATTTGGTAAGTTTTGAAGTTAAAAACGAGCTCTAGGTCGAGAATTGGTGAGTTTGGTGTGAAACCCGTCACTTTGGCAGCTGCTTCAATAGATGAACTACCCTCGACCGATGGTCGTTGACCCTCGACCGATGGTGTCTGACAATCGGCCGATGGACTAGACCCTCGACCGATGGTGGAAGTCCCTCGACCAACGGTTGTAATTTTAACGATCGGCCGATAGTGTGGTCGATCGGCCGATGGTGTAGTGACGATCGGCCGACCGTCTCTGACGATCGACCGATGGTCTTTGGCAGTGAAATATTTTACTAAGTGTCGAGTTTTAGCCGTTATGCTGCCCGTTTGTATTTTTATGATCTGATGTAAATTTTGAAAGTGCACAAGTGTTAAGCAGAAAAATTTTAGCGGACAGTTTTCTGACAAAATTTTCTGTATTGTGTTATTTGGTGTTTATTGAAATGTCCCGTTCTTATTGATTAAAAACGTTCCATATTAATTGATTTCGTTGCGAGGTTTTGACCTCTATATGTGACGTTTTTCAAAGACTGCATTCATTTTTAAAACAAACCATAACCTTTATTTCATAAATAAAGGTTTAAAAAGCTTTACGTAGATTATCAAGTAATGATAATCTAAAATATCATGTTTACACACGACCATTACATAATGGTTTACAGTACAAATATGTTACATCGAAATCAGTTTCTTGAATGCAGTTTTTACACAATATCATACAAACATGGACTCCAAATCTCGTCCTTATTTTAGTATGCAACAGCGGAAGCTCTTAATATTCACCTGAGAATAAACATGCTTTAAACGTCAACAAAAATGTTGGTGAGTTATAGGTTTAACCTATATATATCAAATCGTAACAATAGACCACAAGATTTCATATTTCAATACACATCCCATACATAGAGATAAAAATCATTCATATGGTGAACACCTGGTAACCGACATTAACAAGATGCATATATAAGAATATCCCCATCATTCCGGGACACCCTTCGGATATGATATAAATTTCGAAGTACTAAAGCATCCGGTACTTTGGATGGGGCTTGTTGGGCCCAATAGATCTATCTTTAGGATTCGCGTCAATTAGGGTGTCTGTTCCCTAATTCTTAGATTACCAGACTTAATAAAAAGGGGCATATTCAATTTCGATAATTCAACCATAGAATGTAGTTTCACGTACTTGTGTCTATTTTGTAAATCATTTATAAAACCTGCATGTATTCTCATCCCAAAAATATTAGATTTTAAAAGTGGGACTATAACTCACTTTCACAGATTTTTACTTCGTCGAGAAGTAAGACTTGGCCACTGTTGATTCACGAACCTATAACAATATATACATATATATTAAAGTATGTTCAAAATATATTTACAACACTTTTAATATATTTTGATGTTTTAAGTTTATTAAGTCAGCTGTCCTCGTTAGTAACCTACAACTAGTTGTCCACAGTTAGATGTACAGAAATAAATCGATAAATATTATCTTGAATCAATCCACGACCCAGTGTATACGTATCTCAGTATTGATCACAACTCAAACTATATATATTTTGGAATCAACCTCAACCCTGTATAGCTAACTCCAACATTCACATATAGAGTGTCTATGGTTGTTTCGAAATATATATAGATGTGTCGACATGATAGGTCGAAACATTGTATACGTGTCTATGGTATCTCAAGATTACATAATATACAATACAAGTTGATTAAGTTATGGTTGGAATAGATTTGTTACCAATTTTCACGTAGCTAAAATGAGAAAAATTATCCAATCTTGTTTTACCCATAACTTCTTCATTTTAAATCCGTTTTGAGTGAATCAAATTGCTATGGTTTCATATTGAACTCTATTTTATGAATATAAACAGAAAAAGTATAGGTTTATAGTCGGAAAAATAAGTTACAAGTCGTTTTTGTAAAGGTAGTCATTTCAGTCGAAAGAACGACGTCTAGATGACCATTTTAGAAAACATACTTCCACTTTGAGTTTAACCATAATTTTTGGATATAGTTTCATGTTCATAATAAAAATCATTTTCTCCGAATAACAACTTTTAAATCAAAGTTTATCATAGTTTTTAATTAACTAACCCAAAACAGCCCGCGGTGTTACTACGACGGCGTAAATCCGGTTTTACGGTGTTTTTCGTGTTTCCAGGTTTTAAATCATTAAGTTAGCATATCATATAGATATAGAACATGTGTTTAGTTAATTTTAAAAGTCAAGTTAGAAGGATTAACTTTTGTTTGCGAACAAGTTTAGAATTAACTAAACTATGTTCTAGTGATTACGAGTTTAAACCTTCGAATAAGATAGTTTTATATATATGAGTCGAATGATGTTATGAACATCATTACTACCTCAAGTTTAGTAGGTAAACCTACTGGAAGTGACAAGAAATGATCTAGCTTCAAAGGATCTTGGATGGCTTGAAAGTTCTTGAAGTAGGATCATGACACAAAAACAAGTTCAAGTAAGATTTTTACTCGAATTAAGATAGTTTATAGTTATAGAAATTGAATCAAAGTTTGAATATGAATATTACCTTGAATAAGAAAGATAACCTACTGTATATAACAAAGGTTTCTTGATCTTAGATGATTACTTGGAATGGATTAGAAAGCTTGGAAGTAAATTAGTAAACTTGAAGGGATTTTTGAAGTGTTCTTGAAGTGTTCTTCCTATGATGATTATAGCTTGATTCTTGAAGTGATTTTTGATGAAGATGATGATTAACTACTGGAAAAATACGTTCATAATAGTGTATGTGTGTTGAGAGAGAATTAGAAAGAAAATTGGAAGTGAAATGGAGTGAATGATGAGTGGTAATTGGAGAGTGGTGAGTGGGGTTAAAAGGAGTTCTAGTTAGTTGACTAGCTCATGGTAGAAGTTAAAATTGATTATTCATACATGACATAATCAAGAGTGGAATCCCATGCTATTTCCTATTGGTATATACCCATAGTAAGTACGTTTTGAAGCTGTGTATAATACGGGTAAGAATACGACTAGAATTCTTGATGAAAGAAAAGAATGGGAAAGTAACTGTAACCATTTTCGTTAAGTATGAGTGTTTTAATATATGTCTTGAAGTATTCCAAAAGTATTTTAATACATCTAAATACACTACATGTATATACATTTTAACTGAGTCGTTAAGTCATCGTTAGTCGTTACATGTAAGTGTTGTTTTGAAACCTTTAAGTTAACGATCTCAATTAATGTTGTTAACCCATTGTTTATTATATCTAATGAGATGTTAAATTATTATATTATCATGATATTATGATATATTAATATATCTTAATATGATATATATACATTTAAATGTCGTTACAACGATAATCGTTACATATATGTCTCGTTTCGAAATCCTTAAGTTAGTAGTCTTTTTTATATGTATATAACTCATTGTTAATATACTTATGGAGATACTTACTTATCATAATCTCGTGTTAACCATATGTATATCCATATATATATCGTCATGTCGTTTTTACAAGTTTTAACGTTCGTGAATCGCCGGTCAACTTGGGTGGTCAATTGTCTATATGAAACATATTTCAATTAATCAAGTCTTAACAAGTTTGATTTCTTAACATGTTGGAAACATTTAATCATGTAAATATCAATCTCAATTAATATATATAAACATGGAAAAGTTCGGGTCACTACATTTATGGACATAAACTAACTCGTGTATATGTATTTCTCAGGAGAAAAGGAGAAAGAGAAGGTTCAGTGATTAGATAGCTGAACACCTTCTCGTTTGCTGGTAATCGGTGAGTGAGACTAACTGGAGAATATAGTATATAGAAGCATGTTATATTATGATTGCCATGCTTGTTAGATATACTTATTGTTGTGGTTAGTTAGTTCTTGTGATGACTGCATGTTAGTTGATGCTTGTCTGCTGGAGCCCGGTGCGTCCCTATTGTGTGGTAGCCTCGGTAGGAGAGATCAACCTGCGGGTTGGGATCCTCTGTGGTAGCCTAGATAGCCGTGGTGTATATATATGTGAATGACACATCCGTCGCGTGTGGATTATGTATATACATACGGTGGTGGAGGAACTTCTGGTAATCCCCAGTCCGATCAGCTGGTGGTTAATGGTTTGGCCGAGCCGCCAGAGTCTCTGTAGACGACACTTGGGTGATGTTTATGTGTTAGACTATTGTGACATGATTAGTATAACACTTGTGTATGCTATGGCCTGTAGTTAGTCGTACTCACTTAGCTTCGTGCTAATTCCCCTCCATCTCCTCCCTGCAGGTTGTTAGCTTTTGTAGATAGTGCTTTTGGGAGAAGACGGGCATGATGATGTTATGTTTGACAGGAGTCAACTCTGATGTGATCTTTTATAGTTTAAACTGTGATCTTTTGTAAACTGATTGTAACTACATCTTTTTCGTATAAACAAGTATTTTGTAATGACACGTGACACTGGTTGTATTAACAATAGTTAATGTTTATTATGTAATTAATAAATAAATGCTTCCGCCACGTAAAAAAAAAATAGGGGTGTCACATTTAAAACCTGTTTTATGTTGTAAATATAGTCTAAAAACGTCTAGAGTTCAAAAATCAAAGTTTGGGTTATATGTGTTCTTCGCGTAATGTTTTATGTAAATAAAAATCTTTTTCTTGTCTGTTAATAAAAATTAATCGTTACTGGTTAATTCCATTTCAATTAAAGAATCAGAATTTTGTAATTAATTAGTTGTTGCAAGTGATCTTGTTGTGATTGAATTCGATTCTGTGAAGAAGAAGTGAGATAGAAACAATAAGTAATACGGCTTATATATATTTTAGTGGGTATAAATCCAGAAAAGCTAGACAGAAGGAACGGTTTAGGGATGGTTCGGGTTAACGAGTGGTCGTGGGTTTGAGCCCGGGCTATGGCAATTATATTTTTGGAGCTTATTCTTGAGGTAGTTATGTTATTATTATTATTATTATTACTTTCATTATTATTATTATTATTATTATTATTATTATTATTATTATTATTATTATTATTATTATTATTATTATTATTATTATTATTATTATTATTATTATTATTATTATTATTATTATTATTATTATTAAGATTGATTGTTAATCTTTTCATTATTAAGATTATTATGATTAAGATTGGGATTATAAAAAGATGAATACAATTTTAAGGATATTAGTATTAAATTTATAAGATGAAAGTATTATGGTATAATATTAAGATTACCATATAATAAGAAGATTATGATATAAAAGATGGTTATGATTATAAAGGTTGACAAAAGGATATTCATTGTAATAATTAATCGTCAAATTTAAGACTGTACATGAGAACTCTTAAAATAAATATAAACGTGTAATACGAATAAAAATGATGTAAGAACAACGATAAAAATAATATAAGACGATGAAGGTGATTAATGGTAAAATTATTATTATTTTTATATTATTATTATTATTATTATTATTATTATTATTATTATTATTATTATTATTATTATTATTATTATTATTATTATTATTATTATTATTATTATTATTATTATTATTAGTATTAGTATTATTTTCATTGATATTATTTTTATCATTATTATTAGTACTATCATTATTAACATATATTATTAATATTATTATTATAAGTATTATCACTACTTTATTATCGTTATTATCATTAGTAGTAAAATTATTATTATTATAGTTATTATTATTATCGGTAGCATTACTAAATCTAGTTATTAATAGCATTATCATAAAAAGATACAACTTGTTATTTATTATTATTGATAATATTTTACCAAATAAATAGCTATATAAAAATATATTTAATATATATCACATAACTATATTAATATTTTTATAATAAATACTAATTATTTATCTAAGGTATATAAAATAAATATAGTTAATTAAGTTATTAATGAAACATACAAGTTACTAAAATAACAATTAATAATAATACATAATTTTGTTCGATTACGATTATATGTTTTAATATATATAATTGATATAGGTTCGTGAATCCGAGGCCAACCCTGCATTGTTCAGTTTCGTCGTATGCATATTTTGCCACAAAATATCGTATAGTGAGTTATCATTTGCTCTCTTTTTAAATGCCTTTGCAATATATATTTTTGGGACTGAGAATACATGCGCTGTTTTTACAACTGTTTGACGAAATAGACACAAGTACTTAAAACTATATTCTATGGCTGGATCATTATACCGGATATCTTTAATGACCCGTCCTAATCCATCTGGACGAATACATTACATTTGGTTACATCGCGAGGTACTTGACCTCTATATGATACATTTTACAAACATTGCATTCGTTTTTAAAAGACAAACTTTCATTACATCGAAAGTTGACGGCATGCGTACCATTTCATAATATATCCAACTATAATTGACTTAATAATAATCTTGATGAACTCAACGACTCGAATGCAACGTCTTTTGAAATATGTCATGAATGACTCCAAGTAATATCTCTAATATGAGCAAATGCACAGCGGAAGATTTCTTTTATACCTGAGAATAAACATGCTTTCAAGTGTCAACCAAAAGGTTGGTGAGTTCATTAGTTTATCATAATAATCATTTTCATAATTTTAATAGACCACAAGCTTTCATTTATTTAATAATCATACACTCGCAAGTGTTTAAAATTCATTCATATGGATTGAACACCTGCTAACCGACATTAACAAAATGCATCTAGAATATCCCCAAACATATAAACATCGAAGTACTAAAGCAGTTCAAATTCTCTGACTGGGGCGTGTCAAAGCCCATAGATCTATCTTTAGGATTCGCGTAAATTGGTGGCAATTATAATAAACACCAATTCTTAGGCTACCAAGTTCAACAAGGGCGATATCCGGTATAACAATTCAACCATAGAATGTAGTTTCGATTACTTGTGTCTATTTCGTCAAACATTTATAAAAGTGTATGTATTCTCAGTCCCAAAAATATATATTGCAAAAACATTTAAAAATGGAGCAAATGAAACTCACAATACTGTATTTTGTAGTAAAAATACATATGACGGCATTGAACAACTGAACAATACAGGGTTGACCTAGGATTCACGAACCTATATCATTTGTGTACTTATTAATATACATAATTGTAATCGAACAAATTTATATGTTATTATTATTAATAATATACTTGTTATATTATGTTATATAGATAAACTTTATATATTTAATTCATACTTTGTATATAATTAATACTTATCATATTAAATTTTAATATAGTTTAATTGATAACAAAATATAGTATTAAGTAATATTAATATAATGGTAATGTGTTTTTATATATATTTTTATTTGTAATTATAACAGTAATAATATTAGTGATAATAATAATTATAATAATAATAATAATAATAATAATAATAATAATAATAATAATAATAATAATAATAATCCGTTTTATTCTTACATATAAATTTCATAATAACATTGATATTCATATTTGTAATTTTCATATTTATAATCTTACCAACATTTTTAAAACTTTTATTTTCATAATCATAATAGTTTTTACAATAATGATATTGATAGTAATAATAATATAGTTGAGATAATATTAATAATAGTAAAAGTTATAATAATGATAGTAATAATAATATTACTTATAGTAGCAATAATAATAATAATACTAATAATAATAATGATGTTGTTAAAGATACAATAATAATAACAATATACATGCTTATATATTAATACTAACAACAATCTTCATAATAATAATAATTTTAATCATAATTATAATCATAATAATGATAATAATACTTATTCTAATAATAATAAAATGGTAAAATCATATTTTTAATGACGTTAATATTTTTAATATTAATTATAATTGTAATTATAATCATAATAATAATAATGATTCATATTTAATATTTATCTTAGCATTAATAATAATAATCATTGTAATACTTGTAATAATCATACTAACTTATAATAACAATACTAATAACAATGATAATAATAATATTTAATAATAATAATAATAACATAATAGTAAAAGTATTTGAAGGACTACCTTAATGAAATAAGCCTAAAAAAAAAATAAACGCCCCTGCCGGGTCTCGAACTTCAGACCTCTCGATACCCCGACACCCCTCTAACCATCTCGCTGCCTATGCTTTTCAATTTTATCTCCTCCCTAATTTTATTTAACCCGTATTACTGTGTCCTCCTTCTTCTTCCCTTAATCCATTCGACCAGAGGTAAACCCAAATTTAGAAAATTTATTGTTTCAGCTATTAGACTTTCAAACGAAACAGAAAAAACATAGTTTGAGAGAAGTGGCACTCACAGAAGGAAGAAAAAAAATATCTAAGTTGCTGTATAGAAAAAATAATAATAACCCGTTATTAACTCATATTGCAATTTCAATTTTCAATTGTTTTTAGACCCTAGTTCCTTCATGAAAAAGATTGCAAATCTTCCATATAAACTGTATGAATCGTCAATTTAATTCAAAACACTAAAACAAGATCGAATTTTGCCATGAACACTTCGTTTGACTTTTTAAAAATAAAACTTTGACTCTGAAATTGAAACACGATCGAAGAATTCAAGACCTGAGACTCTCCAGTTAGTTTAAGTAGAATAATTCCAATATAATGGCATTTTTAGATTTTAAAATCTGTTTAGAAATCGCGTTCTTTGAAAAATCACCCAAGAACAGGGCCTCCGACATTTTTTTTAAAATTGCAAATTTAAATTCTCTGTTTTCTTTCTTTCGACTTGGATTAACAGAATTTTATATAGAAGTAAGAGATATTACTACAGCTATATAGATCCAATTATCGATTGCTTTGTAGTTGGAATTAATCGACACCAAATATTCGTTCAGTACAAGATAAAAATAAAAAAAATAAAAAGTGAAGTCCACTACTAACGGATTTTGTTTGTGTTATAGATAATTGGATTGAGTTGAAAAGTGCAGCAGATAGATTACACAGCTTGGATAGCGATTTAAAACAGAATTACGTATTTTTCATATGTATATTTACGTATATACCATATTTATATATATATATATATAATATTTATATATGTATATGTATTTAGATATATAATTCTGTATTCTGTATATGTATATATATCTGTATTTATATATGTGATGACCCGGAAATTTCTGATCAAATTTAAACTTAATCTTTGTATAATTAACATTTTCGACACGATAAGCAATGTCTGTTATATTGATTCTCAAAATTTTTTGAACTAATGTTATATATTCAGTTAACCTTTGACTATTGACTAACGATTCATGAACATCTATTTGAAAATATATATATATATATATATATATATATATATATATATATATATATATATATATATATATATATATAAATTGGAATATTCATAAATAACTTGCAATGTGTATTTAAAAACTGATTTATGTATATTAAAAAGATATATACATATATATAATTTCAAGTTATTTAGTAAACGATAGTAACATTCGTTTGTTGATTCGATTGATATTTAGGTAAGTTAACTAAAGCGTTTAAGATGAACCAGTAAAACACTAATTTGCTACAGTATTTTCAAATTGCTACAGTACCCAAAATGCTATAGTGTTTTCGAAAATCACTATTTGCTACTGTGAAATTGACTTTGCTACAGTGAATTGCTACAGTAAAACACTATTTCAAAATGAAAATGTATGTATTATATGTTAACAAATAGCGAGACGATGATTTATAGAAGTAAATGACCAAAACACTCAAATGTATAAGTTATACCTCGAGTGGTATAGTTTATGGATGATTTAAGACTATATTTTGACAAAGGTACGATTCACGAAACGTAAAGTACAAGTTTTCTCAGTATACGATAGGACGTTCGAAAAACCAGAACGGGATATAAGTCAAGTGATGACGTACGACTTATCGGAATAAAAATTACAAGTCAACTATGCACGTGAATTTAATATAATATATAATTAATTATATAAATTATATATTATAAATATAATATAAATAAATATGTCGACAAGAGTCATGACAAAATCATATGTGAGCTGGAAAAGCTTCCCATGCGATCGCATGGGAATTACACTGTCCAGCCATGCGATCGCATGGCAACCCTGGACAGGCCACATCTATAAAAGCCGATCATTTCTGGTTCTGAATTCATTTAAATTACTCTGTAAGTATTTATTTTATATTATTATTATTATTATTATTATTATTATTATTATTATTATTATTATTATTATTATTATTATTATTATTATTATTAATCTTATTATTAATCTTATTATTATTATTATTATTATTATTATTATTATTATTATTATTATTATTATTATTATTATTATTATTATTATTATTATTCCTAATATTATTAGTAATATTAATGTTATTAGTAATATTATACATAAAATACTACGACGAGGTCTTGAGCGTATCACTTTCAAAATGGTTTTCAAGCGGGATAAAGCTAAGGAAATTATGGGTTATTGCCAAGGAGGTTATGGGTAATGTTCGGGGGTATATTTGTGAATCAAACCTAGTGTTTATCATCTCCGTTACTTCTACGTACTATCCTACAATATTGATACGTAAGCACTCATATTTTATCTTTTATATATTAATTGTGTATCCATGTCTAGTGCTCGAGTATATATATTTATACATACGTGTATGCTAAATTTCATCGTTAAATAGTTTATAATAGATCACGAATTAAATACATATATTACTGGTAAAAGGTATATGATATACATGTTTTTGGAAAGCTGGTGAAAAATCAATAACTTTTCATTTAGATATCGAATAGTTTCGATAAACGGATTAAAAGATATGATCAACTGAATTATAATTGACGTTAATTGGAATTGCTTTTGAATCTGCAATTAATATTTAAACAACTTGGTTGTAAGATTGATAAATTGAATTTTTGAGTATTACCAACCGTGTAAATGAATCCTTATATAAGATATGTAACGACCCTGGAATTTCCAACATTTATTTATTAAT
This sequence comes from Rutidosis leptorrhynchoides, assembly GCF_046630445.1. Taxonomy (NCBI): domain Eukaryota; kingdom Viridiplantae; phylum Streptophyta; class Magnoliopsida; order Asterales; family Asteraceae; genus Rutidosis; species Rutidosis leptorrhynchoides. Next base: position 651,883,094 of record NC_092334.1, on the reverse strand, counting down.
AATTACTATTATTAATACGTGTGATTAAACGAATGTACGTTATTACATTTACATGTTGCCATGATTGCCCGAACTTGACTTTAATGGCCCGAAACGTCTTTGTGACACACGGAACTTTCACGAATAATATTTTTAGATATTATTTACATTCATGATTAAATTTATTAATCATTTTAATTAATTAAGGCTATTAGTTAGTTACTTAGGCTTTAATTGGTTTAACTTGTGATTTATTTGAACTTGGGCTTTGTTAGTGTAATGGACTCATGTTATTGGACTTCCAAGCCCACCCTACATTATTAATGGACTTAGTTAGCCCATGTCCTACACTTGTAAGTATCAATTAGATGGAGACTACTTAGTTTAATACTTGAAGGAATCTAGTTGCACACCTTCCCCATGCATGCACCCTTAATATCCACACTTTTAAGCTTTAGCATCTAAGTAACCATTGAACACTTCTCCCTCCCCCCAAAAATCTGCTGCAGCCGTGATTTGGTGTGAGCTCAAGAGGGATTCAAATCTTTTTTTTGACTACTTCATTCACTAGTTTCATTTACACTTCACACACACATTACTTGCATCTTATTTTCTCTCTTTACTTTCTCTCTTTTCTCTTCATACTTGTAAGTATTATGAAGTTCTTTTCTCTTCTTCTTTTCTTTACAAAACCAAACCTAAAGCACTCTTAATCATCATCATCATTTGTTGTTGTTTGATTCTTGTCTTGTTAGTTACTTATTAGTTGTTATTAATTACTTACTTTGTAATTACTTGTTACTTAATTACTAGCTTTCAAGAATCAAACTTACTAGTTTGATTCTTCATAATATCTTGTATTTTCAAGAACATACAAGAACAAACTACCTAGTTATGTTCTACATACATTATGTCAAAAGATTTAAAGTTCTTGTGTTGTAACTTATACTTGAAGTACATGAAGTGAACTTAATGTTTACTTTCTAAATCTTTAAAGTATGAAACTCATGAACTTATTTACTTGATTATTTAGTTTTACTTGCACTTTAATTTTATGATTTTGGTTGTTGTTGGTCAAGTACTACAAGTTAGTCTTGATCTCATATCTCTTGGAACTTAAAGTTAACTTAAAAGTTCAAGAACATATAAATGAGTTTCCTTTAAAAATAACTTTGTATACTTATGCTTGATCTAGACTTTTGGGTCTTGGATCTTCAAGATCTAACTAAAGAACTATGTTCTACATCTTAAGATCTTGATTAGTTAGTTTACTTTCAAGTTTGTAACTTGTTATTGGCTTTAAAGTTCATGTAGGTGTTAGATCTAAGACTTTGATGTAACTTTGGTTCATCAAACTTCATACAACTCTTAAGTGAGTTGTGCTTCATGTCTTAGACTTGCACTAGGGTTATGATGGTCAAGACTTGGTTAAGATGATGTAGATACATCAATGAGTTGTACACTTGAAGCTATATGTGTGATGACCCGGGAATTTCCGACCAAATTTAAACTGAATCTTTATATGATTTCGACACGATAAGCAAAAACTGTAGTGTTGATATTTCAAAAACTTTGAACTGTGTTCATGTAATCAAGTACCCTTCGACTATTCCCGATGATTCACGAACCATTATGTGTAAATAAATATATAAATAAATATATATATATATATATATATATATATATATATATATATATATATATATATATATATATATATATATATATATATATATTATTAATTATTATAAATTAAAATATTATATGGGTTAATTAATTATGTAAATAAAATAATATATGATATTAAAATAAATCTATATATATATATATATATATATATATATATATATATATATATATATATATAAGGTATATTGAATGTATATTTATATGGTTCCGAATTTATTTAGTAAACGATAATAGCACTCGTTTGTCAGTCGATCGATATTAAGCAAGTTAAATACAAACTTATATAATTCTAAAATAAACGGTGATCCGAAAATGAGTTCTATAAATTTTAGGCTTACTAAAAAATGTATTTAGGACCTAGTAATTAAATTTTAACACTTTTTATATTTTAACCAGAATTGAGGGGGACAGTTAATGTAATTTTATTTAGTAATTAATAATCAAATTTTATACCATAATGACCAAAACAAACAAATGGACTTAATTTAAAAATTGAGGATTTTTCAGAAAACTTTTATATGTTAACTGTTTAGCAATGGACACGAAATATTACCTCGTGCAATAGTGTTGGTAGATATTTTAAAAGTGTCGGTAGAATAATTTAAAACTGAGGCTGCTAAGAATTAATATTACACGTTTAAATTAGAAAAGTTAATTATATTATATTTAATTTAATACTGTGTTACTTTCCGTTATATGTTTCATTCACCAGTGAACTTACTATCTATCCTATCTATTTTATTTTCCTATCTACCTAATACATATACATGATAAATATGTTGAGATTTAAAACAACAAAACACACCACCCTTTATGTATATTATGTGTTTCGATTCATGTACGAGAGACACCTTCTTAAGCTAAAATTACTACCACCATGATCACCTTATTCGGCAACCCCAAATAGCCATCATCGAGTCTCCATGAACAACTACTACAACACCTTCTACCTCCATCAACTTTGATCATCACCATCCATTATCATCTTATCACCATCATACGAAACCACATTTAAACCTTCACCACTCTCGCCACTATTTTTACTACCGCTAACAAGTTTTCTATTTTGGATCGATCAAACATAAATCCACTTATTAATCGTGTTTCTTGGTTCGTCCCATCACCCACACAACCACACCCGTCACTATTTGAATATCAAAACCACAAACCATAATCAAGTTGCAATATTTATGCTCCTGTTTCTAATCGATTATAATCTCAACACCTTCACCAACACCACAATATCTTTCTTGTTGTGTTCAAATCACGATCAAACTGACACCACTAACACCACCTTTAGTTGATTGTGAATCACCACTGTGAACACCACAAATCCACCACGACAACCATCTTCTCCATTAAATCTTTACCTCATCTCCATCTCTCTCTCTTCTTCATCTACCTCCCTATCCTTCTTCCTCCTCGTTTTTCTTTTTGTGAACAATCAACCATCACCCTACAACCACCATTGTCGCGACTATTTTTTGTTTCAATTGAACAGGATCACAACAAGTCACCCCAAGCTGCCATATTCTTCTTTTTATGTTTGACTGCTGTTATATCCTCTGCTTATATTCGTTTCGAACTCGACATATCCCAAAAATCCAAAAACATTCGGTTACTATATATTCTTGCAGGTTGGATCAATAAAATAAACAAATGTTAATATGTGTTTCATTAGTGGCCGACAATTGTGATATAAATAACACCACTTGTTTTTCTTTTTATAAAAAAAAAAAAAGAAGCCGATGTCACTAAAATTATTGATGGCCACCACGTTTTCTTCGCTCTTTTTTTTTTCTTCCTGTTTTTGAATCTAGCTTGGGCCGTTTAAATGGGTTTATCAAATTAGGCTTGTGACTTTGGACTATGAATTGGTTTTCTCAGTTTGGGCTGTGAGTGTTTATTTTGTTTCTTGGGCCGAGAAGTTAAATGAAAAGATGGTGGTTGTAATGTTTAACTCTATAAGCGATGAAGATAAAAAAAAAAAATTATGATCTTATGGTGATGATACATAAGATTTGATGACTCTGTAATTATGATATGGAGATTAAAAAAAAAAAAAAAAGGGGTGATGCATTCAAAAATAATGTTGAGTTTAATGATAAACGGTTCATATATGTTATATATTTTTACACGCGAGATAATTCAAGAAACAAATGATCGGTTCAACAGTTAAGGAGTGGTGTTGGTTAGTGGGAGGTCGCGGGTTCGAGCCTCGTTAGGAGCAATTCTTGTTACACAAGCTTTAAAGGGTATACACAACTATTTTTTTTATTATTGTTATTAATTATTATGATTATTATTATTATTATGATTTTTACTTCTATTATTATCTATTATTGTTATTGTTATTGTTATTAATATTAGTAATATACTTTTATTATTGTATTATATTTATTAAGTGTTTGTAGTAATATTAAAGAAAGTAGTATTATTAGTATTTATATAAGTATTAGTTATATAAATTGTATAAGTTAAATATAAATTTATCTATATAACGTATAAAATAACAAGTATATTATTATTAATAATATAAACTGGTTCGATTAACATTTGGTATATTAATATATATACAAATGATATAGGTTCGTGAATCCGAGGTCAACCCTGCATTGTTCAGTTTTGTTATATGTATTTTTACTACAAAATACAGTATGGTGAGTTTCATTTGCTCCCTTTTTAAATTCTTTTACAATATATATTTTTGGGACTGAGAATACATGCACTGCTTTATAAATGTTTGACGAAATAGACACAAGTACTTAAAACTACATTCTATGGCTGGATTATTAAACCGAATATGCCCCTTTTTAGTCTGGTAATCTAAGAATTAGGGAACAGACACCCTAATTGACGCGAATCCTAAAGATAGATCTATCGGGCCCAACAAGCCCCATCCAAAGTACCGGATGCTTTAGTACTTTGAAATTTATATCATGTCCGAAGGAGGATCCCGGAATGATGGGGATATTCTTATATGCATCTTGTTAATGTCGGTTACCAGGTGTTCAATCCATATGAATGATATTTTGTCTCTATGCATGGGACGTATATTTATGAGAACTGAAAAAATGAAAATCTTGTGGTGTATTAAAATGATGAAATGATTATTTATGTTAAACTAATGAACTCACCAACCTTTTGGTTGACACTTTAAAGCATGTTTATTCTCAGGTATGAAAGAAACATTCCGCTGTGCATTTGCTCATTTTAAAGACAGTTTTTTTTGGAGTCGATCATCGCAATGGAACCAGTTGTTGGTGACTTCGTCCAGATGGATTAGGACGGGTTCTTTCAGTTGGTATCAGAGCGGTGGTCTTAGAGAATCAGGTCTTGCATTAGTGTGTCTAACTGATAGTTGTTTAGATGCATTAGTGAGTCTGGACTTCGACCGTGTCTGCATGTCAAAAGTTTTGCTTATCATTTCGTGTCGAAAATTACCTGCTTATCATCCTTAGAGAATCACTTGCTTACCATCCTTAGTCTAGACACATCTTATTGCATTGACTGCATGATTAGTGTATAGACAAAATTCATATCTTAGCATATCTGCTAATTCATATCTTAGCGTATCTGTTATTATAAATTTTGCCTGTCATTTTCTGTAGATTCCTCCGTAACTTATGGGATTTTAGTATTATATATGCATATGTAAATTATGTATTGCAGGGTACTAATCTACATCCTATAATCTATTTTTTTTATCGAAAATCCTTCATCTGATCGTGCGAGATGAATCCCTCAACCAGTTCAAGTCCCTCAGATTTCGATAGCTATTCCGATAGTTATTCCGACAGCTATTCCGACATGGATATTCACCTAAGCTCCGGAAGCAACATCACCAGAATGAATTAACCAACCAGCTATCCCCAGTTCATCTGATGGGTTCGTAGTCTACTTAATCATTGGAGACAAGAAGAAGGTGATCCTTTCCGTCAACCGAATTCACCTCTTGACGAAGAACCTGAAACATTTACCGGCGAACCTATTCGAAACACCATTTTCAGCCTCATTTCCAGAGTATCTCGAAACGATTATATTCTATCCACAATTCTAAACCTTATTCATCCACTCGTTCTGACCGACAATCATCCCGGAACCATAGAAGAAGTCAACGAGCTTCGCGCTCGAGTAATCAATTTGGAAAATGTAGTGCAAAATGTACCAGCTTCGGCAACATCATCGACACCAACAGTACCATCAGTAACAGCACCAGTACCATCAACAATTCATGCCTCAACATCTCATTCTGTACCTCGAGTATAATCATCATTCTACGTATCGTTCTACATCGATTATCTTCGTTCTTCATGACGATTAAGTAATCTCTAAATGTTTTAGAGATTATGTATTCTAGTTCTAACGGTAAACCAAATGAGTTTAATATCATATTAACTCAATGAATCCATGATTACATCTGAAGAAAATATATATGTATATATGTTTTCATAAAGATTGTAATTAAAAATTATTTCGTACAAAGTGTTAATTGTGAAAATATTTTAACGGGTAGGTAATACCCGAGGAATATTTAGATTTCACATTAATAAGTTACATTGTACATTCTTCGAAGCTGATTCAACAGTCGTTTACTATCCTACTTACATCCACCGATATACAAATCCGTTCACCACAGAATAACCATATTCATCCAATTTCATATTTGGATTTTCATTTATCAGAATTCAACAAGTGGCATAATGAAGAAAACATTCGACAAAATAAAATTTGTTAGAAACAAACAAACTAACTACGAGGAATTTTGTTAAGAATCCACGCTAATTGTTCCTAGCTAACTGATTACATTTTATTTATCGCAGTTTATTTATCGCAATTTAATTATCGCAATTTTATTTATCGTCATTTAAATTTCTGTTATTTACTTTACGCATTTAATTTATAGTCATTTAAATTATGTTATTTATTTTACGTACTTTAAATATCGGGACACGTATACAAGGTTTTGACATATCATATCGACGCATCTATATATATTATTTGGAATCACCATAGACACTCTATATGCAGTAATGATCGAGTTCTCTATACAGGGTTGAGGTTGATTCTTAAATAATATATATAATTTGAGTTGTGATCGAGTCTGAGACCTGTACACGGGTCACGATATGTAGTAATTAATTCGAATATTATGTATTAAATTATTGAACTGCTAACTATAGACTATCAACTAAGAACTATCAACATTGGACAATTAAAAATGAATTAAAATATTGTTTATAACATATGAGACTAAACAATTCTTCAAGTTGCCACTTGATTTCATCTTAAACCTCATTTGTATCTTGACAATTCCAATCTGCATTCAAACCTTTCATGATTCTTAAAAACACTTCAATCGAGAGGATGAACCAACAGCACTTCATCTACGGAGGGAAAGATTTATGCATTTAGTTATGCACCTGAGAAACTCTCGGCAACTGAGTAAAAGTTTAACACGTAGCCGCGTCAGATCCTTTGGTATTTATTAGCAAAAATAACCTTGCGATCCCTTTTCAAAGTAGCAAATTTTGTCACAGCTTCAGCAAATCAACTTCGACTTTTCGTTCGAAACAACCTTATTATCACCTTAATTATTATGTATGTTCTTTTATTGTTACCGGGGAACCTTCCATATTTTACCATATTACTAGCAGACGTACAAGCAACCTCGTTGCTTCTTGGTTTAAATCTCTTCGATAAATCATTATATTTCTTCATTGAAACCCTATCATATACTCATCCGCATCTTGTAACGAGAACTGCCATAACCATTACCGGGAATCAGCAATCAGTACTTTGAAAACTCACAGCATATCTACATCAACGGTTATATATATGACATTTATCTCTTAGAATTATGATCTCTCATTCTGAAAAGCACTCAGTCACAAATCAATACTCTGAATGTTGAAAAAACTGAATGAAGCAGCAGAAACTGTAGGCAACCGTAAATGACCTTAGTCGCTGGAAGTTTGATGATAAAGAATAATATGTTGGAAAAGCTTAGAAACGTTGGAACTGGAAAACGGATTGAGCTAACCACGAAGGGGACCAAGGACAAATACAAGGACCATACCCTATATTCAAAGAATCCAGATAATTCTGGATCCGTTGAAATCTTTAGAGAATATCTTGCTCCGAAGTCATGTTAAAATCTTGCGGAAAATCTTTCTCCATCAACCATCGAACTTAGAAATTCCAAAATATCATCATCAATATCTTCGATATTTCTGAGGATATATTCATAAATATTCTCGTCCGAAATTATATACATCGTCGTTATTCCTGTGTATCATTATATTGGAAACACTCAATAGAAAATTTAGTACCAAAAAGCGGATTATGCGAAACTACGAAGGAAGCCGTGGACAAATCACAAAGAATAAGTTTGACTTCAAAGAATCCAAATGATTCTGTTTCTGAAGAAATCTTTAGCGAATACCTTGCTTCCGAATCTAAACCCTTACGGATAAACCTTCTTCATTATCCCTCGATATTAGAAATTCCAAGATATTATCGTATATTTCAGTATAAATATCCTCCATATTTCTGAAGATATTTTTATAACTATTCTTATCTGAAATCATTAATCTCTTCATACTATTAGTGTTACATCATATAGAAACTGTTAGTTCTAGATTCTGTAAACTTTCGAGCTTAAAATATGAAAGCTATTGAAGTAATGTTGGGAACTGATGCATGAGTTAGTATAATATAATGACACTTGATCAACGTGATTATATTACAGTAAGTCATGCTGAGTTTCTAATGGGAAGTGATGATTCACAGATCCTAACGTCATCACGTACCATGTTACATAACTCTTTCATTCTGCTTAAAATATGAACATATCAAGAAAGTATATTCTTGTAACAACCCAAACCAACCCGCGATTAAACCGTGTAAAATTACAAAACAAAATAAAAATTTGCTGAACTGCCACCTGGCGCGGCACGCCATATAGGCCGCGCGGCGCGCCAAACCTGACTGTCCGGAAAGTCTTTAAATGCGAAAATGTTTGACTAGTTCCCGACGTATTTAGACAAAACGCTTTTAACCGCATGTTCAATATATAAAAACTAGCGCGTTCCATTAATAAAATTTAGTTTACGAAGCGGGGCCCACATCGACCCAAATTACCCTTTAAGTATCGAAATACAATTTTCGACCATAAGACTTTTAATACAAAACAAAGCCGAGCATGGCGATTAGGGATACGCTACCCAATCCTAATAAATCCAAAAGCAAGCCTTCTACGCAAACTATGCAAGTCCTCTAATCCTCGCGCTTACCCGAGCCACCATCCGCATGCAATCTATAAAAAGAGTCAACAACGAGAGGGTAAGCTAACGCTTAGTGAATGATAATATACTACATACATATATATGTATAAAATGGACACGCCACAAAATAACAAATACCGCATACCGAGGCATCCATATAAGGCACTACACTAAGCATACCGTACGATCTCTAAGCAACGAGCTAAAGATACAATAACAATATAAGTTCACCAACGACGATGTGAACAACGTCAAATAGCTACACCCGGAGGGTTAGCTACAACACAACAATACATTAATATATAACAATATAAACGAACAAGGTTAACACCTTAACCCAATACCGAGAACCAAATACCACAATGAAGATTGGCCGAACTACACGAGCCTTAGTAATCCGAAACCACACGAGATTACTATCTTCACAACATCGAGGTTGGCCGAACTACACGAGCCTTAGTAATCCGAAACCACACGAGATTACTACCTCAATAAGATGACCGAACTACACGAGTCACCATGAATCCGAACTACACGAGATTCATTTCCACAATACAATAAGATGACCGAAACCACACGCGTCATCGTGAATCCGAATACACACGCGATTCACTTCTCAATATTATACCCTTCGCCATTGGGGTTATATCAACCACATCACAACCACGTGTGATAATGTACACGCGAACGCGTACTTCGCCAAAGATGGTCAACCAAAACGCACAACCGTGCCAATTGGACTCATACAAAAGTCCATCAAATCCATCTATATGTGAAGTGAGCTCTATAGCCGAGAATCACTTCACCCGACCCGCACCCATCCTACACATACATATGCACATAGGATATTAACACTCACCTTGAAGTCTTGAAGAAAGCTTCCAAGTAAACCGCAACTCGCCAATGGAAAATACCTATTCCATTATCACAATTACAACAATACACTTAGAGTGGATTTACAAATCAACCCAATTCGTCACTTAGTGTAATTTCGACCCAAATGCACTTCCAAGCACAAACCGTGCCCAAAACTAACCAATAATCACTAACACAAGTGAGAATGGTCCTAATATGCCAAATAAACCCGAACTCAAGTGTTAAACACGTGTCATACCCATTTTGACACTTAAACCCTAATTTTGACCCATAAAGGTCAAAATCTCATTCTTTACAAGTTTTGACACCAAAACACATTTAACTCGGTTTTATACTTCAACTTAATCCATTTTAAGTTTATAAACCTCATTAAATCGCCAATTGGGTCACAATCACCACCAAACCCTAATTTGACCCAAAGTCAAAGTTAGTCAACAAAATAACCTTAAATGGGTTTCAATACTTCCATAATCACTAACTTAAGTGATTAAACTCAATTTCAAGTCCTAAACATTGCCAATTAGTTCACCAATCCAAAATCCACCAACAATTAACAATAAACCCAATTACTAGCTTCACTAAACCCATTTCATCACCTAAAAGGGTTTTACCACAAACTAACTCAAAACCCTAACTTGAATATCAAATCAAATAGATGAAATTCGGAGTTTGAGCTTACCAATACCACCACAACGTAGCTAGGAATGAAAGGAACAACTTTAGAACTCGAGCTTTGATGAGAATCCGCCTCCTTCTTCTCTAAATCCACCTCTCTCTCTCTAAAACTCTTACTCTCTCACTAGATAAGGTTGGGAGTGTTTGGTGAGTGAAAATGTGATCCAAACTGATCAAAGGATCAATTTTGATGACCCCAAACCGACCCCAAGTGAAAAGACCAAAGTACCCTTCATTTAGGCCTTTTAAAAAGGCTGAAAATTGCATCAGACGGGTTCGGCGCGCCGCTCCGAAAGGTGGAGCGCCGCTCCAACCTTCAGGTCAGTTTTCAGTTTCTTGTTTTGGCCATAACTTTTTGACCGTAGCTCCGTTTTCGATGAATCAAATATCGTTGGAAACGTGATAAGATTTCCTTTACAATGGTAAGGCTTTGTAACATCAACACAAACTTTATTTGGGGTTGAAAAGATACGTACACACCTTGTCACTTCGGACAACGTCCAGTTTCCTTCGACGTTCGAGCAAGCAATACGTACACTTCATACACGCCTCATACACCATAAATACATTATGTACAATCAATATTTGGGTCTTACAACTCTCCCCCACTTAAACTCGATCACGTCCTCGTGATCTTCTCCACTTAACCAATTCGGAACTACTCAACGGTCCTCAATTATAAGTCCCAATCCGACTTTTCTAAGCAATTCTTTCCAATGAATCGCCTTTAACAACTAAAATCGTCACCCGCAATTTTATCGAAACTAAAATCCGAGCACTAAAACCTGCTCAATCCCCCATTTATCAGGAAAACTCAACCGATCTCGTACCGAGTTATCAACCCTATAGTGTACCCTTTCCAAGTACAATGCTAAAAACAACCAAATATCGACCTAAGGTCAACAACCCGAAACGATGAAGACCGAACCAAACGAACCCTTACGGATTACACCAATCACTAAAAATCCCTTGTAGTGCGCCATACGACCAATACACAACTACCGTAACATCATAATCCAACGGCTAGAACCGATAGCGCCCAAAACGACTATGGAAACGCAAAACCCAAGGTGTACGAAATCAACCATCGTCACACCCGTAACAAACATGTGAGCGAAACACGGCTATCGCCTCACTAATCCCACAACATGGTCCTCACGACCCCACCATCGACGTATAAAATGACCGATAGTTCCCGCAACATGGTCCTTACGACCCTACCATTGGTGTATCAAACAACCAATAGATCACACGACACGAAGGCTGGTCGAAAACACACGCGCCCTAGTGAATCCGAACTACACGCGACTCACTACCTTCACCACAACAACAATCGGGAATGACCGAACTACACGCGCCATAGTGAATTCGAACTACACGAGAGTCACTATCCCGGAGGAATGACCGAACTACACGAGTCATTTGTGAATCCGAACTACACGAGACTCACTCCTCAATACAATGACCGAAACCACACGAGTCATTTGTGAATCCGAACTACACGAGATTCACTTCCACAACATCGAGGTTGGCCGAACTACACGAGCCTTAGTAATCCGAAACCACACGAGATTACTACCTCAATAAGATGACCGAACTACACGAGTCACCATGAATTCGAACTACACGAGATTCATTTAGTTAAGATGACCGAAACCACACGCGCCATCGTGAATCCGAAACCACACGCGATTCACAATCTCAACATAGGAATGGTACTCGCATTTCCCACCGGTACTCGCATTTCCCGATAGTGTTACACCATACTGAAATAACACTACTCCCTTGATGAAGTCAGCGGACCCCGAAGGTCATGCTCCACCAATCACAACACCGAATGAAGTCAGCGGACCCGAAGATCATGCTTCACCGATATAACACCATGCTCATGATGAAGTCAGCGGACCCCGAAAGTCATGCTCCACCAATCACGTATTCCCATGATGAAGTCAGCGGACCCTAAAGATCATGCTTCATCAAACAACCATACCATAATCGAGCAAGAACCACCTATACCAAACATAGGTACCAAACAATAATTCTCCACAAGAGAACCCGACACACACCTCCCTTAACTGGAGGATTTCACCTTGCTCGCCAAACACGTCCATTATCTCTCAACGAGATTTACCACGTTACCACCTCGGTGATGATTCAAATCCAAACCATAAGTACAATTTATCCGAAATTGTACTCTACCACAAATCGACCAAACCAGGTCTCGACAACATTTTCCGGATCTACCAAAAGCATCATCCGAAATCTCACACTAAAACTTCCTCGTGCGGGAGTGTAACTCCCCCACTTAGAACCACGTTCCATATCCACAACTCGTACAACCGCATAATGCTACCACAGGTAGACTTTACCAACAATTGGGCTCACACGACCCATTACCACATCTTGCTCCAACCTTGAGCACACGAAGGATTTTAACCAACCCTTAAACACTTTGTACGAAAAGTGTACCGCAACACAATCGGAGTCGAACACCACGCTAGTAGGTATAAAAGAGGCACCTAATGTTGCGTCATAAAGACTCCATTACCAACACACATTGAGATTTAAAACACTCGATCTCAAGGGTTCCAACCAACCGACGAACCTCATGATTCGTCACTTCAACATAAAAGCGAACACGCGCTTAACAACCAAACACCAAAACCATTTCCGTGGCTTGGTAGAAACGTTTCCCAAATACCAAGGAATGCTTGGTTGCACCAAGTTTTACGCCCTTCGCCCGTCAATCAATCATCAACATAGGGTACTTCCATTAGGAACGTCACCCATAGCATAACATGCACAACAAAGGCACGCAACTCAAACTCAAACGGCATTTAATAAATAATCAAAAGACATATTTATCAAAATTAAACGTACCTTAACGTCTCCTGGCCGCACCCGTCCCCGCTAACTTGGGACATTCCGACTTACGATGTCCTTCTTTTTGGCAATTGAAGCACAACATACCATCACCCTTTGGTACCGAACATTCCCAAGACTTGTGACCCCTCACGCCACAATTGTAACATATAGCCGCACTAGAATCCGACATACCCGTTCGCGTACCACCCGTGCTCACACTCGGACCCTTAGCCCTCTTACTCGGAGCACCATAAGAAACGACCCTTCGCTCACTTGAAGGTTCACCCTTTTTCGATCGTGAATACGACTCGAAACCTCTAGCCAAGTCGAATAATTCCGAAAACGATTTCGCTTGACCCCGGCTAATTTTACTTTTCAAGTCATCATTCAAGGTCCGATAGAAATCTCCCATCAACAAACGATCATTCCCCAAATACTCCGGACAAAAACGAGCCTTCGCCATAAAGGTCGTCTTGAGAGTACTCAAATCCATAGATCCTTGTCGCAAATTTCGCGACTCATTACGCAATTCCCACAAATCGGCCGAAGTCTAGAACTCCTCGAAAAATTCCTCCTTAAAGTCGTCCCACGATAAAGCCATAAACGTCTCGCCACCGACAAGATCAATCTTACCATCCAACCAATCCCTTGCCCTACACCGCAACAAACTCGTAGCGAGTCTCGTCTTTCTCTCAGGAGGGCAATCAATAGTACGGAAACACCCTTCGACGTCCGAAATCCAAGTTGTGCTTACCAAAGGATCCGGCTTTCCATCATACATCGGGGGTTTAGTCCTCATGAAGCTCTTAAGATAACGCTCCATTTCACCACTACTTTGAAGTTCGGAATACCTCCTTTCCATTCTTTCTTCTAACGCACCCATTTGCTCCGCAACGGCGACTGCAACCCTAGCGTTAAACTCCACATCATTCGCCTCGGTCTCGTTTCGCGTCGTCATTCTAAAGAATGCAAAACGATTAGTCCACGAACGTGTAAAACCGTACGCACGACACAACCCCATCTTGCTAAACACTCATCGTACATCACTTGTTAGACACGATTTGCACCCGTAATAAGGTTTGCAAGTTCTTATTACGCACACATGCCGCATCGACTCGTTAGTACAACTACCGTCTCGCTCGATGATATACACAAACACAACCAAAATTCTACGCAGTACAAACACACGCGAGAATTATTATCACAACACAACAACATATTAATAATATCCGCATTACTAATATAAACGTTAGTCAACCTATAGCCAAGGCACTAACCAAACCCATTCCGACCCGTAATCCTACAAGTCCCGCAACAATTTAAGCACACACAAGTCTAAGTCTAGGCACCTATCTCAAGTCACCTAAATCCCTTAGACCATGCTCTGATACCACTTGTAAGAACCCAAACCAACCCGCGATTAAACCGTGTAAAATTACAAAACAAAAAAAAAATTTGCTGAACTGCCACCTGGCGCGGCGCGCCAAACCTGACTGTCCGGAAAGTCTTTAAATGCGAAAATGTTTGACTAGTTCCCGACGTATTTAGACAAAACGCTTTTAACCGCATGTTCAATATATAAAAACTAGCGCGTTCCATTAATAAAATTTAGTTTACGAAGCGGGGCCCACATCGACCCAAATTACCCTTTAAGTATCGAAATACAATTTTCGACCATAAGACTTTTAATACAAAACAAAGCCGAGCATGGCGATTGGGGATACGCTACCCAATCCTAATAAATCCAAAAGCAAGCCTTCTACGCAAACTATGCAAGTCCTCTAATCCTCGCGCTTACCCGAGCCACCATCCGCATGCAATCTATAAAAAGAGTCAACAACGAGAGGGTAAGCTAACGCTTAGTGAATGATAATATACTACATACATATATATGTATAAAATGGACACGCCACAAAATAACAAATACCGCATACCGAGGCATCCATATAAGGCACTACACTAAGCATACCGTACGATCTCTAAGCAACGAGCTAAAGATACAATAACAATATAAGTTCACCAACGACGATGTGAACAACGCCAAATAGCTACACCCGGAGGGTTAGCTACAACACAACAATACATTAATATATAATAATATAAACGAACAAGGTTAACACCTTAACCCAATACCGAGAACCAAATACCACAATGAAGATTGGCCGAACTACACGAGCCTTAGTAATCCGAAACCACACGAGATTACTATCTTCACAACATCGAGGTTGGCCGAACTACACGAGCCTTAGTAATCCGAAACCACACGAGATTACTACCTCAATAAGATGACCGAACTACACGAGTCACCATGAATCCGAACTACACGAGATTCATTTCCACAATACAATAAGATGACCGAAACCACACGCGTCATCGTGAATCCGAATACACACGCGATTCACTTCTCAATATTATACCCTTCGCCATTGGGGTTATATCAACCACATCACAACCACGTGTGATAATGTACACGCGAACGGGTACTTCGCCAAAGATGGTCAACCAAAACGCACAACCGTGCCAATTGGACTCATACAAAAGTCCATCAAATCCATCTATATGTGAAGTGAGCTCTATAGCCGAGAATCACTTCACCCGACCCGCACCCATCCTACACATACATATGCACATAGGATATTAACACTCACCTTGAAGTCTTGAAGAAAGCCTCCAAGTAAACCGCAACTCGCCAATGGAAAATACCTATTCCATTATCACAATTACAACAATACACTTAGAGTGGATTTACAAATCAACCCAATTCGTCACTTAGTGTAATTTCGACCCAAATGCACTTCCAAGCACAAACCGTGCCCAAAATTAACCAATAATCACTAACACAAGTGAGAATGGTCCTAATATGCCAAATAAACCCGAACTCAAGTGTTAAACACGTGTCATACCCATTTTGACACTTAAACCCTAATTTTGACCCATAAAGGTCAAAATCTCATTCTTTACAAGTTTTGACCCCAAAACACATTTAACTCGGTTTTATACTTCAACTTAATCCATTTTAAGTTTATAAACCTCATTAAATCGCCAATTGGGTCACAATCACCACCAAACCCTAATTTGACCCAAAGTCAAAGTTAGTCAACAAAATAACCTTAAATGGGTTTCAATACTTCCATAATCACTAACTTAAGTGATTAAACTCAATTTCAAGTCCTAAACATTGCCAATTAGTTCACCAACCCAAAATCCACCAACAATTAACAATAAACCCAATTACTAGCTTCACTAAACCCATTTCATCACCTAAAAGGGTTTTACCACAAACTAACTCAAAACCCTAACTTGAATATCAACTCAAATAGATGAAATTCGGAGTTTGAGCTTACCAATACCACCACAACGTAGCTAGGAACGAAAGGAACAACTTTAGAACTCGAGCTTTGATGAGAATCCGCCTCCTTCTTCTCTAAATCCACCTCTCTCTCTCTAAAACTCTTACTCTCTCACTAGATAAGGTTGGGAGTGTTTGGTGAGTGAAAATGTGATCCAAACTGATCAAAGGATCAGTTTTGATGACCCCAAACCGACCCCAAGTGAAAAGACCAAAGTACCCTTCATTTAGGCCTTTTAAAAAGGCTGAAAATTGCATCAGACGGGTTCGGCGCGCCGCGCCGAAAGGTGGAGCGCCGCTCCAACCTTCAGGTCAGTTTTCAGTTTCTTGTTTTGGCCATAACTTTTTGACCGTAGCTCGGTTTTCGATGAATCAAATATCGTTGGAAACGTGATAAGATTTCCTTTCCAATGGTAAGGCTTTGTAACATCAACACAAACTTTATTTGGGGTTGAAAAGATACGTACACACCTTGTCACTTCGGACAACGTCCAGTTTCCTTCGACGTTCGAGCAAGCAATACGTACACTTCATACACGCCTCATACACCATAAATACATTATGTATAATCAATATTTGGGTCTTACAATTCTTGATAGTTCTATTCTCAGTGACTCTGGTAATTTGACAAATCAAATCGTGCTATCACGTTCTTTCTTGCTTAGAACATTAAGTTCATTCAAAACTTCATACTTACGAATTCTGGATTATTACTCGCTTTACTAGAGGTCGAGAAGAGAATAAAAAGGCAAAAGAGCTCCAAAATATAAGAGAAAATATAAAGCCTAACAACAACACGGAGATTACAAACCGTGGATATTAATACGAATAGCAATATAAAGACACGGTATAATTAAGAATAAAATCACCCCAAGATAATAGTAGAAGTAAACAGATTCTTCTGGAGGAAGATTAAAAAGAAGGATGACAGAAAGAATAATTAGGAAAATATTAAGGATTAGAACTGGATGAAGCATATAGACTGATGATTTGAAAGTATGAATTAAAATATAGAAAATGGGAGTGGTAGGAAGTAATGGAATGGAAGAAGTTCATTTATAGTGGAAATACCAGACCAAGCAATCGAGGCAGATCACCGTATTTAATTATAGAGATTTTAATTTCCTTACTCGCCGAAGAATCAAATCTTTTAGATTTCGAAGATTTTCTTTAAATCCCTTGAATTCCGGAATTCAACCCTGTTTACGTCAAAAGCTAAAGAAAATCTTATTTTCTTCAATTCACTCTTTTGCGATAGCTTCATTCGCATTCTTAGAATAATCGAATTATTTTATCGTTATTATTCAATGATGATAAACCTCTAATTATCAACTCATATTGGTCATAAAAACATTTTTATTGTTAGCCATGACCACCTCACTCAAATTTCGGGATGAAATTTCTTTAACGGGTAGGTACTGTGATGACCCGGGAATTTCCGACCAAATTTAAACTGAATCTTTATATGATTTCGACACGATAAGCAAAAACTATAATGTTAATATTTCAAAAACTTTGAACTGTGTTCATGTAATCAAGTACCCTTCGACTATTCCCGATGATTCACGAACCATTATGTGTAAATAAATATATAAATAAATAAATAAATAAATAAATATATATATATATATATATATTAATTATTATAAATTAAAATATTATATTGGTTAATTAATTATGTAAATAAAATAATATATGATATTAAAATAAATCTATATATATATATATATATATATATATATATATATATATATATATATATATATATATATATATATATATATATATATAAGGTATATTGAATGTATATTTATATGGTTCCGAATTTATTTAGTAAACGATAATAGCACTCGTTTGTCAGTCGATCGATATTAAGCAAGTTAAATACAAACTTATATAATTCTAAAATAAACGGTGATCCGAAAATGAGTTCTATAAATTTTAGGCTTACTAAAAAATGTATTTAGGACCTAGTAATTAAATTTTAACACTTTTTATATTTTAACCAGAATTGAGGGGGACAGTCAATGTAATTTTTATTTAGTAATTAATAATCAAATTTTATACCATAATGACCAAAACAAACAAATGGACTTAATTTAAAAATTGAGGATTTTTCAGAAAACTTTTATATGTTAACTGTTTAGCAATGGACACGAAATATTACCTCGTGCAATAGTGTTGGTAGATATTTTAAAAGTGTCGGTAGAATAATTTAAAACTGAGGCTGCTAAGAATTAATATTACACGTTTAAATTAGAAAAGTTAATTATATTATATTTAATTTAATACTGTGTTACTTTCCGTTATATGTTTCATTCACCAGTGAACTTACTATCTATCCTATCTATTTTATTTTCCTATCTACCTAATACATATACATGATAAATATGTTGAGATTTAAAACAACAAAACACACCACCCTTTATGTATATTATGTGTTTCGATTCATGTACGAGAGACACCTTCTTAAGCTAAAATTACTACCACCATGATCACCTTATTCGGCAACCCCAAATAGCCATCATCGAGTCATCTTGAACAACTACTACAACACCTTCTACCTCCATCAACTTTGATCATCACCATCCATTATCATCTTATCACCATCATACGAAACCACATTTAAACCTTCACCACTCTCGCCACTATTTTTACTACCGCTAACAAGTTTTCTATTTTGGATCGATCAAACACAAATCCACTTATTAATTGTTTTTCTTGGTTCGTCCCATCACCCACACAACCACACCCGTCACTATTTGAATATCAAAACCACAAACCATAATCAAGTTGCAATATTTATGCTCCTGTTTCTAATCGATTATAATCTCAACACCTTCACCAACACCACGATATCTTTCCTGTTATGTTCAAATCACGATCAAACCGACACCACTAACACCACCTTTAGTTGATTGTGAATCACCACCGTGAACACCACAAATCCACCACGACAACCATCTTCTCCATTAAATCTTTACCTCATCTCCATCTCTCTCTCTTCTTCATCTACCTCCCTATCCTTCTTCCTCCTCGTTTTTCTTTTTGTGAACAATCAACCATCACCCTACAACCACCATTGCCGCGACTATTTTCTGTTTCAATTGAACAGGATCACAACAAGTCACCCCAAGCTGCCATATTCTTCTTTTTATGTTTGACTGCTGTTATATCCTCTGCTTATATTCGTTTCGAACTCGACATATCCCAAAAATCCAAAAACATTCGGTTACTATATATTCTTGCAGGTTGGATCAATAAAATAAACAAATGTTAATATGTGTTTCATTAGTGGCCGACAATTGTGATATAAATAACACCACTTGTTTTTCTTTTTATAAAAAAAAAAAAAGAAGCCGATGTCACTAAAATTATTGATGGCCACCACGTTTTCTTCGCTCTTTTTTTTTTCCTGTTTTCGAATCTAGCTTGGGCCGTTTAAATGGGTTTATCAAATTAGGCTTGTGACTTTGGACTATGAATTGGTTTTCTCAGTTTGGGCTGTGAGTGTTTATTTTGTTTCTTGGGCCGAGAAGTTAAATGAAAAGATGGTGGTTGTAATGTTTAACTCTATAAGCGATGAAGATCAAAAAAAAAATTATGATCTTATGGTGATGATACATAAGATTTGATGACTCTGTAATTATGATATGGAGATTAAAAAAAAAAAAAAAAAGGGGGGTGATGCATTCAAAAATAATGTTGAGTTTACTGATAAACGGTTCATATATGTTATATATTTTTACACGCGAGATAATTCAAGAAACAAATGATCGGTTCAACAGTTAAGGAGTGGTGTTGGTTAGTGGGAGGTCGCGGGTTCGAGCCTCATTAGGGGCAATTCTTTTTACACAAGCTTTAAAGGGTATACACAACTATTTTTTTTATTATTGTTATTAATTATTATGATTATTATTATTATGATTTTTACTTCTATTATTATCTATTATTGTTATTGTTATTGTTATTAATATTAGTAATATACTTTTATTATTGTATTATATTTATTAAGTGTTTGTAGTAATATTAAAGAAAGTAGTATTATTAGTATTTATATAAGTATTAGTTATATAAATTGTATAAATTAAATATAAATTTATCTATATAACTGAAAGGATCCGAAACTAATCATCCGGACGTTGTCCATATTGATTACAAACGAATTACAATAGTTGATAACATTGCGAGGTACTTGCCCTCTATATGATACATCTTACAAACGTTGCATTTATTCTTAAAAGGCAATCTATAGTTACATCCATAATTGACATATTCGCCTGACATTTCATAATATTCAAATGACCTAAACCGCCATTTACTTAATAATAGTCTCTATGAACTTCAATGACTCGAATGCAACGCCTTATGATATAAGTCCTTAATGGCCTCAAGTAGTATCCTTAGTACGAGATAATGCACAGCGGAAGACTTAATTCATACCTGAGAATAACATGCTTTAAAATGTCAACATAAAGTTGGTGAGATATAGGTTTAATGTCGACAGCGATATAAATATAGACCACAAGATTTCATATATAAACATTTTAATAAAAATATTCTAAGTGGTTGAGCACTTGGTAACCATACTTAACATTTAATCACGTCGCATATTCCCTTTATTATGAAATCTTACTACACCGTACCAAGTGTAGTCACGAAACGAAGTACTGTGCAACCGTTGAATACTGGTCGTCCAGTCCGGTTGGGGTTGTCAGGCCCGATAGATCTATCAACAGGATTCGCGTTTACAATACCGCTGTAAATAACAGTTACCAAGCTACAGGGAAGTATGCCAGTGGTACAACTCAACGTAGAATATATTTTTCAGTTACTTGTGTCCATAACGTAAAACATAAAATACATGTATTCTCATCCCGAAATATTTAGAGTTTAAAAGTGGGACTATATACTCACTTTCGTCTTGAAGATATATATAATTTGACTTGGTCTCCGGTTGATATCACGAACCTATCCATATATAATATATCAATACCTTTTCTTTTTAAACAAACGTCACATATATATACTTGTTATACTTTTAATACTTTGAATAATTCCTTAGTCCGTAGTTAGCAGCTCGTTGTTAGTAATTCAATTTTAATGGTTCATTTTTAGATGTTTAATATACCCGCAATGAAATAAATAAAACCCCCAACGAAATAAATAAAACCCCATCGTATATGTATTGGTCGAGATTAATCTTGACCCACGGTACCGGTGTTGTCAAATGACGTGTTGCGTACATAAAGTACCGGTGTTGTCAAATGACGTGTTGCGTACAAACATGGGATCTTATGATTAATCTTCTCGTGTTGTTTACGGGTGATCCTGAACCATATAAAATTGAATTATAAGTACATATATATAAAATATCATGTTATCTTAGAAATATGTGATTTATTTAATTTTTCCCAATTAATCCCGAAGTTAAACAAGTCTAGGATAACCAATTTTGTTTCGGTCATAGTTTCTTCGTTACAAATCCGTTTTCGTTGATTCAACTTGCCATCTCCTTGGATCGAGTCCCTCTTTAAGACTATGAACTGAAAATACCTTGGTTTGTATTCAAAATCACACGGCATAGGTGAAACTTTAGTGAAACTTATGAAGTTAAACATTTTTGTTACAAAAAAATAACACTTAATGACTATTTTTCTAAAAATACTTATACTTTGAATTAAATCATGAAATTTTTATGTGTTATCATATTCATAGTAAAAATTATTTTTCCAGAAAATAAACCTCCAATTCAAAGTTTAAAATGGTTTTTAATTATCCAACCCAAAACAGTCCCCGGTTGCACTCCGACGTCGTAAAAACAGTTTTTAAGATATTCTTTGAAAAACCAAGTTATACCTTGTTAAGTTAGCATATATTTAAGTTATATTACAGGTCTTGAAGTATTTTAAAAGTTAAGTTAGAAGGATCTATTTAGTTTGCAAACAAGTTTGAAAACTTTCAAACTATGTTCTTGTTGTTAAAATTGTATACCACAAAATATGATAGCTATATATATATATGAATCGAATAAGGTTATGAACATAGATACTACCTCAAGTTCCTTGAACAAGGTTGCTGTAAAAGAGGAGTAAAAAGCTAGAACCAAAAGGGTGATGGAATTGGATGAAAGATTGGAAGTAAGTTTGTGTTCTTGGAAGGATTTCTTGAAGTGTTTTTGTATGGTTTTCTTATGGTGTTTAAGTAAGGTTTTTGAAGCTAAATGATGGGGAAAATGCTTGGAGATGATCAAGTATGAAGTTAAGAGTATTTTGAGAGAGAAATGGAAGTGTAAGTATGAGAAAATGGGGTGAAGAAATGGTGTGCATGCATAAAAACGTTTTTAGGTTATAAAGGAAAAAAAAATACCTAACTTTGTTTTCTTGCTAAATAATTCATGCTACTTGACAAATGGTTGGTTCCACATGTTTCTTAATCATTTAAGGCTGCTAAGGAGCAGATTTTTATTGGTATATACCAATAGTAAATACATCTAGAAGCTGCGTATGATACGGGTACATATACCCTAGGTATACGTATAGAAATCTTTGAGAAAACGGAACGAGGATTCAAATATAGCTATCTTTTGTAAATATACTTATATTGTTTTATGTATTTAAGTCTTTAAAAGTGATTAAATACATTACTTATACGATATATGTATAAACATTATAGGTCATAAGTATTTAAGTCAAATAACGTTACGTATGGTTATCGTTTTGAAAACTTAAGTTAGTAGTTTCAAAATATACTTATAACTTATTGTTATTAATATAAAATGAGATATTAAAACATTCTTAGATCATGTTAAATATGTATATATACATATATATACACAAACGTATAATTATCATATATTGTATAGTTCGTGATATCATCGGTCAAACTAGACGGTCAAACGTTGTGTAAAACTCTTTTCGAAAACATAAGTCTCAACAATTTGGATTGCTTATCATGTTGGTAAGGTTTAATTTATGTAAATATTAATCTTATGAGTATAGAACGATCGAAAAAGTGCGGGTCAACTTTAGGGTTTTTGCTTATCGTGTCGGAACCATATAGAGATTAGAGTTTAAATTTGGTCGGAAATTTTCGGGTCGTTACAATAACGTATAAAATAACAAGTATATTATTATTAATAATATAAACTGGTTCGATTAACATTTGGTATATTAATATATATACAAATGATATAGGTTCGTGAATCCGAGGTCAACCCTGCATTGTTCAGTTTTGTTATATGTATTTTTACTACAAAATACAGTATGGTGAGTTTCATTTGCTCCCTTTTTAAATTCTTTTACAATATATATTTTTGGGACTGAGAATACATGCACTGCTTTATAAATGTTTGACGAAATAGACACAAGTACTTAAAACTACATTCTATGGCTGGATTATTAAACCGAATATGCCCCTTTTAGTATGGTAATCTAAGAATTAGGGAACAGACACCCTAATTGACGCGAATCCTAAAGATAGATCTATCGGGCCCAACAAGCCCCATCCAAAGTACCGGATGCTTTAGTACTTCGAAATTTATATCATGTCCGAAGGAGGATCCCGGAATGATGGGGATATTCTTATATGCATCTTGTT
Organism: Rutidosis leptorrhynchoides; assembly: GCF_046630445.1. Lineage (NCBI taxonomy): Eukaryota > Viridiplantae > Streptophyta > Magnoliopsida > Asterales > Asteraceae > Rutidosis > Rutidosis leptorrhynchoides. The sequence goes on along the minus strand of NC_092334.1, from coordinate 651,858,776 downwards.
AATGTCGGTTACCAGGTGTTCAATCCATATGAATGATATTTTGTCTCTATGCATGGGACGTATATTTATGAGAACTGAAAAAATGAAAATCTTGTGGTCTATTAAAATGATGAAATGATTATTTATGTTAAACTAATGAACTCACCAACCTTTTGGTTGACACTTTAAAGCATGTTTATTCTCAGGTATGAAAGAAACATTCCGCTGTGCATTTGCTCATTTTAAAGACAGTTTTTTTTTGGAGTCGATCATCGCAATGGAACCAGTTGTTGGTGACTTCGTCCAGATGGATTAGGACGGGTCCTTTCAATATGCATCAAGGACAAGAACCACGATGAACATCAAGCACCAAGACCAACGGAACCCACTTAAACTCACTGTTCTGTCCAAAAGCTACTGGTCTGGTGATTCTGTAACAGACCAGTAGATCTGGGCTGTTCTAACCTTGATTTTTAGATAGATCTTTTCTAGTAGATAACTTTTCATATAGGACTCGTCTTAATCCGAGTTACGGTTTAGGATTTATGGCCCTCCGATCGTTACTATGTCCTTTAACGTTGTGCAGAAATTTCTGACCTACTCGCACTTAGACCGTCGCCACGGTCAAACCAAGACGAGTTTGCTTCTGTAAATTTTACCACATTTAAGGGAATCATAGACGGAGCCATGGCCACTGGTCTCACCTTAATTCAGTAAGGTTAGAGGCCGTGGTGACTGACTGAAGTCAGACTTTGTTTTAAACTACTTTCATAAACGAAACCTACCTTACGCCTTTTGTTTAAAGATGAATGATGATGACCCTTAAGATCTTAATTACATACTTTTAAACCTATTAAGATGATTTACTGACTTAGTACTATTTGACTTAGGTTGAGGACTTCAGACCGTTTACTTGCACACCCTTCCCGATTACTACTTTACCGCTACATATCATTGTGAGTTATAGCATTCCCTTTTTACTTTAACTTATTTTGGGAACTGAGAATACATGTGGATTTTATGTTTTACATACTAGGAACGAGTACTTAAACTTTATATATGTGTGGGTTATACAACGGCATAAACATTCCCTTTAGCTCGGTAACGTTTAATCATTGGTTTTTGAACCATGAACGCGAATCTTAGATATGGATCCATAGGGTTTGACATCCCCACTCGGGCTAGTAGCGCTAGCATTTAACGAGTGTTTAATACTTCATAAACATACGCACTTGCCAAGTGTACTTTCAGGGGGTATAAACGTTAAGTTAGTTACCAAGTGCCCACGGTTAACATATACTTTATCATACTGTTTTGAAACGCTCTTTGTAGTACTGAAATCTCGTGGCCTACCTTACATACTGTTATACTTAAACTATAGCTCACCAACCTTTGTGTTGACATTTTGAAGCATGTATTTCTCAGGTGCTTGAGGTTGCTTCCGCTGTCTTACTTGTTGTGCTGTAGACACCCGCTGCTTAGAGTTGTCTACGCATGAACTACTTTACTTTGCATTCAAACATTAGTACTTTTGAACTATGACTTGTAACGACCATTGTGGTCACATACACTTATTATTTGCTTCTACTTTGTGAAGCATGCTTTCGAAATGTAAAACATTTGATGTCGGTTATGACATCACCTTTTTATCGTGAATGCAACTTCTTTAATTACAGCATATAGTACTTAACCTTGTAATGATCATGTTGTTGATGATTCGTACACGATGGGTTTTGTACGGGGTGTCACATTTGGTATCAGAGCATTGGTTATAGGGAATTAGGTTGCATTAGTGAGTCTAAGACCGACCCGAGTAGGATTCACTAATAGGACTAATCTACAACTTGCTAGTTTACTTGTTTCTGCTGAATTTACTGCATGCTAATGCTTACTTTTTCTGCTATATGCCGTATGCTACTACATGATTTCACTACTGCATGATGCTACTTGCTTTCGATTGCATGCTACTTTCATACGAATTACTGTTATTGCCATGCTAGTTACCGTTATACATGATTTAAACTGTTGGCCTATTATTTGCTTGCTTTATGACATACTGACATGGAAAATTTATTTTTCCTTGTTCAGATGTCGGATGTTCTACCTGCTGGCATTTCGGGCAGTACAGACTCAGACCCCGTCGCCCTACCTACTGCTACACCTGCTGCTGCTACTGCCGATACATCGGCCCCGACACCCACTAGTGATCCCGGCGCTTCCACTTCCGGAGTTGGTACTAGTGCACCTGCCCCAGTGTCTGCTCCCGGACCCTCGGGGTCACAGCCCCGCATTGGTGGTATTGAGATCCCCGCGGAGTTCGGGGAAGGGCCGTTTCGTAACCACATGCGCACGCCTTGCCGACGCACTCCCGACGAATGTTTAGTCGAGATTCCGCCAGGCAGACACAGACAGATGTTGGCCGCCTTCGGACGCTTCGGATTACCAGCTCAGCCACCAGTGTCACCACCACACGATTCGGATGACTCATCATCCACCGATTCTTCATCATCAGACGACTCCAGCGATGATGAGGATCCTGCTGATAGACCTATTCAGGCACCCTCCACCCCGCCGTAGAAGCGGTACCGTTTCGACGGCACCGTCATTCCAGGGGTGAATGGAGGTCGTGCTTTTACTGACGCTTTTGGCCATCGTCGTAGGGTTACTGCTCGTAAACGAGTTGTGCCATACCCTGCCGACCCACAGATACGTAAGGTTCCCCGTTACGTATTGACTATTCCTGGAACCGTACCACCTAGATTTAGATACGGACCACTTACATCTAGGGACGTACCGTCTACATCCGGAGCCGGACCATCTACATCAGCACCACCGGCACCACCCGCACCACCCGCCCCACCTGCACCGCCTGCCCCACCAGCTCCCTCTAACGAGGAACTGATGAGGGAGATTGAGACTCTCCGAGCTCGAGTCACTGAGCTCGAGGAGCAGTTGGCTCGAGGAGCAGTTCACCCGCCTTCACCGTAGGACCTTGTATTTAGATTTCATGATGTAATCTAGATATAGTTTCATGTATTTCATATGTATTGTACGAACTTATTCAGATGTATGAGACTTATTATTATTAATGAATGGAACTTTGCGTTATTTAATTCTTGCACGATGTTCTATTTACATTGCTGTACGATGATTATGTGGTATTTGTACCTAGATGCATTATTTAATAACATGTGATGTTTTGATTCCATGTTGGTCACTATATACTGTATTATTACTACTTGCATACTGGATTTTGACTTGGGTCAAAATTTTTGTTTAGAATACCATGGCTAACGGAAGATCCACACCTACCGCCGCCCAGATTGAGGACATGATCAACGAACGGGTCGCTGCAGCCCTAGCAGAAAGAAATCTCGAAGCTCCACCGCCACCACCACCGGTTATTCCACCCGTTCGAAATGGGTGTACATACAAGGAATTCCAGAGCTGCAAACCGCATAACTTCAGCGGCACCGAGGGACCAGTTGGTCTCACCAGATGGTTCGAGAAACTTGAATCAGTATTCCGAGTTAGCAACTGTTTGGAGGACAATAAGACCAAGTTTGCATCTTGCACGCTATCTGACGGCGCGCTAACGTGGTGGAACACGTTAGCTCAAGTAAAAGGGATTGATGAGGCGTATGCTACACCTTGGGAAGAGTTTAAGTGTGCTATGATTGAGGAATACTGTCCAAGGACCGAAATACAAAAGATGGAGATCGAATTTATGCAGTTGAAAGCCGTGGGAAACGATCTTAACAGTTACAATTGTAGGTTTTTGGAGTTAGCACTGATGTGTCCGACCATGGTCACCCCCGAATTTAAGCGCTTGGATAAATACTTCTCGGGACTTCCTAAGTCCATCAAGGGTAATGTTACCTCATCCAAGCCATCGAATGTCCCTGAAGCAATGCGCATGGCGCATACTCTCCTGAATCAAATCATCCTTGACGAGCCGGAGAAGGCTAAGTTTGAGGCTGGTAGTAGCGAAAAGAGGAAATGGGATAACAACCACAACAACCACAACAACCACAACAACCACAACAACCACAACAACAACAACAACAACAACAATAACAGGGGGAGAAACTACGATCAGACCCCTGCCAAGAGGCACAACAACAATGGAAACCCTAATCCCAACAACAACACCAACACCAACCCGAACTACAAAGGAACCTTACCACAATGCAAGAGGTGTTACAAGCACCACACTAGGTATTGCAATGTTGTCTGTGAGAAGTGCCAACGGGCTGGGCACATCGGGAAGGACTGCAAGGTCACTACTTTGAATGGGAAGCCAAACACCAATGGGCCGAAGAAGTGCTACGAATGTGGACAGATGGGCCATTTCAGAAATGCGTGCTCAAACAAGCGAAAAGATGGCGGGCCACCCCGTGGTAGAGCTTTTAATGTTAATGCAAGAGATAACCCCGACTTGGTGACAGGTATATTCAAAATCAACAATCTTTTAGCTTCTGTCTTGTTTGATACTGGTGCGGATAGAAGTTATGTATGTAGACATTTTTGCGATAAGATTAATTGGTCATTATTCCCGTTAAAAGAAAGTATGCTTGTCGAGGTCGCAAATGGAAAACTTGAAAAGTTGACCATATTAGTCGTGGAGCTATTATCAACATAGCTGGTGCAGATTTCGAAATTGATTTGATACTTATTAAACTGGGAAGTTTTGACGTGATCGTCGGTATGGATTGGTTGAGCAAGATAAAGGCTGATATAATCTGCGGAGATAAAGCACTTCGCATACCACAAGGAGATGGCGAACCACTGGTTATCTATGGAGAGAGATGCCTCGAAGTTGAACCTCATTAGTTGTGTGAAAGCGCAAAAGATTATGAAGAAGGGACGTTTTGCTGTCCTAGCACATGTGAAAGCGGTAGAAACTAAGGAGAAGAGTGTGAACGACGTTCGAATTGTGAACTAATTTTCCGATGTCTTCCCAGAGGAATTACCTGGATTGCCGCCGCAGAGAGCAGTAGAGTTTCAGATTGATTTAGTGCCAGGAGCTGCACCTGTAGCTCGCGCACCTTATAGACTCGCACCTTCCGAGATGCAAGAATTGCAGAGTCAGCTACAAGAGCTATTAGATCGAGGGTTTATCCAACCAAGCTTCTCGCCTTGGGGCGCACCTGTGTTGTTTGTAAAGAAGAAGGATGGATCTTTCCGTATGTGTATCGACTACCGTGAACTCAACAAATTGACAATCAAGAATCGGTATCCTCTTCCGCGAATTGATGATCTTTTTGATCAACTACAAGGATCGAGTGTCTACTCAAAGATCTATTTGCGATCCGGCTATCACCAGTTGAGGGTGAAGGAAAGTGACATGATGAAGACTGCATTCAGGACCCGTTATGGTCATTATGAGTTTCTCGTGATGCCATTCGGTTTGACAAATGCACCTGCCATGTTCATGGACCTCATGAATCGTGTCTGCAAGCCTTACTTGGATAAGTTTGTTATCGTTTTCATAGATGATATCCTCATCTACTCTAAGAGCGAAGAAGAACACGAGCAACACCTCCGATTAGTGCTTGAACTCTTAAGACAAGAGCAACTTTACGCCAAATTCTCCAAGTGTGAATTTTGTTTGAAGGAAGTACAGCTTTTGGGTCATGTTGTGAGTGACCAGGGTATCAAAGTTGATCCCGCCAAGATTGAAGCCATCAGCAAGTGGGAGACCCCTGTAGTGACTCGAACTTTTCCATGTTTATATATATTAATTGAGATTGATATTTACATGATTAAATGTTTTCAACATGTTAAGCAATCAAACTTTTTAAGACTTGATTAATTGAAATATGTTTCATATAGACAATTGACCACCCAAGTTGACCGGTGATTCACGAACGTTAAAACTTGTAAAAACTATATGATGACATATATATGGTTATATATATAGTTAACATTATATTATGATAAGTAAACATATCATTAAGTATATTAACAATGAACTACATATGTAAAAACAAGACTACTAACTTAATGATTTTGAAGCGAGACATATATGTAACGATTATCGTTGTAACGACATTTAATGTATATATATCATATTAAGAGATATTTGTACATCATAATATCATGATACTATAATAATTTAAAATCTCTTTTGATATTATAAACATTGGGTTAACAACATTTAACAAGATCGTTAACCTAAAGGTTTCAAAACAACATTTACATGTAACGACTAACGATGACTTAACGACTCAGTTAAAATGTATATACATGTAGTGTTTTAATATGTATTTATACACTTTTGAAAGACTTCAATACACTTATCAAAATACTTCTACTTAACAAAAATGCTTACAATTACATCCTCGTTCAGTTTCATCAACAATTCTACTCGCATGCACCCGTATTCGTACTCGTACAATACACAGCTTTTAGATGTATGTACTATTGGTATATACACTCCAATGATCAGCTCTTAGCAGCCCATTTGAGTCACCTAACACATGTGGGAACCATCATTTGGCAACTAGCATGAAATATCTCATAAAATTACAAAAATATGAGTAATCATTCATGACTTATTTACATGAAAACAAAATTACATATCCTTTATATCTAATCCATACACCAACGACCAAAAACACCTACAAACACTTTCATTCTTCAATTTTCTTCATCTAATTGATCTCTCTCAAGTTCTATCTTCAAGTTCTAAGTGTTCTTCATAAATTCCAAAAGTTCTAGTTTCATAAAATCAAGAATACTTTCAAGTTTGCTAGCTCACTTTCAATCTTGTAAGGTGATCATCCAACCTCAAGAAATCTTTGTTTCTTACAGTAGGTTATCATTCTAATACAAGGTAATAATCATATTCAAACTTTGGTTCAATTTCTATAACTATAACAATCTTATTTCAAGTGATGATCTTACTTGAACTTGTTTTCGTGTCATGATTCTGCTTCAAGAACTTCAAGCCATCCAAGGATCCATTGAAGCTAGATCCATTTTTCACTTTTCCAGTAGGTTTATCCAAGGAACTTAAGGTAGTAATGATGTTCATAACATCATTCAATTCATACATATAAAGCTATCTTATTCGAAGGTTTAAACTTGTAATCACTAGAACATAGTTTAGTTAATTCTAAACTTGTTCGCAAACAAAAGTTAATCCTTCTAACTTGACTTTTAAAATCAACTAAACACATGTTCTATATCTATATGATATGCTAACTTAATGATTTAAAACCTGGAGACACGAAAAACACCATAAAACCGGATTTACGCCGTCGTAGTAACACCGCGGGCTGTTTTGGGTTAGTTAATTAAAAACTATGATAAACTTTGATTTAAAAGTTGTTATTCTGAGAAAATGATTTTTATTATGAACATGAAACTATATCCAAAATTTATGGTTAAACTCAAAGTGGAAGTATGTTTTCTAAAATGGTCATCTAGACGTCGTTCTTTCGACTGAAATGACTACCTTTACAAAAACGACTTGTAACTTATTTTTCCGACTATAAACCTATACTTTTTCTATTTAGATTCATAAAATAGAGTTCAATATGAAACCATAGCAATTTGATTCACTCAAAACGGATTTAAAATGAAGAAGTTATGGGTAAAACAAGATTGGATAATTTTTCTCATTTTAGCTACGTGAAAATTTGTAACAAATCTATTCCAACCATAACTTAATCAACTTGTATTGTATATTATGTAATCTTGAGATACCATAGACACGTATACAATGTTTCGACCTATCATGTCGACACATCTATATATATTTCGGAACAACCATAGACACTCTATATGTGAATGTTGGAGTTAGCTATACAGGGTTGAGGTTGATTCCAAAATATATATAGTTTGAGTTGTGATCAATACTGAGATACGTATACACTGGGTCGTGGATTGATTCAAGATAATATTTATCGATTTATTTCTGTACATCTAACTGTGGACAACTAGTTGTAGGTTACTAACGAGGACAGCTGACTTAATAAACTTAAAACATCAAAATATATTAAAAGTGTTGTAAATATATTTTGAACATACTTTGATATAAATGTATATATTGTTATAGGTTCGTGAATCAACCAGTGGCCAAGTCTTACTTCCCGACGAAGTAAAAATCTGTGAAAGTGAGTTATAGTCCCACTTTTAAAATCTAATATTTTTGGGATGAGAATACATGCAGGTTTTATAAATGATTTACAAAATAGACACAAGTAGGTGAAACTACATTCTATGGTTGAATTATCGAAATCGAATATGCCCCTTTTTATTAAGTTTGGTAATCTAAGAATTAGGGAACAGACACCCTAATTGACGCGAATCCTAAAGATAGATCTATTGGGCCTAACAAACCCCATCCAAAGTACCGGATGCTTTAGTACTTCGAAATTTATATCATATCCGAAGGGTGTCCCGGAATGATGGGGATATTCTTATATATGCATCTTGTTAATGTCGGTTACCAGGTGTTCACCATATGAATGATTTTTATCTCTAGGTATGGGATGTGTATTGAAATATGAAATCTTGTGGTCTATTGTTACGATTTGATATATATAGGTTAAACCTATAACTCACCAACATTTTTGTTGACGTTTAAAGCATGTTTATTCTCAGGTGAATATTAAGAGCTTCCGCTGTTGCATACTAAAATAAGGACAAGATTTGGAGTCCATGTTTGTATGATATTGTGTAAAAACTGCATTCAAGAAACTGATTTCGATGTAACATATTTGTATTGTAAACCATTATGTAATGGTCGTGTGTAAACAGGATATTTTAGATTATCATTATTTGATAATCTACGTAAAGCTTTTTAAACCTTTATTTATGAAATAAAGGTTATGGTTTGTTTTAAAAATGAATGCAGTCTTTGAAAAACGTCTCATATAGAGGTCAAAACCTCGCAACGAAATCAATTAATATGGAACGTTTTTAATCAATAAGAACAGGACATTTCAGTTGGTATCAGAGCGTTGGTCTTAGAGAACCAGAATTTTGTATTAGTGTGTCTTATCGAGTTTGTTAGGATGCATTAGTGAGTCTGGACTTCGACCGTGTTTACTTGAAAAATGATTGCTTAACAAATTTTGTTGGAAACTATATATTTTTAACATGTGAATATTATGTGATATATTAATCTCTTAACGCGTTTGATATTATGTGATAGATGTCTACCTCTAGAACAAGTCCCATTGACTCACCTAATAATAATGAAGAGTCAAATGTAAATTGGAATGATTCGTGGACTGATTCACAAGTTCCCGAAGAGGAACCGGAAGAAGAGTCGGAACCGGAAGAAGAATCGGAACCGGAAGAAGAATCGGAACCGGATGAAGAAATAGAACCGGTGGGGGAAATAATAAAACGGTTAAGTAAAAGAAAATCCTCAACCAACCGACCAAGGTTAATTATGGTCAATGGTGTTTCCGCCAAGGAAGCAAAATATTGGGAGGATTACCAATTCTCCGATGAATCGGATTCCGACGAGAATTCCGATGATGTTATAGAAATTACCCCAACTGAATTTAAAAAGGCAAAAGAAAATAATAAGGGAAAGGGCATAAAAATAGAGAAATCTAATTCCAACCCCGATGAACTTTATATGTATCGTCAACCCCCGAAGTCCTTAAGTTGTAACAATGACCCGGGAACCTCTAAACCACCAGGTTTTTCTAAACCAATGTGGATCACGACGGCTCGTATTAGGGGAACATCATATATCCCTAGAAACTTGGCAAAACGAACCAAAACCGAAGAAGAAGAAACGAGCGAGTCGGAATAAGATAGTTGTATTCGTGTGGTGTAATATATGTAATATAGTGTGCTTATGCTTTATGATATATGTAAAAATTGCTTGTATTAATAAGTATTTTTTTTATGAATCTAACTCTTGTCTATTTTACAGTTTAAAAACACAAAATGGATAGACAACCCAATATTTTAAGAGACCTACCCGGAGACATGATTGATGAAATCTTGTCTAGAGTCGGTCAGAATTCCTCGGCACAACTATTTAAGGCGAGATCAGTTTGTAAGACATTCGAAGAACGTTCCAAGAATGCCTTGGTTTATAAAAGGCTTTCGTTCGGAAGATGGGGGATATCACATTGGGAAATCCATAAGTTACGATGTGTTTACTTTGACGCATATATTGCGGGGAACCCAAATGCTATTTTACGCAATGGGTTAAGAAATTATTTTGACTCAATATATCCGAATATTGGACTTCGTGATTTAGAAAAAGCGGCTAACATGCAACATAAAGAAGCATGTTATGCTTACGGATTAGTAATGTTCGCTTCTCACCAAAGTGAGAACAAGAACATCGGGCTACAACTATTAAACAAAACGTTTCCACAAGTGACGGAGTCGGTAATTGGGGTAAGAAATGAGGTTTTTATATTGTTACGGGACTGTTGGACATTACGTAACCCTCATCCCTTTGACGACGTTACAACACGCTGTCTTATCAACGGCCATAACGGTTATGTTCCACAAGACCAAGGATGGGAAGTAGTCCTAGTAAAACCAGAATGCATGACTTGTTTCTGGACGTATGAATTACGTGTCTTTATTGCCTTTACTGAACGACTTGTGTACTAGCTAGAATTATCTTCACAACCATCTTGTATCAAATTTATTGTGTGCTATATTTCATGCTATATGTAAAATAAGCGGTATTGTAAGTTTGTAAAATATTGTGTAAAAGTTTGAACGCGAAATATTATTATAATCAGTTTTTCATATAGAATTGTAGTAGTTGAATTGTATATTAGCTACTAAGTATGAACTTAACGGGTAGGTACTACCCGAATTTAAACTTATAAAACGCTAATATGAAGAAAAAGCTTTTATAAATGAGTTCATATTATGCTACGAAATACTATTAACTACTCTTAATATTCTCTATGATTAACTTGTTCCATTTAACTATTTTGAAGGAAATGGCACCGACTACTCGACACACCGTGAATATGAATGAAGAGGAATTTCGTACTTTTCTAGCTTCAAACATAGCCGCAGTACAGGCTGCGCTACATACCAACAATAACCTTGGATCTAGCAGTACAGGAAATCGTGTAGGATGCACCTACAAAGAATTCACTGCCTGCAAACCTTTGGAATTTGATGGAACTGAAGGACAGATCGGATTGAAACGGTGGACCGAGAAGGTCGAATCGGTGTTTGCCATAAGTAAGTGTACTGAAGAGGACAAAGTAAAGTACGCTACGCATACCTTCACAGGTTCTGCGTTAACATGGTGGAATACCTATCTAGAGCAAGTGGGACAAGACGATGCGTACGCACTACCGTGGTCAGCATTTAAGCACTTGATGAACGAGAAGTACCGTCCCAGAACCGAGGTCAATAAGCTCAAGACAGAACTTAGAGGGTTACGAACCCAAGGATTTGATATTACCACGTACGAAAGACGATTCACAGAATTGTGCCTATTGTGTCCGGGAGCATTCGAAGATGAGGAAGAGAAGATCGACGCATTTGTGAAAGGATTACCGGAAAGAATCCAAGAAGATATAAGTTCACACGAGCCCGCCTCCATACAACAGGCATGTAGAATGGATCACAAACTCGTGAACCAGATTGAAGAAAGAATTAAAGAACAGACTGCTGAAGAGGCCAATGTGAAGCAAGTCAAAAGAAAGTGGGAGGAAAACGGTGATAAGAATCACCAATACAACAACAACAGCAATTACAACAATAATCGCAACAATTATCCCAACAATCGCAACATCAATCGCAACTACAACAAACGACCCAACAACAACAACAACAACAACAGCAACTACAACAATCATCCCAACAACAATAATAACCGCAACAACAACAACAATCAGAAGCAGCTATGCCAAAGGTGTGAAAAGAATCACTCGGGGTTCTGCACCAAATTTTGCAACAAGTGTAAAAGAAATGGTCATAGCGCGGCGAAGTGTGAGGTCTACGGACCAGGGGTTAATAGAATGAAAGGAACAAATGGTGTCGGAATGAGTAATGGCGGAGCAAGTAGTGTCAGAGCAAGTTATGCCAATGTAGTTTGTTATAAATGTGGAAAACCGGGCCACATTATTAGAAATTGCCCGAACCAGGAGAACACGAATGGACAAGGCCGCGGAAGAGTTTTCAATATTAATGCGGCAGAGGCACAGGAAGACCCGGAGCTTGTTACGGGTACATTTCTTATTGACAATAAATCTGCTTACGTTTTATTTGATTCGGGTGCGGATAGAAGCTATATGAGTAGAGATTTTTGTGCTAAATTAAGTTGTCCATTGACGCCTTTGGATAGTAAATTTTTACTCGAATTAGCAAATGGTAAATTAATTTCAGCAGATAATATATGTCGGAATCGAGAAATTAAACTAGTTAGCGAAACATTTAAGATTGACTTGATACCAGTAGAGTTAGGAAGTTTTGATGTGATAATCGGTATGGACTGGTTGAAAGAAGTGAAAGCAGAGATCGTTTGTTACAAAAATGCAATTCGCATTATATGAGAAAAAGGAAAACCCTTAATGGTGTACGGAGAAAAGGGCAACACGATGCTACATCTTATTAGTAATTTGAAGGCACAAAAACTAATAAGAAAAGGTTGCTATGCTGTTCTAGCACACGTCGAGAAAGTACAAACTGAAGAAAAGAGCATCAATGATGTTCCCGTCGCAAAAGAATTTCCCGATGTATTTCCGAAAGAATTACCGGGATTACCCCCACATCGATCCGTTGAATTTCAAATAGATCTTGTACCAGGAGCTGCACCAATAGCTCGTACTCCTTACCGACTCGCACCCAGCGAGATGAAAGAACTACAAAGCCAATTATAAGAACTTTTAGAGCGTGGTTTCATTCGACCAAGCACATCACCGTGGGGAGCTCCTGTTTTGTTTGTCAAGAAGAAAGATGGTACATTCATGTTGTGTATCGACTACCGAGAGTTGAACAAACTTACCATCAAGAACCGCTACCCACTACCGAGAATCGATGACTTATTTGATCAACTACAAGGCTCGTCTGTTTATTCAAAGATTGACTTACGTTCCGGGTATCATCAAATGCGGGTGAAAGAAGATGATATTCCAAAGACTGCTTTCAGAACACGTTACGGTCATTACGAGTTTATGGTCATGCCGTTTGGTTTAACTAATGCACCAGCTGTGTTCATGGACCTTATGAACCGAGTGTGTGGACCATACCTTGACAAGTTTGTCATTGTTTTCATTGATGACATACTTATTTACTCAAAGAATGACCAAGAACACGGTGAACATTTGAGAAAGGTGTTAGAAGTATTGAGGAAGGAAGAATTGTACGCTAAGTTTTTAAAGTGTACATTTTGGTTGGAAGAAGTTCAATTCCTCTGTCACATAGTGAACAAAGAAGGTATTAAGGTGGATCCGGCAAAGATAGAAACTGTTGAAAAGTGGGAAACCCCGAAAACTCTGAAACACATACGCCAGTTTTTAGGACTAGCTGGTTACTACAGAAGGTTCATCCAAGACTTTTCCAGAATAGCAAAACCCTTGACTGCATTAACGCATAAAGGGAAGAAATTTGAATGGAAGGATGAACAAGAGAAAGCGTTTCAGTTATTGAAGAAAAAGCTAACTACGACACCTATATTGTCATTGCCTGAAGGGAATGATGATTTTGTGATTTATTGTGACGCATCAAAGCAAGGTCTCGGTTGTGTATTAATGCAACGAACGAAGGTGATTGCTTATGCCTCTAGACAATTGAAGATTCACGAGCAAAATTATACGACGCATGATTTGGAATTAGGCGCGGTTGTTTTTGCATTAAAGACTTGGAGGCACTACTTATATGGGGTCAAAAGTATTATATATACCGACCACAAAAGTCTTCAACACATATTTAATCAGAAACAACTGAATATGAGGCAGCGTAGGTGGATTGAATTGTTGAATGATTACGACTTTGAGATTCGTTACCACCCGGGGAAGGCAAATGTGGTAGCCGATGCCTTGAGCAGGAAGGACAGAGAACCCATTCGAGTAAAATCTATGAATATAATGATTCATAATAACCTTACTACTCAAATAAAGGAGGCGCAACAAGGAGTTTTAAAAGAGGGAAATTTAAAGGATGAAATACCCAAGGGATCGGAGAAGCATCTTAATATTCGGGAAGACGGAACCCGGTATAGGGCCGAAAGGATTTGGGTACCAAAATTTGGAGATATGAGAGAAATGGTACTTAGAGAAGCTCATAAAACCAGATACTCAATACATCCTGGAACGGGGAAGATGTACAAGGATCTCAAGAAACATTTTTGGTGGCCGGGTATGAAAGCCGATGTTGCTAAATATGTAGGAGAATGTTTGACGTGTTCTAAGGTCAAAGCTGAGCATCAGAAACCATCAGGTCTACTTCAACAACCCGAAATCCCGGAATGGAAATGGGAAAACATTACCATGGATTTCATCACTAAATTGCCAAGGACTGCAAGTGGTTTTGATACTATTTGGGTAATAGTTGATCGTCTCACCAAATCAGCACACTTCCTGCCAATAAGAGAAGATGACAAGATGGAGAAGTTAGCACGACTGTATTTGAAGGAAGTCGTCTCCAGACATGGAATACCAATCTCTATTATCTCTGATAGGGATGGTAGATTTATTTCAAGATTCTGGCAGACATTACAGCAAGCATTAGGAACTCGTCTAGACATGAGTACTGCCTATCATCCACAAACTGATGGGCAGAGTGAAAGGACGATACAAACGCTTGAAGACATGCTACGAGCATGTGTTATTGATTTCGGAAACAGTTGGGATCGACATCTACCGTTAGCAGAATTTTCCTACAACAACAGCTACCATTCAAGCATTGAGATGGCGCCGTTTGAAGCACTTTATGGTAGAAAGTGCAGGTCTCCGATTTGTTGGAGTGAAGTGGGGGATAGACAGATTACGGGTCCGGAGATTATACAAGAAACTACCGAGAAGATCATCCAAATTCAACAACGGTTGAAAACCGCCCAAAGTCGACAAAAGAGCTACGCTGACATTAAAAGAAAAGATATAGAATTTGAAATTGGAGAGATGGTCATGCTTAAAGTTGCAACTTGGAAAGGCGTTGTTCGATTTGGTAAACGAGGGAAATTAAATCCAAGGTATATTGGACCATTCAAGATTATTGATCGTGTCGGACCAGTAGCTTACCGACTTGAGTTACCTCAACAACTCGCGGCTGTACATAACACTTTCCACGTCTCGAATTTGAAGAAATGTTTTGCTAAAGAGGATCTCACTATTCCATTAGATGAAATCCAAATCAACGAAAAACTTCAATTCATCGAAGAACCCGTCGAAATAATGGATCGTGAGGTTAAAAGACTTAAGCAGAACAAGATACCAATTGTTAAGGTTCGATGGAATGCTCGTAGAGGACCCGAGTTCACCTGGGAGCGTGAAGATCAGATGAAGAAGAAATACCCGCATCTATTTCTAGAAGATTCGTCAACACCTTCAACTGTTTAAAATTTCGGGACGAAATTTATTTAACGGGTAGGTACTGTAGTGACCCGAACTTTTCCATGTTTATATATATTAATTGAGATTGATATTTACATGATTAAATGTTTCCAACATGTTAAGCAATCAAACTTTTTAAGACTTGATTAATTGAAATATGTTTCATATAGACAATTGACCACCCAAGTTGACCGGTGATTCACGAACGTTAAAACTTGTAAAAACTATATGATGACATATATATGGTTATATATATAGTTAACATTATATTATGATAAGTAAACATATCATTAAGTATATTAACAATGAACTACATATGTAAAAACAAGACTACTAACTTAATGATTTTGAAGCGAGACATATATGTAACGATTATCGTTGTAACGACATTTAATGTATATATATCATATTAAGAGATATTTGTACATCATAATATCATGATAATATAATAATTTAAAATCTCTTTTGATATTATAAACATTGGGTTAACAACATTTAACAAGATCGTTAACCTAAAGGTTTCAAAACAACATTTACATGTAACGACTAACGATGACTTAACGACTCAGTTAAAATTTATATACATGTAGTGTTTTAATATGTATTTATACACTTTTGAAAGACTTCAATACACTTATCAAAATACTTCTACTTAACAAAAATGCTTACAATTACATCCTCGTTCAGTTTCATCAACAATTCTACTCGCATGCACCCGTATTCGTACTCGTACAATACACAGCTTTTAGATGTATGTACTATTGGTATATACACTCCAATGATCAGCTCTTAGCAGCCCATGTGGGTCACCTAACACATGTGGGAACCATCATTTGGCAACTAGCATGAAATATCTCATAAAATTACAAAAATATGAGTAATCATTCATGACTTATTTACATGAAAACAAAATTACATATCCTTTATATCTAATCCATACACCAACGACCAAAAACACCTACAAACACTTTCATTCTTCAATTTTCTTCATCTAATTGATCTCTCTCAAGTTCTATCTTCAAGTTCTAAGTGTTCTTCATAAATTCCAAAAGTTCTAGTTTCATAAAATCAAGAATACTTTCAAGTTTGCTAGCTCACTTCCAATCTTGTAAGGTGATCATCCAACCTCAAGAAATCTTTTTTTCTTACAGTAGGTTATCATTCTAATACAAGGTAATAATCATATTCAAACTTTGGTTCAATTTCTATAACTATAACAATCTTATTTCAAGTGATGATCTTACTTGAACTTGTTTTCGTGTCATGATTCTGCTTCAAGAACTTCGAGCCATCCAAGGATCCAGTGAAGCTACATCCATTTTTCACTTTTCCAGTAGGTTTATCCAAGGAACTTAAGGTAGTAATGATGTTCATAACATCATTCAATTCATACATATAAAGCTATCTTATTCGAAGGTTTAAACTTGTAATCACTAGAACATAGTTTAGTTAATTCTAAACTTGTTCGTAAACAAAAGTTAATCCTTCTAACTTGACTTTTAAAATAAACTAAACACATGTTCTATATCTATATTATATGCTAACTTAATGATTTAAAACCTGGAGACACGAAAAACACCATAAAACCGGATTTACGCCGTCGTAGTAACACCGCGGGCTGTTTTGGGTTAGTTAATTAAAAACTATGATAAACTTTGATTTAAAAGTTGTTATTCTGAGAAAATGATTTTTATTATGAACATGAAACTATATCCAAAAATTATGGTTAAACTCAAAGTGGAAGTATGTTTTCTAAAATGGTCATCTAGACGTCGTTCTTTCGACTGAAATGACTACCTTTACAAAAATGAATTGTAACTTATTTTTCCGACTATAAACCTATACTTTTTCTATTTAGATTCATAAAATAGAGTTCAATATGAAACCATAGCAATTTGATTCACTCAAAACGGATTTAAAATGAAGAAGTTATGGGTAAAACAAGATTGGATAATTTTTCTCATTTTAGCTACGTGAAAATTTGTAACAAATCTATTCCAACCATAACTTAATCAACTTGTATTGTATATTATGTAATCTTGAGATACCATAGACACGTATACAATGTTTCAACCTATCATGTCGACACATCTATATATATTTCGGAACAACCATAGACACTCTATATGTGAATGTTGGAGTTAGCTATACAGGGTTGAGGTTGATTCCAAAATATATATAGTTTGAGTTGTGATCAATACTGAGATACGTATACACTGGGTCGTGGATTGATTCAAGATAATATTTATCGATTTATTTCTGTACATCTAACTGTGGACAACTAGTTGTAGGTTACTAACGAGGACAGCTGACTTAATAAACTTAAAACATCAAAATATATTAAAAGTGTTGTAAATATATTTTGAACATACTTTGATATATATGTATATATTGTTATAGGTTCGTGAATCAACCAGTGGCCAAGTCTTACTTCCCGACGAAGTAAAAATCTGTGAAAGTGAGTTATAGTCCCACTTTTAAAATCTAATATTTTTGGGATGAGAATACATGCAGGTTTTATAAATGATTTACAAAATAGACACAAGTACGTGAAACTACATTCTATGGTTGAATTATCGAAATCGAATATGCCCCTTTTTATTAAGTCTGGTAATCTAAGAATTAGGGAACAGACACCCTAATTGACACGAATCCTAAAGATAGATCTATTGGGCCTAACAAACCCCATCCAAAGTACCGGATGCTTTAGTACTTCGAAATTTATATCATATCCGAAGGGTGTCCCGGAATGATGGGGATATTCTTATATATGCATCTTGTTAATGTCGGTTACCAGGTGTTCACCATATGAATGATTTTTATCTCTAGGTATGGGATGTGTATTGAAATATGAAATCTTGTGGTCTATTGTTACGATTTGATATAT
This sequence comes from Rutidosis leptorrhynchoides, assembly GCF_046630445.1. Classification (NCBI taxonomy): domain Eukaryota; kingdom Viridiplantae; phylum Streptophyta; class Magnoliopsida; order Asterales; family Asteraceae; genus Rutidosis; species Rutidosis leptorrhynchoides. The sequence continues at coordinate 651,840,401 of NC_092334.1, read as the reverse complement.
ATAGGTTAAACCTATAACTCACCAACATTTTTGTTGACGTTTAAAGCATGTTTATTCTCAGGTGAATATTAAGAGCTTCCGCTGTTGCATACTAAAATAAGGACAAGATTTGGAGTCCATGTTTGTATGATATTGTGTAAAAACTGCATTCAAGAAACTGATTTCGATGTAACATATTTGTTTTGTAAACCATTATGTAATGGTCGTGTGTAAACAGGATATTTTAGATTATCATTATTTGATAATCTACGTAAAGCTTTTTAAACCTTTATTTATGAAATAAAGGTTATGGTTTGTTTTAAAAATGAATGCAGTCTTTGAAAAACGTCTCATATAGAGGTCAAAACCTCGCAACGAAATCAATTAATATGGAACGTTTTTAATCAATAAGAACGGGACATTTCAACCCCCACTACTCCAATGCATATTCGCCAATTCCTAGGTCTCGCCGGTTATTATCGAAGGTTTATCGAAGGATTTTCTCTGATTGCGCGTCCTTTGACCGCGCTGACTCACAAAGGGAAGAAGTTCATTTTAGAACCCGCACACGAATCAGCATTCCAAACTTTGAAGAAGAAGTTAACCTCCGCACCTATTCTATCGCTTCCCGAAGGCAGTGACGATTTCGTTGTTTATTGTGATGCATCGAAGAGTGGTTTTGGTTGTGTACTGATGCAACGATCAAAGGTTATTGCCTATGCCTCCCGCCAATTGAAGATTCACGAGCGGAACTACACTACGCATGATCTTGAACTTGGAGCCGTTGTCTTTGCGCTCAAATTGTGGAGACATTATTTGTATGGAACTAAGAGCACTATTTTCACCGATCACAAGAGTCTCCAGCACATCTTTGATCAGAAGCAACTGAATATGAGACAGCGTCGATGGATTTAGACGCTCAACGACTACGATTGTGAACTCCGTTATCACCCTGGCAAGGCCAATGTTGTAGCTGACGCTTTAAGCCGAAAGGAGATGACGGCACCTCTTCGTGTTAGGGCTCTGAACATCACCATCCATTCGAACCTCAGCAGTCAAATCAGAGTAGCCCAAGAAGAGGCTCTCAAGGAGGAGAACATATCTCACGAGCATTTGAACATACTTGTCTCTCGATTCGAGGTTAGAGAGTCTGGACTCCGGTGTTATGCCGGAAGAATTTGGGTACCTTATTATGGAGATCTACGAAACCTGATACTTGATGAAGCACACAAATCGAGATATTCGATTCACACCGGTGCGGGTAAGATGTACCACGACCTTAAAGAACAGTATTGGTGGCCGAATCTTAAGAAGGATGTTGCGACTTATGTTGGTAAGTGTTTGACTTGCTCGAAGGTTAAAGCCGAGCATCAGAGACCTTCTGGTTTACTTCAGCAACCGGAAATCCCACAATAGAAGTGGGAAAGGATCACAATGGATTTCATTACTAAGCTGCCGAAGACGGTGGGCGGATACGATACCATTTGGGTTATTGTTGACCGCCTCACCAAATCTGCACACTTCCTAGCGATGAAGGAAACTGATACAATGGAAAGACTTGCCCAATTATACATCAAAGAGGTTGTATCTCGTCATGGTGTACCTTTATCGATCATCTCAGATCGCGATCCCCGTTTTACTTCCAGATTTTGGCGTTCCTTGCAAGAAACCATGGGAACTCGTCTTGACATGAGTACTACTTATCATCCTCAGACTGACGGGCAAAGTGAACGAACGATTCAGACCTTGGAAGACATGTTGCGTGCATGTGTCATTGATTTCGGAAAGGCCTGGGAAAGGCATTTTCCACTCGCTGAATTCTCGTACAACAACAGTTATCACTCTAGCATTAATGCTGCACCTTTCGAAGCATTGTATGGCCGTAAGTGCCGATCTCCTATTTGTTGGGCCGAAGTAGGCGAAAAGCAAATCACCGGACCCGAGGTAGTCCACGAAACCACGGAGAAGATTGCTCAGATTCAAGCTAGACTTAAGACTGCCCGCGATCGTCAGAAGAGTTATGCCGATCTTAAACGTAAAGACTTTGAATTCAATGTTAGTGATCGTGTAATGTTAAAGGTTGCACCTTGGAAAGGTGTGATTCGTTTTGGAAAACGTGGAAAGTTAAACCCACGATACATTGGTCCTTTTGAAGTCTTGGAACGTGTTGGACCCGTTGCATACCGTTTGGATCTACCAGGACAATTGAGCTCAGTTTATCCTACCTTCCATGTGTCAAACTTGAAGAAGTGTCTTGCTGCACCTGAACTTATCATACCACTTGAGGAACTTACGATTGACGACAAACTCCACTTTGTGGAGGAACCAGTTGAGATTATGGATCGTGAGATCAAAACTTTGAAACGCAACAAGATTCCGATTGTACGAGTACGATGGAATGCCAAACGAGGACCTGAGTTTACTTGGGAGCGAGAGGATCAAATGATGCGGAAGTATCCTCACCTTTTCCCAACTCCTCCATCTACCTCAGCTTAAATTTCGGGACGAAATTTTCTTTAACAGGTGGGTAATGTAACGACCCTGGAATTTCCAATATTTATTTATTAATAATTACTATTATTAATACGTGTGATTAAACGAATGTACGTTATTACATTTACATGTTGCCATGATTGCCCGAACTTGACTTTAATGGCCCGAAACGTCTTTGTGACACCCGGAACTTTCACGAATAATATTTTTAGATATTATTTACATTCATGATTAAATTTATTAATCATTTTAATTAATTAAGGCTATTAGTTAGTTACTTGGGCTTTAATTGGTTTAACTTGTGATTTATTTGAACTTGGGCTTTGTTAGTGTAATGGACTCATGTTATTGGACTTCCAAGCCCACCCTACATTATTAATGGACTTAGTTAGCCCATGTCCTACACTTGTAAGTATCAATTAGATGGAGACTACTTAGTTTAATACTTGAAGGAATCTAGTTGCACACCTTCCCCATGCATGCACCCTTAATATCCACACTTTTAAGCTTTAGCATCTAAGTAACCATTGAACACTTCTCCCTCCCCCCAAAAATCTGCTGCAGCCGTGATTTGGTGTGAGCTCAAGAGGGATTCAAATCTTTTTTTTGACTACTTCATTCACTAGTTTCATTTACACTTCACACACACATTACTTGCATCTTATTTTCTCTCTTTACTTTCTCTCTTTTCTCTTCATACTTGTAAGTATTATGAAGTTCTTTTCTCTTCTTCTTTTCTTTACAAAACCAAACATAAAGCACTCTTAATCATCATCATCATTTGTTGTTGTTTGATACTTGTCTTGTTAGTTACTTATTAGTTGTTATTAATTACTTACTTTGTAATTACTTGTTACTTAATTACTAGCTTTCAAGAATCAAACTTACTAGTTTGATTCTTCATAATATCTTGTATTTTCAAGAACATACAAGAACAAACTACCTAGTTATGTTCTACATACATTATGTCAAAAGATTTAAAGTTCTTGTGTTGTAACTTATACTTGAAGTACATGAAGTGAACTTAATGTTTACTTTCTAAATCTTTAAAGTATGAAACTCATGAACTTATTTACTTGATTATTTAGTTTTACTTGCACTTTAATTTTATGATTTTGGTTGTTGTTGGTCAAGTACTACAAGTTAGTCTTGATCTCATATCTCTTGGAACTTAAAGTTAACTTAAAAGTTCAAGAACATATAAATGAGTTTCCTTTAAAAATAACTTTGTATACTTATGCTTGATCTAGACTTTTGGGTCTTGGATCTTCAAGATCTAACTAAAGAACTATGTTCTACATCTTAAGATCTTGATTAGTTAGTTTACTTTCAAGTTTGTAACTTGTTATTGGCTTTAAAGTTCATGTAGGTGTTAGATCTAAGACTTTGATGTAACTTTGGTTCATCAAACTTCATACAACTCTTAAGTGAGTTGTGCTTCATGTCTTAGACTTGCACTAGGGTTATGATGGTCAAGACTTGGTTAAGATGATGTAGATACATCAATGAGTTGTACACTTGAAGCTATATGCATCAAGGACGAGAACCACGATGAACATCAAGCACCAAGACCACCGGAACCCACTTAAACTCACTGTTCTGTACAAAAGCTACTGGTCTGGTGATTCTGTAACAGACCAGTAGACCTGGGCTGTTCTAACCTTGATTTTTAGATAGATCTTTTCGAGTAGATAACTTTTCATATAGGACTCGTCTTAATCCGAGTTACGGTTTAGGATTTATGGCCCTCCGATCGTTACTATGTCCTTTAACGTTGTGCATAAATTTCTGACCTACTCGCACTTAGACCGTCGCCACGGTCAAACCAAGACTAGTTTGCTTCTGTAAATTTTACCACATTTAAGGGACTCATAGACGGAGCCATGGCCACTGGTCTCACCTTAATTCAGTAAGGGTAGAGGCCGTGGTGACTGACTGAAGTCAGACTTTGTTTTAAACTACTTTCATAAACGAAACCTACCTTACGCCTTTTGTTTAAAGATGAATGATGATGACCCTTAAGACCTTAATTACATACTTTTAAACCTATTAAGACGATTTACTGACTTAGTACTATTTGACTTAGGTTGAGGACTTCAGACCGTTTACTTGCACACCCTTCCCGACTACTACTTTACCGCTACATATCATTGTGAGTTATAGCATTCCCTTTTTACTTTAACTTATTTTGGGAACTGAGAATACATGCGGATTTTATGTTTTACATACTAGGCACGAGTACTTAAACTTTATATATGTGTGGGTTATACAACGGCATAAACATTCCCTTTAGCTCGGTAACGTTTAATCATTGGTTTTTGAACCATGAACGCGAATCTTAGATATGGATCCATAGGGTTTGACATCCCCACTCGGGCTAGTAGCGCTAGCATTTAACGAGTGTTTAATACTTCGTAAACATACACACTTGCCAAGTGTACTTTCAGGGGGTATAAACGTTAAGTTAGTTACCAAGTGCCCACGGTTAACATATACTTTATCATACTATTTTGAAACGCTCTTTGTAGCACTGAAATCTCGTGGCCTACCTTACATACTGTTATACTTAAACTATAGCTCACCAACCTTTGTGTTGACGTTTTTAAGCATGTATTTCTCAGGTGCTTGAGGTTGCTTCCGCTGTCTTACTTGTTGTGCTGTAGACACCCGCTGCTTAGAGTTGTCCACGCATGAACTACTTTACTTTGCATTCAAACATTAGTACTTTTGAACTATGACTTGTAACGACCATTGTGGTCACATACACTTATTATTTGCTTCTACTTAGTGAAGCATGCTTTCGAAATGTAAAACATTTGATGTCCGTTATGACATCACCTTTTTATCGTGAATGCAACTTCTTTAATTACAGCATATAGTACTTAACCTTGTAATGATCCTGTTGTTGATGATTCGTATACGATGGTTTTGTACGGGGCGTCACAAGATACGTCTCGTTTTGTTGAACTATTGTCAAATTTGACTTTTTGAAACAACTTTGGATAACTTTTGTATGTCGATCTCGAGCATTAGGATTGTGATACACTATGACCTGACCTAACTTGATAAACATTTATTGACCAACATATGTTCTCTAGGTTGAGATCTACGGTTATTTGGTAATCCGTGTTTCGGTCACATTTTGGTGAACGACTTTATATGCTGCTAAGGTGAGTTTCATTGATCCCTTTTTAAATGCTTTTGCAATATATATTTTTGGGCTGAGAATACATGCACTTTATTTTAAACAATGGACACAAGTACATACTAAATTCTATACTGAGTTTGAACCGAAAATCCCTTAGCTTTGGTAACTAGTAACTGCCGGTTATAAGAACTGGTGGGCGCGAGTAGTAGTATATGGATCCATAGGGCTTGATATCCCCGTCCGAGCTAGAGCACTAGCCTTTTAACGGACGTATGCTATTTGAGAAGCGTACACGTTGGTTTACGTGTATTATTAAGATGATTATACAAAGGGTACAAATTATATATACGTTAAGTTTAGTTACCAGGGTGCTCAATCTTGTAGAATATTTTGATAAACGTTTCTGGATGAAACAACTGAAATCTTGTGATCCACCTTTATATACAGATTATACGAAACATTAAAACTATGAACTCACCAACCTTTGTGTTGACACTTGTTAGCATGTTTATTCTCAGGTTTCCTAGAAGTCTTCCGCTGTTTGCTTAGATGTTAGACAAGCTATGTGCATGGAGTCTTACATGACATATTTTTCAAGGAAACGTTGCATTCACCAAATCATCACCATGTATCTTATTTTGACTGCATTGTCAACGGAAGTACTGTTGTAAACTATTATTTATGGTGATTGTCTATATGTAGAAATCATCAGATGTCGAAAACTTTTGATTTAAATATTCATTTATGGTGTGCCTTTTCAAAAGAATGCAATAATTACAAAACGTATCATATAGAGGTCAAATACCTCGCAATGAAATCGATGAATGACGTGTTCGTCCATATAGATTTGGAGCGATCGTCACAGTTGGTATCAGAGCTTGAGGTCATAGGGAACCAGAATTTGCATTAGTGTGTTTAACTGGTAATTGTTAGGATGCATTAGTGAGTCTGGACTATGACCGTATCTATTTTTACCGAGTTTTTCTTATCATTTCTTGTCAGAAATTACATGCTTATCTAGACACGTTTTCCTGCATTTATTGCATAGATAGTGAATGGAAAAATTTCATATCTTAAGCATATCGATTACAGTAAACTCTGTCTTACACTTTCCGAAAATTTCTCCGTAACTTATGGGATTTTAGTATTATATATACATATGTAAATTATGTATCGGATAATACCAAACTAAATCCTATAATCTATCTCAAATCAAAATCAATTCCCTGATTATACAAGATGGATCCCGAATCTAGTTCATATTCCTTAAACTCAGACAGCTATTCCGATATGGATATTCACCTGAATTCCGAAGACAGTGTAACCGGAATGGATCAACCAATCAGCCATCATCTATTCTGGATGAATTGGGGATGGGTTCGTAGCCTACTTAATCATTGGAGACAGGAAGAAGGTGATCCTTTCCATCCACCACATTGCCCTCTTGGCGATGAACCTGAAGCACTTACCGGTGAACCTATCCGAAACACCATTTTCTCTCTCATTTCCAGAGTATCTCATCATGATTATATACTATCTCAAATTCTAGATCTTATTCATCCGCTCGTCCGAACCGACAAACACCCCGGTGTAATACAAGAAGTTAACGAGCTTCGCGCTCGAGTAGTGGCTTTGGAGAATATGGTGCAAAGGTTACAAGCACCAACAGCATCACCGGCATCAACAATATCACCATCATCAACACCAACAGTACCATTACCACCACCAACAACATCCGCACCGCAAGCCTCAACATCACAATATGTACCTTGAACATCAACGTCATACGCATCGTAGTTACCAAGAAATACCAGCAACAATAACCGATGAAGTATTAACTCATTTCCCCTGAAGAAATTTTATGTATATTTAATATATATATAAATTTTGAAATCAAAATAAATCTTTTCGTACTAAGATATTACGTGTGAATCTTAACTGGCAGGTACTACTCGGTTAGTTCATATTACTAATATGCAATGATGTACATCCTTCCTTAACAACTTAACCATTGTTAACTACAATCTCTGTTTCAACTTAATGAATTCCATTTCATAATAAACCAAGTGTATTATTCAATTATATAATTGATTTTACATTTTCATTTTCGATGTACTCGAAACTTTTCAGAAAACATCATCTGTGCCTTGTAAGGTTCACAAAAATTCCACGAGCACCAACATCTGTAGTGACCAGAACTTTTCCATGTTTATATATATTAATTGAGATTGATATTTACATGATTAAATGTTTCCAACATGTTAAGCAATCAAACTTGTTAAGACTTGATTAATTGAAATATGTTTCATATAGACAATTGACCACCCAAGTTGATCGGTGATTCACGAACGTTAAAACTTGTAAAAACTATATGATGACATATATATGGATATATATATATATAGTTAACATGATACTATGATAAGAAAACATATCATAAAGTATATTAACAATGAACTACATATGTAAAAACAAGACTACTAACTTAATGATTTTTAAACGAGACATATATGTAACGATTATCGTTGTAAAGACATTTAATGTATATATATCATATTAAGAGATATTCATACATGATAATATCATAATAATATAATAATTTAAAATCTCATTTGATATTATAAACATTGGGTTAACAACATTTAACAAGATCGTTAACCTAAAGGTTTCAAAACAACACTTACATGTAACGACTAACGATGACTTAACGACTCAGTTAAAATGTATATACATGTAGTGTTTTAATATGTATTTATACACTTTTGAAAGACTTCAATACACTTATCAAAATACTTCTACTTAACAAAAATGCTTACAATTACATCCTCGTTCAGTTTCATCAACAATTCTACTCGTATGCACCCGTATTCGTACTCGTACAATACACAGCTTTTAGATGTATGTACTATTGGTATATACACTCCAATGATCAGCTCTTAGCAGCCCATGTGAGTCACCTAACACATGTGGGAACCATCATTTTTTCAACTAGCATGAAATGTCTCATAAAATTACAAAAATATGAATAATCATTCATGACTTATTTACATGAAAACAAAATTACATATCCTTTATATCTAATCCATACACAAACGACCAAAAACACCTACAAACACTTTCATTCTTCAATTTTCTTCATCTAATTGATCTCTCTCAAGTTCTATCTTCAAGTTCTAAGTGTTCTTCATAAATTCCAAAAGTTCTAGTTTCATAAAATCAAGAATACTTTCAAGTTTGCTAGCTCACTTCCAATCTTGTAAGGTGATCATCCAACCTCAAGAAATCTTTGTTTCTTACAGTAGGTTATCATTCTAATACAAGGTAATAATCATATTCAAACTTTGGTTCAATTTCTATAACTATAACAATCTTATTTCAAGTGATGATCTTACTTGAACTTGTTTTCGTGTCATGATTCTGCTTCAAGAACTTCGAGCCATCCAAGGATCCATTGAAGCTAGATCCATTTTTCTATTTTCCAGTAGGTTTATCCAAGGAAATTAAGGTAGTAATGATGTTCATAACATCATTCGATTCATACATATAAAGCTATCTTATTCGAAGGTTTAAACTTGTAATCACTAGAACATAGTTTAGTTAATTCTAAACTTGTTCGCAAACAAAAGTTAATCCTTCTAACTTGACTTTTAAAATCAACTAAACACATGTTCTATATCTATATGATATGCTAACTTAATGATTTAAAACCTGAAAACACGAAAAACACCGTAAAACCGGATTTACGCCGTCGTAGTAACACCGCGGGCTGTTTTGGGTTAGTTAATTAAAAACTATGATAAACTTTGATTTAAAAGTTGTTATTCTGAGAAAATGATTTTTATTATGAACATGAAACTATATCCAAAATTTATGGTTAAACTCAAAGTGGAAGTATGTTTTCTAAAATGGTCATCTAGACGTCGTTCTTTCGACTGAAATGACTACCTTTACAAAAACGACTTGTAACTTATTTTTCCGACTATAAACCTATACTTTTTCTGTTTATATTCATAAAATAGAGTTCAATATGAAACCATAGCAATTTGATTCACTCAAAACGGATTTAAAATGAAGAAGTTATGGGTAAAACAAGATTGGATAATTTTTCTCATTTTAGCTACGTGAAAATTGGTAACAAATCTATTCCAACCATAACTTAATCAACTTGTATTGTATATTATGTAATCTTGAGATACCATAGACACGTATACAATGTTTCGACCTATCATGTCGACACATCTATATATAATTCGGAACAACCATAGACACTCTATATGTGAATGTTAGAGTTAGCTATACAGGGTTGAGGTTGATTCCAAAATATATATAGTTTGAGTTGTGATCAATACTGAGATACGTATACACTGGGTCGTGGATTGATTCAAGATAATATTTATCGATTTATTTCTGTACATCTAACTGTGGACAACTAGTTATAGGTTACTAACGAGGACAGCTGACTTAATAAACTTAAAACATCAAAATATATTAAAAGTGTTGTAAATATATTTTGAACATACTTTGATATATACGTATATATTGTTATAGGTTCGTGAATCAACCAGTGGCCAAGTCTTACTTCCCGACGAAGTAAAAATCTGTGAAAGTGAGTTATAGTCCCACTTTTAAAATCTAATATTTTTGGGATGAGAATACATGCAGGTTTTATAAATGATTTACAAAATAGACACAAGTACGTGAAACTACATTCTATGGTTGAATTATCGAAATCGAATATGCCCCTTTTTATTAAGTCTGGTAATCTAAGAATTAGGGAACAGACACCCTAATTGACGCGAATCCTAAAGATAGATCTATTGGGCCTAACAAACCCCATCCAAAGTACCGGATGCTTTAGTACTTCGAAATTTATATCATATCCGAAGGGTGTCCCGGAATGATGGGGATATTCTTATATATGCATCTTGTTATTGTCGGTTACCAGGTGTTCACCATATGAATGATTTTTATCTCTATGTATGGGATGTGTATTGAAATATGAAATCTTGTGGTCTATTGTTACGATTTGATATATATAGGTTAAACCTATAACTCACCAACATTTTTGTTGACGTTTAAAGCATGTTTATTCTCAGGTGAATATTAAGAGCTTCCGCTGTTGCATACTAAAATAAGGACAAGATTTGGAGTCCATGTTTGTATGATATTGTGTAAAAACTGCATTCAAGAAACTGATTTCGATGTAACATATTTGTATTGTAAACCATTATGTAATGGTCGTGTGTAAATAGGATATTTTAGATTATCATTATTTGATAATCTACGTAAAGCTTTTTAAACCTTTATTTATGAAATAAAGGTTATGGTTTGTTTTAAAAATGAATGCAGTCTTTGAAAAACGTCTCATATAGAGGTCAAAACCTCGCAACGAAATCAATTAATATGGAACGTTTTTAATCAATAAGAACGGGACATTTCAGTTGGTATCCGAGCGTTGGTCTTAGAGAACCAGAAAATTTGCATTAGTGTGTCTTATTGAGTTTGTTAGGATGCATTAGTGAGTCTGGACTTCGACCGTGTTTTCTTTAAAAATGATTGCTTAACATTTTTGTTGGAAACTATATATTTTTAACATATGAATATTATGTGATATATTAATCTCTTAACGTGTTTGATATTATGTGATAGATGTCTACCTCTAGAACAAGTCCCATTGACTCATTTAATAATAATGAAGAGTCAAATGTAAATTGGAATGATTTGTGGACTGATTCACAAGTTCCCGAAGAGGAACCGGAAGAAGAGTCGGAACCGGAAGAAGAATCGGAACCGGAAGAAGAATCGGAACCGGATGAAGAAATAGAACCGGTGGGGGAAATAATAAAACGGTTAAGTAAAAGAAAATCCTCAACCAACCGACCAAAGTTAATTATGGTCAATGGTGTTTCCGCCAAGGAAGCAAAATATTGGGAGGATTACCAATTCTCCGATGAATCGGATTCCGACGAGAATTCCGATGATGTTATAGAAATTACCCCAACTGAATTTAAAAAGGCAAAAGAAAATAATAAGGGAAAGGGCATAAAAATAGAGAAATCTAATTCCAACCCCGATGAACTTTATATGTATCGTCAACCCCCGAAGTCCTTAAGTTGTAACAATGACCCGGGAACCTCTAAACCACCAGGTTTTTCTAAACCAATGTGGACAACGACGGCTCGTATTAGGGGAACATCATATATCCCTAGAAACTTGGCAAAACGAACCAAAACCGAAGAAGAAGAAATGAGCGAGTCGGAATAAGATAGTTGTATTCGTGTGGTGTAATATATGTAATATAGTGTTCTTATGCTTTATGATATATGTAAAAATTGCTTGTATTAATAAGTATTTTTTTATGAATCTAACTCTTGTCTATTTTACAGTTTAAAAACACAAAATGGATAGACAACCCAATATTTTAAGAGACCTACCCGGAGACATGATTGATGAAATCTTGTCTAGAGTCGGCCAGAATTCTTCGGCACAACTATTTAAGGCGAGATCAGTTTGTAAGACATTCGAAGAACGTTCCAAGAATGTCTTGGATTATAAGAGACTTTCGTTTGAAAGATGGGGGATATGACATTGGGAAACCCATAAGTTACGATGTGTTTACTTTGACGCATATATTGCGGGGAACCCAAATGCTATTTTACGCAACGGGTTAAGAAATTATTTTGACTCAATATATCCGAATATTGGACTTCGTGATTTAGAAAAAGCGGCTAACATGCAACATAAAGAAGCATGTTATGCTTACGGATTAGTAATGTTCGCTTCTCACCAAAGTGAGAACAAGAACATCGGGCTACAACTATTAAACAAAACGTTTCCACAAGTGACGGAGTCGGTAATTGGGGTAAGAAATGAGGTTTTTAGATTATTACGGGACTGTTGGACATTACGTAACCCTCGTCCCTTTGATGACGTTACAACACGCTGTCTTATCAACGGCCATAACGGTTATGTTGCACAAGACCAAGGATGGGAAGTAGTCCAAGTAAAACCAGAATGCATGACTTGTTTCTGGACGTATGAATTACGTGTCTTTATTGCCTTTGCTGAACGACTTGTGTACTAGCTAGAATTGTCTTCACAACTATCTTGTATCAAAGTTATTGTGTGCTATATTTCATGCTTTATGTAAAATAAGCGGTATTGTAAGTTTGTAAAATATTGTATAAAAGTTTGAACGCGAAATATTATTATAATCAGTTTTTCATATAGAATTGTAGTAGTTGAATTGTATATTAGCTACTAAGTATGAACTTAACGGGTAGGTACTACCCGAATTTAAACTTATAAAACGCTAATATGAAGAAAAAGCTTTTATAAATGAGTTCATATTATGCTACGAAATACTATTAACTACTCTTAATATTCTGTATGATTAACTTGTTCCATTTAACTATTTTGAAGGAAATGGCACCGACTACTCGACACACCGTGAATATGAATGAAGAGGAATTCCGTACTTTTCTAGCTTCAAACATAGCCGCAGTACAGGCTGCGCTACATACCAACAATAACCTTGGATCTAGCAGTACAGGAAATCGTGTAGGATGCACCTACAAAGAATTCACTGACTGCAAACCTTTGGAATTTGATGGAACCGAAGGACCGATCGGATTGAAACGGTGGACCGAGAAGGTTGAATCGGTGTTTGCCATAAGTAAGTGTACTGAAGAGGACAAAGTGAAGTACGCTACGCATACCTTCACAGGTTCTGCGTTAATATGGTGGAATACCTATCTAGAGAAAGTGGGACAAGATGATGCGTACGCACTACCGTGGTCAGCATTCAAGCACTTGATGAACGAGAAGTACCGTCCCAGAACTGAGGTCAATAAGCTCAAGACAGAACTTAGAGGGTTACGAACCCAAGGATTTGATATTACCACGTACGAAAGACGATTCACAGAATTGTGCCTATTGTGTCCGGGAGCATTCGAAGATGAGGAAGAGAAGATCGACGCGTTTGTGAAAGGATTACTGGAAAGAATCCAAGAAGATATAAGTTCACACGAGCCCGCCTCCATACAACAGGCATGTAGAATGGCTCACAAACTAGTGAACCAGATTGAAGAAAGAATTAAAGAACAGACTGCTGAAGAGGCCAATGTGAAGCAAGTCAAAAGAAAGTGGGAGGAAAACGGTGATAAGAATCACCAATACAACAACAACAGCAATTACAACAATAATCGCAACAATTATCCCAACAATCGCAACATCAATCGCAACTACAACAAACGGCCCAACAACAACAACAACAACAACAACAACAACAGCAACTACAACAATCATCCCAACAACAATAATAACCGCAACAACAACAACAATCAGAAGCAGCTATGCCAAAGGTGTGAAAAGAATCACTCGGGGTTCTGCACCAAATTTTGCAACAAGTGTAAAAGAAATGGTCATAGCGCGGCGAAGTGTGAGGTCTACGGACCAGGGGTTAATAGAACGAAAGGAACAAATGGTGTCGGAACGAGTAATGGCAGAGCAAGTAGTGTCGGAGCAAGTTATGCCAATGTAGTTTGTTATAAATGTGGAAAACCAGGCCACATTATTAGAAATTGCCCGAACCTGGAGAACACGAATGGACAAGGCCGTGGAAGAGTTTTCAATATTAATGCGGTAGAGGCACAGGAAGGCCCGGAGCTTGTTACGGGTACGTTTCTTATTGACAATAAATCTGCTTACGTTTTATTTGATTCGGGTGCGGATAGAAGCTATATGAGTAGAGATTTTTGTGCTAAATTAAGTTGTCCATTGACGCCTTTGGATAGTAAATTTTTACTCGAATTAGCAAATGGTAAATTAATTTCAGCAGATAATATATGTCGGAATCGAGAAATTAAACTGGTTAGCGAAACATTTAAGATTGATTTGATACCAGTAGAGTTAGGGAGTTTTGATGTGATAATCGGTATGGACTGGTTGAAAGAAGTGAAAGCGGAGATCGTTTGTTACAAAAATGCAATTCGCATTATACGAGAAAAAGGAAAACCCTTAATGGTGTACGGAGAAAAGGGCAACACGAAGCTACATCTTATTAGTAATTTGAAGGCACAAAAACTAATAAGAAAAGGTTGCTATGCTGTTCTAGCACACGTCGAGAAAGTACAAACTGAAGAAAAGAGCATCAATGATGTTCCCATTGCAAAAGAATTTCCCGATGTATTTCCGAAAGAATTACCGGGATTACCCCCACATCGATCCGTTGAATTTCAAATAGATCTTGTACCAGGAGCTGCACCAATAGCTCGTGCTCCTTACAGACTCGCACCCAGCGAGATGAAAGAACTGCAAAGCCAATTACAAGAACTTTTAGAGCGTGGTTTCATTCGACCAAGCACATCACCGTGGGGAGCTCCTGTTTTGTTTGTCAAGAAGAAAGATGGTACATTCAGGTTGTGTATCGACTACCGAGAGTTGAACAAACTTACCATCAAGAACCGCTACCCACTACCGAGAATCGACGACTTATTTGATCAACTACAAGGCTCGTCTGTTTATTCAAAGATTGACTTACGTTCCGGGTATCATCAAATGCGGGTGAAAGAAGATGATATTCCAAAGACTGCTTTCAGAACACGTTACGGTCATTACGAGTTTATGGTCATGCCGTTTGGTTTAACTAATGCACCAGCTGTGTTCATGGACCTTATGAACCGAGTGTGTGGACCATACCTTGACAAGTTTGTCATTGTTTTCATTGATGACATACTTATTTACTCAAAGAATGACCAAGAACACGGTGAACATTTGAGAAAGGTGTTAGAAGTATTGAGGAAGGAAGAATTGTACGCTAAGTTTTCAAAGTGTGCATTTTGGTTGGAAGAAGTTCAATTCCTCGGTCACATAGTGAACAAAGAAGGTATTAAGGTGGATCCGGCAAAGATAGAAACTGTTGAAAAGTGGGAAACCCCGAAGACTCCGAAACACATACGCCAGTTTTTAGGACTAGCTGGTTACTACAGAAGGTTCATCCAAGACTTTTCCAGAATAGCAAAACCCTTGACTGCATTAACGCATAAAGGGAAGAAATTTGAATGGAATGATGAACAAGAGAAAGCGTTTCAGTTATTGAAGAAAAAGCTAACTACGGCACCTATATTGTCATTGCTTGAAGGGAATGATGATTTTGTGATTTATTATGATGCATCAAAGCAAGGTCTCGGTTGTGTATTAATGCAACGAACGAAGGTGATTGCTTATGCGTCTAGACAATTGAAGATTCACGAACAAAATTATACGACGCATGATTTGGAATTAGGCGCGGTTGTTTTTGCATTAAAGACTTGGAGGCACTACTTATATGGGGTCAAAAGTATTATATATACCGACCACAAAAGTCTTCAACACATATTTAATCAGAAACAACTGAATATGAGGCAGCGTAGGTGGATTGAATTATTGAATGATTACGATTTTGAGATTCGTTACCACCCGGGGAAGGCAAATGTGGTAGCCGATGCCTTGAGCAGGAAGGACAGAGAACCCATTCGAGTAAAATCTATGAATATAATGATTCATAATAACATTACTACTCAAATAAAGGAGGCACAACAAGGAGTTTTAAAAGAGGGAAATTTAAAGGATGAAATACCCAAAGGATCGGAGAAGCATCTTAATATTCAGGAAGACGGAACCCGGTATAGGGCTGAAAGGATTTGGGTACCAAAATTTGGAGATATGAGAGAAATGGTACTTAGAGAAGCTCATAAAACCAGATACTCAATACATCCTGGAACGGGGAAGATGTACAAGGATCTCAAGAAACATTTTTGGTGGCCGGGTATGAAAGCCGATGTTGCTAAATACGTAGGAGAATGTTTGACGTGTTCTAAGGTCAAAGCTGAGCATCAGAAACCATCAGGTCTACTTCAACAACCCGAAATCCCGGAATGGAAATGGGAAAACATTACCATGGATTTCATCACTAAATTGCCAAGGACTGCAAGTGGTTTTGATACTATTTGGGTAATAGTTGATCGTCTCACCAAATCAGCACACTTCCTACCAATAAGAGAAGATGACAAGATGGAGAAGTTAGCACGACTGTATTTGAAGGAAGTCGTCTCCAGACATGGAATACCAATCTCTATTATCTCTGATAGGGATGGCAGATTTATTTCAAGATTCTGGCAGACATTACAGCAAGCATTAGGAACTCGTCTAGACATGAGTACTGCCTATCATCCACAAACTGATGGGCAGAGCGAAAGGACGATACAAACGCTTGAAGACATGCTACGAGCATGTGTTATTGATTTCGGAAACAGTTGGGATCGACATCTACCGTTAGCAGAATTTTCCTACAACAACAGCTACCATTCAAGCATTGAGATGGCGCCGTTTGAAGCACTTTATGGTAGAAAGTGCAGGTCTCCGATTTGTTGGAGTGAAGTGGGGGATAGACAGATTACGGGTCCGGAGATTATACAAGAAACTACCGAGAAGATCATCCAAATTCAACAACGGTTGAAAACCGCCCAAAGTCGACAAAAGAGCTACGCTGACATTAAAAGAAAAGATATAGAATTTGAAATTGGAGAGATGGTCATGCTTAAAGTTGCACCTTGGAAAGGCGTTGTTCGATTTGGTAAACGAGGGAAATTAAATCCAAGGTATATTGGACCATTCAAGATTATTGATCGTGTCGGACCAGTAGCTTACCGACTAGAGTTACCTCAACAACTCGTGGCTGTACATAACACTTTCCACGTCTCGAATTTAAAGAAATGTTTTGCTAAAGAAGATCTCACTATTCCGTTAGATGAAATCCAAATCAACGAAAAACTTCAATTCATCGAAGAACCCGTCGAAATAATGGATCGTGAGGTTAAAAGACTTAAGCAAAACAAGATACCAATTGTTAAGGTTCGATGGAATGCTCGTAGAGGACCCGAGTTCACCTGGGAGCGTGAAGATCAGATGAAGAAGAAATACCCGCATCTATTTCCAGAAGATTCGTCAACACCTTCAACAGCTTAAAATTTCAGGACGAAATTTATTTAACGGGTAGGTACTGTAGTGACCCGAACTTTTCCATGTTTATATATATTAATTGAGATTGATATTTACATGATTAAATGTTTCCAACATGTTAAGCAATCAAACTTGTTAAGACTTGATTAATTGAAATATGTTTCATATAGACAATTGACCACCCAAGTTGATCGGTGATTCACGAACGTTAAAACTTGTAAAAACTATATGATGACATATATATGGATATATATATATATATATATATATATATATATATATATATATATATATATATATATATATATATATATAGTTAACATGATACTATGATAAGAAAACATATCATAAAGTATATTAACAATGAACTACATATGTAAAAACAAGACTACTAACTTAATGATTTTTAAACGAGACATATATGTAACGATTATCGTTGTAAAGACATTTAATGTATATATATATATCATATTAAGAGATATTCATACATGATAATATCATGATAATATAATAATTTAAAATCTCATTTGATATTATAAACATTGGGTTAACAACATTTAACAAGATCGTTAACCTAAAGGTTTCAAAACAACACTTACATGTAACGACTAACGATGACTTAACGACTCAGTTAAAATGTATATACATGTAGTGTTTTAATATGTATTTATACACTTTTGAAAGACTTCAATACACTTATCAAAATACTTCTACTTAACAAAAATGCTTACAATTACATCCTCGTTCAGTTTCATCAACAATTCTACTCGTATGCACCCGTATTCGTACTCGTACAATACACAGCTTTTAGATGTATGTACTATTGGTATATACACTCCAATGATCAGCTCTTAGCAGCCCATGTGAGTCACCTAACACATGTGGGAACCATCATTTGGCAACTAGCATGAAATGTCTCATAAAATTACAAAAATATGAGTAATCATTCATGACTTATTTACATGAAAACAAAATTACATATCCTTTATATCTAATCCATACACCAACGACCAAAAACACCTACAAACACTTTCATTCTTCAATTTTCTTCATCTAATTGATCTCTCTCAAGTTCTATCTTCAAGTTCTAAGTGTTCTTCATAAATTCCAAAAGTTCTAGTTTCATAAAATCAAGAATACTTTCAAGTTTGCTAGCTCACTTCCAATCTTGTAAGGTGATCATCCAACCTCAATAAATCTTTTTTTCTTACAGTAGGTTATCATTCTAATACAAGGTAATAATCATATTCAAACTTTGGTTCAATTTCTATAACTATAACAATCTTATTTCAAGTGATGATCTTACTTGAACTTGTTTTCGTGTCATGATTCTGCTTCAAGAACTTCGAGCCATCCAAGGATCCATTGAAGCTAGATCCATTTCTCTCTTTTCCAATAGGTTTATCCAAGGAAATTAAGGTAGTAATGATGTTCATAACATCATTCGATTCATACATATAAAGCTATCTTATTCGAAGGTTTAAACTTGTAATCACTAGAACATAGTTTAGTTAATTCTAAACTTGTTCGCAAACAAAAGTTAATCCTTCTAACTTGACTTTTAAAATCAACTAAACACATGTTCTATATCTATATGATATGCTAACTTAATGATTTAAAACCTGGAAACACGAAAAACACCGTAAAACCGGATTTACGCCGTCGTAGTAACACCGCGGGCTGTTTTGGGTTAGTTAATTAAAAACTATGATAAACTTTGATTTAAAAGTTGTTATTCTGAGAAAATGATTTTTATTATGAACATGAAACTATATCCAAAAATTATGGTTAAACTCAAAGTGGAAGTATGTTTTCTAAAATGGTCATCTAGACGTCGTTCTTTCGACTGAAATGACTACCTTTACAAAAACGACTTGTAACTTATTTTTCCGACTATAAACCTATACTTTTTCTGTTTAGATTCATAAAATAGAGTTCAATATGAAACCATAGCAATTTGATTCACTCAAAACGGATTTAAAATGAAGAAGTTATGGGTAAAACAAGATTGGATAATTTTTCTCATTTTAGCTACGTGAAAATTGGTAACAAATCTATTCCAACCATAACTTAATCAACTTGTATTGTATATTATGTAATCTTGAGATACCATAGACACGTATACAATGTTTCGACCTATCATGTCGACACATCTATATATATTTCGGAACAACCATAGACACTCTATATGTGAATGTTGGAGTTAGCTATACAGGGTTGAGGTTGATTCCAAAATATATATAGTTTGAGTTGTGATCAATACTGAGATACGTATACACTGGGTCGTGGATTGATTCAAGATAATATTTATCGATTTATTTCTGTACATCTAACTGTGGACAACTAGTTGTAGGTTACTAACGAGGACAGCTGACTTAATAAACTTAAAACATCAAAATATATTAAAAGTGTTGTAAATATATTTTGAACATACTTTGATATATACGTATATATTGTTATAGGTTCGTGAATCAACCAGTGGCCAAGTCTTACTTCCCGACGAAGTAAAAATCTGTGAAAGTGAGTTATAGTCCCACTTTTAAATTCTAATATTTTTGGGATGAGAATACATGAAGGTTTTATAAATGATTTACAAAATAGACACAAGTACGTGAAACTACATTCTATGGTTGAATTATCGAAATCGAATATGCCCCTTTTTATTAAGTCTGGTAATCTAAGAATTAGGGAACAGACACCCTAATTGACGCGAATCCTAAAGATAGATCTATTGGGCCTAACAAACCCCATCCAAAGTACCGGATGCTTTAGTACTTCGAAATTTATATCATATCCGAAGGGTGTCCCGGAATGATGGGGATATTCTTATATATGCATCTTGTTATTGTCGGTTACCAGGTGTTCACCATATGAATGATTTTTTTCTCTATGTATGGGATGTGTATTGAAATATGAAATCTTGTGGTCTATTGTTACGATTTGATATATATAGGTTAAACCTATAACTCACCAACATTTTTGTTGACGTTTAAAGCATGTTTATTCTCAGGTGAATATTAAGAGCTTCCGCTGTTGCATACTAAAATAAGGACAAGATTTGGAGTCCATGATTGTATGATATTGTGTAAAAACTGCATTCAAGAAACTGATTTCGATGTAACATATTTGTATTGTAAACCACTATGTAATGGTCGTGTGTAAACAGGATATTTTAGATTATCATTATTTGATAATCTACGTAAAGCTTTTCAAACCTTTATTTATGAAATAAAGGTTATGGTTTGTTTTAAAAATGAATGCAGTCTTTGAAAAACGTCTCATATAGAGGTCAAAACCTCGCAACGAAATCAATTAATATGGAACGTTTTTAATCAATAAGAACGGGACATTTCAACATCCTTCACTGAGGAATATCAATAAGAATAAATAATGAAGTGTTGATTTCATTAGTGAAATACCCCGCAAAGACTATGTAATCTTTAATGTTTTAGAGATTAATCATTTTTAAGTCAAGTCAAAAATCAAATGAGCTTAATATGATATTAACTCATTAAATCCGTATTACATCTGAAGAAATATACATACATATATTTTCATAAAGACTGTAATAAAAATTCTTTTTGTACAAAATATTACTTGTGAAATCTTTAACGGGTAGGTAATTTCTGAGAAATATATAAGTTCACAATTAATATATTATATTGTACATGCTTCAATTCTGATTCAAAAAATCATCAACTATACTCACTACTTTCACAACGAGATATATTCTTTCATAGAAATCAAAACAACCATACTCATTCAAATTCAATTACATATTCTGATTTTAACATATCAGAATCCAAGGCGAGATATAACCGATATCATCACTCTTAGATTTCTACATCTTTCAAAGCTGTATTTTGATTTCAAAACTGTGCCAGAACATTATATGTATATTAACGATTACAATCCATGTTCAAACCCTTTGAAATTCCTGAAGACACTTCAAATAATGAATCATCGAGATGATGATCCAACCACATGTTAACCGCGGTCTTGTACCTGAAAAACCCCCGAAATCAAAGTCATAGTTTAACACGTATCCGTGTCAGACCCTTTGGCATTTATTAGCTAAAATAACTTTGCAATCCCTTTACAAAGTAGTCAGTTTTGTCACAGCTCCAGCAAGTCAACTTCGATTCTTCAGTCGAAACAGCCTTATTATAACCTTGATATATACGTTGCCCCTTTCGCCATCGTTACCGGGGAACCGTTTATGTTCCACCACAAATAAACTTACCAACAACTTCACTGATCTTTGACTTTTCAAAAAATCATTATATTTATCGAAACCCCATCATTTACTCATCTGCATCTTATAACAAGAATTGTCTTGCCAATTACTGGGAATCAGTAATCGGTATTTTGAAATCTCGCAGCATGTCTACTCCAACAGTTATATGTGTACATATAACATCTATCTCCTATACTTACGTACTTTGAATGTGAAGTTTCTAAAAAACACCCTAAACTGCGAACTAGTTATCAAAATTTTGAAAGATGCTGATGAAGCAGCAAAAACTGTAAACGACCTTAACAGTAAAAAGTTTGTTGATAAAGAATAGTGTGTTGGCAAAGCTCAGAAAAAGAGAAGGTTTGGAACTGGAAAACGATTTGAGCAAAGTATGAAGGAGGCTGTAGACAAATCACAAAGACTAAACCTGCCTTCAAAGAATCCAAATGATTCAGTATCTGCTAAAGTCATTAACGAATACCTTGCTCCTGACTCTAAATCCTTGCGGGCAATATTCTTCATCATCCTCTGATATTAGAAATTTTAAGATATCATCGTATCTTTCATTATAAATATCCTCCATATTTTTGAAGATATTTCCATAACTATTCTTATCAGAAATAATTTATCTCTTTGCACCATCTGTATTATATCATAAAAGAAACTATTTTAGTTTCTAAATTCTGAAACCTTCAAGTTTAAAATATGAATGTTTTTGAAGTAGTGTTGGGAATTGAAGCATGAGTTAGTATAATATAATGACACTTGATCAACGTGATTATATTACAGTAAGTCGTGCTGAGTTTCTAAATGGGACATGACGATTCACAGACCATACCATCATCATGTGCCATGTTACACGATTCTGGTATTCTATTTAACCTCTAAGAATATCAAGAAAATATTTTCTTGATGATTCGGTCTTTTCTGGATATTCTAGTAATTTGACAAATCAAAATCGCACCATTATAATTTCCTTCTTAGAACATTAACTATGTTCATTTCAAAATCCATACCTACGAATTCTGGACCATTATCCGCTTGACTTAAGGTCGGGAAGAGAAAACGAAAGCATGAAGCTCCGAAATATAATGGAGAATATAAAGCCCAATAACAACCCAAAATTACAAACCGTGTATATCAATGCGTATAGCAATATAAAGACACGGGAGAATGAAAAACACTATAACCCCAAGGTAATGGTAGAAGAAAGTAATTTCCTCTGGTGATAGATGAAAAAGAAGAATGACAGATATGAAAGTTAGGAGTATATCAAGAATCAGAACTGGATGAAGCATTTCACAATCTTTTGAAAGTATGAAATGAGGAAGAAGATGTAGGAGTAGTGAAAATAATGAAACGGAAGAGGTCAATTTATATCAAAATATCGGACGCAGCAATAGAGGCAGATTACGCATTTAATCAAAGAAAATCCTAATTTCCGCAAATTCCGAAAAATTAAATCTTATTTAAATTATGAAGATTTTCTATTCCTTAAAATCCGGAAATCAATCGTTACTACATCAAGAGATAAGACGCATCTCTATTCTCCATTTCACTTGATTACGATAACTTCTCTCATACGCTTCGAGTATTGGATTATTTTATCCATATTATTCAAACATAGATAAAACTCTATTATCAACTCACAAAACATTTTTATTGTTAGCCATGACGACCTCACTCAAATTTCGAGACAAAATTTTTTTAACGGGTAGGTACTGTGATGACCCGAAAATTTCTGATCAAATTTAAACTTAATCTTTGTATGATTAACATTTTCGACACGATAAGCAAAGTCTGTAATATTGATTCTCAAAATTTTTTGAACTAATGTTATATATTCAGTTAACCTTTGACTATTGACCAACGATTCATGAACATCTATTTGAAAATAGATATATATATATATATATATATATATATATATATATATATATATATATATATATATATATATATATATATATATATATATATAAATTGGAATATTCATAAATAACTTGCAATGTGTATTTAAAAACTGATTTATGTATATTAAAAAGATATATACATATATATAATTTCAAGTTATTTAGTAAACGACAGTAACATTCGTTTGTTGATTCGATTGATATTTAGATAAGTTAACTAAAGCGTTTAAGATGAACCAGTAAAACACTAATTTGCTACAGTATTTTCAAATTGCTACAGTACCCAAAATGCTATAGTGTTTTCGAAAATCACTATTTGCTACAGTGAAATTGACTTTGCTACAGTAGATTGCTACCGTAATACACTATTTCAAAATGAAAATGTATGTATTATATGTTAACAAATAGCGAGACGATGATTTATAGAAGTAAATGACCAAAACACTCAAATGTATAAGTTATACCTCGAGTGGTATAGTTTATGGATGATTTAAGACTATATTTTGACAAAGGTACGATTCACGAAACGTAAAGTACAAGTTTTCTCAGTATACGATAGGACGTTCGAAAAACCGGAACGGGACATAAGTCAAGTGATGACGTACGACTTATCGGAATAAAAATTACAAGTCAACTATGCACGTGAATTTAATATAATATATAATTAATTATATAAATTATATATTATAAATATAATATAAATAAATATGTCGACAAGAGTCATGAAAAAATCATATGTGAGCTGGAAAAGCTTCCCATGCGATCGCATGGGAATTACACTGTCCAGCCATGCGACAGGCCACATCTATAAAAGCCGATCATTTCTGGTTCTGAATTCATTTAAATTACTCTGTAAGTATTTATTTTATATTATTATTATTATTATTATTATTATTATTATTATTAATCTTATTATTAATCTTATTATTATTATTATTATTATTATTATTATTATTATTATTATTATTATTATTATTATGATTATTATTATTATTATTATTCCTAATATTATTAGTAATATTAGTGTTATTAGTAATATTATACATAAAATACTACGACGAGGTCTTGAGCGTATCACTTTCAAAATGGTTTTCAAGCGGGATAGAGCTAAGGAAATTATGGGTTATTGCCAAGGAGGTTATGGGTAATGTTCGGGGGTATATTTGTGAATCAAACCTAGTGTTTATCATCTCCGTTACTTCTACGTACTATCCTACAATATTGATATGTAAGCACTCATATTTTATCTTTTATATATTAATTGTGTATCCATGTCTAGTGCTCGAGTATATATATTTATACATACGTGTATGCTAAATTTCATCGTTAAACAGTTTATAATAGATCATGAATTAAATACATATATTACTGGTAAAAGGTATATGATATACATGTTTTTGGAAAGCTGGTGAAAAATCAATAACTTTTCATTTAGATATCGAATAGTTTCGATGAACGGATTAAAAGATATGATCAACTGAATTATAATTGACGTTAATTGGAATTGCTTTTGAATCTGCAATTAATATTTAAACAACTTGGTTGTAAGATTGATAAATTGAATTTTTGAGTATTACCAACCGTGTAAATGAATCCTTATATAAGATACGTCTCATTTTGTTGAACTATTGTCAAAATTGACTTTTTGAAACAACTTTGGATAACTTTTGTATGTCGATCTCGAGCATTAGGATTGTGATACACTATGACCTGACCTAACTTGATAGACATTTATTGACCAACATATGTTCTCTAAGTTGAGATCTACGGTTATTTGGTAATCCGTGTTTCGGTCACATTTTGGTGAACGACTTTATATGCTGCTAAGGTGAGTTTCATTGATCCCTTTTTAAATGCTTTTGCAATATATATTTTTGGGCTGAGAATACATGCACTTTATTTTAAACAATGGATACAAGTACATACTAAATTCTATACTGAGTTTGAACCGAAAATCCCTTAGCTTTGGTAACTAGTAACTGCCGGTTATAAGAACTGGTGGGCGCGATTAGTAGTATATGGATCCATAGGGCTTGATATCCCCGTCCGAGCTAGAGCACTAGCCTTTTAACGGACGTATGCTATTTGAGAAGCGTACACGTTGGTTTGCGTGTATTATTAAGATGATTATACAAAGGGTACAAATTATATATACGTTAAGTTTAGTTACCAGGGTGCTCAATCTTGTAGAATATTTTGATAAACATTTCTGGATGAAACAACTGAAATCTTGTGATTCACCTTTATATACAGATTATACGAAACATTAAAACTATGAACTCACCAACCTTTGTGTTGACACTTGTTAGCATGTTTATTCTCAGGTTTGATAGAAGTCTTCCGCTGTTTGCTTAGATGTTAGACAAGCTATGTGCATGGAGTCTTACATGACATATTTTTCAAGGAAACGTTGCATTCACCAAATCATCACCATGTATCTTATTTTGACTGCATTGTCAATGGAAGTATTGTTGTAAACTATTATTTATGGTGATTGTCTATATGTAGAAATCATCAGATGTCGAAAACTTTTGATTTAAATATTTATTTATGGTGTGCCTTTTCAAAAGAATGCAATGATTATAAAACGTATCATATAGAGGTCAAATACCTCACAATGAAATCGATGAATGATGTGTTCGTCCATATGGATTTGGAGCGATCGTCACAATATAGTTATATATATTAAATTTATATATATATATCTGTATATTAGGTATATACTAAATAATAATATTAATTACACAAATTTTAATATCTAATATTAATGAAACAAATAATAATAGAAATAATAGAAATAATAATAATACTACTAATAACAATATTAATAAGAGTAATAATAATGATAATAATAATAAGTCTAATAATAATAATGATAATAATACTATTATTAATTATACTAATAAAATTAGTTATAATACTATTAATATTATTAATGATAATAATAATATTAATAATAATAATATAACAACTTATACACATCAACTTTTATATATACATATTTATAATTTAATAATATTAATGATACAAATATTAATATCAATATTAATCTTAGTAATAATAATGAAAGTAATAATAATAATAATATTGATATATCATTTATATTCTAAATTATAATTTCAAATAATATATTAACTTTACATTTTATTACTTATGTAATACTTATCTTATAAAATAACATATTTGAATTTTTAACATTCGTATATATTATATATATTCCAATATAATAATATAAATCATATATATATTTATATGTATTCATTTTAATAGTAACTTAATTATTCTTTATATCAATTTACATTTTTAATTTCAATTGATTAAAGTATAATCTATTAATTCAAAATGTTATATATATATATATATATATATATATATATATATATATATATATATATATATATATATATATATATATATATATATATATATATATATACTACATACTTGATTACATACAATTGTTCGTGAATCGTCGAGCATATCCAAAGGTTAACTGAATCCATGTAAACAGTTTAAAAAAAATATTTTGTGACTCCTCATTACAGACGTTGCTTATCGTGTCGAAATCATATAAAGATCAAGTTTAAATTTGGTCAGAAATCTCCAGGTCGTCACAGTACCTACCGGTTAAAGAAATTTTATCCCAAAATTTGACTGAGGTCATCATGGCTAACAATAAGAATGTTTTCATGACAAATACGAGTTGATAAATAGAGTTTGATTACCATAGAATAATATGAATAAGATAATTTAATTATTCAAAGAGTACGAGTGAAGCTATCACAAAAAAGTGAAATGAAGGAATAGAGATACGTCTTAACTTTTGACGTTGTCTCGGTTGAATTCCGGAATTCAAGGGATTTTAAAGAAAATCTTCGAAATTGATATAGAATTTGATTCTTCGGTAATTAAGGAAATTAGGATCCTTTAATTAAATGTGGTGATCTGCCTTGATTGCTCTGTCTGATATTTCCATTATAAATTAAATATTCCGTTCCATTATTCTCACCATTCCTATACTTTCTTTCTTAGTTCATATATCCAAATGATTGTGAAAATATTTAATCCAATTCTAATCCTCGATATTTTCCTAACTATTGTCTCTGTCATTCTTCTATTTCTACTACCATCCGAGGAATCTGTTTACTTCTACTACGCTCTTGGGGTTATTGTGTTTATCATACTCCCGTGTCTTTATATTGTTATTCATATTAATGTACACGGTTTGTGATTTATGTGTTGTTGTTGAGTTTTATATCTTCCCTTATGTTCCGGAGCTCTTTGCCTTTTTATTCTCTTTTCGACCTCTAGTAAAGCGAGTAATGGTCCAGAATTCATAAGTATGGAGTTTCGAATGTTCATAATGTTCTAAGCAGAAGAGATCGAAATCTCACGATTTGATTTGTCAAATTACCATAATCACTGAGGATCGAATTATCAATAATACATTTTATTGATATGTTCGGAGGTGAAATAGAATGAACGAGTTGTGTAACATAGCACATGATGACGTTATGGTCTGTGAATCATCACGTTCCATTTAGAAACTTAGCATGACTAACTGTAATATAATCACGTTGATCAAGTGTCATTATATTATACTAACTCATGCTTCAGTTCCCAACACTACTTCAGTATCATTCATATTTTAAATTCGAACTTTTTAGAATTTAGAAACTAAAATAGCTTCCTTTCTGATGTAACACTGATATCGTGAAGAGATAAATGATTTTAGATAAGAATAGTTATGAAAATATCTTCAGAAATATCGATGATATCTTAGAATTTCTAATATCGATGGATGATGAAGAAAATTTGTCCGTAAGAGTTTAGAGTCAGGAGCAAGGTATTCATTAATGATCTCAGTAAATACTGAATCATTTGGATTCTTTGAAGGCGGGTTTAGTCTTTGTGATTTGTCCACAGCCTCCTTCATGGTTTGCTCAATCCATTTTTCAGTTTCAAACCTTCTCTTTTTCTGAGCTTTACCAACACATTATTCTTTATCATCAACCTTTGACAGTTACGATTGTCTATAGTTTCTACTGCTTCATTCAGTTTTTTAAAATTCTGTGTATTTATTCGTAGACTGGGTGCTTTTCAGAATTTTAGAATGAAAGGTCACAATCCTAAGAGATAAAGGTTATATGTGTACATATAACTGTTGATGTAGACATGCTGCGAGATTTCAAAATAATGATTGCTAATTCCCGGTAATTGATGTGGTAATTCTCGTTATAAGATGTGGATGAGTACATGATAGGGTTTCAATGAATAAATATATTGATTTTTCGGAAAGTCAATGATTAACAAGGTTGTTGGTAAGTTTATTGCTAATGTGGTGGAATATAAACGGTTTCTCCGGTAACGATAATGAATAAGGTAATCATATATATCAAGGTTATAATAAGGTTGTTTCGAACGAAAAGTCGAAGTTGACTTGCTGGAGCTGTGACAAAACTGTCTATCTCGAACAGGAGTTGCAAAGTTATTTTCGATAATAATAACACTAAAGGAATTAGCACAGCTATATGTTAAACGTTTACTCAGTTTTCGAGAGTTTTTCAGGTGCATAACTATATGCATAAGTTCTCCCTTTTGTAGATAATGTGTGGTTGGATCATTCTCTCGATTGAGGTGTTTTCAAGATTCGTGAAAGGTTTGAACGCAGATTGTAATTGTCAAGATACAAATGAGATTTAAGATGAATTCAAGTGGCAAACTTGAAGAAATTTTTAGTTTCATATGTTATAATCAATATTTTAATTCATTTTAATTGTCCAATGTTGGTAGTCCACAGTTAGTAGTCCACAGTTAGCAATTCAACAATTCATATATAGTTTAATATATAATATTCGAATTAATTAATACATGTCATGACCCATTATATACATGTCTCAGACTCGATCACAACTCAATGTATATATGTTATTTAGAATCAACCTCAACCCTGTATAGCTAACTCGAACATTACCGCATATAGAGTGTCTATGGTTATTCCAAATAATATATATAGATGACGTCAATATGATATGTCAAAACATTGTATACGTGTCCCGATATTTAAAGTGCATAAAATAAATAACAGAAATTAAATGACGATAAATAAAATTGCGAGAATTAAAATTTCAATAAATAAATTGCGATAAATAAAATGTAATAAGGAATTAACAGTTAGCTAGAAACAGTTAGCTAGGATTTTATTAGCGTGGATTCTTAACGGAATTTCTCATAGTTAATTTGTTTGTTTCTAACAAATTTTATTTTGTCAAATGTTTTCTTCATTATGGCACTTGTTGGGTTCTGATAAGTCAAAATCCAAATATGAAATTGAATAAAAATAGTTATTCTGTGGTGAACGGATACGTATATCTGTGGATGTAGGTAGGATAGTAAATGACTGTTGAATCAGAATTGAAAGAATGTACAGTGTAACTTATTAATGTGAAATCTAAATATTCCTCGGGTAGTACCTACTCATTAAAATATTTTCACCATTAATAGTTAATTACAATCTTTATGAAAATATACTTACATATATATATATTTTCTTCAGGTGTAATCATGGATTTAATGAGTTAATATGATATTAAACTCATCTGATTTACGGTTAGAACTAGAGTACATAATCTCTAAAACATTAGAGATTATATAATCATCATGTCGAACGAAGATAAATGATGTAGAACGTCATGTAGAACGAAGATAATCGATGTAGGACATCATGTAGTATGATGATTATGCTGGAGGTACAGACTGTAAGTTTGAGGCGTGTAGTGTTGAGGCTTGTGCTGCGGATGTTGTTGTTGGTGGTATTGGTGTTGCCGGTACTGTTGCTGAAGCCGGTAGGTTTTGCACCACGTTTTTCAAATTGATTACTCGAGCGCGAAGCTCGTTGACTTCTTCCATTACTCCAGAATGATTGTTGGTCGGGAAGAGCGGATGAATAAGATTTAGAATTGTGGATAGAATATAATCGTATCGAGATACTCTGGAAATGAGAGAGAAAATGGTGTTTCGAACAGGTTTTCAGGTAAATGCTTCAGGTTCTTCGCCAAGAGGGCAATATGGTGGATGAAAGGAATCGCCTTCTTCTTGTTTCCAATGACTAAGTAGGCTATGAATCTAGCCCCAATTCATCCAGAATAGATGATGGCTAATCGGTTGATCCATTCTGGTGACGCTGCTTTCGGTGCTTAGGTGAACATCTATGTCGAATTGCTGTCGGATTCTGAAGAACTTAAACTAGTGGCGAGTTCCATTCCGTACGATTGAGTAAAGAGTTTTTCGATATGAAATGATTTTCGGATATCGGATGATATTCTAATTAAATAGAATACTTATACATAGTACAGAAGATCCCGTAGATTATGGAGGGAAGTAAGGAAATGTGTTAGATAAAGTCTACAGTAACAGATACGCTAAGATTTGGATTAGCAGATACGCTAAGATATGAATTTGTCTATACACTATTCATGCAATCAATGCAGTAAAATGTGTCTAGACTAAGAATGATAAGCAGGTAATTTCCTAAGGATGATGAGCAGGTAATTTTCGACAAGAAATGATAAGCAAAACTTTTGACATGCAGACACGGTCGAAGTCCAGACTCACTAATGCATCTTAACAACTATCAGTCAGATACACTAATGCAAGACCTGGTTCGCTAAGACCACCACTCTGATAGCAACTTTAATGACCCATCCTAATCCATCTGGACGAATACATTACATTTGGTTACATCGCGAGGTACTTGACCTCTATATGATACATTTTACAAACATTGCATTCGTTTTTAAAAGACAAACTTTCATTACATCGAAAGTTGACGGCATGCATACCATTTCATAATATATCCAACTATAATTGACTTAATAATAATCTTGATGAACTCAATGACTCGAATGCAACGTCTTTTGAAATATGTCATGAATGACTCCAAGTAATATCTCTAATATGAGCAAATGCACAGCGGAAGATTTCTTTCATACCTGAGAATAAACATGCTTTCAAGTGTCAACCAAAAGGTTGGTGAGTTCATTAGTTTATCATAATAATCATTTCCATAATTTTAATAGACCACAAGCTTTCATTTATTCAATAATCATACACTCGCAAGTGTTTAAAATTCATTCATATGGATTGAACACCTGGTAATCGACATTAACAAAATGCATCTAGAATATCCCCAAACATATAAACATCGAAGTACTAAAGCAGTTCAAATTCTCTGACTGGGGCGTGTCAAAGCCCATAGATCTATCTTTAGGATTTGCGTCAATTGGTGGCAATTATAATAAACACCAATTCTTAGGCTACCAAGTTCAACAAGAGCGATATCCGGTATAACAATTCAACCATAGAATGTAGTTTCGATTACTTGTGTCTATTTCGTCAAACATTTATAAAAGTGCATGTATTCGCAGTCCCAAAAATATATATTGCAAAAGCATTTAAAAAGGGAGCAAATGAAACTCACAATACTGTATTTTGTAGTAAAAATACATATGACGGCATTGAACAACTGAACAATATAGGGTTGGCCTCGGATTCACGAACCTATATCATTTGTGTACTTATTAATATACATAATTGTAATCGAACAAATTTATATGTTATTATTATTAATAATATACTTGTTATATTATGTTATATAGATAAACTTTATATATTTAATTCATACTTTGAATATAATTAATACTTATCATATTAAATTTTAATATAGTTTAATTGATAACAAAATATAGTATTAAGTAATATTAATATAATGGTAATGTGTTTTTATATATATTTTTATTTGTAAATATAACAGTAATAATATTAGTGATAATAATAATTATAATAATAATCATAATAATAATAATAATAATAATAATAATAATAATAATAATAATAATAATAATAATAATAATAATAATAATAATAATAATAATAATAATAATAATAATATTCCGTTTTAATCTTACATATAAATTTCATAATAACATTGATATTCATATTTGTAATTTTCATATTTATAATCTTAACAACATTTTTAAAACTTTTATTTTCATAATCATAATAGTTTTTACAATAATGATATGGATAGTAATAATAATATAGTTGAGATAATATTAATAATGGTAAAAGTAATAATAATGATAGTAATAATAATATTACTTATGGTAGCAATAATAATAATACTAATAATAATAATGATGTTGTTAAAGATACAATAATAATAACAATATACATGCTTATATATTAATACTAACAGCAATCGTCATAATAATAATAATTTTAATCATAATCATAATAATTATAATAATACTTATTCTAATAATAATAAAATGGTAAAATCATATTTTTAATGACGTTAATATTTTTAATATTAATTATAATTGTAATAATAATAATAATAATAATAATGATTCATATTTAATATTTATCTTAGCATTAATAATAATAATCATTGTAATACTTGTAATAATTATACTAACTTATAATAACAATACTAATAACAATGATAATAATAATATTTAGTAATAATAATAATAACATAATAATAAAAGTATTTGAAGGACTACCTTAATGAAATAAGCCTAAAAAAAACGCCCCTGCCGGGTCTCGAACTTCAGACCTCTCGATACCCCGACACCCCTCTAACCATCTCGCTACCCATGCTTTTCAATTTTATCTCCTCACTAATTTTATTTAACCCGTATTACTGTGTCCTCCTTCTTCTTCCCTTAATCCATTCGACCAGATATAAACCCAAATTCAGAAAATTTATTGTTTCAGCTATTAGACTTTCAAACGAAATAGAAAACATAGTTTGAGAGAAGTGGCACTCACAAAAGGAAAAAAAAAAATATATCAAAGTTGCTGTACAGAAAAAAAAATAATAACCCGTTATTAACTCCTATTGTAATTTCGATTTTCAATTGTTTTTAGACCCTAGTTCCTTCATGAAAAAGATTGCAAATCTTCCATATAAACTATCTGAATCATCAATTTAATTCAAAACACTAAAACAAGATCGAATTTTACCATGAACACTTCGTTTGACTTTTTAAAAATAAAACTTTGACTCTGAAATTGAAACACGATAGAAGAATTCGAGACCTGAGACTCTCCAGTTAGTTTAAGTAGAATAATTCCAATATAATGGCATTTTTAGATTTTAAAATCTGTTTAGAAATCGCGTTCTTTGAAAAATCACCCAAGAACAGGGCCTCCGACATTTTTTTTAAAATTGCAAATTTAAATTCTCTGTTTTCTTTCCTTCGACTTGTATTAACAGAATTTTATATAGAAGTAAGAGATATTACTACAGCTATATAGATCCAATTATCGATTGTTTTGTAGTTGGAATTAATCGACATCAAATATTCGTTCAGTACAAGATAAAAATAAAAAAAATAAAAAGTGAAGTCCACTACTAACGGATTTGGTTTGTGTTATAGATAATTGGATTGAGTTGAAAAGTCCAGCAGACAGATTACACAGCTTGGATAGCGATTTAACATTCGTATATATATATACTACATACTTGATTACATACAATTGTTCGTGAATCGTCGGGCATATCCAAAGATTAACTGAATCCATGTAAACAGTTTAAAAAAAATATTTTGTGACTCCTCATTATAGACGTTGCTTATCGTGTCGAAATCATATAAAGATCAAGTTTAAATTTGGTCAGAAATCTCCGGGTCGTCACAGTATCATCCTTTTATCTTGGTAGCCTAAGAATTAGGGAACAGACCCCCTAATTGACGCAAATCCTGAAGATAGATCTATGGGCCTAACAAACCCCATCCAGTTATGGATGCTTTAGTACTTCGATTTTTATATACAGATGAGTGTACCTGTATATTTGGGGATATTCTAGATGCATTTGTTAATGTCGGTTACCAGGTGTTCACCATATGAATGATTTTTGCAGATGAGTGTTCCTGTAGTTAACTATGAAAATGAAATCTTATGGTCTATTAAAACTATGGAATGATTGGTTACGATAAACTAATAAACTCACCAACCTTTTGGTTGACACTTTTAAGCATGTTTATTCTCAGGTATTAAAGAAACCTTCTGCTGTGCATTTGCTCATTTTAAAGATATACTTGGAGTCATTCACGGCATATTTCAAAAGATGTTGCATTCGAGTCATTGAAGTCAACAAGATTATTATTAAGACATTTATAGTTTGGATATATTGGGAAATGGTATGCATATTGTCAACTATCGTTGTAATGAAAGTTGACTTTTAAAAACGAATGCAATATTTGTAAAATGTATCATATAGAGGTCAAATACCTCGCAATGTAACCATATGTTATTGTATTCGTCCTTATGGATTAGGACGGGTCGTCACATGTGGTATCAGAGCGGTGGTCTTAGCGAACCAGGTCTTGCATTAGTGTGTCTAACTGATAGATATTAAGATGCATTAATGAGTCTGGACTTCGACCTTAGCTGCATGTCAAAAAGTTTTGCTTATCATTTTTGTCGGAAATTACATGCTTATCATTCTTAGTCTAGACACATCTTACTGCATTGATTGCATGAATAGTGTATAGACAAAATTAATATCTTAGCGTATCTGCTAATCCATATCTTAGAGTATCAGTTACTGTAGACCTTGCCTGACAGCTTCCGAAGATTCCTCCGTAATCTATGGGATTTTGGTATTATATACATATGTAAATTATGTATTGAGAGATACCAATCTATGTCCTATAATCTATTTAATATCGAAATTCATTTCCTTGATAGTACAAGATGGAACTCGCAACTAGTTCAAATTCCTCAGATTGCGATAGCTATTCCGACATGGATATTTACCTGAGCTCCAAAAGCAGTGTAATCGGAATGGATCAACCAATTAGCCATCATCAATTCTGGATGGGTTCGTTGCCTATTAAATCATTGGAGACAGGAAGAAGGTGATCCCTTCCATCCAACACATTTCCCTCTTGGCGATGAACCTGAAGCACTTACAGGCGAACCTATCCGAAACACCATTTTATCTCTCATTTCCAGAGTATCTCGTCATGATTATATACTATCTTAGATTCTAGATCTTATTCATCCGCTCGTCCGAACCTACAACCACCCCGGTGTAATAGAAGAAGTCGACGAACTTCGCACTCGAATAGTGACTTTAGAGAATATAATGCACAACTTGCAGGCATCACAGGAAGCACCGGCAACACCACCAGCATCAGCACCAGTACCATCAACAACCACATCCGTACCGCAAACCTCAACTTCACAATCTATCCCACGAGCATCAATGTCGTACGCACCATAGATACCTAGGAGTACTAATAAAAAAAATCAACGATGAAGTATTGATTCATAACTTCATTGGAGAACTATTAGGCGGCAATTATGTAATCTCTAAAGTCTTAGAGATTATGTATTCTACATATCTGTTCTACATCGATTATCTTTGTTCTACATAATCGTTCTATATCATTTATCTTCACTAAACATGACGATTATGTAATCTCTAAAAGTCTTAGAGATTATTTATTCTAGCTCAAACCAAAAAGCAAATGAGATTAATATCATATTAACTCATTAAATCCATGATTACATCTGAAGAAAATATATATGTATATATGTTTTTTATGAAGATTGTAATTAAAAATTCTTTTGTACAAACTGTTAATGGTGAAAATATTTTAACGGGTAGGTAATACCCGAGGAATATTTAAATTTCACATTAATAAGTTACACTGTACATTCTTCCAATCTGATTCAACGGTCATTTACTATCCTGCTTACATCCACAGATATACGTATCCGTTCACCGCAGAATAACCATTTTCATTCAATTTCATATTTGGATTTTGACCTATCAGAATCCAACAAGTGGCATAATGAAGAAAACATTGGATAAAATAAAAAAATTTAGAAACAAACAAATTAACTATGAGAAATTCTATTAAGAATCCACGCTAACAAAATCCTAGCTAACTGTTAATTCCTTATTACATTTATTTATCGCAATTTTAATTCTCGCAATTTTATTTATCATCATTTAATTTCTGTTATTTATTTTACGCACTTTAAATATCGTCGGATAAATCGGGACGCATATACAATGTTTTGACATATCATATCGACGTCATCTATATATATTATTTAGAATAACCGTAAGTCATTCTCTATCGCGGTAATGCTTGAGTTAGCATATAAAGGGTCGAGGTTGATTCTAAAATAATATATATATACTTTGAGTTGTGATCGAGTCTGAGACATGTATACAATGGGTCATGATACGTATTAATTAATTCGAATATTATATATTAAACTACATATGAATTATTGAATTACTAACTGTAGACTACTAACATTGGACAATTAAAATGAATTAAAATATTGATTATAACATATGAAACTAAAGATTTCTTCAAGTTTGCCACTTGATTTCATCTTAAACCTCATTTGTATCTTGACGTTACAATTTGCGTTCAAACCTTTCATGATTCTTGAAAACACCTCAATCGAGAGGATGAACCAACCGCACTTCATCTACGGAAGAAAAGATTGATGCATATAGTCATGCACCTGAAAACACTCGAAACTTGAGTAAACGTTTAACACGTATCTGTGCTAGCTCCTTTGGCATTGTTATTACCGAAAATAACATTGCAATTCCTTTTCAAAATAGCCAGTTTTGTCACAGCTTCAGCAAGTCAACTTCGACTTTTTATCCGGATTAGCCTTATATTATAACTTTGATATAAAAGTTGCCCTTTATTGTTATCGGGAAACCTTTTATATTCCACCATGATAACAACAGACTTATCAACAATCTCGTTGCTCTTTGGTATAAATATCTCCGGGAAAAAAATCACTATATATATATTCATTGAAATTCTATCATGAACTCATCTGCATCTTGTAACGATAACTACCATATCAAATACCGAGATGCAACAATCATTATTCTCAAATTCCACAGCGTTCCTATGTCAACAATTATATATATATATATATATATATATATATATATATATATATATATATATATATATATATATATATATATATATATATATATATATATATATATATATCTTCTGGACTGATGAACTTCAATTCGGAATTTCTGAATTTCTGAAAAGCGCTCTAACCTACGAATCAGTTTTCTGAGTTTTGAAAAAGCTGATGAAGCTGTGAAAACTGAAGACTGCCTTAACAGTCAAAAGTTTGATAATAAAGAATGGCAGGCTGAAAAAGCTCAAAAAAAAATTTTGATACTGAAAAACGGATTGAGCAAACCATGAAGGAGACCAATGACAAATACAGGGACAAAACTCTATATTTAAAGAATCCTGATGATTCTGTTTCTGATAAAATCTTTAGCGAATACCTTACTCCTTAATTGCTCTAAATCATTGAGAATGAATTTCTTCATCATCCATCGATATTAGAAATTCTAAGATATCATCGTATCTTTCATTATAAATATCCTCGATATTTCTGAAGATACCATCATAACTATCATTGTCCGAGATTATTTATCTCTTTGCGCTATCTGTATTACATCATAAAGGAAACTATTTAGTTTCTATATTCTGTAAACCTTCGAGTATAAATTATGGATGTTTTTGAAGTAGTGTTGGGAACTGAAGCATGAGTTAGTATAATATAATGACACTTGATCAACATGATTATATTATAGTAAGTCATGCTGAGTTTCTAAATGGAACGTGATGATTCACAGACCATACCATCATCATGTGCCATGTTACATAACTCTTTCATTCTATTTAACCTCTAAAAATATCAAGAAAATATTTTTCTTGATGATTCGGTCTTTTCTGTGACTTTTGGTAATTTGACAAGTCAGATCGAGCTATCACAATTTCTTTCTTAGAACGTTAGCTATGTTCATTCTGAATTTCATACCTACAAATTTTGGACCATTACTTACTATATTTAAAAGCGAGAAGAAAAAACAAAAGCACAAAACTTCGAAATGTAAAGGGGAGTATAAATCGCAGCAAATAGAAGGAATCATTAACTTTGGATGTCGATAATTATGGAAAGACAAATACAAGGAAGGATTATGAAAATCACCACCCCAAGAGCAAAATAGAAGTAAACAGATTCCTCCGGGGGGAGTTGGAAAAGAAGGATAATTGTTGCGATAGTTAGGAACATATCAAGGATCAGAACTGGATCAAGCATATTGACGAATGTTTTAGAAGTATGAATTGGGGAAGAAAGTATATAAGATGGAAGATGTGGAAGTAAGGAAATAAAGGGGGTGGATTTATAGTGAAACATCCGACAGAGCAATCGAAATAGATCATCGCATTTAACCAAAGAAGATCTTAATTTTCTTAATTACTGAAGAATCAAATCTTATTACGAAGATTTTTTCCAAATCCCTTGAACTCTGAAAATCAACCCTATCTACGTCAAAAGATATGACGAAACTTTACCTTTCTCATTTCACTCTTTTGTGATAGCTTCATTTATACTCTTCGGGTAATCAAATTGTTTTATCCATATTACTCAATGATGATAAAACTCTATTTATCGACTCATATTCATCATGAAAACATTTTTATGGTTAGCCATGATGACCTCGATCAAATTTCGGGACGAAATTTCTTTAACGGGTAGGTACTGTGACAACCAGAAAAATTTGGACCAAATTTAAACTTTATCTTTATATTATTCCGACACGATAAGTAAAGTTTGTTAAGTTGAATCTCAAGAATTTTAAACTGTGTTCATACATTCATTTAACCTCGATCAAATTCTGACGATTCACGAACCATTATATAAATGGATAGTATTATATATATGTATAGATATTATAACTTGAGAATGTTAACAAAGTATTAAACGTATAATACCTTACATAAACGTATTTGCTTCAATATGTTGTCGATGGAATTAGAGGATAATATCAAATGATTGAATTATCAGATACGTTGTGATATGATTAGGGGTCTCGGATGTGAGGTCCACATTGATTTGAGAAATCTTTTCCTTTCAACTGTATTCGAAATAATTGGTAAAGTGATCTGCAAGTAGGAACAAGGTGTCAAATAACGAAAGCTAGACAAAAGTTAGTGGAGAACTAAATTTCATAATATTTGATTGATTTATTTTCAAACGTACGAAAAACATTTTTCAATTCAATAGAATTTTATTATTAAAATGTTTTTGTTCAAGTAACGAATTTGAATATATACAATATGATATTAATTATTAGAACTAAATATATAAATAACTTGCAATATGTATTTAAAACATGTTTATGAATATTGACTATATATATATATATGATTTTTATATATAATTAATATTATATGTATATTGTAATATATATAAAATATATAAATGTTAAATATTCAAATATGTTATTATATAAAATAAATATTACATAATTAATGAAATGTAAGGTTAATATATGTTACGTTAAAATATAAATGTTATATTAATATTATGATCATTGTTATCATTATTATTATCAATAGTAATATTAATATTAATTTATGTATTATTAATATCATTATTTCTAATATATATATATATATATATATATATATATATATATATATATATATATATATATTAAAATGGATATGTATAAGTTGTTATATCATTATTATAATTAATATTATTATTATCATTAATAATATTAAGATTATTATAAGTAGTGTTATTATTAGCATTATTAATAATTTTATTGTTATCATTTAATTATGATTATTTATTATTACTATTTTTACTTAAAAATTATTATGATCATTATTACTTTTATCATTATTATTGTTAGTATTATTTTGATTAGAAATATTATTATTAGTTCTATTATTATTAGTGTTTTGAATATTTCTAATATTATTAATTGTATTATTATTAACATATTTATTATTAATATTAAATATAAATTATATATATAAAAATAAAAACAAATTATACGTGTATTATATCTGATATATATATATATATATATATATATATATATATATATATATATATATATATATATATATATATATATATATATCACACACTATATCTTATTGAAATCAAATCAGATTTTTTTTATTTTCTTCTTCTTCCTGGTTACTCGTGAATATATGTCGATTCCTGTCTTCTCTTATAAATCGATTGGTTCATGTTTAGGAGATGAATTATTTGACTTTTATCATCAATCATTCAATTACACATCTTAATTCATCTACTACAATTTCAAAAGAAAACCAAATAGTTCAATACCCTATTCATGTCATTTTCTTTGTCAAAACTCAAAAACTATTCTATCTTCAAAAACTATAAATGCAAGATTATTATGCATCATCTTGTCAAACTACCTGTAAATTTTGAGTCACCAATTCCTTCAATTGATCTTGAATTTTGAAGTCAAAGTCTCGATTTAAAAAGTCAAACGGGTTGTTTTCTTGAGAAATTCAAATTCCAGTTGAGGTATTAGGATCAATTCATGATTAGAAAGTTTATAAGAGTGATTTAAAACCTGTTTCATGTTGTAAATTGTGACGATCGCTCCAAATCCATATGGACGAACACATCATTCATTGATTTCATTGCGAGGTATTTGACCTCTATATGATACGTTTTGTAAACATTGCATTCTTTTGAAAAGGCACACCATATATGAATATTTAAATTAAAGGTTTTCGACATCTGATGATTTCTACATATAAACAATCACCGTAAATAATAGTTTACAATAGTATTTCCGTTGACAATGCAGTCAAAATAAGATGGATGGTGATGATTTTGTGAATGCAACATTTTCTTGAATAAATCATGTATGACTCCATGCACATGGCTTGTATAACATATAAGCAAACAGCGGAAGACTTCTAGAAAACTTGAGAATAAACATGCTAACAAGTGTCAACACAAAGGTTGGTGAGTTCATAGTTTTAGTGTTATGCATAATCTGTTTATAAAGGTGAATCACAAGTTTTCAGTTGTTTCATCCAGAAACGTTTATCAAAATATTCTACGAAATTGAGCACCCTGGTAACTAAACTTAACGTATATATATTTTATACCCTTTGTATAATCATCTTAATAATACACGCAAACCAACGTGTACGCTTCTCAAATAGCATACGTCCGTTAAAAGGCTAGCGCTCTAGCTCGGACGGGGATATCAAGCCCTATGGATCCATATACTACTACTCGCGCCCACCAGTTCTTATAACTGGCAGTTACTAGTTACCAAAGCTAAGGGATTTTCGGTTCAAACTCAGTGTAGAATTAAGTATGTACTTGTATCCATTGCGTTTAAAATAAATTGCATGTATTCTCAGCCCAAAAATATAGATTACAAAAGCAATTAAAAAGGGAGCAAATGAAACTCACGCATATAAATATTGTAAATCAGTTAATAAAGAATTTGTATGTATTCTCAGCCCAAAAATGTAGAGAGTAAAAAGGGATCATATGAAACTCACGCATATAAATATTGTAAATCAGTTAATAAAGCATTTGTATGTATTTTCAGCCCAAAAATGTAAAGAGTAAAAGGGATCATATGAAACTCACCTTAGCAGCATATAAAGTTGTTCATCGTAATGTGACCGAAACTCGGATTATCAAATAATCGTAGATCTCAACATATCAATATTGAGATTCAATATTGTAGGAAAGTACGTAGACGTAACGGAGATGATAAACACTAGGTTTGATTCATAAATATATCCCCGAATATTACCCATAACCTCCTTGGCAATAACCCATAGTTTCCTTAGTTATAATCGGTTTGTAACCCAAATTAAAATACCCATGTATCACTTGTTACAGTACCATACTACTAATTTAAAATTTTAAGCTAGAAAATATACAGAGTGATTTATTTATGTGAGTGTGTGAGTGTTTTTTTTAGTTCCTAATAAGTACTTCGTTCATATATATATATATGTAAAATAATAATATAATAATAAAATATATAATATAATAATAATAAAAAGGTAAGCCGCCATCACTTTTTATGTCGACAAACTTTTTATGTCGACAAACATTACGCGTTTCGCATAGATAGGTACGCTGTCCGAATATGGTGTCTTCACGAAAGTTGTAGATTTTTGAGTTACGGACGTCTGGACACCAGAATCACCCTTTTTCGAGTCAGTATGATTTAGTTATGATTTTTCTCGTGCAAGTGCACAGGTTTAGTGATTTCCATCATTTTAACTTGAAATCTTGAGATGAAATGTTGTAGTATTTTAGTGCTCATTAGAAATCTTTATTTTATCTTTATTTTCATTTTCATATCATTGAAAATCCATAAAAACATTTTAACAATCAAATTCTATTATATCGAAAAACGTGCCCATACTAAATCGAATAACTATAGTTCTCTAAAACTAATTACATTCACATCTTTTTATCGAAGCGTTATAATAATTAAAAATCTATTATTTCGAAGAACGCTTTCATATATTTGACCTAAATCGAATAAATATAATTTAGTTTTCCAGAATTAGTTATATTCAAAATCATTCTTTAAAAGGTTTCATCTATGTCGTAAAAAGTTTTCAATATTAAGAAAACTAAATAATTAACTTTATCAAGAGACACGAGACAATCATTGTGTTGAAAGTTAATCTCTACTAACCTTTATCCAGTAATCGTTAATTGACATATTTGTTCACTTTACCATTTATTTCGAATATCGTTAAAAAGAAAAGGTTTCCTACATCAAAGTGGGCCTCTCAATAGAGACTCACGATCATACAATGTATCTGATAAATCAATCGTTTGATATTATCTTTTAATTCCGTTGATAATTATATTAAACCTATATCGAAACAAATACGTTCGTGTAAAGTATTATACGTCTAATACTTTGTTAACGTTTTCAAGTTATAATATATACACATATACATATATAATCATGTCCGTTCATATAATGGTTCGTGAATCATTGGAATTTGGTCGAGGTTAAATGAATGTATGAACATAGTTTAAAATTTTTGAGATTCAACTTAACAAACTTTGCTTATCGTGTCGGAATAATATAAAGATTAAAGTTTAAATTTGTTCGAAAATTTCCGGGTCATCACAGTACCTACCTGTTAAAGAAATTTCGTCCCGAAATTTGAGTGAGGTCATCATGGCTAACAATAAAAATGTTTTTATGACGAATATGAGTCAATAAATAAAGTTTTATCACCGTTGAATAATATGGATAAAACAATCCAATTACTCGAAGCGTATGAGGGAAGTTATTGTAATAAAGTGAAATAGAGAATAGAGATGCGTCTTATCTCTTGACGTAGTAACGATTGATTTCCGAAATTTAAGGAATAGAAAATCTTCATAATAAGATTTGATTCTTCAGAATTTAAGGAAATTAAGATTTCCTTTGATTAAATGCGTAATCTGCCTCGATTGCTATGTCTGATATTTCGCTATAAATTGACCTCTTCCGTTTCATTTATTTTCACCACTCCTATAATCTTCTTCCTTATTCAAACATCCCAATAGATTGTGAAAATGCTTAATCCAGTTCTGATTATTGATATTTTCCTGGCTATCGTATCCTTCATTCTTCTTTTTCATCTCCCACCAGAGGAAGTTATTTTCTTCTACTATTACCTTGGAGTTGTAGTATTTTTCGTTCTCCCGTGTCTTTATATTGCTATACGCATCGATATACACGGTTTGTAAATTTCGGGGTTGTTATCGGGCTTTATATTTTCCATTATATTTCAGAGCTTCATGCTTTCGATTTCTCTTCCCGCCCTTAAGTCAAGCGGATAATGGTCCAGAATTAGTAGGTATGGATTTTGAAATGAACATAGTTAATGTTCTAAGAAGGGAATTGTAATGACACGATCTTGATTTATCAAATTACCATAATATCCGGAAAAGACCGAATCATCAAGAAATATATTTTCTTGATATATTTAGAG
Organism: Rutidosis leptorrhynchoides; assembly: GCF_046630445.1. Classification (NCBI taxonomy): domain Eukaryota; kingdom Viridiplantae; phylum Streptophyta; class Magnoliopsida; order Asterales; family Asteraceae; genus Rutidosis; species Rutidosis leptorrhynchoides. The sequence continues at coordinate 651,795,719 of NC_092334.1, read as the reverse complement.
ATTATATAGAATGAAAGAGTTATGTAACATGGTTCATGATGAGGGTGGGATCTGTGAACCTTTATCACGTTCCATTAGAAACTCAGCATGACTTACTGTAATATAATCACGTTGATCAAGTGTCATTATATTATACTAATTCATGTTTCAGTTCCCAACAATACTTCAAAACATTCATATTTTAAACTTGAAGGTTTCAGAATTTAAAAACTAAAATAGTTTCTTTTATGATGTAATAAAGATAGCGTGAAGAGATGAATGATTTCAGATAAGAATAGTTATGAAGATATCTCCAGAAATATCGAGGATATTTATAATGAAATATACGATGATATCTTAGAATTTTTAATATCAGAGGATGATGCGGAAAATCTGTCTGTGAAGGTTTAGAATGAGGAGTAAGGTGTTTGCTAACGATTTTAGCAGACACTGAATCATTTGGATCCTTTGAAGGTAGATTTTGTCCTTGTGATTTGTCCACAGCCTCTTTCATGGTTTGCTCAATCCGTTTTCCAGTTCCAAACCTTCTCTTTTTTTTCAGCTTTACCACCATACTATTCTTTATCATTAAACTTTTGACTGTTAACGTCGTTTACAGTTTTTGCTGCTTCATCAGCATTTTTCCAAAATTCGGAGGACTAGTTTCACAGTTTGGGGTGTTTTTCAGAAACTTCACATTCGAAGTATGTAAGTCTAGGAGATAGACATTATATGTTTATATATAACTATTGGCGTAGAATTGCTGTGAAATTCGAAATACTGATTACTAATTCCCGGTAGTTGGTATGGCAATTACCGTTAGAAGATGTAGATGAGTACATGATAGGGTTTCAATGAGTATAAGGATTTTTCGGAAGGTCAAGGATCAATGAAGTTGTTGGTAAATTTACTGCTAATGTGGTGGAACATGAAAGGTTCCCCAGTAACAAAAATGTATATATCAAGGTTATAATAAGGCTAATCTGAAAAGTAGAAGTTGACTGGTTAGAAGTGTGGTAAAACTGGATACTTTGAACAGGGATTGCAAGATTATTTTTGGTAATAACAATGCTAAAGGATCTTTCGCCGTTTTGAAGTCAAAGTATAGCTTTGAAAGATGTAGAGATCTAAGAATGATGTCACCCGTTAAATCTTGGCTTGGATTCTGATCCGTCAATATCAGAATATGTAATTGAATTTGTATGGAAACGATTGTATATCGCTGTGAGCATAGTTAATAATTTTTGAATCAAAGTTGAAGAATGTACAGTATAACATATTAATTGTGAACTTATATATTTCCCGAGTATTACCTACCCGTTAAAGATTTCACAACTAATACTTTGTACAAAAGAATTTTTATTACCGTTTTTATGAGAATATATGTATGTATATTTTCTTCAGATGTAATACAGATTTAATGAGTTAATATCATATTAAGCTCATTTGATTTTTGGCTGGAATTAGAAATGAATAATCTCTAAAATATTAAAGATTACTTAATCTTTGCGGAGTATTTCGCTAATGAAATCAATACTTCATTATTTATTCTTATTGATATTCCTTGGTGAAGGATGTTGATGCTCGTGAAATTCTTGTGAACCTTACAAGGCACATATGATGTTTTCTAGATAGTTTCGAGTACATCAAAAATGAAAATGTAAAATCAATTATGTAATTGAATAATACACTTGGTTTATTATGAAATGAAATTCATTAGATTGAAACAGAGATTGTAGTTAACGATGGTTAAGTTGTTAAGGAAGGTTGTACATCATTGCATATTAGTAATATGAACTAACCGGGTAGTACCTACCAGTTAAGATTCACACGTAATGGCTTAGTACGAAAAGATTTATTTTGATTTCAAAATTCATATATATTAAATATACATAAAATTTCTTCAGGGGAAATGATTTAATACTTCATCGGTTATTGTTGCTGGTATTTCTTGGTAACTACGGTGCGTATGACGTTGATGCTCGTGGAACAGATTGTAAAGTTGAGGTTTGCGATACGGATGTTGTTGGTGGTGATAATGGTACTGTTGGTGTTGTTGTCGGTGGTACTGTTGATGCCGGTGATGCTTCTGGTGCTTGTAACCTTTGCACCGTATTCTCCAAAGCCACTACCCTAGCGCGAAGCTCGTTGACTTCTTCTACTACACCGGGATGATTGGCAGTTCGGACGAGCGGATGAATAAGATCCAGAATTTGAGACAGTATATTATCATGACGAGATACTCTGGAAATGAGAGAGAAAATGGTGTCTCAAACAGGTTCGCCGGTAAGTGCTTCAGGTTCTTCGCCAAGAGGACAATGTGGTGGATGGAAGGGATCACCTTCTTCTTGTCTCCAATGATTAAGTAGACTACGAACCCATCCCCAATTCATCCAGAATAGATGATGGCTAATTGGTTTATCCATTTCGGTTACACTATCTTCGGAATTCAGGTGAATATCCATATCGGAATAGCTGTCGGAGTTTAAGGAATTTGAACTAGATACGGGATCCATCTTGTATAATTAGGGAGATGATTTTTGATATGAATTAGATTATAGAATTTAGTTTGGTATTCCTCAATACATAATTTACATATGTATATATAATACCAAATTCCATAAATCACGGAGAAATTTTCGGAAGATGTCAGGAAAAGTTTACAATAACAGATATGCTAAGATATGAAATTTGGTCTATACACCATCTATGCAATCAATGCAATAAGACGCATTTAGACTTAAGATGATAGACAGGTAATTTTCGATAAGAAATGATAAGCAAAACTTTTAACATGCAGACACGGTCGAAGTCCATACTTACTAATGCATCCTAACAACTATCAGTTAGACACACTCATGCAAGACCTAGTTCTCTAGGACCAATGCTCTGATACCAACTGTGACGATCGCTCCAAATCCATATGGACGAACACGTCATTCATTGATTTCATTGCGAGGTATTTGACCTCTATATGCTACGTTTTGTAAACATTGCATTCTTTTGAAAAGGCACACCATATATGAATATTTAAATTAAAGGTTTTCGACATCTGATGATTTCTACATATAGACAATCACCGTAAATAATAGTTTACAACAGTACTTCTGTTGACAATGAAGTCAAAATAAGATACATGGTGATGATTTGGTGAATGCAACGTTTTCTTGAAAAATATGCCATGTATGACTCCATGCACATGGCTTGTATAACATATAAGCAAATAGCGGAAGACTTCTAGGAAACCTGAGAATAAACATGCTAACAAGTGTCAACACAAAGGTTGGTGAGTTCATAGTTTTAGTGTTATGCATAATCTGTTTATAAAGGTGAATCACAAGTTTTCAGTTGTTTCATCCAGAAACGTTTATCAAAATATTCTACGAAATTAAGCACCCTGGTAACTAAACTTAACGTATATATATTTTATACCCTTTGTATAATCATCTTAATAATACACGCAAACCAACGTGTACGCTTCTCAAATAGCATACGTCCGTTAAAAGGCTAGCGCTCTAGCTCGGACGGGGATATCAAGCCCTATGGATCCATATACTACTACTCGCGCCCACCAGTTCTTATAACTGGCAGTTACTAGTTACCAAAGCTAAGGGATTTTCGGTTCAAACTCAGTGTAGAATTAAGTATGTACTTGTATCCATTGCGTTTAAAATAAATTGCATGTATTCTCAGCCCAAAAATATAGATTACAAAAGCAATTAAAAAGGGAGCAAATGAAACTCACGCATATAAATATTGTAAATCAGTTAATAAAGCATTTGTATGTATTCTCAGCCCAAAAATGTAGAGCGTAAAAAGGGATCATATGAAACTCACGCATATAAATATTGTAAATCAGTTAATAAAGCATTTGTATGTATTTTCAGCCCAAAAATGTAAAGAGTAAAAGGGATCATATGAAACTCACCTTAGCAGCATATAAAGTTGTTCATCGTAATGTGACCGAAACTCGGATTATCAAATAATCGTAGATCTCAACATATCAATATTGAGATTCAATATTGTAGGAAAGTACGTAGACGTAACGGAGATGATAAACACTAGGTTTGATTCATAAATATATCCCCGAATATTACCCATAACCTCCTTGGCAATAACCCATAGTTTCCTTAGTTATAATCGGTTTGTAACCCAAATTAAAATACCCATGTATCACTTGTTACAGTACCATACTACTAATTTAAAATTTTAAGCTAGAAAATATACAGAGTGATTTATTTATGTGAGTGTGTGAGTGTTTTTTTTAGTTCCTAATAAGTACTTCGTTCATATATATATATGTAAAATAATAATATAATAATATAATATATAATATAATAATAATAAAAAGGTAAGCCGCCATCACTTTTTATGTCGACAAACTTTTTATGTCGACAAACATTACGCGTTTCGCGTAGATAGGTACGCTGTCCGCGTATGGTGTCTTCACGAAAGTTGTAGATTTTTGAGTTACGGACGTCTGGACACCAGAATCACCCTTTTTCGAGTCAGTATGATTTAGTTATGATTTTTCTCGTGCAAGTGCACAGGTTTAGTGATTTCCATCATTTTAACTTGAAATCTTGAGATGAAATGTTGTAGTATTTTAGTGCTCATTAGAAATCTTTATTTTATCTTTATTTTCATTTTCATATCATTGAAAATCCATAAAAACATTTTAACAATCAAATTCTATTATATCGAAAAACGTGCCCATACTAAATCGAATAACTATAGTTCTCTAAAACTAATTACATTCACATCTTTTTATCGAAGCGTTATAATAATTAAAAATCTATTATTTCGAAGAACGCTTTCATATATTTGACCTAAATCGAATAAATATAATTTAGTTTTCCAGAATTAGTTATATTCAAAATCATTCTTTAAAAGGTTTCATCTATGTCGTAAAAAGTTTTCAATATTAAGAAAACTAAATAATTAACTTTATCAAGAGACACGAGACAATCATTGTGTTGAAAGTTAATCTCTACTAACCTTTGTCCAGTAATCGTTAATTGACATATTTGTTCACTTTACCATTTATTTCGAATATCGTTAAAAAGAAAAGGTTTCCTACATCAAAGTGGACCTCTCAATAGAGACTCACGATCATATAATGTATCTGATAAATCAATCGTTTGATATTATCTTTTAATTTCGTTGATAGTTATATTAAACCTATATCGAAACAAATACGTTCGTGTAAAGTATTATACGTCTAATACTTTGTTAACGTTTTCAAGTTATAATATATACACATATACATATATAATCATGTCCGTTCATATAATGGTTCGTGAATCATTGGAATTTGGACGAGGTTAAATGAATGTATGAACATAGTTTAAAATTTTTGAGATTCAACTTAACAAACTTTGCTTATCGTGTCGGAATAATATAAAGATTAAAGTTTAAATATGTTCGAAAATTTCCGGGTCATCACATAAATATAGTCTAAAAATGTCTAGAGTTCAAAAATCAAATTTGGGTTATATGTGTTCTTCGCGTAATGTTTTCTGTAAATAAAAATCTTTTTCTTTTCTGTTAATAAAAATTAATCGTTACTGGTTAATTCCATTTCAATTGAAGAATAGAATTTTGTAATTAATTAGTTGTTGCAAGTGATCTTGCTGTGATTGAATTCGATTCTGTGAAGAAGAAGTGAGATAGAAACAATAAGTAATACGGTTTATATATATTTTAGTGGGTATTAATCCAGAAAAGCTAGACAGAAGGAATGGTTTAGGGATGGTTCGGGTTAACGAGTGGTCGTGGGTTCGAGCCCGGGCTATGGCAATTATATTTTTAGAGCTTATTCTTGAGGTAGTTATGTCATTATTATTATTATTATTATTACTTTCATTATTAATTATTATTATTATTATTAAGATTGATTGTTGATATTTTCATTATTAAGATTATTATGATTAAGATTGGGATTATAAAAAGATGAATACAATTTTAAGGATATTAGTATTAAATTTATAAGATGAAAGTATTATGGTATAATATTAAGATTACGATATAATAAGAAGATTATGATATAAAAGATGGTTATGATTATAAAGGTTGACAAAAGGATATTCATTGTAATAATTAATCGTCAAATTTAAGACTGTACATGAGAACTCTTAAAATAAATATAAACGTGTAATGCGAATAAAAATGATGTCAGATTAACGATAAAAATAATGTAAGACGATGAAGATGATTAATGGTAAAATTATTATTATTTTTATATTATTATTATTATTATTATTATTATTATTATTATTATTATTATTATTATTATTATTATTAGTATTATTTTCATTGATATTATTATTATCATTATTAACATATATTATTAATATTATTATTATAAGTATTATCACTACTGTTATTATCGTTATTATCATTAGTAGTAAAATTATTATTATTATAGTTATTATTATTATCGGTAGCATTACTAATTCTAGTTATTAATAGCATTATCATAAAAAGATACAACTTGTTATTTATTATTATTGATAATATTTTACCAAATAAATAGCTATATAAAAATATATTTAATATATATCACATAACTATGTTAATATTTTTGTAATAAATAGTAATTATTTATCTAAGGTATATAAAATAAATATAGTTAATTAAGTTATTAATGAAACATACAAGTTACTAATATAACAATTAATAATAATACATAATTTTGTTCGATTACGATTATATGTTTTAATATATATAATTGATATAGGTTCGTGAATCCGAGGCCAACCCTGCATTGTTCAGTTTCGTTGTATGCATATTTTGCCACAAAATATCGTATAGTGAGTTTCATTTGCTCCCTTTTTAAATGTTTTTGCAATATATATTTTTGGGACTGAGAATACATGCGCTATTTTTACAACTGTTTAACGAAATAGACACAAGTACTTAAAACTACATTCTATGGCTGGATCATTATACCGGATATCACCCTTTTAGCTTGGTAGCATAAGAATTAGGGAACAGACCCCCTAATTGACGCGAATCCTGAAGATAGATCTATGGGCATAACAAACCCCATCCAGGTTATGGATGCTTTACTACTTCGATTTTTATATACATTTGAGTGTACCTGTATATTTGGGGATATTCTAGATACATTTGTTAATGTCGTTACCAGGTGTTCACCATATGAATGATTTTTGCAGATGAGTGTTCCTGCAGTTAACTATGAAAATGAAATCTTGTGGTCTATTAAAACTATGGAATGATTGGTTACGATAAACTAATGAACTCACCAACCTTTTGGTTGACACTTTTAAGCATGTTTATTCTCAGGTATTAAAGAAACCTTCCGCTGTGCATTTCCTCATTTTAAAGATATACTTGGAGTCATTCATGGCATATTTCAAAAGATGTTGCATTCGAGTCGTTGAAGTCAACAAGATTATTATTAAGACATTTATAGTTTGGATATATTGGGAAATGGTATGCATATTGTCAACTATCGTTGTAATGAAAGTTAACTTTTAAAAACGAAGAGGTCAAATACCTCGCAATGTAACCATATGTTATTGTATTCGTCCTTATGGATTAGGACGGGTCGTCACATGTGGTATCAGAGCGGTGGTCGTAGCGAACCAGGTCTTGCATTAGTATGTCTAACTAATAGATATTAAGATGCATTAATGAGTCTGGACTTCGACCTTAGCTGCATATCAAAAAGTTTTGCTTATCATTTTTGTCAGAAATTACATGCTTATCATTCTTAGTCTAGACATATCTTACTGCATTGATTGCATGAATAGTGTATAGATAAAATTCATATCTTAGCGTATCAGCTAATCCATATCTTAGAGTATCAGTTACTGTAGACCTTGCCTGACAGCTTCCGAAGATTCCTCCGTAATCTATGGGATTTTGGTATTATATACATATGTAAATTATGTATTGAGGGATACCAATCTAGGTCCTATAATCTATTTAATATTGAAATTCATTTCCTTGATAGTACAAGATGGAACTCGCAACTAGTTCAAATTCCTCAGATTCCGATAGCTATTCCGACATGGATATTTACCTGAGCTCCAAAAGCAGTGTAACTGGAATGGATCAACCAATCAGCCATCATCAATTCTGGATGGGTTCGTAGCCTATTAAATCATTGGAGACATGAAGAAGGTGATCCCTTCCATCCACCACATTGCCCTCTTGGCGATGAACCTGAAGCACTTACCGGCGAACCACAAACCTCAGTAGGCTTATAATTCAGTAGGCTTATAACTACCTTTAGTGACGTGTTATAATTCAGTAGGCTTATAACTACCTTTAGTGACATGTTATAATTCAGTAGGCTTATAAATACCTTTAGTGACGTGGTTTTTGACTGTGGACTATTGATAATTATTAGAAGATATATATATATAGAGAGAGAGAGAGAGAGAGAGTATATATATGAAATATATATATCAGAAGTGCAAGTTTACAAGTTTACATCGTTCCATATTTATACTATAATAATTTACTGTATAAATAGTAATAATATTGAAATATTCCTCATCCATTATTGACTTTGATATCATAACAGGCGTTGCATTTTACGGAGTTGTTCCTATATTTGTTTAACTTTTAGTGTGTCCCAAAAGCCAAGTATGGCGTAAATAGTGACTTGCATTAAAAGTCCCTTCTTTGGGTGTTCATTAAGCTATTAGTCCATGTCATTTACATTAAACTAGCTACTTACAATTTAAAATCTACCTTTCAAGATGAAAAAGTAAAAGAACAAATAGAAAGGGAAAAAAGAGAAGTGGTTTGCAGACCTTCAGATAAGAACATTTTAAAAAACAAACAACATCTATGTATATATTTGTTTAACTTATTTATTGTTTAAAGTCAACGTTGATTAATGTCCGACTGATCCCTCCGAGGTTTTGAAGTCTCGTTCCCGACTTGCGACTTCTACAACCTTAACGATTGGAAAATGTGGTTAAAAGATGCCCGAATCATTATATATAGTTGCTAAAATAATAATCATTGAACTCCTTTTCATGTTTCAGGGTCACTGGCATTTTCCTTCAAATCATATCATGTAGGTACACGACTCTTAGTTTTATTGTATAACTTAATCGGCATAATCATGTTTATGGATTTGATATCGAACCTGATTACACAATGCAGGGTTATGCTTATATCCTTATGCATCCTGGGATACTATCAGTCTTCTATGACCATTTGTATGAGTGGGGCAACGTCATACATGACCAAATCGTTACGTATGTGTGGCATAATGGATGTGTTGGGTGGATTGATAACAGGTCAAACCAACATTCTTGGTATCGTTCATCACCATCTGGGCCACACCAAAATCTTCAAACATTTTTTATCCATAATTTGTGCTTTTTATGATTACTAAATTCAAAATAAAGTAAATAAAAAATTGGAAAATCAATCGAGTTATTTTTATTTAATGTATTTTATTTTTTGTAATCATAGATGACAGTTCTGAAGAAAACAGTAATTAATCACTCCAATCGCAGGAGTTTAATCAAATAACCAGAAATTAAACCTTGCTGATCCACAGAAATTACACAGTATAGCACTCTCAGAAACACAACAGTTCACAAAAGGTGAATAAATTCTAAAGATTAACCTCAAGATGAAGATTAATCTTAACCCTAATGTGATGAACAATTTGAGAGAAAATAAAACTGCCGGAAAGAAAAAGAACAAAATGATACAGTCAAGAATGAGAATAAATTAACCCTAATGCTTCTTTTATAATGTCTTCAATGTTGGGCTCATCCTTCATACTTGGGCTATCAGCAATAATAGAGTCCAATAACTTAAACCATGAGTCCAATAAATTAAATTATAACTTAATCCATCAGGCTTCAACTCTTTGACTTCCGGAACTGCACAACAACCCTTCTAGAATAAAATATCCAACTTTGGTCCTTCAGTTCCTTGTATCTCAGCCATCAAAGGACATCATAACAACCTGCACAACAATCTTAACCCAGAAATGAGAACAATGCACTCAGGTTCACCATGTTAGATTGATAAGTGAATTACTTGTATAATTTAATACTCCCCCACAATCTAAACATGGTAACTATCAATCAAAGTTAATTTTTCACAAAACATTTTATGTTGTTCACTAGTTAAACCTTTTGTAAGAATATCAGAAATATTTTCAGATGTATCAATTTGTACACTATGAATAAAATCCTTTTCAATTTTTTGTCTTACATAATGTAAATCAATTTCAAAATAATTTGTTCTCTCATGAAAAACATGGTTTTTTGCTATTTGCAGTGCAGACTTATTATCAAAGAAAATTTTAACTAGTAGGTTTGTTTTAACATTCAAATCTTTTAAAATTTTCAGAATCCAGATTATTTCACAAGTAACTGAAGCTAAGGCTCTATACTCAGCTTCAGCTGAAGATCTAGAAACAGTTGACTGTTTCTTTGACTTCCAAGAAATTAAAGATTTTCCAAGAAATACACAAAACCCTATTACTGATTTTCTTGAAAAACTGCATTTTCCATAATCTGAATCAACAAAGGCAGAAAGGTCATACCTATCATACTTGCTCAAGAAAATACCTTTACCAGGAGTTCCTTTTAAATATCTCAGAACCCTCAATGCTGCTTTTAGATGTGATGCCAAAGGTGAATGCATGTGTTGACTTAGACAGTGTACAGTATAGGCTATATCAGGTCTAGTTAAAGTTATGTATTATTAACTTCCCTACTAATTTTTTATATTCACTTATATTATCAAGCAAGTAATCAGACCTACTATGTTCATGTGAATTAGCAAAAACAACACCACTTTACATTAGTGTTACAGCATGTTTACTAGTTAACATACCAAATTCAGATATAACCTCTAAAATGTACTTTCTTTGTGACAAAAAAACACCACAATTATTATCAATTAATTCAATTCCTAAGAAATACTTTAAATTTCCTAAGTCTTTTATTTTTTATTTTGTGCTCAAATAAGTTTTGCACTCTTCAATATCTTTTAAACTACTTCCAGTAATAACAATGTCATTGATATCGCTCCATTTATATGTATTTTATTTCACGATATCTACCTCACTTTGCTCGGTTTTTTACTATCTCGAAGCCTATTTAGTGTGTTATTGAGCTAATTGGTAAATTAAGGGCTAAGGAGTTGATTTGGTGAAAAATTGACCAAATCATGGGCAAAATTGGCTAAGAAAATGACAAGTACAGGAAACAGCTCCAAAAGCGCCGCTCCTGTGAAGGAGCGCCGCTCCTAAAGGTCCAAAAGCGCCGTTCCAGAAGAAAAAGCGGCGCTATTATGCACGATTTGTCTCCATTTTTCTTCAATGAGCAAAAGCGCAGTTCTAAATGTCAAAAGCATCGCTCCTGATCAGCCAAAAGCGTCGCTCCTCAACAAAAGTGTCGCCCCTGTTCAGAGCCAAAAGCGGCATTCCAAAGTCAAAAGCGTCGCTCCTCACCAAGCCAAAAGCGACGCTCCTGAAGTAAAAGCGGCGCTCCTGACGCTGTTTCAGCCCAGATTTCAGCACTATAAAAGGAACGAGATTAGGTCATTTTTCATATGCATCTTTGGGAGCAGCTGCTTAAGGTCCGAATTTCACATACTAAACCCTAATTTCATTATCCATTGGTGTTCAAGGGTGGATTCAAGGAAGCTATCTCAAGATTCATCATTGTTTAGCTTAGATCTTCATCTTCTTTACATTTTGGGTTGTAATCTTCACTTTACTTTTCATATTTAGCATTGATTACTTGTAATAACTTGAAGATGATGATGATTTACATTTCTATGATTATTATTAGTTTAATTTTAGCTATGATTGGCTAAATCTCTTGTGTTTGCTTATCTATGAATCTCTGATGCTAGTGTTTACCCCAAATCAATTGGTTATTGTTGTTTGAATGAATTACATGATCATGTGTTATTGAGTTTGCTAAAGATCCATTACTATGAGTTTGTTTTAGGTTTGACTTTGATTACATATGTTGTGTAGCTCTCTTAGTGATTTGAGAAGTGAATCAATATGTGCTTCAACACCTTGGGTGATCTAGACATCTAGCTTAGGAATTGCAAGTGATTGTGTTCTTGATCTAGGTTGGTTTTCAATTGGCCTCTAGTCAACATAGTGATGCCGATTATCTTAAGTGAATTCGATAGTTGGAGGTTTCAAGTGATTTTAACCTAAGCTCAATCTCAATGACCAAATCATGCTTAACTTGATCTTAAGATATAAAGCTTATGTGAGTTCGTGGAGTATCATTTGATTTGAGGTTTAGTAGTAATGCTAAACATTTAATAGTTCAACAACTAATGAGATAGAAATATAGGCAAAACGGGGCAAGCAAAACGTAGAGAGGATTAGATAAGTGAACACGTCTTAGTTAACTTGTTTTAAGTCTTAATACTTCACTACTTGTTTCTTGTCACTAGTTTAATTGATAAATTTAGGTTTGTTTAATTGTGCAAGTTTTAGTTGTTAGTTGATATCAATCGAAACCCCCCAATCAAACAAACCCTAGGACAATTGATAGTTTCAAATATCCGACTTACACCGTGTCTCTTGGGACGAACTTGATAAGAATACTTACATTAAAGTGCTATAATAACCGGGTTCTAAGTGCTCATTAGTTGTGTGTGCTTGACTGTAGTGTTTAAATTAAATATAAATTTAGAGGGTAAAAGATGTATATCGCACGAATGCATCACACTTTCTTGGCGCCGCTGCCGGGGATGCGGTTAGCTTAATTGATTTTTTAATTTAAACTTTTAATTGTTCGATCCTTTCGTAGGGGTTCACCCTTACGGAAGTTACTTTTTGCATTTTATATTATTATTTTCGTTTGGAAAACTGCTTGTGTTTGTGTTGTGATTGAAGGATATGTACCTTTGGTGTATGAAAACAAGGTCTCACAAGGATCAAGAATTCACACAACCATTTTTTGATCCGGAAAGACATGTGCACAGGGTTTATAATCGTAGAGAAGAAAGGGTATTAAGAAAGAATTTCAAAGCTTTGCCATTTTGTTTAAAAGAGATGGATCCAAACGGTAATCCGATTCACGATGAAGAGGGCAATCTTAATGGTCCTCCGGTTAATCAAGAATTATTGAATGATCCAAACGACATGCCAATGTGGAACGCTAGATTGGTTGCACCAACAATGATAGCACCGGCTATTATAAAACCACCAATTGAAGCGGATAATTGGAAGATCGAGGGTAACTTTTTCACGTTGATCAAGGATACATACTTTCATGGGTTGATAGATGAAAATCCGTTCGAACATATTCAACACTTTAATGATCTTTGTGATATTTACAAAACCAAAAACGTCACTGATGACGCTTTTAAGCTAAGGGCATTCCCCTTCACACTTCAAGGAGACGCAAAAGCTTGGATGTGAAGTTTACCGTCCGATTCCATAAGGTCTTTTCAAGAATTAACAAACGAGTTTATCAATCATTTCTTTCCACCGTCAAAAGTAGAGCGGCTTAGAATGGAGATTAATGGATTCACACAACGGGGTGATGAGAGTTTGTATGATGCATGGGTACGATTCAAGAAGCTACTAAGAGCTTGGCCACCGCATGGTTTGACGAAGAAGGAGTATATCAACACATTCTATCGAGGTTGTAATATGTTAACGAAGCGATATCTTGATTCTTCATCTGGTGGGGTATTTATGTACAAATCACCAAATGCGGTCGAAATTATGCTAGAAGATATCTCGGTCAACACATATGAATGGGCACCTTCACCGCCAGATTTAGCAAGGACGAATGTAGCACAGATAGAGAGTGATAATGGGTAAGTGACGCTGGCAAGCTTGAACAATCAATTTCACACATTTGGGAAAGAATTGAAGAAGATTCAACAAACGGTAGTTGCAATGCAAGTAGATTGTCAACGATGCGAGGGTCCATATCTCACAAAGAATTGTCCTCAAATTACTCAATGCAATCATGTTGATCTAGATGATATTTCCATGAATTCGGATGCTCATGTGAACTACGTGAGTAATCAAAACTACCAACGGGGAGGAACATCTAACCAAAGCTACTATAATCCAAATCAAAAACAAGTATCATTCACCAACCAAACCAATACAACACCCAGATTCACAAACCAAAACCGAAATCAAGGTTACAACAACTATAACCAAAACCAAAACAACAACTTCCAATACCAAAACCAACAACCTTACAATAACCAACCTTACAACAATCAAGCAAATTCAAATTATCAAAACAACCAAGGTTATAGTCAATCACAAAATAACCAAGGTTACAATCAATAACCTCAACAAAAAAATCAACAATCCCAACCTTCAAAGAGCTTAGAAGAAATCATGCAAAACTACATCAAGAAGGTAGAATCAACCGAAGCTTTTCTAATGAAAGAGAATGAGCTCTTGAAGCAACAACTCTGAAACCAACAAGCTTCATTCTAAAACCTTGAGAGCACCATTGGAAGAATTTCAAATCAAGTTGCCGAAAGACCACAAGGAACTTTACCTTCAAACACTCAAGTCAACCCGAATAATTACAACAACAACCGAAACAACCAAAAAAACCACCAAAATAACAAGAGAGTTATTCCTATCGAGAGCAACACTACCAATCCAATCCAAAATCAAGCGAGTTTGTCAAATCCCACCAATACTTATGCTCAAGTGAACTCGATTGATTCAAACGAAGAAGATCAATCCAAATATCCTCAAGCTTTCAATTTCGACATTGAAGGAGACAAGTTTGATTTTGATGAAGCGTTAGAAATTGATACTATCAACTATGGGGTATTCAAGTTTTCGGAAGATTTGGACGATGCAACATTCATTCCCTACCAAGTTAAAAGTGTAATGTCCATGGAGACTACCGAGTCGGCATGCAAGGAGTTAAAGGGTGATTTTAAGCAAATTCAATTGGGAAAGGTTGATAAAGAACAAATGGTCGAAACCTTATTAAATGCAAAGGCGCAAAAGGACGACGTCGAGGTTTTCACCACATCAACTAGGGAGAAAAATGATACACCGGTCTCACATCTTCAATCACTACATCCTACACATCTAAATGATGTGAATTGTAAGTCAACTTTATCCGACAACGAAAATATTTATGTTAAACTCCCCTTGGAGGAGGTGCTTGAGAATATGCCAAACTATGGAAAATTTTTGAAGACACTCATGGCCAAAAAGGGAGATGTTGAGCAAGCATCCACCGCTTTCTTGAAAAAGGAGTGTGATGGAATTTTAAAGAAATGTAACCTACCATCAAAAATGGGTGATCCCGGACCTTTCCTTATCCCATGCAATGTAAATGGTTCAGGGATGCTCACATCTTTAGCTGATTCGGGAGCAAGTATCAACTTCATGCCCTATTCCATTTATAAGAGGCTAGATCTAGGTGATCTTTCACCCACTACAATGGGAGTCAAATTAATTGATCAATCAATTAACTCTGGTATGGGAATCGCCGAAGACTTAATTGTTAAGGTGGGGGACATGGAATTCCCTATTGACTTTGTTATTTTGGATATAAAGGAAGACCCGGTTGTACCCCTTGTTTTGAGAAGGCCATTTTTGGCAACCGCGAGCTCTTTCTTTGACTTTAGGACCGGGAAATTGACTCTTCGGGATAAAGGGAAATGCATGAGCATAAAAACCATACGTGTTAAAACACCATCAATGCCATTGACCATACCACAAGTTGTTGCTAGTATGCAATGCGTTGCAAGCACAAGGCAAGTAGGTTCACCAATTAAAGGTAGTGGGGGATTAACCAAGGGAATTCAAGATAAAGCCAAAAATCAAAACGATGTTGTTGACAAGTCTATGCGAAATTTATTTGGACGGGTGCATCGGGCTTCATCCAAAAAGGATGAACACTTGAAAAAACGCCTAGTGTCAAATTTGTCAAAACATGAGAAAGTAAAACTTATGGAGTTAATCAATGAAACTAAGGTAATGAATGATTGGTTAATGTCAATGTTAAGTGGTGGTGGTAACGAAAAAGTTTCCCTTAGTTCAAAGGGAAGGGAGGTTTACCACCCCGGGATTAGTTGAAATCTCAAGGGGATGGGAGTCGGGTGATAGACTCGTTAAAAACCTTCCACAATTGTGTATATAATTCCTTTTAATTGCATTCCGTTTAGAATTTTATGATATTCCTTTTCTTAGTTGCATTTTTATGTTTTTGTATTGCATGCATATGGGTAAAACCGAAAAACGTCAAAAATAGTTTGTGAATGGGTCAAATTGAACTTAAAATTGGAAAAATTGCAATCAGGTACAAAAGCGGCGCTTTTGTCCTAGAAGCGGTGCTTTTCATTTACAAGAACGACGCTTCTTTCACAAGAACGACGCTTTAACCTGAAATTTTGTGTCAAAAATGAACAGTAGCCAACGGCGCTTTTGTTTTCAAAAGCGGCGCTTTTAGTTCGCCTAGAGCGACGATTTTCTTTCAAAAGTGACACTTCTGTTTTGTCAGGAGCGGCGCTCCTGTATGAAAAGCGGCGCTTTTGCATCTGCTCCTAAGAATTCTGCACGACCAAAACTTCATTTTTTCACACCTAACTTCAATTTTCTCTCTAATATCGGCACATCTATAACCCTAATCAATCTAAGTCGACCCAAGGCTTCAAATTTATTCAATTTGATTGCAAATCTTCATTATCTAATATGGGAAAAGTAAGAATCTATCATTTTAATTCACACTTTAACATGATTTGATTGATTTTTACCATTTTTCTCTTTATGCTTAATTCGTAGATTATGCTTGATTTATGATGTTAATGGTCAAATTGTTGATGAATCTAGACTACATTGATGTTTATTAACATGATATACATGCTTTGTTACATAGATTTAAACTTTGAAATCCTAGGGTTCATCCAATTTGGGGGTTTTTGATTTTGAGCCAAATTGGAGTGTTAATTGTTATTGTTGATGCTTAATTGTTAGTCTACCATGATTATCTTGCTTTGAATCTATCTTTCATACTTGTATGATTTGAAATTGAAAATTAGGGTTCATACGCTAGGGTTTTGAATGAGTTTGACCAATTTGAGCAATGTGATTAGTGATAATGTGCTTGTTTGCGGCGTATTTATGCTATAACATGAAAAATTGCTATAATTTGATGAATGCTCTTGTCTTAGTTGAATTTTGAACTAATTAGGCTTTGACTAGGGTTGACTTTTTACAATTGATTCATGTTGACCTTGTTTGACCAAGATGAGCTTACTAGTTGAATATAATGCATGTTTAGCTTATGATACTACTTATGATTTATAATTACTTGCATGAGCTAAAATGTTGCAACTTTGTGTAAAGCTTGAAATTTCACCAAATTGTTTGTCTTGTTTGATTTCACATATTGACCATGTCTACATGCAATTGTTTTATTCAAGTATGATATACACGCGCATGTTTTACATGATGAAATTAATTGTGAATCTTTTGAAATCAACTTGGAAATTATGATAGGACTTTGAAAGTAAATTGTTTATGTGCTAACTTTTATCTCTCCACAATGTTTTTCTCTTGTTGTCTTGTCTTGTAGACTAACATACCAACAAAGTCACATGGTGGCTCGGCAAGCGGAGCAAAAAGACAAAAGAGTATTGGAGTTAAGGGTAGGGGTAAACGCCCAGCTCAACAAGAGGTTGAGGTTGAAGATGAGGAAATGCCACAAATTCCAGAGGATGTCCAAAGACTTTCATCAGACTCGTGGTTACAACAGATTTTGCTGAACCCACATTTTAGAGATGGCTTAGAGCTTAGGCTCAATGACAGTTTCTATTCGGGGAAATGCATTGACTGGTCTCTTCTTGATGAGGCCGGTATGACTACTGAGGTGGAGGGCCTTTTTAATGCTCCATATGAGAATAGGCAAATCAAGCCTTGGGTTCCAATCTTTAGGTATAATGAGCCCACTGATATGGTCCCAACCTTGGAGTTAAACAATTACTGACTCAGAATACATGACCTTTAACATGGGTGGCCAACAACGAAAACTGAGCATGCTCCAACTTATCAGGGCCTTAGGGATTTACACAGAGTTTAGGAACAACACTGATCCCCTTTGGGACTATCTTTTGACTTGCTAAATCCCCACTACCAACATGGAAGAGTTTAACTTTCAAGCCGCTTGGCTTGAAATGATCAATGGGGCTTTCTGCCCGGGTAAAACCGTAGCCAACACCCTTAAGACACATAACCTTCAGATCATAGCCCAATTCATTGCGAATACGGTCAACTACTGTTTCCATAGCAATGGGAAGATGTCCTACTTGGACATTTGGCTCATGGATCGAATCTCAAATAAGGTGAATGTCTATGTCCCTCATGTTATTACTGACTATCTTTTCGATAAGACTGGGACAAAAGGGAAGAGAGGCACAGTGGGTGGTGTTTTTGTTACAAGGATAGCAAGGTACTTGGGAATTGATGTTTCGAGGTTCACGGACAATGAAATGGCCAAAATTTTGGGTATGTTGACTTTAAGGGCGGTAAGATTCGCAAGAGGGACACGAACAAACAAATGAGGAGGTGGTTTAATCTAAATGCTATTGGGTGAGGCATGAATATGAAACGGGTAATGTAGGAGCGAGTAGTAGAGCACAAGGTACGGGGAGTAGTGCTCCGAGTGGGTATGACCAAGCTTGGCTTGAAATTCGATTTAATCAAATTAATATTAACCAAGCAAACCAAGAATATGAAGCGTGCTACAACTTCTCGGGCCTACGGGCACATACTCAATGAGAAGCTCATTGTAGCCAACTTCATCAAGCGGACCCAACTTCCCTAAGGCCATTTGCTCCCACCTTTAACCCATATGATTACAATCAACCTAGAACCCAACCACTAATCAACTATGACCCAAACGAGGCACTAAGACGCGCTCAAGAGTTTGAGTACTTTGCAAGGATGAGGGGAGAACGAAAACAATCAAGCGAGCAAAGTACATGGGATAATCCACCCAACTACGATCAATACCCAACTCAGGACCAATCATACAGGACCTCGAGCTCGTATTATGGAGGGTACAATTGGTGGTAATTTCTATGGTTGCATTCTCACTCTCTCTTGTTTGTTGGTTTAGTTAATTTTATGATGGTTGATTTGTGAAACAATTTATTTGAATTTGTTAGCATGTAAGAACTAAGGGGGTTGGTTTGGGAACGTTGGAACAATTTGATACTTTTATGTGTGTGTGTGGCGAAAACAATTTGGTTTATGTTTAATTGTGTTTATGTTGTTAGTTATTCGGATCCGGATGGCTTGTAGTCCCCAGATAAAACAATTTGAACTTGAATGTTGGCATGTAATAACTTAAGACTATTTAGGATTGTGATGTTTTCATTATTGTTGATTGTGTGTTTGATGCCGATTTGATATGTTGGTTGATTCGTCGAATTATGCATGTGTGATGTTGATCATGGATATTTTATGTTTGGTTGTTAAAATATGGAGTTTATATTTTGCTAGTGATCTTATCGGTTGAGTAGTTTGGTTGAATATCTTATTGTGTTGGTAAATGTTTGTATGATTTTGTTGATATATCTGGAACGTTATGATTTTATTGTGGGCGCACATACTCTCCAGAGTATGGCCCCGCACATTTTGTACCTTGTGAGCATACTTCAATTGTAAGGAATGCCATATGCAATTGGCTCCTTCTTTTGGCTCAACAAGTGGTGCAACAACATGCAAGCGAATTTGGTGACTAAGTAATACTCGAATGGTAACAACAAAGATCGTTTGATCTTCGCCGGTTTTTATTTTCTTCCCTCTCATCTTCTCTATTTCAAAATGTCCCTCATTTTCACTTATTCTATCGCTTTAATGCAATGAGGGCATTGCATACGCTAAATGTAGGGGGAGAGTTAAAATTTCGGGCCATTTTTAAACTTTTTCGGGTAAACTAGTCACATATACTTTCTAAAGATTAAAACTTGCATTGTCGAACAATTGTTGGAACAAGTTTTTAACCATTACACTAATTCATATCATAAATACTAAAATGGCTGAAACTTGTAAAATTTTCAAACTTTTTGGGATAAGTAAAGCCTTTTCCTTGATTTTCAAATCCTAAGGAAGTAAAGTCTTCCTTTTTCTTCATTCTCGTGATTCACCAAGTGAAAGTAAAGTCTTTCACTTTTCTTATGATTTTGCGCGAAAATGATAATATTTGGAGAAAAATCAAATTTGTGCTTGAAAGTTAAAGTCTTTTATGCATATGCACCAAAACCAATTGTTTAAAGCTTTATGCTTTAACACTTCCGGATGAATCGAGTCCATCCATTGTAGGGAGTCAAGTCTCCCGAATGTCGCATTACTTGGTGTAGGAGACTTCCTAATCTACACCATTTCTTATTGACATTGGTTGTCTCATCATTTCACGATGTTTCAACCGATGTATCATACCGTGGGAAGAGGAGCCTTGAGCTTCACAAAGTGCTATCCTTTTTAGGAGCAATGGCTTCGTGCTAGTGTTGCTAGACAACACAACCCATAGCCAAAAGCTATGGCACCCTTGCGCTTGCAATTAACGAAAAGGTAGTAACTACTTCCTACCTTTTCTAAAAATAAGCATAAAAGCTTGTAATGTGGGAAGTAGATAAGCATCATCTCGTTTTGGAAGTAAAGTCTTTCAAACTTGGAAGTAAAGTCTTTTAAGTTATGTTTGTTCCAAGCTTGGGAGTAAAGTCTCCAAAGTCAAGCTCGATTATTTGAAAGGAAGTTAAAGTCTTCCTAGTGCTTCAAAAATTTAGAATTGGCGGACTCTCTTATTTAGCCACGTGGAGCCCAAATTCCACGAACCTCCGTTAATGCTTTCGCCCTACTATGAGAAAAACCATAGAGTTGTGATAGAAAGCTTGATGAGTTTCGGTTACCCCGTGCTCGGGTAACCAAATAAAGGTAGGGTATTCAGTCCCTTACCTTTGGCACACCCACCTTAACCCTATACTTGGAATTGACGATCATTCTTGGAATTGACAAAAAATAGGTGCTTTGGGGGCATGGAGGTGGAAGAGGGATAGCCATTGCGGGTTGATGAGGTGAGCATTCTTTTTGGAAGCGTATTCTTTACACGATGCATTTCATGATTAGTGTTGATGTGTGCAATTTTCATGGCCCTTATTCATTTCGGGGTGCATTTTACATACTTTGGGTACACTTTGAGTTTGTTTGAGTAGGCTTGTATTTGATATGATCGATTTGTTTGATGAGTTTATGGCTATCCCGTGAATCCTACATATTTGGTCAAGGTCAAGGAGGTCAAGTTCGAGTTTGCAATGATTTGATACTATTGTGATTGGTGTTTGATGACCTTCTCGTAGATGAAGTTGACTTTGACCGGGGGCATGATTGGTTCGGGTAGACTTAGGCTTGAATTATGTTTATGTTAGTGTTTGAGGATTGAAGATTTGAAGATACTAGTGGGAGCTTGAGTTAAGCTAGTGTTAGTAGAAAGAAGAGGATGATTGTGCTTGTTCCTAGCAAGTGCAAGTTTTTGGAGAACGCTATTACCGCCTAGTGCATATTCATGAAAGGTATCATTTTGAGCTTAACCTTCTTGCGCTTTGGCAATGTTCACTTATTTGTTCTCTATCTCCAAAGCTTGTTTTGTCGATTGTTTGCTTGAGGACAAGCAAAGGTTCAAATATAGGGGGTTAGATATCGCTCCATTTATATATATTTTATTTCACGATATCTATCTCACTTTGCTCAGTTTTTGACTATCTCAAAGCCTATTTAGTGTGTTATTGAGCTAATTGGTAAATTAAGGGCTAAGGAGTTGATTTGGTAAAAAATTGACCAAAATCATGGGCAAAATTAGCTAAGAAAATGACAAGTGTAGGAAACAACTCCAAAAGCGCCGCTCCTGTGAAGGAGCGCCGCTCCTAAAGGCCCAAAAGGGCCATTCCAGAAGGAAAAGCGGCGCTATTATGCACGATTTGTCTCCATTTTTCTTCAGGCAAAAGCGTCGTTTTAAATGTCAAAATCGTCGCTCCTGATCAGCCAAAAGCGTCGCTCCTCAACAAAAGCGTCGCCCCTGTTCAGAGCCAAAAGCGGCGTTCCAAAGTCAAAAGCGCCGCTCCTCACCAAGCCAAAAGCACCGCTCCTAAAGTAAAAGCGGCACTCCTGACGCTGTTTCAGCCCAGATTTTCAGCACTATAAAAGGAACGAGATTAGGTCATTTTTCATATGCATCTTTGGGAGCAGCTGCTTAAGGTGCGAATTTCACATACTAAACCCTAATTTCATCATCCATTGGTGTTTGAGGGTAGATTCAAGGAAGCTAGCTCAAGATTCATCATTGTTTAGCGTAGATCTTCATCTTTTTTACATTTTGGGTTGTAATCTTCACTTTAATTTTCATATTTAGCATTGATTACTTGTAATAACTTGAAGATGATGATGATTTACATTTATATGCTTATTATTAGCTTGATTTTAGCTATGATTGGCTAAATCTCTTGTGTTTACTTATCTATGAATCTCTAATGCTAGTGTTTGGCCCAAATCAATTGATTATTGTTGTTTGAATGAATTACATGATCATGTGTTGTTGAGTTGGCTAAAGATCCATTACTATGAGTTTGTTTTAGGCTTGACTTTGATTACATATGTTGTTTAGCTCTCTTAGTGATTTGAGAAGTGAATCAATATGTGCTTTAACACCTTAGGTGATCTAGACAACTAGCTTAGGAATTGCAAGTGATTGTGTTATTGATCTAGGTTGGTTTTCAATTGACCTCTAGTCAACATAGTGATGTCGATTATCTTAAGTGATTTCGATAGTTGGAGGTTTTAAGTGATTTTAACCTAAGCTCAATCTCAATGACCAAATCATGCTTAACTCGATCTTAAGATATAAAGCTTATGTGAATTCGTGGAGTATCATTTGATTTGAGGTTTAGTAGTAATGCTAAACATTTAATAGTTCAACAACTAATGAGATAGTAATATAGGCCAAACGGGGCAAGCAAAGCATAGAGAGGATTAGATAAGTGAACACGTCTTAGTTAATTTGGTTTATTTCTTAATACTTCACTGCTTGTTTCTTGTCACTAGTTTAATTGATAAATTTAGGTTTGTTTAATTGTGCAAGTTTTAATTGTTAGTTGATATCAATCGAAACCCCCCAATCAAACAAACCCTAGGACAATTGATAGTTTCAAATATCTAACTTATACCGTGTCTCTTGGGATGAACTTGATAATAATACTTACATCAAAGTGCTATAATAACCGTGTTCTAAGTGCTCGTTAGTTGTATGTGCTTGATTGTAGTGTTTAAATCAAATATAAATTTAGAGGGTAAAAGATGTATATCGCACGAACGCATTAGACATCAACATATACTAACAGATAAATGCAGGCATCATTAGTAAACTTAACAAATAAAGAGTAGTCATTAACACTTTTAACAAAACCAAATTCATAAAGAGCATCACAAAACTTTTCATTCCATTTTCTTGGTGCTTGTTTCAGGCCATACAAAGATTTAACTAATTTGCAAACTCTTTTATCATCTTTACTAAAATATCCTTCAGGTAGTTTCATATAAACATCTTCATCCAAGTCACCATGCAAAAAAGCATTATTAACATTCAACTGAAATAATGGCCAATTTTTGCTAATAGCAACAGTGATAAGTGTTCTGACAGTGACCATTTTTACAGGACTGAAAGTTTCATCAAAGCCTAAACCTTCCCTTTGGTTAAAACTTTTACCAACTAACCTGGCCTTGTATCTATCAATTTCACCTGTTGATTTATGTTTTATCCTAAAAACCCACTTACAACCTATTGGCTTTCTTCCTACAGGTAAATCAATCAAGTACCATGTTCCATTTCTATTTAATGCTTCCATTTCATCATTCATGGCATTTACCCAGTTCTGATTGAGAGCTGCCTCTTTGTAGGTTTTAGGTTCACAGTCTTTTGTTAGGTTAGATATGAAACAAAAATTTTTAGAACAAAGTTTTGAATAATTTACAAAATTGTTCAAACCATATTTAACTTTACCATCAAGAACAAAATCTTTTAACTTAGATGGTAATTTACTTTTTCTACTTGTTCTTCTTAGAACAGGTTCAGTTACAACAGATTCAGTTATGTTTTTAAAAACAGTTTCATTATCAGTATTTTATTCAGT
Organism: Rutidosis leptorrhynchoides; assembly: GCF_046630445.1. NCBI lineage: Eukaryota > Viridiplantae > Streptophyta > Magnoliopsida > Asterales > Asteraceae > Rutidosis > Rutidosis leptorrhynchoides. The sequence continues at coordinate 651,771,569 of NC_092334.1, read as the reverse complement.
TTTATCATTAGTACCCTCAGGGAAAGTGTGATCATCACATGTATTCTCATCATTGAAAGTTGCAGGTACATCATGAACATTTAAATCATTTGATTTATTTGTTGAAGTGTGATTGACATCATCCATAAGACTGTCTCTCCCTTCATCATTGGGATTTAAATCATTTTCAGTCCTTTTTGACACTAAAACATTTTCATCAAAGTAAGGTGAATCAAAAAAGTTTATGTGATTTAATTCACCTTCAGTAAACACAGTTTTGTAAATAGAATCAATTTTGAAAGGAAAAATATGTTCATAAAATTTTACATCTCTAGAAATTAAAAAACTTTTTGTTTCCAATGAAAAAAGTTTATATCCTTTTTAAATACTAGAGTAACCCACAAAAACACATTTTTGAGACCTTGAAGAAAACTTATCACTAACATTTAAAACAATTGAAAAACAAAGACATTCAAATGATTTTAGGTGGGAGAGATTGGACTATGACCATACACCAACTCATAGGGACAACTCCCATTTAGAACAGCAGAGGGTAGCCTCTTAATCAAGTAAGTAGCAGTTAATATACATTCAGACCAAAGATAAAGAGGAATTCCCCCCTGAAACATAAGGGACCTAGCTACATTTAAAAGGTGCCTATATTTCCTTTCAGCAACACCATTTTGCTGTGGAGTATAGGCACAAGAAGTTTGGTGTATTATTCTTTATTGTTTGTGAAATTATGCATTTTGTTATTTAAAAACTCAGTTCCATTATCACTTCTAATAACTTTTATATGTTTCACAAATTGAGTCAATAACATATTAAAGAAGTTTACAAAACACCCAAAGACATCTTCTTTAGACTTAAGCAAATATACCCAAACAGCCTTGAGAAATCATCAACAATAGTCAAAAAAATATCTAAAACCATCTTTTCTCTTTACTTTATAAGGACCCCAAACATCTAGACCTGCTAGTTTTATGATCACCTAAAGGAAATGGCTCTCTTGTCTGTTTGGCCTTATGACACACCTCACATGGAGTACTTTGGGTAATTTTTAAATTGAGTCTTGGTCTTAGAACATTCATGACTTGGTCAGAAGGGTGACCAAGTCTGCAATGCCATATATTAAATTGTTTCTTTGAGTTAACAGATACATTTGAAGTGATAATCTTACTTTTATTCAAATCATCAAAGAAGTATAATTCACCAGATTCACTACCAGTCCCCATCAACTTTCTTTGCACTAAGTCCTGAATGTAACACTTACTTTCATCAAAACTAACAAGATTATTATCTCTAATTAGTTTATTAACAGACAACAAACTGACACAATACTGAGGAATGACCAAAACATCATTGAGTTCAATTTTATCTGAAAGTTTTAAGTTTCCCATTTGCCTTATTTTTGCAGCAGTACCATTAGGAAGATTTACAGTAAGATTTAAATCAAACACATCTACAACATTAATTAATTTTTCATTTGATGAAATCATGTGTTGATTTGCACCTAAATCTATAATTCAACCATGTGACACACTTTCAGAATTTTGAATACTGTTTTCTGAAAAGAACATCTCAAAATTTTCATTGAAAAAAGTATTGTTATTAAAGAAAGTGTGATTACTAGAACTGTTACATGCCATATTGGCATTCACATTTCCACTTCCAGGTTGCTTCTTAATCAGACTTAACAGTTTCATAATTTGATCACTAGTGAGTTGTATAGAAGAACTACAACCATCATTTTTGTCAGTAACACAGTTATTACTATTAAATCTAGGTGATCCTTGATTGAATGGTTTCTTTATATAGCCTGGAGGATATCCTATTAACTCATAACATCTATCAACAGTGTGGCCTAACATGTTACAGTTTGTGCATTTTAAAGGTCGGTTTCTATACTTTTTCTTATTAAATGAATTATTTGTATACCAGTATTACCCACCTTACCCACAAAAGCACTAGTTTGACCTTTTATATTACTACCGATGGATGAGTGTAACCTATGTGATTCATCCCTTGAGATTATTGAAAAAGCTGTTTTTACATTAGGAACAGGATATGTGGTTAAAATTTGACTTCTGACAGTTGTATAAACACTATCAAGACCCATAAGAAATTGCATCAGTTTTAAAAATTGATTGTGATCTTGATAAGACTTTGAGGCCTTTACAATATCATCAATTGTAACACCCTGATTTTTTTTTAAAACACAGCGGAAGTACTTATAATTACCAAATTAAGACTGGTTAACGTTTACAAACTATAGTTAATTAAATCATCTTAGTTACAACATTCCAAAATGTCAGTGTCACATAAAGGCATTACAAAATAGAAAACATCAGAGTTAACGCATAGTCAAACATGTCTTCTAACCCGTCTGCAACACCCATTCAATCCAGCAGTACCTGAACCTGCAAGGGGTGGAAATGTGGGGGAATTAGCACAACTGCTAAGTGAATGGATACTATCTAACAGACCAAGCATAAGCAACTGAACATACAAGGGTCATATATATGCTAACGTCCTGAACTAGCATATAACAACTGACAATATGAGGATCGGTAGCTTGTATGAGCACACGACTTAGTTGATCAGGCTACAGTTGAAAGGACCCTTCCTAATCCATCCGGACAAAGTCCACATTGATTACAAACGATTCACAACAGTTGATTACATCGCAAGGTATTTGACCTCTATATGATACATTTTACAAACATTGCATTCGTTTAGAAAAGACAATCTTTCTTTACAATGAAAATTGACGGCATGCATACCATTTCAGAATATATCCAACTATAATTGACTTAATAATAATCTTGATGAAGTCAATGACTCGAATGCAACGTCTTTTGAAATATTTCATGAATGACTCCAAGTAACATTTCTAAAATGAGCAAATGCACAGCGGAAGATTTCTTTCATACCTGAGAATAAACATGCTTTCAAGTGTCAACCAAAAGGTTGGTGAGTTCATTAGTTTAACATAAATAATCATTTCATAATTTTAATAGACCACAAGATTTCATATTTCAATTTCTCATAAACATACGTCCCATGCATAGAGACAAAAATATCATTCATATGGATTGAACACCTGGTAACCGACATTAACAATATGCATATAAGAATATCCCCATCATTCCGGGATCCTCCTTCGGACATGATATAAATTTCGAAGTACTAAAGCATCCGGTACTTTGGATGAGGCTTGTTGGGCCCGATAGATCTATCTTTAGGATTCGCGTCAATTAGGGTGTCTGTTCCCTAATTCTTAGATTACCAGACTAAAAAGGGGCATATTCGATTTCGATAATCTAACCATATAATGTAGTTTCGATTACTTGTGTCTATTTCGTAAAACATTTATAAAAATTGCGCATGTATTCTCAGCCCAAAAATATAAAGGGTAAAAAGGTAAATGAAACTCACGCATATAAATATTGTAAAACAGTTAATAAAGCATTTGCATGTATTCTCAGCCCAAAAACGTAAAGAGTAAAAAAAATGGCAAATGAAACTCACAGTACTGTATTTTGTAGTAAAAATACATATGACGACATTGAACAATGCAGGGTTGGCCTCGGATTCACGAACCTATATTATTCGTATACTCATTAATACATATACTTGTAATTGAACAAGTTCATATTATATATCTTTTTATTATATTTTATATATATATATAGTTTGTGTACCTATTTAATTTGATTAGTATTATCTTAAAACTACCTAATTCGTTTAAAATGTTAATATGATTAGTACATACTTATATATAATATTACTATAAGTATATTTTTATATCAATAATAGTATCAAAGGTTGTATCTGATTATAATGATAATAATAATAATAATAATAATAATAATAATAATAATAATAATAATAATAATAATAATAATAATAATAATAATAATAATAATAATAATAAATAATAAATAATAAATAAATGATAAACAATGATAAATGTGTAAACCCTCAAAAGTTTTTAGTAAAAAGAAGTGCTCCAGATGGGACTCGAACCTGAGACCTCTCGCTTAACCCCAACACTTCTAAACCATTCGTCCCCCATAGTTTTTCTGTTTTAATACCGTATCAAAATTTTATAACCCGTATTATCTAGTCCTAATTTCTTCAACCCAACAGCAACCTCATAAGCCCAACTGAACAATCGGAGCCCAACAGGAGAAAACTAATTCGGCCAAGCAACATACACACGGCCCAGTACATTTTTAAGATAAATTGATTATGGGTATTTGATTTTTGGTCTTGAAGTCCATTAATCGCCAAAAAAATATATAGATGAATCGATCCAAAAGCAGTTGCGTGGGGTATGATGATTAGGTTAAAAGTAATTGGAACATACATGAGATACAGTATGAAAACAAAACAGCTGTAACAATTATCATCATCGACTTTTAACCCTCCTAAATTTTAAAATCTCTTTGGTACAGAATAAAAGGGAAAGCAAACAACCGAAAGTATTGGTATAATATACCAAGTGGGGTTGCCTTTATTTTCCTTATTAAACTTTAAAGATTAACCTTTTGTTTAAAATTCGCTGTATAAGTTTGAAGAGGAGAAAAAGATATCGACAATCATATAAAGGAAAACACCAAAAGCAAAAATCGACCCAAGTTGTTTTAACACAACAAAGAATTACGGTTTTTTTAATGCTCCTCCTATTTGTTTCGATGGAACACAGCACTTAGCAATACTTTATTATAATAAGGAGCACTTGTTAATGCTTTATCACCATAAATAAATAAAGAGCACTCGTTACTTTGGATGAACCTATCGTGTTTCCAAACTAAAATAGGGATTCCTTAACTGTAGGGTTAAATGAAGGTGGGGTTTGCTTGATTACTTTTTGTTGGCCACCGAAAGAAAGAAAAAAAATGTGCATCATGTATCAATTTGGTTCTAACTTTAATTACTTAAAACTTCCACTATCTCAATCCTAGTTTTCGGTGGGTATAGGAATAAAGGAAACAAACCATCACTTTATTTGGTGTATATAATTGCAATTGATATTCAATCAAGAAAAAAGACATACGTGAGTATTTGAGTAGTCCCTAGTCCCACGTTCTCCATTATATTTGTGTGCATGCTTTCCATAACTTTACATTATCATCTATCATCATCTAGTTCTTTAAACTAATCAAATGTGTGAGTGGGTTGGTAATCGTAAAAAAAACATATATAGTAATACCAATCCCTCAAACGAGCAGCAGTTTTCATTGGAGATAAAATACATGGGATGATGGTGAGTTGTGTTTAACTTTGGAGAGGGTGGTGATTTCCAGTTAGGTTCACGAAGGTGGTGGGTTATTTTGGAGGGAGACGATGGTTATGATGGTTAGTCATGGCAGTGGTGCTTCGACAAATAAGAAACGAAAAGAAAACGCAGAGGTTGTTTAATGGTATATTCGGACAAGAAAACATCCAACGATGATGGTTATGATATATGATAATTTCAGGTGGTTTTGTTCGATGGTGAACTGCAACAGGAACATTCGAATAGCAAAAGTGAGTTTCGAATAGAATGGGTTTTGGGTTTCGTATATAAAGGTAGTTAAGGGTCCTCGGGTTAGGCTCAAACAGAACCCGAACTTAGCAACAGATATGGGTGTTGAGGTGGTGATGATCATGTTCGATTATGATTCCCAGGTATTTCTATGTAAATGTTTTAGTGTAAGTCCCATTATGTAGACATGCATATGTAGTTATTTAGATAGAGAGCAGGAGAATATGATTCACATTATGTGATGTGTGTTGTCGACAGAATTATGCAGTACAAGATTTGAAGGACAATTTGTGAAGTTGACATATAACAGAAAGTTGACAGGGTTCTTCAAACAAGAAGAAGAAACAAGAAAAGAATTAAATCAGATATTGACCTGTAACAACAATCGTACATTCCTCTGTTTAATTAAATACTTAATAGCTGTTAGACGTGATTGTAATTGATATTGAGAATATAAGGCTGAATGAGTTTGTTGAAAACACAGTGTAATTCTTTGTTTGATAGCCCAATGATATTGACACAAAGATATTCGATCAGTACTATAAATACATAAAAAATAAAAACTGAAAATTGATGTAACTCGATCCTTTTGTTTGCATTTTAATCTGAGCTTGACCTCTAACAAAACTAGGGACATAACAAAAATTATCCACAGTTTGATTGCTATGTTACACCGATCCTATTATTTATCTGATTATATAATCGGTGTAATTAAATAATTAAGTAGATTAATAATAATAATAATATTGATAATAAGATTAATAATAATACTGATTTTATAAATAATAATAATGAAAGTAATGCTAATAATATTAATTTATCATTTATATTCAAATTTGCAATTTAATATAATACTATATTATTATTTATGTATTATTATATTATAAAATGACATTTATTGAATAGTTAATATTTATATATTATATGTATATTCTATAAAAATAATATATAGATTCATAGTAACATATATATATTTATTTTATCAATAACTTAGTTATACTAAATATCATTTTACATTTTAAATTAAAGTATACTTTATTAATTCAAAATATTATATAAATAAATAAATAAATATATATATATATATATATATATATAATTATATTTTTATATATATATATATATATTATTTACAAACAAGTGTTCGTGAATCGTCGGAAATAATCAAAAGGTCAATTGAACATATGAACATAGTTCCAAAGTTTTCGAGACTCAACATTACAGACTTTGCTTATCGTGTTGGAAATATATAAAGATTAAGTTTAAATTTGGTCGGAAATTCCCGGGTCATCACAGTACCTACCCGTTAAAGAAATTTCGTCCCGAAATTTGAGTAAGGTGGTCATGGCTAACAATAAAAATATTTTCATGACGAATATGAGTTGATAGATTGAGTTTTATCATCATTGAGTAATATGGATAAAAATAATTTGATTATTCGAAGGGTACGAATGAAACTATCACCAAAGAGTGAAATAGGAAAGTAATGATTCATCTTAACTTTTGACAGAGTCAGGATTGAATTTAGAAAATAAGGTTCATCTTAACTTTTGACGTCATCTTGGTTGAGTTCCGGAATTCAAGGGATTTAAAAAAAATCTTCGAAATATAAAAGATTTGATTCGTCGGCGAATAAGAAAATTAAGATCTCTATAATTAAATACGGTGATCTGCCTCGATTACTCTGTCTGATATTTCCATTATAAATTAAACTCCCCCGTTCCATTATTCTCACTATTCCTATACTTTCTTTCTTAGTTCATACATCCAAAAGATTGTGAAAATGCTTATTCCAGTTCTAATCCTTAATATTTTCCTAATTATCATTTCTGTCATCCTTCATTTCAATCTTCCATCAGAAAAAATCTGTTTACTTTTAATATAACCATGGGGTGCTACTATTCTTAATTCTACCGTGTCTTTATATTGCTATTCGTATTAATATCCAAGGTTTGTAACATCCGTGTTGTTATTGGGCTTTATATTTTCTCTTATATTTTAGAGCTCTTTGCCTTTTTATTCTCTTCTCGACCTCTAGTAAAGCGAGTAATGATCCAGAATTCGTAAGTATGGAGTTTCGAATGAACTTAATGTTCTAAACAAGAAAGAACGTAATAGCACGATTTGATTTGTCAAATTACCAGAATCACTGAGAATAGAACTATCAAGAATATACTTTCTTGATATGTTCAGAAGTTAAGCAGAATGAAAGAGTTATGTAACATGACACATGATGATGTTATAATCTGTGAATCATCATGTTCCATTTAGAAACTCAGCATGACTTACTGTAATATAATCACGTTGATCAAGTGTCATTATATTATACTAACTCATGCATCAGTTCCCAACATTACTTCAATAACATTCATATTTTAAGCTCGAAAGTTTATAGAATATAGAAACTAACAGTTTCTATACGGATAGCACGAAGAGATTAATGATTTCAGATAAGAATAGTTATAAAAATATCTTCAGAAATATGGAGGATATTTATAATGAAAGATACGATAATATCTTTGAATATCTAAGATCAGAGGATGATGGAGACTATTGTCCGCAAGGGTTTAGGGTAAGGAGCAAGATATTCGCTAAAGACTTCACCAGGCATTGAATCATTTAGATTCTTTGAAGTTAAAGTTATTCTTTGTGATTTGTCCACGGCTTCCTTCGTGGTTAGCTCGTTTTCCAGTTCCAACTTTTCTGAGCTTTTCCAACATACTATTCTTTATCATCAAACTTCCGATGATTAAGGTCGTTTACGGTTGTCTACGGTTTTTGTTTCTTCATTCAGCTTTTTCAAAGTTCAATGTATTGATTCGTAGGCTGGGTGCATTTTCAAAATTTCAGAATTGAAGGTCGTAATTCTAGGAGATAATTGTTATATGTATACATATAACTATTGATGTAGAAATACTACGAGATTCGAAATACTGATTGCTGGTTCTCGGTAATTGGTATGGCAATTCTTGTTACAAGATGCGGATGAGTACATGATGAGACTTCAATAGATAAATATAGTGATTTGTCGGAGAGGTTTAAGCCAAGGAGCAACGAGGTTGCTGGTACGTCTACTGATAATATGGTGGGATTAAAAAAAAATTCTCCGGTATCAAAAGGGTAATCGTATATATCAGGATTATAGTAAGACTACTTCGAATGAAAAGTCGAAGTTGACTTGCTGGAGCTGTGACCAAATTGGCTACTTTGAAAAGGGATCGTAAAGTTATTTTTTTTTATTTTTTTTTTGCTAATAAATGCCAAAGGATCTGACGCGGCTACGTGTTAAACTTTTACTCAGTTGCCGTGAGTTTCTCAGGTGTATAACTATATACATCAATCTTTTCTTCCGTAGATGAAGTACGGTTGGTTCACCCTCTCAATTGAGGTGTTTTTCAAGAATCATGAAAAGTTTGAACGTAGATTGTAATCGTCATGATACAAATGAGGTTTAAGATGAAATCAAGTGGCAAACTTGAAGAATTGTTTAGTTTCATATGTTATAATAAATATTTTAATTCATTTTAATTGTCCAATGTCGGCAGTCCACAGTTGATAGTCCACAATTAACAGTTCAATAATTCATATATAGCTTAATATATAATATTCAAATTAATTAACACGTATCGTGACCCGTGTACATGTCTCAGACTCGATCACAACTCAAATTATATATATTATTATAGAATCAACCTCAACCCTGTATAGCTAACTCTATTATTACTGCATATAGAGTGTCTATGGTTATTCCAAATAATATATATAAATGCGTCGATATGATATGTCAAAACCTTGTATACGTGTCCCAATATTTAAAATGCGTAAATAACAGTATTTAATTAACGATAAATAAAGTGCGTAAAATAAATAACAGAATGTAAATGACAATAACTAAAATTGCGAGAATTAAATTGCGATAAATAAAATATAATCAGTTAGCTAGGAACAGTTAGCTAGGATTTTGTTAGCGTGGATTCTTAACAAAATTTCTCATAGTTAATTTGTTTGTTTCTAACAAATTTTATTTTGTCCAATGTTTTCTTCATTATGCCACTTGTCGGATTTTGATAGGTCAAAATTCAAATATGAAATTGAATGAAAATGGTTATTCTGTGGTGAACGGATACGTATATCAATGGATGTAAGTAGGATTGTAAATGACTGTTGAATCAGATTCGAAAAATGTACAGTGTAACTTACTAATGTGAAAACTAAATATTCCTCGGGTATTACCTACCCGTTAAAATATTTTCACCATCAACAGTTTGTACGAAAGAATTTTTAATTACAGTCTTTATGAAAATATATATATACATATATATTTTCTTCAAATATAATCACGGATTTAATGAGTTAATGTGATATTAAACTCATTTGATTTATCGTTAGAATAAGAATATATAATCTCTAAAACATTAGAGATTACATAATCGCCATGTCGAACGAAGATAAATGATGTAGAACGATTCGTGGAACGATAATTATACTCGAGGTACAGAATGAGATGTTGAGACATGGATTGTTGATGGTACTGGTGCTGTTACTGATGGTACTGTTGGTGCCGGTGATGTTGCTGAAGCTGGTACATTTTGCACCATATTTTCCAAATTTGTTTCTCGAGCTCGAAGTTTGTTGACTTCTTCTATTATTCCGGGATGATTGTCGGTCGGAACTAGCGGGTGAATAAGGTTTAGAATTTTAGATAGAATATAATCGTGGTGAGATACTCTGAAAATGAGTGTGGAAATGGTGTTACGAACAGGTTCGCCGGTAAGTGCTTCAGATTCTTCACCAAGAGTGCAGGTTGGTGAGTGGAAAGGATCGCCTTCTTCTCGTCTCCCTTGATTTAGTCAACTACGAAACCATCAGATGAATTGGGGATGGCTGATTGGTTGATTCATCCTGGTGACACTGCTTTTGGAGTTCGAGTGAAACTCTATGTCGGAATAGCTGTCGGAATAACTATCGGAATAGTTATCGGAATCTTAAGGGACTCGAACTGGTTGAGGGATTCATCTCGTACGATCAGATGAAGGATTTTAGATAAGAAGTAGATTATAGGATGTAGATTAGTACCCTGCAATACATAATTTACATATGTATATATAATACTAAAATCCCATAAGTTACGGAGGAATCTAAGGAAGCTATCAAGCAAAGGCAACAATAACAGATACGCTAAGATATGAATTCATCTATACACTGTCTACGCAATAGAGGTAGTAAGACATGTCTAGACTAAGAATGATAAGCAGGTAATTTCCTAAGGATGATAAGCAGATGATTTCCGACTAGAATTGATAAGCAAAACTTTTGACATGCAGAAACGGTCGAAGTCCAGACTCACTAATGCATCCTAACGACTATCAGTTAGACACACTAATGCAAGACCCGGTTCACTAAGACCACCGCTCTGATACCATCTGAAAGGACCCGTCCTAATCCATCCGGACAAAGTCCACATTGATTACAAACGATTCACAACAGTTGATTACATCGCGAGGTATTTGACCTCTATATGATACATTTTACAAACATTGCATTCGTTTAGAAAAGACAATCTTTCTTTACAATGAAAATTGACGGCATGCATACCATTTCAGAATATATCCAACTATAATTGACTTAATAATAATCTTGATGAACTCAATGACTCGAATGCAACGTCTTTTGAAATATGTCATGAATGACTCCAAGTAACATTTCTAAAATGAGAAAATGCACAGCGGAAGATTTCTTTCATACCTGAGAATAAACATGCTTTTAAGTGTCAACCAAAAGGTTGGTGAGTTCATTAGTTTAACATAAATAATCATTTCATAATTTTAATAGACCACAAGATTTCATATTTCAATTTCTCATAAACATACGTCCCATGCATAGAGACAAAAATATCATTCATATGGATTGAACACCTGGTAACCGACATTAACAATATGCATATAAGAATATCCCCATCATTCCGGGATCCTCCTTCGGACATGATATAAATTTCGAAGTACTAAAGCATCCGGTACTTTGGATGGGGCTTGTTGGGCCCGATAGATCTATCTTTAGGATTCGCGTCAATTAGGGTGTCTGTTCCCTAATTCTTAGATTACCAGACTAAAAAGGGGCATATTCGATTTCGATAATCTAACCATATAATGTAGTTTCGATTACTTGTGTCTATTTCGTAAAACATTTATAAAAATTGCGCATGTATTCTCAGCCCAAAAATATAAAGGGTAAAAAGGTAAATGAAACTCACGCATATAAATATTGTAAAACAGTTAATAAAGCATTTGCATGTATTCTCAGCCTAAAAACGTAAAGAGTAAAAAAAAAGGGCAAATGAAACTCACAGTACTGTATTTTGTAGTAAAAATACATATGACGACATTGAATAATGCAGGGTTGGCCTCGGATTCACGAACCTATATTATTCGTATACTCATTAATACATATACTTGTAATTGAACAAGTTCATATTATATATCCTTTTATTATATTTTATATATATATAGTTTGTGTACCTATTTAATTTGATTACTATTATCTTAAAACTACCTAATTCGTTTAAAATGTTAATATGATTAGTACATACTTATATATAATATTACTATAAGTATATTTTTATATCAATAATAGTATCAAATGTTGTATCTGATTATAATGATAATAATAATAATAATAAAAATAATAATAATAATAATAATAATAATAATAATAATAATAATAATAATAATAATAATAATAATAATAAATAATAAATAATAAATAAATGATAAACAATGATAAATGTGTAAACCCTCAAAAGTTTTTAGTAAAAAGAAGTGCTCCAGATAGGACTCGAACCTAAGACCTCTCGCTTAACCCCAACACTTCTAAACCATTCGTCCCCCATAGTTTTTCTGTTTTAATACCGTATCAAAATTTTATAACCCGTATTATCTAGTCCTAATTTCTTCAACCCAACAGCAACCTCATAAGCCCAACTGAACAATCGGAGCCCAACAGGAGAAAACTAATTCGGCCCAGCAACATACACACGGCCCAGTACATTTTTAAGATAAATTGATTATGGGTATTTGATTTTTGGTCTTGAAGTCCATTAATCGCCAAAAAAATATATAGATGAATCGATCCAAAAGCAGTTGCGTGGGGTATGATGATTAGGTTAAAAGTAATTGGAACATACACGAGATACAGTATGAAAACAAAACAGCTGTAACAATTATCATCATCGACTTTTAACCCTCCTAAATTTTAAAATCTCTTTGGTACAGAATAAAAGGGAAAGCAAACAACCGAAAGTATTGGTATAATATACCAAGTGGGGTTGCCTTTATTTTCCTTATTAAACTTTAAAGATCAACCTTTTGTTTAAAATTCGCTGTATAAGTTTGAAGAGGAGAAAAAGATATCGACAATCATATAAAGGAAAACACCAAAAGCAAAAATCGACCAAAGTTGTTTTAACACAACAAAGAATTACGGTTTTTTAATGCTCCTCCTATTTGTTTTGATGGAACACAGCACTTAGCAATACTTTATTATAATAAGGAGCACTTGTTAATGCTTTATCACCATAAATAAATAAAGAGCACTCGTTACTTTGGATGAACCTATCGTGTTTCCAAACTAAAATAGGAATTCCTTAACTGTAGGGTTAAATGAAGGTGGGGTTTGCTTGATTACTTTTTGTTGGCCACCGAAAGAAAGAAAAAAAATGCACATCATGTATCAATTTGGTTCTAACTTTAATTACTTAAAACTTCCACTATCTCAATCCTAGTTTTCGGTGGGTATAGGAATAAAGGAAACAAACCGTCACTTTATTTGGTGTATATAATTGCAATTGATATTCAATCAAGAAAAAAGACATACGTGAGTATTTGAGTAGTCCCTAGTCCCACGTTCTCCATTATATTTGTGTGCATGCTTTCCATAACTTTACATTATCATCTATCATCATCTAGTTCTTTAAACTAATCAAATGTGTGAGTGGGTTGGTGATCATAAAAAAAACATATATAGTAATACCAATCCCTCAAACGAGCAGCAGTTTTCGTTGGAGATAAAATACATGGGATGATGGTGAGTTGTGTTTAACTTTGGAGAGGGTGGTGATTTCCAGTTAGGTTCACGAAGGTGGTGGGTTATTTTGGAGGGAGACGATGGTTATGATGGTTAGTCATGGCAGTGGTGCTTCGACAAATAAGAAACGAAAAGAAAACGCAGAGGTTGTTTAATGGTATATTCGGACAAGAAAACATCCAACGATGATGGTTATGATATATGATAATTTCAGGTGGTTTTGTTCGATGGTGAACTGCAACAGGAACATTCGAATAGCAAAAGTGAGTTTCGAATAGAATGGGTTTTGGGTTTCGTATATAAAGGTAGTTAAGGGTCCTCGGGTTAGGCTCAAACAGAACCCGAACTTAGCAACAGATATGGGTGTTGAGGTGGTGATGATCATGTTCGATTATGATTCCCAGGTATTTCTATGTAAATGTTTTAGTGTAAGTCCCATTATGTAGACATGCATATGTAGTTATTTAGATAGAGAGCAGGAGAATATGATTCACATTATGTGATGTGTGTTGTCGACAGAATTAGGCAGTACAAGATTTGAAGGACAATTTGTGAAGTTGACATATAACAGAAAGTTGACAGGGTTCTTCAAACAAGAAGAAGAAACAAGAAAAGAATTAAATCAGATATTGACCTGTAACAACAATCGTACATTCCTCTGTTTAATTAAATACTTAATAGCTGTTAGACGTGATTGTAATTGATATTGAGAATATAAGGCTGAATGAGTTTGTTGAAAACACAGTGTAATTCTTTGTTTAATAGCCCAATGATATTGACACAAAGATATTCGATCAGTACTATAAATACATAAAAAATAAAAACTGAAAATTGATGTAACTCGATCCTTTTGTTTGCATTTTAATCTGAGCTTGACCTCTAACAAAACTAGGGACATAACAAAAATTATCCACAGTTTGATTGCTATGTTACACCGATCCTATTATTTATCTGATTATATAATCGGTGTAATTAAATAATTAAGTAGATTAATAATAATAATAATATTGATAATAAGATTAATAATAATACTGATTTTATAAATAATAATAATGAAAGTAATGCTAATAATATTAATTTATCATTTATATTCAAATTTGCAATTTAATATAATACTATATTATTATTTATGTATTATTATATTATAAAATGACATTTATTGAATAGTTAATATTTATATATTATATGTATATTCTATAAAAATAATATATAGATTCATAGTAACATATATATATTTATTTTATCAATAACTTAGTTATACTAAATATCATTTTACATTTTAAATTAAAGTATACTTTATTAATTCAAAATATTATATAAATAAATAAATAAATATATATATATATATATATATATATATATATATATATATATATATATACTTATAATTATATTTTTATATATATATATATATATATATATATATATATATATATATTTATTTATTTACAAACAAGTGTTCGTGAATCTTCGGAAATAATCAAAAGGTCAATTGAACATATGAACATAGTTCCAAAGTTTTCGAGACTCAACATTACAGACTTTGCTTATCGTGTTGGAAATATATAAAGATTAAGTTTAAATTTGGTCGGAAATTTCCGGGTCATCACAGTACCTACCCGTTAAAGAAATTTCGTCCCGAAATTTGAGTAAGGTGGTCATGGCTAACAATAAAAATGTTTTCATGACGAATATGAGTTGATAGATTGAGTTTTATCATCATTGAGTAATATGGATAAAAATAATTTGATTATTCGAAGGGTACGAATGAAACTATCACCAAAGAGTGAAATAGGAAAGTAAAGATTCATCTTAACTTTTGACAGAGTCAGGATTGGATTTAGAAAATAAGGTTCGTCTTAACTTTTGACGTCATCTTGGTTGAGTTCCGGAATTCAAAGGATTTAAAGAAAATCTTCGAAATATAAAAGATTTGATTCGTCGGCGAATAAGGAAATTAAGATCTCTATAATTAAATACGGTGATCTGCCTCGATTACTCTGTCTGATATTTCCATTATAAATTAAACTCCCCCGTTCCATTATTCTCACTATTCCTATACTTTCTTTCTTAGTTCATACATCCAAAAGATTGTGAAAATGCTTATTCCAGTTCTAATCCTTAATATTTTCCTAATTATCATTTCTGTCATCCTTCATTTCAATCTTCCATCAGAAAAAATCTGTTTACTTTTAATATAACCATGGGGTGCTACTATTCTTAATTCTACCGTGTCTTTATATTGCTATTCGTATTAATATCCAAGGTTTGTAACATCCGTGTTGTTATTGGGCTTTATATTTTCTCTTATATTTTAGAGCTCTTTGCCTTTTTATTCTCTTCTCGACCTCTAGTAAAGCGAGTAATGATCCAGAATTCGTAAGTATGGAGTTTCGAATGAACTTAATGTTCTAAACAAGAAAGAACGTAATAGCACGATTTAATTTGTCAAATTACCAGAATCACTGCGAATAGAACTATCAAGAATATACTTTCTTGATATGTTCAGAAGTTAAGCAGAATGAAAGAGTTATGTAACATGACACATGATGATGTTATAATCTGTGAATCATCATGTTCCATTTAGAAACTCAGCATGACTTACTGTAATATAATCACGTTGATCAAGTGTCATTATATTATACTAACTCATGCATCAGTTCCCAACATTACTTTAATAACATTCATATTTTAAGCTCGAAAGTTTATAGAATATAGAAACTAACAGTTTCTATACGGATAGCACGAAGAGATTAATGATTTCAGATAAGAATAGTTATAAAAATATCTTCAGAAATATGGAGGATATTTATAATGAAAGATACGATAATATCTTTGAATATCTAAGATCAGAGGATGATGGAGACTATTGTCCGCAAGGGTTTAGGGTAAGGAGCAAGATATTCGCTAAAGACTTCACCAGGCATTGAATCATTTAGATTCTTTGAAGTTAAAGTTATTCTTTGTGATTTGTCCAC